>NC_051862.1:163320271-163949820 GCF_015732765.1 Culex quinquefasciatus
AGTTCATCCAGGATGCTTTCGGCTGCGCTTGTATTCGATTAGATTAGATTAGGTTGGATGCACCTTCTGTAACTTAAATTCTACTCAAACAGTCTCAAGTTTTCCAATAGGACAAATGTGCTCAAGATATGCCACAACAGACGAATCTTGCTTTTTCAAAATCGAAAAAAGGTTGAAAAATTGTTATCTGACCCCTCAGACTTGTTTTTTTTTGCCTTTCTCACTTTACTGAGGAAAGGCTATCACTCGAAAAATGAACTTATTAATTTGACCTCGTAGACCCACCTTCACGTATACATATCGACACTCAGAATCATGTTCTGAGCAAATATATGTGGTGATGTGTGTAGGTGGGTGGACAAAAAAATTGTCACTCGATTATCTCCGGACTGGATGAACGGATTTTGACCGTATTAGTCTCATTCGATCATTCGCTAAAAAACGATTTTGGCGTATGTTCGGAAGATTGTAAAAAGGGTGGTTTTTGCATGTTATAAATTTTCAGAAAGGTATTAAAAAGACCTTTCCAATGAGCTCAAAAAATTGAAGATCTGACATCCCTATCTAAAGTTATTAGCACTTAAGTGTTATTTATACACTTTTTGGAGGCCGGATCTCAGATATTTCAATAAAAATGATGTCTGGGTCCATAATGCGACGCATCTTTAGTTAGATAATCGAAAGGCCTTTCAAATGAGCCTAAAACATCAAGGATCTGACAACCCTATCAAAAGTTATTATCACTTAAGTGTTATTTATACACTTTTTGGAGGCCGGATTTCAGATATTGTGAGGGGGAATGTTGCTATTTTTAATGAATGTATTAACTATATGAATGTGAGGAAGGCACCAACCACTTAAAGGTGGATTAAGTAACGTTTTTAATGATGATTTTACACCAGTGTTTCTCAACCGGTGAGGAATTCCCCCCTGGGGGGGGAATCTGGCCATTCTTGGGGGGGAATGACGATGTAATAGAAATCCAATCTTTGGTTTTATTTAAATAACCTGTGAAGTTCACAATATATTTTAAATATATGGGAATTTCTGTGATAAAATACAACAGCAATTTTTATTTTATTTTATCATTGCAGGTGTTTCAAAAATATAGCTAATAAAACCTAAAATTCTAAAAAGTCTAAATGTTCTTGAAATTGTTCTGAATAATACCATAATTTTTTTAAATATTTGCATTCTCTCAAACATGAGCAATTTTTGAAGAATGGAATTTCATAAATAATTTTATAAATCATAACATTATTTTAAACATGAGCATATTTTGTTATAAATTTCAAAAATTAGCTTTACTAATATTTTTTTAAGTAAATTCAAGCTAAATTTCATTTCCTTTCAAAATGAGAATGTTTTGAAAATATTTTTATTTTATGTCAATTTTGCTTCGGTTTTGTTAAGTTTAGTTTTTTTTTCAACTGGGAAGCTTTTTATAAAATATAATTGTGAAGTTTTGCGTTGATTCGTTTTTTTTTTTTCGAACATTATTCAAATTAATTCCTGGGAGTTTTTGCATCGTTTTGGGCGAAATTCCATTACTTTGAAAAATAATTGAGCATCAAATATTAGTTTTTGTAAAAATTATATGAAGTCTATTTCTCGGGTGAGTTTTTAAAAAGCCGTAAGAGCCATTGTGACCTCTGACACTAATTTTCGTTTTCCTAGAAAATGAAACAAAATTTCATTTATTTTAAGTTTGGGGCACTTGAAGGACGTGTAGATGAACAATCTCGAGCATTTTGATATTGGTTTTTCGTAAGTAGGTCGAATACCGATGCAAAAAGGACTTTGTTTAACAATGGCTCTTACGGCTTTTTGAAAACTAATCCGAGATTTTGTCTTTTTCTTTAAATGAAATATCAGTCATGATTTCTGTCTGTGGTTGATAAAAACTAAAACTGTTAGTGTTTATAATATTGCAACATACAGGAACATTTATAAAAAGATTATAATAAAAATATTTTTCGTGAGCTTTTGCATTCCATTAAATATGAACAGATAATGAAAATGCATTTTAAAAATGCTGCAAGTATGTGTAAATTGTTGCGAGTGAAGAAAAAATGAAATGTTGTGAAAAATTTAAAGTTTCTGCAAACATTAATACCAAAATTATGACATTTGTGCAATGATACCCATTAGTTGGGGGGGAATGATGTTCCTGAAATTCAGCCAAGGGGGGAATGGATCAATAAAGGTTGAGAACCACTGTTTTACACGAATAAAAAAAATGTGTTAGGTAAACTTTGATCGTTATCAACTAAAATCACATACCTACAATGTTTGTTTATACCCCAAACTTTGTTTTGACGCAATTTGTTTGCAAATTATTAAATAATCGTTTCCATTTTAAGGCAAAAATGTGAAAAAAACAGACAAAAAATAGTGAAAAGTGACTAAAAAAAACAAAACGGTAAAATAGTAATTGGAGTTTATAAAACAGGCTTAACACTTGCAATGAAAATAAAAACTGGATAAATCATAGAAAATATTATAAATAAATGAAGAAAAATTTGTTCAAAAGAACTATCAATATTATTCACTCGGAAAACAGATTGTTTGAAACTCCGCAAAATATGTGTATAATTTAAAAAGTTTTATTCACATTGAATAATACTTTGAACCTCGACCAATTTTAATTAAAGTTGTCCCCAGCTGTTTCCATGTCCAAAAAAAAAAAAAAACTCTTCCCCCAAGGATTCTCAAAATCTGCAGGTAATCCCACTAATTGCATGTGAACCCAAATTGGATTTCACCTCCCCTCACACGCACAAGAACGCCTCCCGCTGAGTTCGAAATTAATCCGCGCGGATGTTCTTTTCACCGCGCCTGCACGACAACTTGCTCGGCGAAACAAATTGCCCCAATTATCATTATCTCGTGAGTTGCATCGGGCCGGAATTGCATTCTCGAAATGGTTGCACCCAAGACCGAAGTCTGTTTGGCGATAAATTTCCCTCCGTGTTTGTCGCAGAGTCGCCGCGTGTTTGGGAGATTATTTCGACATCAAAACATGTCATCATTATTTTGAACACACTTTTTTTGCTGTTGCTCTCGTTGATGTTCGACAAATCGGCACGGCGCATGTAAGATTTTCTTTTTTTTTTTGCAAACTGGTTCAAAGAGTCACGTGGCACAGTGTGGGTGGAAGTGGCAGGAAGCATAAACAAATCTGATTTTGGGAAAATGGAGCATCTTTGCGAGAAATTTTCTCATTACTTTTGACACTGTGAAAAAAGTTTGACAGTTTTAATTTTGAGCAAGTCAAACATGTTTGAATTTCTAAATTTTCAATAATAATTTCAAATATAATTCTCATTTTTTTAAGAAAAGATTCCCACGTTCTCGTCACCAAGTGACGTTTCAATGAACATTTTCATAAGAGCGAAGATCGTCACTTCTTCGTTTCCTTTTTATTATATAAAAAGAAAAATAACAAAAAAAATGAACCAAGTTGCTAAAAATAAGCTCACTGTTTACGATTATGTGTGCATCAACACGGTCTGTCAGTACACAAAAGTACTCAGCCAGCCAGTTGGCCGGCCGGCCGGCTTGATGCCACAGAATGAAAAATGAAAAATCAGTGAAAATCTCGTAAACGAAAGTGAAAATAGATTTGTTTTGTTGATGGTTGCTTTTTGGTTAGACCGATCGAAACATGTACTTGGTCAGTGAGCAAAGATTGATTTTTTTTGCAAAAGGGATTTTCAAGTTCTTTTTCTCAAACAGGTGTTCAACTGCCGAATTGCCCTTCCTCACCTTCGATCGTTACTTTCGAGCAAATATTTTGGCGAACTTCCCAACTCATCGTTCATCGCAGTCCTACGAGGGGATCAGCAATACGTTACAAATGTGACTTGTTTGAACTGCCTCTGCCTCTGTGTCAGCCAGCCAGTCAGGGTTTTGTGTTTAATTAGTTTCTGTCGTTTGCCAAACTTTGTTGATTTTGCTGTAGGACTTTGTTGTTTAGGAGTGGTTATTTTTGAACGATGCCGCAGCATCAGAATGAGCGATGGTTTTGGTGGCGAGGTCTTTGAACTTTGCGAGCGATGAAGCACAATGACTTCATAGTCAGAACAAGTTTATCGCACTGTTTGCGTTGATGTATTTGGTTTCGCAAAGCTAAGGATGAAACGCAGATACGATTGTTTATGGTGAAACCGTATTCATGGAGACTCTGAGCAAAAAATCTCACAGTGATATAATATTTTAAAACATTTAATAAAGCTAATACGCAGAAATTCTAACCTTAATTTAGTCTCAAATTGCGCTGGGCAATTATTTTGAAAACTATAGTTTTAATGACAATATAGTATGTTTTACTTTATTTAAGCTGATAATTTTAGGATGGAATCAAAACTGACAATCATGTTTATAAACATTTTTTTGAGTTTTTAGACTCTGCTATTTCTACGATATTTCTTTATTAAAGATGTCGGGTTAACCCCAACCTTTCAAAATGTATCGAAAAAATTTGGAGTTGGTAATATTGAATTGATAATGTCATTTTGATTTCAAGTATTTTTATATGAACTTATCTTGAATTTTGTTGGCTTTTATTGGAAGTACCATAAACCGGGGTGACATTTATAGGATTTCAATTTATTTTTGGAATATTTTCCAAACGTTAAGGTTTTTCTCAAGATTATTATTTTCAAAACATATACTAGGGTAGGCCACACAAGCTTGCTTGCTCTAAAAAATAGTTGCGTTGAAAATTTTGATTTTGAATTCCGGGGTGACTTAGTCACAGTTTTTCTAGTTAAAATCAAAGTAAAGGTGTTCAGGTTTCAGAGGAAAAAAAACAATGTTTATACTTAGTTCACTAAGTTTATAAGCTATTTAGAAGGATACAAATAAATTTTAGACAAACTGTTTGAAGTTAGAGTTTTGCCTGCAATTTGAATTTAATTTGAAGATTTTTTAAATTTCCGTTCCAAAAACATATGATATTAATTATTTACAAACTTTTTTTACCTTTTCCTATTGGTAAATTGTCCAAAGAGTCTAAAAATGCATTCCGTTTTTCGATTCAAAATCCTGTTCATTGAGAAAATCATGACACTTTGAGAATATTAAAATAATGATACTCATCAACATTTTCTTTATCATAGCTTACTATTTAAACTATTCAAAATTTTATAAAAACTTCTTCTTGAAATACTGTAAACACTTCTCTAACATGATCAGTATGATGCCATAGCATTCCGTACGTATTTAATTTGTACTCTTCATGTTGCGGCAAAATCTCAAACCTATCAAAGTCACCCCGTTTTACGGTACACAAATTGTTCCGCAACCTCTAGTCCTTATTTTTGCCTACTCTATGTTTTTCATGTTTTTCTATTCACTATTTGATTGTATTGCTTCTTTACACATTTTTGACAATTAAAAGAACATACAAATTAATGCATATTTATTTTGTCATGAAAAAGGGGATATTTGTTTGAAATGTGGCAATGCTTTTTTCACAAAAAAATTAAAATAATAAAATTACTAAACATTGACATCAATAAAATCTCAAAATCAAATTTTTTTCTATAAACGATTTTTACCATTTTGTTGACCAATTTTGGTCATATTTTGGGGTTTATATAATAATTTTACATAGAAACCCAAAGTATGACCAAAATCGATTTTTGATACTTTGGCTCAATTCAGAGGACAGATTCAGATTAGGTGGGCAAAATACAAACAGAAAAACATACAGTTGGACGATTTTCGAATTTCGTTAAGGTGCTTGTAAATTGGATATTTTCAAATGAAGAAATCTCGAGTTTAAACAAAAAAGCTCCTGAGATTTTTTCAGCATTTGTAGTGCATTTCGAATGCATCCTGACCCTTAAGTTCAAATTGACTTGTCAAAAAACAAAAATGTTTATTTTTTAGAACATTAAAAGTGCCCTCTAATCACTTTTCTATAAACCATAACCCTGAATTACTACCCTCAAAAAAGTTGATTTTTGAAGGTTTGCTTAGATGATCTCTATAAACATGGTCGTAGAAGGCGTGGATTACGAGTTAAAATTTGTATTGGACAAAAAGGTGCTTTGATTAGCAAGCCCAACATTTTTGTAGAAGACAAAAAGTTTCCAAAAATATTTCTGAAAAGTTGGATTTTTAAAATCACCCTCATCGTGAACCACCCTACTTTTCAACCAAACCAAAAGTTGCCCATTTCCATTCGCAACAACTCTTCTGAATACGCTAAAGCTCCAACACATTACAATTTTTCGGAAAATCAGATTTCCACTTAATTTTGCGATCTGGACCATTGTTTTTCTAGATTCTAGATTTTAGATTTTTTTGCTTTATATAAAGGCTGAAGTAACACAACATCGCATTTTTTCAGAAATGATAAAACAACAGCAAATCTTCATAGATTAATTATTTCACTCAATTGCATAAAAAAAGTTGAGGAAAAACAATCAAAAACCACAAAAATTCTAAATTGCTTATATTTTGACTTACACTAGTATTTTTAAATGAAGCTTTGAGCAATGTAAAAATTGTTAAAACTCCAACACACAATTTTCAGCACTTTTAGTTATTTCAATGCATTTAAAAAGGGTTCCTTTAATTGATTCGTTTGATATTTGAAAAATTCTCCAATTTGAATCATTTGGTTCATCAATCTACAAAACAATACCGTTATCCGTTCATCCTGTCCAACTCTCTAGCATCCAGCTATCCTTAAGATTGACAAGTTATGGATTTAATCCTATTTCCATCAAATTTGATTGTAGTTATTCTTCAAACAACAAAACTATTGATAGAGAACTCCTTGCTTACTTCTATCTAAGCTATTTTTCACTCGATTTCAGTTGAAAATTGCATTGCAACAAGAGGTGCACAATGGAAATAAATACATTTTCCCTTTTTGCTTTGAGATTCAATTTCAAAAATGTTAACAAAATGAGATTAACTTTGTTTTTGTTGTTTTTTATTCAAAATGACTCAACATGACATCGCAAATTGCACAATTCAATTTGCTGCTGACGTTAAAACTGCTGCTTCTGCGTATGTGTCAACCTGGCCTGCCAGCAATACATCACCCGGAGAATGCACCTGTCCGGTGCGCATGACTTGTTGTGATGTATGCTCTCCGCTGATGCATTCTCGCAACTGTTTCTTCACCAGCCGCAGAACTAGTTTTAATCTGCTGCCTAGAATCGCGCGCGAGCTAGTTGCCCTTAAGCAGTGAGTAACTGCTGGACCAGTTTTTGTCCTCCCCAAAATCGTTCTGACTGCGTTCTCTGACTCATGCCGGCTTTGACTGACGCTGAATGCGTGATGCGTTGATTGACAATATGTTTTATGAAAGTTGAAACTGACCATTTGTGATTCACGAGTTGCTCTCGCCTTATTGCCGCTGCTAAGCTGAAGTGCCTTATTGGTTTTCAGTAGCTTGGCTCAGAATAGAATCACTCTGCTTAATCTGAAACTTCAAGTGGTTGGATTTGCTCAAGTAACTTGAACGGTATTTGTATTTCATGATCAGAGGTATAATAAGTTTGAGTTAGATTTTTAAATGAAATGTCAAAAAATGTCACTTTGCAAAATTGCTTTCTAGATTGTTTGGACTAACAATCAATCATTGTGTCAAATTTCTAAATTATGTTGTTCTCAACTCTGTACAGCCCTGAATCGTTACAATCCGACATCATGTGTAAGATACCTGTTTTCCAACTAGTGTTTACAAATATATAAAACAAAAAACCTGTCAAGGCAGTCAATTACCGCTTTCCGGGCAAAATTCATTAATCTTGGCCAAACCCTCGCGCTCGCGGTTGACATTTTCGATAGGCAATCTCTGGCTAGTTTTTCGCCACTTTGATCTTCCTATTAGATGCCGCAAAATTAATTCGGTCCAACCCTGAAATCTACTTCGCGTGAGTTCCATTAATATTAATGTCAAATTCACCTGAGAGATTATTAAATACAAGTTTTTTTTGACACGTTTTAAATTGATGCCATAAACCGCAGAACAGTAAAACTTCGATGTTTTGATTGTTGTCTTCTAATTTTCAAAAATGAAATAAAATATTTCAAACAATCAGAGATCCACTGTATCTCCACAAGTAATTCTTCTGAGCTGGTTAAAAACTTCAAGGGTTCAACCAGATCTCCCCAAGGGTTTCCAGAAGTGTTCATTACTTGCCAGTCTGCCAATTAATTACTCGAATTACTGGTCCAAAATGATTAATTACACATATTACTTAATTACTTGTCACTACGATAAAAACATTTAATTTATATTTAAGTATTCATTTCTACGGTTCTTAACTAAATTTTTTATAAATAGATCATTCGATAACTCTTTCAAAAATTATTCTGTTTACTTTGTTTTTTTCCACGTATAATTTTTATTGATAATAGATATAGGCGATTAAACGTCAAAAATGCCCCCAACTAGAGGGCGCTGAAACATTGAGTGATGTTTACATGATAGCCTACAGCGAGTTAATTGGTTTGAAATTTGGAATTTTTCATTTTATTATAAAATTGACATTCGTATTTAATTACACAATTTTTCGGTAAAAAAAGTAGCTCAATTGATATCTAGATTTTTTTAAAGGTCTTATAAACATATAAAACACAATAGCTTATAGGACCTTTAAAAAAAACTAACTTAATCCACCTATGTGGTTGATGCCTTCCTCACTTTTTATCAACAATGGGTAATATGAGTGGTTTGGACACATATTTCAGCTATTTTTTTAGATCCAGAAAAATATGTACATAAATAGCACTTAAGTGCCGAGCGGCCGTGGCTGACTGGTTACGGTGTTCGCTTTGTAAGCGAATGGTTCTGGGTTCGATTCCCATCTGCTCCCAACGAGAAAGTTAAGAACACATAAATTTGAAATGATGAATATGAACGAAAAATCAAAGTCGCTCAAAGCGGGGTTCGATCCTCCGTCCTTTGGATTGGTAAGCAAAAATGCTAACCACTAGGCCATGACGACTTGGTGAGCGAGGACTGGAATTAGGAATACTGTTACAGAGAGCGAGTTGTGGCGCTATAACCACGGCAAATAGTGTCCAGGGCATTCGTGGAAATACAATGTTCCATCCCAGAGGGTTCCGGAGTACCAAACCTTCTTAGCATGGTGCTCCCAACGAATACAACCAAATCTCGGAGCGTATGGTGGTGTGTCCCCACGCTTCTTCCTCCCCTGTCGATTCAGAATTGTGTTGTTGTTCGAACACTCAGTGCTCAAACTCAACCCAATTACGAGTCATCTCTGCGATACGGCTTTACGCAGTAGGCCTGGCCGGTTTAACGCTTGTGATGTTTCAATGCATTCCGATGCAATGGCGCACTACAAATGTTAATAAATGACAAGAAGAGTGCTAGGCGTCATCTAACCTAAGGCACTCTCCAGGATCCCTTCGAAAGATTGGCTGCGCTAGGGTCTGATTAGATTAGATTAGATAAATAGCACTTAAGTGGTCATAACTCGAGACAGGGTTGCCAGATCTTGAATGTTCTGGACTCTTTGGAAAGGTCTCTTGATTACCTAACCAACGATGGGTCGGATTATGAAACTGGACATCGTTTACATGCATATAAATGAGATCCGGCTTCAAAAAAGTACATAAATTTCACTTAAGTGGTCATAACTCGAGACAGGGTTGCCAGATCTTGAATGGATCAGAAGTGCGGTGCTTCGGTGGACGCGCAGTCCTGTTTTTTTGTGATAATTTTCGTCTCTTTTGTGTCGCTCTTTGTGTGCATGAGGTGATTGGGCATAATAATTGAATAATGCCATCAAAAGTGCAGTGCTTCTTGGGACGCGCAGTTCTGTTTTTTCGTGATAATTTTCGTCTCTTTTGTGTTGCTATTTGTGAGCATGGGGTGATTGGTTTTATGTGAGTAGGTTTTATGTGATTAGGTTTTATTTTTTATGTTATTTTCTTTCTCTCCATTTCCTCAGTTTGATTTGCGATGCCTTTCCGTAGGGTCGTGTTTTTTCGCGTTCGTCGTCGGTGTGTTTTTGTTTTTTTTCGCGTGCGTGTATGTGTGTAAAAGTGCGGCTGGTTCTGGTTGTCATCGATGACAATTGAGCCAGTCTTATTTGCGATGCCTTTCGGTCGGGTCGCAGGGTTTTTCGCGTTCGTCGTCGGTGTGCAATAACAACAAAACCTTATCATACCATTTCAGCTCGATAAACATCGTAACTCGTCGTTCGCTTCGTTAATCAGTACCCCACTAAACATGAATCATGTAAAACTCGTAAAAACATCTCAATTAAAAAGTCAGACTGTTAAATTCTTCATCATTTAATTACAAATAATTTTGGTTCTATCTTTCCACAGCCGGCTGTCTAAGATAAATCCATTTCAATTAAAAGTTAACAGCCGATAAACGGGAAATGACTCATCCGCAGCATTCGATTGCTTGCCTTGAGATTAAAACATAATACCTTTCAACAAACACTATGATTTTGGGTCGCATCATCATCTTCTATGGTGAATCCTGACCAAACACCCTATCCTACTAACAAATTTTCAGGTTCCTGGCGCTTGTGGGGTGTAAGCACAGAGTAAATCAGCTGCCCTAGTAGCAACCTGCGCTAACTAACATTCCGTCCCTTAAAATCGAGATCTACAAACTGACATGGCGGGCGCCGTTGGTGGCCAATGACTGTTACCTATTCGCAACTGATCTAGCTTTAGCAATCATGGTGTTTTGTCTTTTCAGCGCATTCATACATGCTGTTGATAAGGGAAACACCACTAGATCGTCGAAGCATATAATCAGTAGTGCTGAAAGGATATTACGGTTCTGTTCAGCAACGGAGGGGCAACCATGTGTGATCTCTCATGCTCATGCTCATGCTCATGCTCATAACTCGAGACAGGGTTGCCAGATCTTGAATGTTCTGGACTCTTTGAAAAGGTCTTTTGATTACCTAACCAACGATGGGTCGGATGATGGAACCAGACATCGTTTACATGCATATAAATGAGATCCGGATATATGTGAAAACACATTTTTATACATAACTTTTGAACTAGTTATCGAAACTTCAAACAATTCAATAGCGATGTATGGGACCCTAAACCAAGTCGAATGAAACTGGTTTGATCAAAATCGGTCCAGCCAGTGCTGAGAAAACTTGGCAAGAATTTTGAACACATACATACATACACACACACACATACACACTAGGGTGGTCCAAATCCGGACTTTTTTGGGGCTACCCCCTGAAATCAAAGATTGACCCATCACTAGGCTAAATTCCAAATTTGAGCTCATTCTGACCACGGGAACCCCTCCCTCCAATCGCTTAAAGTTTGTATGGGAAAAATCGTCAAAATGTATGGAGAAAAGCAACTGTTTTACTTTTTTACCTGTGGAAGGCGCCATAGTTATCCGATTCTTACCATTTCTCAAATGTAGAACCTTCATTAAATTTAGAACAACTTTCCCGAAGACACCATATTTTTAGGATTTTTTCCCGCGAAGTTATTAGCGCCCAAAACTGACCATTTTTGCGCAGCCAGCTTTAAGGGGCTACCTAACAACGATGTTTATTTCCAATTCGTACACGCACGTGCTCTCTCTCAGGTTCAAATGCTCTCACGAGCTTGCTTGCCTGCCTGCCTGCCTGTTTGCCTACAAGCTCGCGCTCTGTTTCTCTGCTTGGACTTTTGTCGTCGTCGTCGTTTTCGTTTGCTATCCGCTGCGCTGCGTTCCTGGCATGTTTATTATAATTTTCAACTAAAATAGCAGGTTTGTTTTGATATATATTTAGCAAATAAATTCTTAAATTACGTCAAAATGAACGGAAAAAAAATTAAAGAAAAGAAAACTTAGGCTCATTAAAAAAATTACAGCAAATGTCAGGTTAACAGGGTTAGTTTGGATTTCCAAGCATTACAAGCAGTTGTTCGTATATGCTAAATAATCATGATAATAATTTAATTATTTTAAAAAAACAGGTAATACAAATCATGTTACTTTAAGTAGTTTGCTTTAACAAAAATATACTTTATTACAAGTCAAGGCAATTTTACAATTATTGCTGCAAATTTTCATTCATACTCTATAAAATTATCACTTTTTGTGCTGTCTAGAAATTTCTTTTTGTGTTCCTCGACCACCTTCAACAAATATTGCAACTTTTCTTAATTTTTTTGTCGTTTACCTGAATTTTTTTTTGAAAAAAAAATTAAATTACATTATTCCTTTTTTTAAATTTACTCATTGAAAAAAGATGACCGTGGATGAATGACGACCATGGATGAACTAATTCATCGAAATTTTTATTCTCTCTCACACGCTCTGATAATATGATATCTATTGTTAATCACATAAAACATTTAATTTTATATCATAAATAAAACCTGCTATTTAAGTTGAAAATTATAATAAACATGCCAGGAACGCAGCGCAACGGACGGCAAACGAAAACGACGACGACGACGACAAAAGTCCAAGCAGAGAAACAGAGCGCGCGCTTGTAGGCAAACAGGCAGGCAGGCAGGCAAGCAAGCTCGTGAGAGCATTTGAACCTGAGAGAGAGCACGTGTGTGTACGAATTGGAAATAAACATCGTTGTTAGGTAGCCCCTTACAGCTGGCTGCGCAAAAATGGTCAGTTTTGGGCGCTAATAACTTCGCGGGAAAAAATCCTAAAAATATGGTGTCTTCGGGAAAGTTGTTCTAAATTTAATGAAGGTTCTACATTTGAGAAATGGTAAGAATCGGATAACTATGGCGCCTTCCACAGGTAAAAAAGTAAAACAGTTGCTTTTCTCCATACATTTTGACGATTTTTCCCATACAAACTTTAAGCGATTGGAGGGAGGGGTTCCCGTGGTCAGAATGAGCTCAAATTTGGAATTTAGCCTAGTGATGGGTCAATCTTTGATTTCAGGGGGTAGCCCCAAAAAAGTCCGGATTTGGACCACCCTAATACACACACACAGACATTTGTTCAGTTTTCGATTCTGAGTCGATAAGTATACATGAAGGTGTGTCGCTGAGCTCTTAACAAAAAGTTCATTTTGAGAGCAGGATTATAGCCTTACCTCAGTGAGGAAGGCAAAATATCTGGAAATGACCAATAATAATTGTTTCATGGCCAATTTAACCTGTTCATTATCTGATTCGAAATTTCATTATGTTTCACGTTTCAATCAACCGAACCCTTATCAATCAATTGCAAATGAAGATTATTTAAGTTGACTTACGTTTTTTGAAGTCATGTTTGTCATAAAAGCAAAAAAAATTGTACTATTTTACTTCAATATATGAAATTGATAATATTTTCAGCTTCCAAAGTCGAATGCCAAAAATATATAGAATTTGTTGTAAAAAAGGCCCCTGATTATTTGAGCTAAACAAAAACTTTGACAAATATTTGCAGCGGCGTGGCAGCGGCTCTTCTTGAAAATTGTGAAATTTATCAAAATAACGTTAAGTTTCAAAACGCTTTTCAAACATTGGTTTGACATTACTTTGCATTTTTTTTCTCAAGCAAATTTAAAAAAATCTGTTACTGAAAATACAGATAATGTGGAACGTGACATTAACATTGGATTCAATTGCATCTGAATATTAGTTGATTTTAATTTCACTGAGTTTGATTTTTACCATTGAAACATTTGTCTCAGAAATATTTGGAAATTTTTCGGGAAAATTACTAATCTCTTAATAGAGAGATATTACAGAACTGTCAATTTCTACAGATGATGAAAAAATATAAAAAACATATTTTTATTATTATTGATGTTTAAATGGCCATCACTTGAAAACTTTGTTTATTTCAATGATAATTAAGTACATTTTGGTTTTAAATATTTGATCCACAAAAACTTCAAATTATTTTGACTGAATTGAAATTAATTGATTCTAATGTAGTTCTTGCAAAAAAAAACATATTTTTAAAATAACTTAATTAAAATTAAGAGATTTTAGATTCACAAAACATTTTTCACTGGGTAATATATCATGGCCTTTCGTTGTTAATCAGTTTGATAAACAACATGATAAAAATAAATTTTAGGAAAGTTTTAGGAGAGAACTATGGTGAATAAGGCCTTCTACATACAAAATCAGTTTTTTGTAATCTTTGTGTTTCACTCTTATTTGAAATCAATAAGATTCTGTTATAATAGATTATATATAAAAAGTAAATAGTTTTGTTGAAAAAGTACAATTTTAAAAAAAATGAATTACTGTAATTACTCAAAAATTACTTTAATTACAAATTAATTACTTTAAATTACCCTAATTACCATGAATTACTAAGTAATTAAAGAATAACCTAATTACCAGCTAAAAATCAAAGTAATTATTAATTACTTGCCAGTCTGAGGCCTTGCTGGAAACCCTTGGATCTCCCCTTAGATTGCAGAATGATTTGTACCATCATGACGGGCCCGCAGCTAGTCACCTTAATCCCATTTTTGGAGCCGCCTTTGAGGTCCGGTGCCGGGAGGTTAAAAAATAGGTTCCCAAAAGTGCATCTCCTGCAATTGCGCGTGATTCAAGGCGGCGTACAAGTCGAAAACAATGACGGGATGTGTTCATTAAAGTCATTTTTTAAATCTCCAACGATAAAAATTGCGCTCCAGGGCGGCGGAAATCACCCGCGTGTGCAGACAAAATGTAAGTTGAATTTGCAGTTGTGGAAAAAGGAACAAATTTAACAGGCAAGGTTAATGGTAAAAGTTATGACTGTTAATTTTCATGAATTTAACCATTTTTGTCGGAAAGGTGTGCAGGAAACTTGAATAAATCTTGAGGTGAGTCTTTCTTAAAAAAATGTACCTTGCAGTTTAAGTCTTTTTTGCTCTTTAAAAAAAAATACAAATTACTAAAAATCTTGGGTTTATCCAACAAACCTCAACCGAAGCTGACCAATCCCCGTAATTATCGCGCGCGACACTCGTTGTGCCCTGCAACAAACACCGTCATCAGCGTCACGCCAACCATTAGCCGCGGTTCTAATTGATATAATCTCATTTGCGGTAATTTCTCACGCCACTCCAGGCGTTAGTCGTGTTGGACTGGTCCATTGACGATCTCGTTATAGATGGTCCTCGCCTCACGCACTTTTGCACTGCAAAAAGCTTTAACTTTGAATTTCACTCAAGATTCGTCAAATTTCGCGTGAAATTCATGTAATTTTACATGGTTTTGAATTTTGACATTTTCCCCAAGTATTTTTCACTGTGCCGCACTCCGCGGTATTCCGAAGGGTCATTATCGTATCTCCTGCCAGCCAGGGTTGTGACAGACGACATACCAACCCGTGGTCCACAAGTCTCGTGCCGCACAGGTCGAGCGCGCTTGTAATAGCTCAATTTGCAAGCTTTCGACACCTGGAGGAATTTGGTGGACCGCCACCACCTTAGGCCTAAGGCTGAATATCGCTCGAATGTTGACCTTCTATCGTAATTGGAACGTTTTAAAATTTAGTGTCCGAGTGCTTCCCCGCGCACTAATTGGACACTCGATAAAGTGTTTGAAAGAGGAATTGTACACCCAGTTGCATTGAAAAAGCCGAGTTAAACTCAAATAAAATTTAAATCATCTTTGCCGAAAACAGCAAATGAAACCTCTTGGTAAGACAGCAAGCAAGAGAGCAACTCTCATTTCTCTCGTTTCTCTCTGTTTTCTCTTCAGAGCAAATAAGAGCACCACAAATTAAACGAAAGGCATACAGAGAAATGAGATTTACTCTTTTGCTCACTGTCATGTACACGGAGAAAAATCAGATCCCAACATTGCGAACATGTGTTCATGAAATTCGGAACCACGAAAGTGTTCAAATTGCAAGTATCATGGAATTTGAACACTTTGTTCGTGGTTCTGAATTTTATCAACGCTTGTTCACGATTTTGGGAGCCGACTTTCTCCGTGTACTTGGACCAAAAAGCGTTTTATGTCAAAATTATTAGTTTTGTTAGATATTTTATTCAAAAAAAAAAATAAATTTGGGCTTTTCAAGATATCTTTTTAAGTTGTCATCGTAATAAGCATGTCGGCTACTCAAATTACTAAAATATCTGTAACGATCTGATACAACTTCATAACTCGTTCAGGGCAAACTTAACGGGCAAGCCCCATTCGAGCGAAAATAATCGTAAAAGTTTACGAACTTGATCGCATTTTGAGTGGCATTCGCGGGCGGGATTAGCGGAATGGCATCATTTTCACGAAAATAAAAAAGTGCGCCCAGATCAGCAACTTTTTATAGACTGGAACTGGTCCATCTCTGGCTGGGGAAAAACCCATGACTCTGGCAATTAAGTATGGGTTTGCACGATTAAAAATTTTGCTTACGAGTCGTATTAATGGTTTGTTGCCACTTTTTATGGGCGTTTCGCTACAAATTGATGATTTGAAATTGTGGTCAGTTTCGCATGACATTGGTTAGTGAAGTGGAACTATCATTTGATTGCGTTTAGCTGAAGATAAGATTGCATTAATATATGTTGGAAGGCTAGAGTAGATGTCAATCAATTAAAAAAAAACTATCACAATGGACCCATAAATGGTATAAAATTTTAATTGGTGAGATTGATACTTCTCCAAATCAACGACATTTATCTTTCATTTGCCTCATATCTCGCAAATTTCATATAATCTAATACTAAAATCAACTCCAGTTTTGACATTTATTCCAAAAAACGATCAAGACTCACTACGATCAAGGTGAGATTCTACACATGGCGCAACATTTCTGATCTCTGCCCCGCCCAGCGCGCTCCAGGCTCTCCACGAAACATATTTATTAAAATGGTTAGAAGAGCCCGCAAAAATGCTTTATGCATGCTAAGTATAGCCCTCCGCGTTGATTTATAGCGCTTTATGCGCAAGTCTAAAACAAACTAACGCTAAATTGTCTGTTATGCAATCGCAATTTGTTCGACAAATTCCTCTGGAAAAGCAGCCCCTCGTTGGCGAAGGTCGCCGGAGACCCCCCGAAGCTGACGAGGGGGCCGCACCGCACTAGATTGTCGCGTCGCGTTCTATTGGAAACCATGCAGCCGTCAGGCGTTAATTATGCCGATGAAATATGGCCGTTTCCCAGTTTTTTTGCTCTCTAGCCAATCGATAAGCTCAAACTAAGCGCACGAGTAACTTGGATTAAGGAACTTCTCACGCATTTACCTCTCAATCATCAAGATTTCAACTTATATAAAATATTTATTCAAAATCCCAGTAGAAACAGTTCTTGCGAAGTCTCGTGTTCCAAATTTCGTCTCCTTCTCGTTACAGAGGCTCCCTAACACAAGTCCACGTACCAAGAGACAGTTCGTCTTAATTCATGCTAATTTATTCCCGCGGCTTAGACGACGTCATTCTTACGCGCGACCGCTTAATTGTCACTTGTCTGGTGGTGGAGTCCAAAGACTTCAAACGGCTGGTGGTGGACCAATAATCCAATTTAGGCCCAGCTCCAAAACAAACATTGTACGCACTACAACGGGTATCTTTTTACCTATTGAGTGAGGTGGCTATTTTCAATGCGATGTGTGGGGACTTGTTTGAAAGTTAATATTTAGTTTGAAGCGAACATGGAAGTCGTGGGACGCATCCGTCAAATATTTGCGTTCACTTTACCCGTGGAGGTGATACTTTGATACACATAACAGAACTCATTTTTCAGAATACTTGAATTTAACACAAAAATCAATGATAGATCATTTCATTTTGAGATATATTTTTGGAAGAACTTCTCGATACACTTTGAAAGTCTGACCTTTTCATAAAATACTGCCACTTAAGACGGTTTAATAAAACAGTTGTTGTTAGCTATCCTGTAAATTGCATCTCAATCTTACTCCAGATGGAAATATGGGTAATTTGACCTGCTAATTCAGGGAATATATTTTTAATTTTATCGTCCTAGGCTTTTCACGCTATTTTGTGTCATTGGTTCACCCATACAAGTCTCCATACAATGTTGGCAGCTGGCCATGCAAAAATGGTATGTAAATATTCAAACAGCTGTAACTTTTGAGTGAATTTTCTCACCAAGTCTTCGGCAAAGTTGTAGGTATTGTTGAGGACTATTGAGAAAAAAAGGTACGCGGAAAAAAAATTGCAGATTTTTTAATCAACATTTTTTTCACAAAAACTAAATTTCCCAAAATACGTATTTGTCTATTTTCGATATGTTTTAGGGGACAAAAACCCGCAACTTTTGAGCCACAGAGAAACATGGTCAAAAAATCTGCCGCCGAGTTATGATATTTTTTTAAATATAGTGATTTTTGGAAAAATTTGCAATCAAAAAGTACTTTACAGATTTTTTGATAAAGGGCTCTGTTTTCAAAATATAGCCACCGAAAGTTTGATGTTAGCAAAATATTTGCAGTTTTTCGATTTTTAAAAATAGTGACCATAAGTGACCATTTCCAGCAAATTTTCTGAACTTTGAAAAAAAATATTTTTAGAAATAGTCACTTACGGTCACTAATTTTGAAAATCGTAAAACTGCAAATATTTCGCTAAAATCAAACCTTCGGTGGCTATATCTTGAAAACAGAGTCCTTTATCAAAAAATCTGTAGAGTACTTTTTGATTGCAATTCAATTTTACATAAAAAAATTGAGGTCTAATTTCTTTTTGCATGAAATTTCGATTTTACAGCTGTTTGAATATTTACATACCATTTTTGTACAGACAGCAGCCAAAATTGTATGAAAACTTGTATGGGTGAACCAATGACACAAAATAGCTTATTTGGTCATAGGAAAGGACCCCACAAAGTTTGAGCCAAATAAAAAAAATACAAAAAATAAAAATGGTTGAAATCGGCCGATTTCGTTGCTCACTTCCAAAACACAAAATTTCGCGAAAATTTCACGGAACGTGAAAAATATTTTTAAAAAATTAGAAAATCAAATTTAAGAAAAATCCGTTTTTATTTTTTTAAGGTTATTCATCTGTCAACTCTAACTTTATTTTACATATTTTAACGTGATAATTATAGAAAGTCTTTTCTAAATTTCTTTGATCTTTTCAGTTACTAAAGATTGTTCTTTACATGACATTATCTACCGAAAAGAACGAAGGGAAAAATTTAGAGGGATATTTGTAAAAATTATGTATTATAGGCATGGCAAAAAGAGTTTGATTTTGTCCAATGTTTTTTATAAAATTTAAAAGTTTTTCATTGAATCGCTTCTATTTTATCTCAATATAAATATAAATCAGATAGCTTAAACAGTAACTCAGAAAATAAAAATAATAATAAGACAAAAAACATATCTTAAAACAATGATAAATAATTTTTCACGAAGAAAAAAAATCCAGTTTCAACGGAGATCGAGAAACGAAATCATCAAACTTTGTGAAAATTTCAAAATGGTAATCAAATTGTTATTAAATTAAATGAAAATATAATCAAATTTACATGTTAAAAAAACACATAAAATACTATCGATGAATCAAAAAAAGATCAACGATTTCTATACTTGTCTCATTCATTGGAGTTTGGATGTAATATCAACTTAGAGAAAGTCAACTGTATCAATTGAATATTACTTTTACAAGAATGTTTGTTATTACTCTACGAGCGAAAGAAAATCTTTGAACGTTCACCAAGAGAATAAAAAAATCGAAAAGAACATAGCTCTCATCTCTCGCGCACGAAAGATCGGTCAAAGGAATCTAAAAAAATAATCATCTCTAGCAAAACAATGCCAAAGGGCCGTTGTGGGTTTGTAAACAAAGAGTGTATCCCTTTCATGCCAGATGTAAACATCCTCTAGCGTGAGCAGGACACACTCTTTGTTTACAAACCCACAACGGCCCTTTGGCATTGTTTTGCTTGATCTTGATTATTCGGCGCACCATTTTTTTCACTACTACACTTGCAAGTGAGCAATTCTCTGAGATTTCGGTCATTCGATTTTTTTGTATTTTTTAATCCTCCTGAAACTTTTTTGGTGCCTTCGGTATGCCCAAAGAAGCCATTTTGCATCATTAGTTTGTCCATATAATTTTCCATACAAATTTGGCAGCTGTCCATACAAAAATGATATGTGAAAATTCAAAAATCTGTATCTTTTGAAGGAATTTTTTGATCGATTTGGTGTCTTCGGCAAAGTTGTAGGTATGGATATGGACTACACTGAAAAAAAATTATACACGGTAATTTTTTTTTTTGTGATTTGTAATTTAACTTTTTGTCACTAAAACTTGATTTGCAAAAAAACACTATTTTTATTTTTTTTTTGATATGTTTTAGAGGACATAAAATGCAAACTTTTCAGAAATTTCCAGAATGGGCAAAAAATCTTTGACCGAGTTATGACTTTACGCCCATTTGAAATGTTAGTCTTGATTAAAATTTTTAGAAAATATTTTTTTCGAAAAGACCGGAAAATTTCATGTTTTAACATTGTAAATTGGACCTATAGTTGGGTGAGACTTAGAAAACATCAATTTTTCTGTTTTTAACCTTTGCATGGCTATATCTCTGCAACTAAGGGTCGTATCAACAAAGTTCGAAAAAGCAAAATATAGAGAATTTTCTCAGCTTCTCAAAAATATTTTTTTCAAAGGTGGGCAAACATGGGCACTATTTTTAAAAAATGAAAAACTGCGACTATTTTCAAAAAGGTTACCTAAAAATGGTTATAACTTGGAAACGGTGCACTTTATCAAAAATTTACTAGAGTACTTTTTGATTGCAAATTCGATTTTACATCGAAAAATGCAGTTGAAAATTTTTGCGATCAATATTTCGATTTTTTGAAAAAATCTGTATTGATTCAAAAAATCATAACTCGGTCAAAGATTTTTTGCCCATTCTGGAAATTTCTGAAAAGTTCGCATTTTATGTCCTTGTATGTTCTACAAACTGTTGTCTTAATAAAGACTGTTGTCTCAATCGCCCCAGTAAACGTATTTTTTTTTATTTTCAAATTTTTAAGGCTGAAAATGTAAAAAATGTTGCTTTTTGCCAATTTAAAGTATTTTATGTAGAAAAAAAGCTCGTGCACATGATATTTGAATTTTTTTTAAGAAGCTTAGTTGATCTCGCAGACTGTTTGTTTGATTTTAAATGATAAACAAAAACTTTTGTTAAAATGTTTGCTCTGTTTAAATTTTAAATTAAATTCTTGAAAATATTGTGGTAAGATTTAAGTAATTCATATAAAATTGGGTCCGAAAATTAAGCTTAAATTATTGATATTATTGTTCAAAATGATGAAACTTATTTTTCTGAGGACAATGAGCCTTTGTATGATCCGAAAGAATTTTAAATAGATTTTTTAATCAATTTGAAAAAAAAAACTTCGCCGCCTTTCTTGACAGTAAAGTTCCTACTTGACAGCTCGTTACAAGGGAACCATAGTTGATTCATCGAAAAAATGTTGTCTCGTCATTTTTTTTTGTGTTAAAATGAAAAAAAAGTTGATCAGAAATGGGTTTTAATCGTGTTTTTAACCGTTGTACATAAAAATATACACAGGGCTTTAGGACCTTATCTTGTTATCTTGTTTTTTGAGCAATTATTAGGAAGGATCTTGTTCGCTTGCAATCAAAAATAGATGCATATAAACAACCAGTTTATCAGTTTATCCATATAAATAAACTTTACTTAGTTAAGTCTGCACTTGCCTATCTACCCAATTTATCTGAAATCCTTTAAAACGATTTAGTCTAGCACCTCCCGCTGCTTCTGCTTTAACCGGTATCAACGGTCGCATAACTTTGGCTTAAGTCGCATACACGAGACACTATACCGATACGGTTGTAGTGAATGGCGAACGACGAAACCCGATCTGGTTATCGACTCAGGGAAGAAATGCTAATTACGCATGCCAACGGCCGATCTACAGCAATCGACGAACGATGCCTGCGCACCACTACTTGAAAGTGATCCTCGGTAGACTTTTCGTCGCAAAGCTGGCCTGATACACTTTATTTTCTCGCTTATATTGGTGTGTGATTACAGGTCGACATAAACTTTGAGCGAGTTGGATCAATTGAGTGGGTGTGTTTTGTCCAGGTAGACCCAGCGTCTCCAGTAAGGAACTAGGTGAGATTGTGATGGTATTCGTGAATGAAACTGCAAGCGTCGTTCCACTCAGAGCCGAATTAAAATTCGTTTAATCAAAATTCAAGGAAATCACCACCACTACAAGATATCACACACACTAGTTGTGTGGGGTAGTCCTTTAAGCTGGCGTAGCAGTTTTGCATACAAATGACCAGATCGTGGTCCGGCAAAGTTCTTGATTCTGGCGCGTGAAACGGTTCCTCAAGTTTCGGCTGCGGACAAAATCGCCCCGTCATGACTCACTTATTAGGCTGAAACAGTCCGCTCCCTAAAACAGCTTAATGTCAATGACAGCAGACAGAAGCCAAAAGGCAGTGAGAAGTTCCACTAATTTGGGTCGCGTTTTTGTTTTGGTTCCACCTCAAGGCCGGCGATGGCCGCGAGAGGTAGTGAATTAGTTTGGGCACGATATTTTTCGGTGTTCGGGTTCCGGCGAATTATGGCTTGAAGGGAACAGCCGTTTATGTTGTGCGTTATTGTTATTGGATCGCTAAAAACATTTATGGTCTAACGGAGTTGACAGAATTTAGATGGGACCGATTCTTTCGTGACGGCACAACGTTTGTACGCATGTTTTCAGTTTTTTGCTGATAACTTGCTGATAACTTTAAAATCTGTGGGAAAAGGTACCAATATTTATACAAATTTGGAAAGTACGTTAAATTTCCAATAAGATGCACTCCAGCAAACATTTAAGGCTGATCTACATTTGGAAACTGCTGCGACCCTACCCTGCGCCGCGATGAAAAAAGTGAAAAAAAAAATCGTTCTAAAAACGCAAATTTTCCTGCGAGTATCTACAATGAGCTGCGTTGGTTGCTGTGATTCTCCGTTTGGAACTGTCAACGAAGAAATCCTGCGAAAATTGTCATATATTTATTTCAAAATTTAGAACTTGCGATCTGCGGGCTGCGTTTTTAGTACAGAATCGCAGCAACGCAACATAGTCATTGTAGAAGATCAGATCGATTTGCATGTGTTCAAAACTTGCCCTTGCGTCTGCGATCCTGCGAGTTTCCTATTGTAGACCAGGCTTTAAAAGCACAAAGTTTGAGTCAAGTGAGATACACATGTAGCGTGACGGGACAACATTGTACAATTGGATCACTTTGATATTTATACACAAAAGTGAAGAGCTCTGCTCTCCTAGTAAGTTTTTGAAAAAAACCTTTTTCTACACATGGCGGTGCTAGAATATTCGATATTTTATAAAGAAATGTAACCGGCCGTGAACAGGTCAAATTCAACAAAGGGTTACTGAACTCGAATAACGTCATGATTCGAATTCCCGGACGCTTCGAAACCCGGACACTTAAACTTGTTTTATCAATTATTTGGATATAAGTTCGCATTATGAATGTCAAAACTGTGTTATTTGATGAATTCTAACATCAACTTTCATTTAAAGTTTGTTTGAACGCTGTAGTTAATGTCAAAACAATTAAATAAAATAAAATTACAGTCGACCAGAGTTGTCAATATCCAAGGGACCGTCGAGGAAGAGAATCATCAGTTTACAGAACGATGAAATTTTTTTTTCTTGATACCCAGCTATGGGAGAGAATCATGGCAACGTCCACCAAA
The DNA here is from genome assembly GCF_015732765.1 of Culex quinquefasciatus. Taxonomy (NCBI): domain Eukaryota; kingdom Metazoa; phylum Arthropoda; class Insecta; order Diptera; family Culicidae; genus Culex; species Culex quinquefasciatus. Next base: position 163,343,910 of record NC_051862.1, read on the forward strand.
CAAAAACAAACTAATGTCAAACACCCTTTTAAAGCTTCGTTTTGCCAAGAAAAATGTCTATGCAAGCCATGAGAATGTGAAATTATTGACAACCGGAAGAGATTTTTAAAGAGATCCTTCAAGCAAGAGAAAATATCGAGGAATAAAGCCAATCGAAGTATGCAGTTTGAAGGGACTGAAGAATTCATCGATAGATGGAGAATTATTGATATCAAGAAGATCGACAGCCAGAGAGTCGACTGTATAAGATTACCAAAAATGCGAAACATTTCAACGGAAATATTTCATAGGCGTCCGAAGCACCGGGAAGGCAAAGCAGAAATGTATGGTTTTGATTTTCTTAAATTCTAGCCATTTTTTATATAAACTATCGATTGTTTTGATGTTAACAGCTTATTTGAGACCTAAAGAATGCCATTCACTAACATTTCAATCCAAATTTGTTCGATTCATAAGCAAAATCGAGTGTCCGGAATTCGAAGCAAAAGTGTCCGGATTTCGAATCAGCTTTTAACAGTGTCCGGGATTCGAAGCACAACAAGTCATTTTAATTTTCAAATTCTGATGAAAAATTGTTAGAAAAGACATATTTTGCATGTATTCTCTTAAAGCTGACTGTTTATACTAAATCCTGATAATATTTCTACATTTCCAACTTGTTACATGATTTTTGCCAGCTTTAACATTTCCGGATATCGAATCATGACGTTATGAGCCCTAGAATATCCCAAAATACTGTGGAATGTGCAATCAAAGATGGCGGCCAATATGGCGAAGCTAGAAAATTTGTTTTTTTTTTCAGGGTTGTAACAGGCAATCAACGGGTCAAATTTAACTAATTTGGGGTCGCTGAACTTAAAAATTTTACAACTTTTGCTTGCTGTTTAGAATAGGAACTTTGGTGTGGCAATATGTTTTTTGTGTGGTTCAAATAGTTGAAAAACATGGAAAACTATCACAAACATCCAAAGTTCAACTTGAAAAAATGACTGCTTGGTAAACCAGTGCTAAGAATCGGTCATGGAATGTTGGTTAACCCTTTTAGGGTTTTAGTGACAGGGCTGTTATTGTTGCATCATAAATGATTTCTTATTCTGGATTTTTTAAATTTCAAAGTGAAATCGTTTAATTTATATCCTAATAAATTTCAAATGTTAAATATTATTTGGATAAAGCCCGGCTTCGAACATTGTTTTAATATGAGAAAACCTTGTCATTTTGAGCTTTCACTTTTTATAGTTAGAAAAAGACTCATCAAAATCATCAGAAGTTAATTATTTCTAAAACTAAAAAACGCGTTCAATACTAATCTAGAACAAAATTTCAGAGGCAGTTTATCAGATGCCAAGTTGTAAACGCTATCCAAGACTGGAAATCAACTTTTTTTTAAAAATAAGTTTAAAAAACTTTGGTCACAGATCGATTCAAATTTTTTGATAAATACATGGAAATAAATCCTTTTGAATATGTATGCATATCTGTTTTCAATACATCCAAATTTATAATTTAATTGTGGAAATAGGTGTTTCGTGAAGAACAAGTTTCCCAAAAATTACTAAATTGTAGTAGAAGAAATATTTAAATAAATACCAATTGCAGTTTACTGACGGTTTGTATGATTTCTAAAAAATAACTTATTTTAATTTTTTCAGTGATTTCTTGGCTACATTTTAAATTTTTATTCACACAGTAAAAAGTGTACTTTCGGGAGGTTTAATTTTTTGTATAAATGAAAATTTTAAATTTTTTGCATCAAAAATTTTTAGCATAGCATAGCATAGCATTGGTGTCTACCCGTAGCTGCTACTTCGTTATTGACCAGGACCCCCAAACATTGCTCCGTGGACCAAGGTGAAAAGTAGGAACCAATCATCACCCCTTCGCAATTTTCAAAGGTCCCTATCGTGCTGATCAATACCGACGCCGACCACGACCAGTGGTAAGACACGGGGAAGTGGATGGGAATGTTAGTCCGATACTTGAGTGATGGGACCGCCAAATCGACTGCGTCTCCGAAATTTTAAAAATCTTAGGCAGCCGGCTGCGGAAAGATACCTATCTAGGGATTTAAAAATAGTATTAATTCGACCGCGATTCTCCAGAAATTCTCCGTCGGCGTGCCTTCCGATCAACGGTGATGTAGGAAGGGCTTCATTCATTAAAATTATGTTATATCATAAGCCTTAAAACATATCCGTCGACATGCCTTCCGATCCTCGATGATATGGAAAGGACTTAATCCAGCAATACGACTTGCTTGTCTCAAAAAACAAAAATCGGATCGTTTCTATCGAAAACTATACAAAGAGAACAAAAATAAAATTCATCGGCCAACAAACGCGCGAACAAAAAATAAATGAAAAAAGAAGAAGAAGATATCCAATCACCCCATGCACTCGAACAGCGACACAAAAGAGACGGAAAATAACACGAAAAAACAGGACTGAGCGTCCACACAGGCACCGCACTACTGATGCCATTATTTGATTATAATGACCAATCACCCCATGCACTCGAACAGCGACACAAAAGAGACGGAAAATAACAAGAAAAAACAGGTCTGCGCGTCCACACAGGCACCGCACTACTGATGCTATTATTCAATTATACTGACCAATCACCCCATGCACTCGAACAGCGACACAAAAGAAACGGAAAATAACACGAAAAAAAAAACAGGACTACGCGTCCACACAGGCACCGCACTACTGATCAATTTTTTTTTTGCATCAAAAATTTTTGTAAAAAAAGTGTAGTTTTTAACCGGAACAGGTGAAATATTCATCATTTTCTACGGATCTCTACATTTTTTCACAATAATTCAGGATATAGTACACTAAAGAGGTATCAATCAATAAAATTTTCAACCTTTCAAGTTTTTTCAACTGTGAAGTAGTGAATCTTTAAATATAATCTTTGGTTGAATTTGTTTTCTAATTTCCGTTCAATGATTTATGAACTCGTTGCTGCAGGAACTTGAGTATTTTTTTCTGTTTTTTCACGTTTAGTTTTTTATTTGCTTTTTTTTATTAATTGTTCATCATTTTCTGTTAGTTCTAACCTACTCAAACCTTGGTCCAGTATTTCGTGTTGATATGTGTGTTTACAATTTTTTCCAGTCACTAGAAAATTTAATCACAACATATTGCTTTAACGAAAGTTTCCATTTAAAAATAAATAGATTTTTTTGCTCTTGCTGCTGCACTTTTTTTACATACATAATAGAAATTACTGGCGAAAACCAAGGCAATTTTTTTTTGAATTGTTGGGAAAGCAAATTATTCAAATTAGACAATCTCTTTCATAATATTAAGCAAGTAAATGTTCGTGTTTTTCTAATTTTTTTTCAAATGCATCGATGCTAGCTAAGATTGTAAAGGGTTGAGAAATGTAAATTAGGAATAGAAAAATACAGTTGGATTTTTGAGGGACTATACATTCGTTTTTTTTTTTCAGTGTGGACGAATCTTTCGCACTCTTCGGCAAAATTGTTTCCAGGGTTAAAAGTTCATTTAAAATTCAAAGTTGGAGCTCCAAGTCCAGTCGCAACCAGTTATCCTTAAATTTAGGATTTGAGAAGATCTTGCTTAACATGCCTCGACTCCTTTTTTTACAATGTAAATGTTATGTAAATATAAGAATAAAACTTTTATTTAGTTCATCTTTTCTATCACTACGCAACATTCAAGCTCTAATCGTTCACTTGTCAACCGAACCATCTCAATCTAAGCTCTTTTCAGCAGTGATTGATCAGCTCTAGGCTCTAAGTTCCCAAAAACAACAATAGCCGGCACGTAGAAAAAAAGCTTCCCGGCGATTTATCTTATCACCACGCCACTAAATTCCACTCAACGAATTGACTGTCGGGAGTTTATCGCCGGCGTGACCTACTTAACAAGCCCCAATCGGTACCTCTAGAACCGGTACAACAACAGGTAGCTCTAGTTATGTTTGTCAAAACCCTCAAGCACGTGCTTCTCCGTGAGGTGACAAAAAGGAAGCTAAAATTAGACGAGTTTGCGCGCCCACTTGAGTACGTTTCGCGCGTTACTCTCACCCTGGTGATAGTGATTGATTGATGGAAGGACGCTGAAAACTCCCCCCTCAGACAAGCTACGGTCCATTGTTGGATGGTAATGATCTGGGGCTTTTGACGGCTGATGACGGCCTGATGATAATTTTCAATCGAGTGACTTCACCAGTAGCTGAACATGCCACATTTCCCATTCAAAACAAGCTGGTCAATATCCGGCTGTCGTTGCAAAATCTTAGAAGTTTGAAGTAAGCTCGAGTGATCTCTTGGCTCTAATGAAATTTGAACTAAAATTTTGATGAGAACCAACTCTGGTCCAAAATTGTCATGTGTTAAGCTAGCACCACCCCAACTAGCCGAACATGATCAAGTGCTACGGTCTACCGGAAAGCCGACAGCTCGAAACATGGTTCGGCGACACCACCAGCTTGCGCGCACCGGTCACTAATTATTACTTCAACGAATATTAACGATCGATCGACCGGTCTTCGTCGACCGTCGTCGGGAGGAAACCGGCCATGACAGAGACCGACCGGGCCCAGCCAAAAAATCAAAATTAATCGATTCCGACGGACCGCCAACGGCGGCGACGACCCTTCCGATATCCCAGATGTCAGTACTTCAGCTCAACTCGGGTAGATCCGTAGGGGACAGTGACAAAGTTGACGCGTTGTTGCGGTCGCGATGTCGACTTTTTGGTCGACGTGGTCTACATTAACACATACACGAACACACACACTGAATGCTGCAGGTTGTAGAGCACGGACAGCCCAGTTCTCGACGAAGGTGATTGAAGGTTCACCAGCAGGCACCGCACATGACACACTCAAACTACGCACTCTCGGCTTGGCTGCTTGCAGATCATTGTTCACGACGGGCGACCTTGGCCTCTACCCGAGGCGATGTTCACGGAAGCACCTTGTCGGAGATTCCCACCAACACTTCCCACGAGGTCACTTCCCTCCTAAACACACGAAAAAGCTTCACAACCTTCCAAAAAGAACCGCACGTAACTGAACACCTTGAGAAACGTAATGTCGGCTTCGAACTATGAGTAGACCATAAAAAAAAAAAAAACAAAAACACTCAGCAGCACTGTAGACCAAGTCGAGGCGCGCGCGCACGACCGACGAACGACTGCGTATTGACTGCCTGTTCTCGGGACGAAATCTTGTTTTGAACTGAACTGTCGATGGGGCCCGTCGTCGACGTCGGGACTAAAAAATTAAGCAAAAAAAAAGTGAGCGCCAAAATCATTGAGCGCGGCTTTAGTATTAAAGGACTAGGGTAGGGTGAGCTATTGATGAAAAGAAAGTATAATGATAAAATTTGTCATGGAGTGATATAGTTGAAATAGGGTTGATATAAAGTGGATTAAAAGCTAAGTTTTAGTTTCCCGCGGGTAAGTTTTTTTTTTTAATAATAAATTCACGATCATGATAAAGAATGTATTTCTTTGCGATACAACTGCTGGAAAGTGGATTTTCAACACTTTAATGGCTGTTGAAAAGTACTTTTCAGTACTGTAAGTCAGGTAATTTTCATAATTAAACGAAACTTATGAAAACCGTGAAAGTTGGTTATATTAATGAACAACAACAATCAAAGCAAGTTTACATGATAAATTTTATTTGGCAAATCGTCGCCGTCGTGCTAACATGTCACACGTGCACTTTGGGCCAAATTGAGTGAGGAACGTAATTTTGTGCAGCTCACAATGCCTCACCTTTTGACCTTTACAGATCTCCAAAATTCGATTTCAATCCTGAGATATTCAATAAAAAAACTGCGTGCATTATTGTCACACTTCATATAAAAGAAGTTTCAATCTTGTCGTGCTTTCTTGTCACTCCCTGAAAATTGATGTAGTGCGACAAAAGACCAAAGGGATGCAGGTCAGGATGCGTTTGACGCACGTACAGGTAAGACTACCGTAAACATTTGTTATTAAAACTCGGGACTCTAGCAGCCAACTTCAACCAAACTTCGGGGCAATGCACAGAATGGTCAGCCAAACAAAACGTGTTTGTTATTGTTTACATTGCGTACTCTCGTTTTTGTTTATTCAAGGTCAAACATTAAAACGCGTTTTTCTCGGAACGTCGAAATAGCGGATGCGACAAGATAGCACGACGACGTCGATTTGAAGATAAAAAGTGAAAAGTTGCATATTTAATATTTTGTTTTAATAAGTGCGGTGATACCATATGTTTGGCAGGTTAAGGATTTGGTGATTTTAACTATTTAAACAACTTATTAGGCAAAATGTTTGATTGAAAAATGCCTGATCTATCTGAACTAATAATCACTCGATTAATGTTGAAAACGTGGTTTAAAGGAGCTGTAATTAAGTAATTGAGAAATTTCTCTGCAATTTAGATGTTTGGACTAAGAATATAAAAATCGTACAATGAGTTGCTGAAATTTATTATATTGCAAAGAATTTAAATTGACAAAATTCAAAAAAATCAAACCATCCACATTAACGACCCCCGGGTTTTTGTGGTCTCTATTGCAAGTTTCTGCTCGAACCTTGGAGTCCGAAGGCTTGAATGGGGAGGGCACCCAAACCTCTTTTTACTCCAAGGAACCTTCCACCCCAGTGTATGAACTGTCGACCTTCGGATTGCGAGTCCAACCGCCGCCAGCGATTCCACCGGAGTAGGCTTGGTTTGGTGTGTTGTTTGTACTTATGGCATGGAAACGTCTCCTACACCTGGAATGACTTAACGGCCTAACAACCAAGGCCGGGACCGACATTTTACTTCCTCATCCGATGGAAGGTTGCAGCAGATGGGAATCGAACCCAGAATCATCCGCTTACAAAGCGGACAGCGTAACCATTCGGTCACGCACTGCCACCAAACACAAAATTATATATTCTTAAATTTTCCATATTTCCTTCACATTTCCACCGACGATAGATTGACAACAGTTGGTATAATTTGAATGATAAAAATTAAAATTCATGTTTTAATCTATTTTCTAAACATTAAAATCAAGGATATCATTTCACTATAAACAGATACGGTAGTCAGTTTTTAACTGGGTGCAAAATAGTGGTTCGCAAAGCGGCCTCAATTTAGAACTGTCAAAGCGGAACCAATTTACTGTTTGTAAAATGATTTCAAGAAGTGGCAAGTATTGTAATCGATCTATAATTTGTTTTGTCAGAAATAAAAAGCTGAGTTGAGCTTTTGAGGTATTCAAAGTCACGTGGAAAACAAAAGAGTCCTCTTCTGGTCGCCGATCACTTAGTCACGAACTAAAAAAGATGCGAATCATTTAATTTTTCAGCGAAAGTTTTACCTTAAACATCAAAAATGTAAAAAAAATCACTTCAGCAGCAAAACTACTATACTTTGTTTACGTTTACAGCTATAGTGCAGTTGTAGTAGTGAACAGCAGTGGGGAGCATTCGAAAATCACGTTATGCATTCTGGTTTTTGGTTTGGTTTTGGTTTTTAACAAAAAAATTTCAATGAGAAAAGTGAAAAAATCCTGCATTGTTTTCCATTTGTAGCACACTTGAAACTTGAACTCATTTAAAAATATTAAGAAATATAGTCAAACTCTAAGGTACACGATAAAAATGTGTAGATTTAGAAGGTGTAATTTTGGTAGTTTGAATATTACCTCTTTCATGATGTAATTTTATCCTAGTTTAGAATGAAAAAGTGGTTGCACCTCGAAGCCGTTGCATTTTATCAAAATGTGCTCAAAGACAAATAAAAATACACTGGAAGACAAAAATAAGGCACTTGTAAGAAATTTTTCCATTGTTAAGTTCAAAGGTAAAATTTTAAGGGTATGTCACGATTTATTTTCGTTCAAAATTTCTGAGGACATAGCATAAGATTTTACAATAAGACTCACAAAAAATTCAGGATGGTATGTCTCTACTAAAAAATACAAAAATCATTTGCTGAAATTGTTTTTTTAAATATAAAAAAACAGTGGTAATCGATCCTCCACACAATTTTACATAAAAGTCTTCATTTTGTCATTGTCCTTAGTCCAATCTTTGTAAAGATACAGCGGGTTCAAAAACAAAAATGTTGATAAACAGGAGATTGGTCCATTTCTGTATGGCAGACATGATTTTTCAGTCTCGTAAATATTTATACCAAAAAGCTCGTCCGGTTTCCTATAAGTTTGTCTCCTACATTTTTCATGAGTCTTTTTGTAACATCTTAGGCTATGTCCTCAAAAATTTTGAACGGAAAAAATCGTGACGTCACCTTAAAATTTTACTATTAAACTCAATAATCAATTTTTTTTATAAAAGTGTCGTGTATTTTTCATTCAGTGTATTTCCTACAAAGTTTGTCCACTTGACTCTTGACCAAACTGTGGTATGTAAACTACTTACAAACATATTTGCAGTGGCCTAACCTGATTTCAATGTTTTTTTTTGAGGTATAAAAATTACAGCAAAAAGCTTATTATACCGATTCTTAGCGAAGCTACACCAAAATGTAACTTTTTTCAATATTCAATTTAATTTTTGAATGAAAGATTTAAATTTTCCATTCATTGCAATGTGCTTTAAATGCATTTTCTTACCTCAAACGACAAAAATATTGACCAAATAAGGTCTTCAATCCATTGAACGGGAGAGGATTTTTTCATAAATCTGCTCCTTTCGTTGTCCTGTCACGCAAAGAAATGGCTGGCAAAAACTCAATTTTCAACCAATTGGTTCAGTTCAAGGGGCAAAGGATTCGTTTTTCAATTTGTGATAATAGGAATATGGAAGAACAAAAGTTTAAAAAAATCCGGCTGGACCAACTTTAGCGATTGTTTTGATGTGCCTTCTTAAAGTCCAGTTTTTCATTTCAGGGGAAGCACAGATACAATATTGTTCATTCTGCATAACATTTCTTTGCAGGAAAATCAATTATCTTTCCAAATGTGTAAAAAAACATTGCGGGGGTTTCTTCTTTATTTTGCCTCTACAGCCAAAACGTTGAAAAAACCTGAGATTTTTAGTAAAAGGAGCCGAAGAATCGGTCATTAATATATATTTTCTGTTTTTTGGTTTTGTTGATTTCAAGCTTTTTAGCATAGCATAGCATTGGTGTCTACCCGTAGCTGCTACTTCGTTATTGACCAGGACCCCCAAACATTGCTCCGTGGACCACAGATGAAAAGTAGGAACCAATCATCACCCCTTCGCAATTTTCAAAGGTCCCTATCGTGCTGATCAATACCGACGCCGGCCACGACCAGTGGTAAGACACGGGGAAGTGGATGGGAATGTTAGCCGATACTTGAGTGATGGGACCGCCAAATCGACTGCGTCTCCGACAAAGTATCACATGAGTTTTGAGGGGTTGTAAGATGGGTATGAGGTCAGGATTCACTGTGGTAGGTGATGCGACCATGAGCAATTTGTTTATCGGTTGAAATTTTAAAAATCTTAGGCAGCCGGCTGCGGAAAGATACCTATCTAAGGATTTAAATATAGTATTAATACGACCGCGATTCTCCGTCGGCGTGCCTTCCGATCAACGGTGATGTAGGAAGGGCTTCATTCATTAAAATTATTTTATATCATAAGCCTTAAAACATATCCGTCGACGTGCCTTCCGATCCTCGATGATATGGAAAGGACTTAATCCAGCAATACGACTTGCTTGTCTCAAAAAACAAAAATCGGATCGTTTCTATCGAAAACTATATAAAGAGAACAAAAAATAAAATTCATCGGCCAACGAACGCGCGAACAAAAAATTAATGAAAAAAGAAGAAGAAGAAATCCAATCACCCCATGTACACAAATAGCGACACAAAAGAGACGGAAAATAACGAAAAAAAAAAACAGGACTGCGCGTCCACCCAGGCACCGCACTACTCGGTTTTGTTAATTTCAAGCTTTTTAAAAGAAAACTGTAAGAATGTTTCAATTTTTATTCTCTGATATTGAAATGACAAAAACGAAAAAAAAAATCATGAAATTCTGAAAATGTCTAATAGATGTATGTTCCAGTTTAACAGTTTGAAATATCGAAAATGATTTTTTCAAATATACAAGTTAAGCTGCAAGCTAATGTGTGCTTCAAATTTGGTCCACTTTTGAAACACTTTGAGTACTCTTGAACTAGAGTGATCAGATTCAAAATCATTTTTTAAATACAAAATTAATGTTTTTTTTGTTTGTTGATAAATTTAAATATTTTAAAGGCTTTTCTCAAATTTAAATAAAAAGCTCTTTTGTTTAAACAATAATATATTTTCAAAGATACACATTAAACTGTTTAAATAGTGTATCCAAATTAGCTGATTTGAATTGATTCGAAATAAGTAGTTAAAAGTTGCAAGCAAGCTAATTTAAAATAATTTTATAAAACGGAGCAATATGAAGAAAAAAAATATTTTTAAGAATGCACCAGTAAGAGCAAAATGTTGTTCCTTCTAAAAACAGGTCCACCTACCCTACAATCGCGACTTGAAACTTGAATTATGTCACGACAAGCCAGAGAGAGCTCGGCTCGGCTCGGCGCGAGGAGAACTTGTGGTTGGTCTCTCGACGATCTTGTCTGCGTCGTGTCGGCTATGTTGTTCGCTCGTGGTTTAAAATCCTCAGGAGAATTTAAGGAGAGAACAAGTTGTTTGTAAAAACAGACACAGACAGACGCACACACATTTTCGCGATCGATGAATGAGAGGAATATTGTTTCTGATTGATGGCGATCGGACGTCGGATGTCGGAACCGAACGCAGACTTCGGACGCGATTTTGGTCTAAGTGTGTGTGTGTGGCTTGTTGTGAGTGTTTGAGTGCGTGCATTGGCTACTAATTGATCATAGAAAAGTGCTGTGGATATTCGATATTATTATGATGCAGGGGCTTATGAAATGGGCGTTTGAAACTAATGGTTTGTTGTTGAAAAGATATTGGCGATAATCTCGTTATAGCGAGCTTTGTTTTTCGATTTATGTTTTTAAAGCTTAATTTGGGTATTGCAAAACACGATTGCAAGGCAAGTTAAACCTTAATAAATGGAAGAGAAAAACATATCGAAATCATGGTATTTACGAGCTGTCAAAAAAGCTTGCGATTCGTGGTATAAGCTGCCACCGATACGGAATCCGGGCGTCGATTGAAATATTACGAGCCGCTGAAGATTTCTAAAGATCGACAGCAGCAAAATTCATATTTGGAAGTGCTCTCGGAAGATAAGTGAAAAATATTGATTGTTTGCTGCAAATAACGCAAATAAGTACGTTGTTTACGATGGAGACTGATTTTGGAGGGTAAACTGTGCTTGTGCTCACTAAGCAAAAGTTAAATATTTCGAATCATCAAATATTTGATTTATCAACATAAATTGCTTTCAAACAAACTTCAAATAAAACAATTGAATGCAAATGACATTCGTGCAATGATTGAAATCAAACACATCAAAAAATCACGAGACTTCGAAGATTGGCCAAAGAGGTCAACAAATCAATTGATCATTTGATTGGCGTCGAGAATTTTGTTTAATAAATCGTTTATTTGTTGCTCCAAATTCAGGTCAAACTGGTTTGTGTTCGTATGGAAAAGTATCGTTATTTCAAATATCTTAAAAATTTAGATTGATTAAGTAATATCTTGAATAGATCGTGACCAGAAGCTTATGGCAGTTGAAATCTAGGTCAACTTTAGCTATTAGGTATTCATACCAATCATTCTCGAATAACTTTGACAGTCATTATGCAACTGAAATTTAAAAAGAAAAATCTTACTCCAGATAATGTGACAAGCTCTCGCGTTTTTCAATTTAGGATTATGAGGTACACGATACATCATTACCTCTAGTAGTCGTAGGCGAATGTTTTAAGCTAAAAAAAAAGTCAAGCAAGTCCAGCGACGAAAATCGTGCAAAAATAAGACGAGTACTCTGAGCTGTGGCCGCCGTCCGCGTTGACTGACAGGTGATTTACATTAGCTTAAGGAGCGTGTTTGATTTCAGGATTTTGGTCGTGCTCGGCGGGTTTTAACTCGATCGAGAGGAACATGTTTTTTTCTCTTCGTAAAGTGAATTTTACTGTTGTTAAATGCAAGTTACGGAAAAGCCATGAAATCTGCAAAAATAAATATTTCAAACTGATGCCCATCCAGCAAATTTGCAAATCCATTTGGCTCCGTCAACATTGACTCGGCAATTGATCTCGATTTTTCCCTCCCCAAAAAAACCAAGTTTGACGTATTTGTCCCCACAATATTGGCGATGACGTCCACGGGATGCAATTAAGAGACCCGGCTCGAACCAGTTTCTTCCGGGGGACGGCGGGCAAACATAGGCCGGTGCTGGGTGTGTGGCTAATTGAATAATTGGTATTTGGTTCGTGACTAAAATCTGGAGAATCGAAAGCTTGACGTGTGACTGCTACTTACTGACTGATAGTGAAGAAGAGGAGAGCGTAAATAGTGACGATCCTTGCACTTACCTGTGAAGAGAGAAGAAAATAATAGATTTAATAATTAACACGGGAATGGAATGGAAACAAGATGGAATTGTTGATATATGATATTTGTGGCAATTGCGTCTATCTAGCAAATTAGTACCTACATAATAGAATAAGGGCTTATTTTCAAGGTTAAGAAAACGGACTTTTGTCACTCTTGGCGGTTATTTACAGGCCTGATTTTTGTACGGATTTTTTTTTTTCGTATAAGGCCGGTGCAAATATTAAAAAAAGTTTTTGTCCCTCGGCCCTGGCCAAGGTCAAGGGGGCAAAAAAAATAAAAACATATAAAAATTTAAATAACAAGCCATAGTCTTCACATTTGAATGAAAAAAGTGTTTTAAAATGCATTTTACACTAGTTCAGTTGTTTTGCAATCATTAGTTTTCAAAAAATCTAAGATCTGACAAAAACATAAATTGTATCGAAAAAAAAGGTTTTGCATCGAAAATTTTCAAAAAATCTTAAGGTTTTTTAATAAACCCAAACATGCTAAAAATGATTTAAAACGCAGAAGAATGTATTTTAATTTGATTTCAGCTGGTTGCACTTGAATTTTCATTGAAATTTTGAAGTTTATTGTAAAAATATTTTTTTTGCCCCCTGATTTTTCGGGCCAATTTTGAAGGGGGGGGGGGTGACAAAAACTTTTAAAAATATTTGTACCAGCCTAAGAAATTATTGATGATACATAATAACAACAAATTTAATTGCTTTTTTGCTTCGGCCCAAGACATTTTTAAGACAATTTAAATTCCTTGCAAATCAAATTTATCCAACAATATATCTAAAATCTTGTGATTACCTGTAAAAATGTGAATCAGCAAATTTTCTCGTTGAACACATAGAGCGATATTACTCGTAAAAGCAAACTTGACTATTTGTGAAATTTAAAACGTCTAACAATTGGCAAAACATAAAGATTTAGTGCTCCAAGTAACGGTTTTTAAAAAAATGTTTTTAAGACGTGCATGCCATAACCTCTTCACAAATTCCATATTTTTTTCTAAATAATTTTCTAAAATTTTGTTATGCCCTGGGGTCAAATCGGCTAAGTGTATGGATTTTTTCTAAGAAAGAGTTGGTTGTCTTTGTTACAACTAGGCTTAGTGATTTTTTACGCAAAAAATGGCAATTTTTGCGGGGGCTGTGATTTTATTGCATTAAACTATCTGGAAATATTACGGAACATTAAAATGCATAAATCAACAGCAAAAAGTCCCTTTAATGCTTAAGTGTATTTTAATTTGTTTTCGTTCATTGATTATCATCAATGTTATTATATCACTCCAAGTTCTTTTTGAATTTCTTTACTCCGTTTAGCATATAATGTGCGAAAAAAATAAGTATTTTTCGCAATGAATATTTTATGAAAATTTAAGAATTCAAATTTAATAAAAAAGATTTTAGTAAAATAGCTAAATTAAAAATCAAATACAATTTCCTTGCATCAAATTATCATTCTCACCTTTCACAAAAAATGCATTCCACAAAAATTCAGTTATTTTGCTATCATTTGTTTTCAGAAAATGTAAGATTTGACAAAACAAACATTTTAGCGAAAAAAAAGCAATTCGCGATGCTAAACATCGAAATTTTTCAAAAATTCCAAAGACTTTTAAATTAACTTAAACAGGTTAAAAATTATTCTTAACGCAGGGGAATGCACTTTAAATTGATTTCAGCAGATTGCACATAAAATTTCATTGAAATTTTGAAGTTTCTTGAAAAAAAAAAAAAAAATATTTGTCCCCTGAATTTTCGCGCCGACTTAAGAGCGAGTCCACGAACATACCCCTGTATGAAAAGTCGTTTGGACCTTACCAATCTGCCTGAATTTTTCAGCGGTTACTTGTGCATATAAAACTAGCATCTGGCCAAAATATGAGCACTCTAGGTCAACGGGAAGGGGGCAAATCGGGACACAAAGTTTGAAGGTTCAAAACCGTCAAAAATCTTAAAAAGGCTATAACTTGGACAAAATACTATTTAATTTCAAAATTAAAAATGCATCTGAAAGGGCTATTAAGATGTAACAAAATGCAGGCTGAAGCATCCCAATTGGTTAATTCTAAAGGGAGTTATTGGCATTTTATTGAAAAAATAGCCCAATTTTCAAACTCAAATAAAAAAAAGTGTCGATTTAATGCGTTAAACTGCCTTACCCTAAGCGTTCTCAGTCTCAGATGGTAGTTCCAGATGGCTCCTATGAGCTGCAGGTCGAAGCTAGTTGATATCTGAATGGAACACTTTTTAATTTGAGTTTGAAAATTGGGCTATTTTTTCGATAAATTGCCAATAACTAACCAATTGTGATGCTTCATCTTGACATTTGTTATATTTTTAAAGCCCTTTCAGATACATTTTAAATTTTGAAATTAAATTGAATTCTACCTAAGTTACAGCATTTTCAAGATTTTTAACGTTTTTGAACCTTCAAACGTTGTGTTCCGATTTGCCCCACTTCCCGTTGACCTAGAGTGCTCATATTTTGGCCAGATGCTAGTTTTATATGTACAAACAACTCCTGAAAATTTCAGGCAGATTGGTAAGGTCAATGCGAGATGGGTATGCCTTGCTCGTGGACTCGCTTTCAAAATAAAATTTGTACCAGCCTTATTGAAGCAACTAATTTTGCAAAACGTTTGATCAAAGTTTGCTTGCTCACTTCTGCACCTCCTGAGCTGTTTATCTTACGGTTTCAGAAAAAAACACAGTTTTCGAGCTGTTATTGAACGCCAAAAGCGTTCTTTTATTACGTAACGCAGTTAGGGGGCAGGGGGGGGGGGGGGGTCGGAGGTCGTATTACGCTCCATACATTTTTTTTTAATTTGTAAATTTGGAAATTTTGTTACAAGGGGGGGGGGGTCTAAAATTAGATTTTTTGCGTAACGTAATAAAAGAACGCTCCCAAAGTGCGGATATGTTAACAAAACATGCATGATGAAATTGCATGCTAATCATTTAATAACTACTACTTCAGCATTCACTCACAATATTTTAATTATATATGACACGAGCAGGAAGATTTCCCGGGATATCACAAAAAGATTCTTTTTTTCGGGAAATTGGTCTTTGTTCATTCATTTAAAATATCGTCAATTGTAGAATGAGAACTTTTAAGGAACATTTAGAAATAATATTTTTTTCTTAAATTCCATTCTTTTCAAGATTTTATCTCAGCAACCTTAGATCGGATCACCAATGTAAAAAAAATTAAGAAAATCAGCTTTTTGAATGAATATTCTTGAGAAGCGGACGAGGATCGACACTACTTTTAAAAATTGATAAAAGATTTTTTTGTCCAAAAAGAACAACTTAAAAAAATTATAACTATCATTTTTAACCAAATTTTACAAATTTTATTTTCGGTTGCAAATTAAATATTACATAAAAAAAGATTTGTGTATACTGAACCCATGTTTTAAACAGTATTAAACAGTTCGTTTGTAATTTTTTTGTTCTTAAAAACTAAGCTTACTGTTCATAACTAAACTGCATTTTTTAAATATTAAATTTAATCGCACTACTCATTCAAATATTTCATTGCGTCATATATATTAACTTCCAAAATGACCTTGCAGAAAAAGGCAATAATTAAGCCTCTTCTGGAATGTCGAGAACCGTGTCGCCCCGTGATTGGTTACACAATATTTCTCTCATTTATGGTTATTAAAGAAAGAAAGAAAAGGCTCGCAATAAATAATTCCCACAATTAAACCAATGTTTACGAACGTATTCAATCAAAAATGTACACTACATAAAACTTAACAACCCTCATTATTATCACTCCCCCCATGAGGAGCTGTATGGCATCCGAACAACTGGAGCGAACCGGGGCGAAGAGTCCTCCGTCTTGGACGACGACGATTTGGCCGGACAGTTCATAAATAAAGAAGTACCCTGCCAAGACCTCCGATTCCCCCAGCAAGTTCGCAGGTTGACCGGCGGTGCACTTTAATCACCTGTGGGCACACGAAATAAAGCTATAATTCACCGAACGGGGGTAGATTGCATCGCGCAGTCCAAAAAAACTGCCCCAACCGCAAGCTGCCCAGTTAAATCCAGCAATGGTAATAACACATATAAACTACCCAGCAGCGGAGCCGGAGTGAATTCACGAGGTGCCCAACGACAGGGGCCCTGGCCAATTCTGGCCACATAAATTATCGGCTCCCTTTGAGTGCGGGAACCGGCGGCGTCGGCCAACAACGCGTGTGATCTCCTTGAGCGACCTCCGACGAAATTGTAACTCTCCTCCTGGGGACACCGGATTATAATTGCCGCCGTCGAGAGGACATCTCTCTGATGGTGGAGAATCATGGTGATTTTCTGATTTCACAGCAATTGCCTGGGGTGGTGGGGGACTAGCTGTTGTGACAGGGGGACATCAGCTTGAATTACGAGGGTGCTTGAATTGGGGTCCGAGCGATGATCTGGAATCTTGGCGAAAAAAAAAACGATGGTGATGCAAGAGGGTTGGCCTTCTTTGTCTTTGCGGATACCCTCCAGGAGTTGAAGAAGAGTACAAAGTCAGAACACCAGGCCACAAATATTTAACTTTAACCAGATCAGAATATACGACTGACATGTAGACTGTTTAAGTCTGCTTACTTCGAAATACGATAAATTTGCAGATTTTATTGCCAACTCATTTTCAACTCGGGCATTGCTGAAAAACGATTGAACGTTTTTGGTGTGTCGGACAGTAGTAGAACAGGGTCAGTAGATTTTAAGAAACTTGGCTCAAGTTACAACACAAATTTTTGGAGCAAATTGATTGTAACAAAAATATTTAACATATTTAAGAACATCGTGGCTTTCGGAAAAAAATTTACACTTATGTATTTGAATATCGGCGACATTTAGTAATTTATCTTGTAACCAAACTTAAAAAAGCATTTAATTTGTGGGCCATTCTCCGCCAACTCTTAAGGTAAAACTTTTGTCTCAGATCACGAATCCGAGGAATCCATTTTTCAATATCTAGTCACGGAGGAGCGGTAAAAATCCTTGCGTTTTTGATCATGCGAAAAAAAGTGATTTTCAAAAATTTGCAGGTTAAAATGACGATGATTTAGAAATTTGGTATTTCAAAGACTTTGGATGCCCAAATCGATGTCTCACTCAAAATTATGAGAATAAAACGTAATTTTTCATCGAAAAAAAAATACAAAAACGGTGAAATATTTTAGGCTATTTTGTGTTACTCAACTGTTTAACAAATAAAAACATTTAATTTTATGGGAAATAAGATGTTCTTTTCGAATAACAATAAGGGTCACTAAAATAAGATTTTCATTATAAATTTCAAGTTAGGTTTAAACTTTGCAGGATTTTTTTTATAGTGTAACAATGTTCTACAAAATAATCATCACAAATTATCACGATTTCAAGAAAAAAAAAGATACTCAATCAACCTTTCTTACCTAATAAAACTACTTACAGACTTTTTCTCCACGAATATACAGACACTGCTGTTAAAGAAAACCCTCTACACTCAAAGTAAAAAGTATCCTTTTTTCAAGTTCACCCGTCGTCAAAAGGGTATCGAAAATGTACTGAATTTGACATACCCTTTTAATAGGGTGACGCCGGGTGAACTTTAAAAAAGAATAGAAAGTATCCTTTTTGAGGATTGAAAGTACCCTTTTGATACTTCTGACTTTGAGTGTACACAGCCTTTTCGTGGCGATCAGACCCGGCCTTTTGAGTTTATGTGGAAAATCACCCTATTTTGTAGTCGTCTAGATCGTTTTTTTTTTCGAACCTGTTAAACGACTAAATGCAACTGTACAATTTTCAATACCACATCCGGACAAAATGCGTTCAGCCAAAGCCGAGAAAATCAACAGCATAATTTTGATCAACATCCTCACACACGCGCAGACATTTGTTCAGATTTCTGTTTCCATAAGTTTAAATGAAGGTGGGGAGTTTAAAAAGTTCATCTTCCGAGTGATTTTATAGCCTCTCATTGGTGAGGAAGGCAAAAAGTTATGAATAAATCTAAAAAATCTGAAAAATAATCCTGCCAAGTTACTAAATGAAAAATAACCCAAATATATCGCAAAATTGACCTAGGATTCCTGACCAGGGATCAAAATTTCTCCTCAGGCTCTTAGGAAGGGAGGGAGGGTTACCATAGGTGTGACAAGATGTGACAAGGGGGGTTTGCGAGACTGTGACGTCACGCTAGGTTTTTTATGATTGCAAAATATCAATTCGAAATATACACAATGAAATTAAATCCTCTATTCTAAAATTGACATTCTCTAATTGACATTGGGTCTGGGGGTGAGATTTCAACGGGTTTCAGTGTTTTTCATCAGGAAAAAGTACCGCGTAAACAAGCTCGGGTTCCACTGTTCAAATTGACCGTTGGTTTTTATCCACATTACCGGATGAATATCAATCAGAAACAACAAACGACACTAACGACAGTTAACACGACGACGGTTAACACTTTGACTAAAACTACATTAGTCGAGAAACAATCCTTCTTAATTCCCTGAAGAAGACCCCATAGAGGGTTGAAACGTTGGATACGAGAAAACAAAGTCTTTGAAATTTAAATTTGCTTTCTTGAACTTTGTTGATACGACCCATAGTTGCTGAGATATTGGCATGCAAAGGTTAAAAAACAGGAAAATTGATGTTTTCTAAGTCTTACCCAAACAACCCACCATATTCTAATGTCGATATCTCAGCAACTATAAATCCGATTTACAATGTTAAAACATGAAACCTTCGTAAAATTTTCCGATCTTTTCGAATACAATATTTTCAAAAAAATTAAATCAAGACTAACATTTAAAATGGGCGTAATATTAAATGTTTGGCCCGTTTGAAATGTTAGTCTTGATTTTAAATTTTTGAAAAATATTTTTTTTCGAAAATATTAGAAAATTTCACGAATGTTTCATGTTTTAACATTGTAAATAGGACCTATAGTTGCTGAGATATCGACAAAAAAAACGGTGTATTATTTTGAAACGGTGAAATATTTTAGGCTATTTTGTGTTACTCAACTGTTTAACAAATAAAAACATTTAATTTTATGGGAAATAAGATGTTCTTTTCGAATAACAATAAGGGTCACTAAAATAAGATTTTCATTATAAATTTCAAGTTAGGTTTAAACTTTGCAGGATTTTTTTTATAGTGTAACAATGTTCTACAAAATAATCATCACAAATTATCACGATTTCAAGAAAAAAAAAGATACTCAATCAACCTTTCTTACCTAATAAAACTACTTACAGACTTTTTCTCCACGAATATACAGACACTGCTGTTAAAGAAAACCCTCTACACTCAAAGTAAAAAGTATCCTTTTTTCAAGTTCACCCGTCGTCAAAAGGGTATCGAAAATGTACTGAATTTGACATACCCTTTAAAAAGGGTGACGCCGGGTGAACTTTAAAAAAGAATAGAAAGTATCCTTTTTGAGGATTGAAAGTACCCTTTTGATACTTCTGACTTTGAGTGTACACAGCCTTTTCGTGGCGATCAGACCCGGCCTTTTGAGTTTATGTTGAAAATCACCCTATTTTGTAGTCGTCTAGATCGTTTTTTTTCTTCTTACCTTTTAAACGACTAAATGAAACTGTACAATTTTCAATACCACATCCGGACAAAATACGTTCAGCCAAAGCCGAGAAAATCAACAGCATAATTTTGATCAACATCCTCACACACGCGCAGACATTTGTTCAGATTTCTGTTTCCATAAGTTTAAATGAAGGTTTAAAAAGTTCATCTTCCGAGTGATTTTATAGCCTCTCATTGGTGAGGAAGGCGTGGGTCTCGTGGCGCAGGGGTAGCGGCTTCGGCTGCCGATCCCGATGATGCTATGAGACGCGGGTTCGATTCCCGCCTTATCCACTGAGCTTCTATCGGATGGTGAAGTAAAACGTCGGTCCCGGTTTCTCCTGTCTCGTCAGAGGCGCTGGAGCAGAAATCCCACGTTAGAGGAAGGCCATGCCCCGGGGGGCGTAGTGCCAATAGTTTCGTTTTTTGGTGAGGAAGGCAAAAAGTTATGAATAAATCTAAAAAATCTGAAAAATAATCCTGCCAAGTTACTAAATGAAAAATAACCCAAATATATCGCAAAATTGACCTAGGATTCCTGTCCAGGGATCAAAATTTCTCCTCAGGCTCTTAGGAAGGGAGGGAGGGTTACCGTAGGTGTGACAAGATGTGACAAGGGGGGGGGGGGGTTTGCGAGACTGTGACGTCACGCTAGGTTTTTTATGATTGCAAAATATCAATTCGAAATATACACAATGAAATTAAATCCTCTATTCTAAAATTGACATTCTCTAATTGACATTGGGTCTGGGGTGAGATTTCAACAGGTTTCAGTGTTTTTCATCAGGAAAAAGTACCGCGTAAACAAGCTCGGGTTCCACTGTTCAAATTGACCGTTGGTTTTTATCCAGATTACCGGATGAATATCAATCAGAAACAACAAACGACACTAACGACAGTTAACACGACGACGGTTAACACTTTGACTAAAACTACATTAGACGAGAAACAATCCTTCTTAATTCCCTGAAGAAGACCCCATAGATGGTTGAAACGTTGGATACGAGAAAACAAAGTCTTTGAAATTTAAATTTGCTTTCTTGAACTTTGTTGATACGACCCATAGTTGCTGAGATATTGGCATGCAAAGGTTAAAAAACAGGAAAATTGATGTTTTCTAAGTCTTACCCAAACAACCCACCATATTCTAATGTCGATATCTCAGCAACTATAAATCCGATTTACAATGTTAAAACATGAAACCTTCGTAAAATTTTCCGATCTTTTCGAATACAATATTTTCAAATAAATTAAATCAAGACTAACATTTAAAATGGGCGTAATATTAAATGTTTGGCCCGTTTGAAATGTTAGTCTTGATTTTAAATTTTTGAAAAATATTTTTTTTCGAAAATATTAGAAAATTTCACGAATGTTTCATGTTTTAACATTGTAAATCGGACCTTTAGTTGCTGAGATATCGACATTAGAAAATGGTGGGTTGTTTGGGTAAGACTTAGAAAACATCAATTTTTCTGTTTTTTAACCTTTTGTATGGAATATCTCAGGAACTAGGGGTCGTATCAACAAAGTTCAAAAGTGCAAAATATAGAGAATTTTCTCAGCTTTTCAAAACTATTTTTTCAAAGGTGGGCAAACATGGGCACTGATTAATTTTCAATTCAATTCAATTAGTTTTTATTAGTAAATAATCAATTCACAATTTCGTAATTCTTATAACCTAATAGAGTTTTGGAGTACCTTTCAACTATGATTTGTACTACAGTTCATTTTGATGTAATTGGATATTCTAACAATGGATTTGCCAACAGAAGGAAAAATTATTTTAAAAAAACCTTCTAAATTTGCTAAGGAAAAGGATAGAGATAGAAAAGCTTAAAACTAGATCACAGTTTGTTTTGTCTTTTGACGTCGAAAAACATCGCTGCACAAGGCAGCTTATCCGTTGTAGATATACTTCATCATAAGCTCACTCAGAGCTTGGAATTGTTCTGCCTTGTTCCGGCAGGCACGAAAGCGCGAGAGCATCTCTCCAGCAAGAGCGAAAAACTCGGGAAGCGTGAAGAGATCATCTCCGGTAACGTTTGCTTGTCCCGGTGAAGTACCGCTCCCAGAAGCGGCTACTCTAGCGTACGAACCTCCCCAAACGGGAGGGAACGCTGGGTTGGTCGATGGAACCGCTCCGCCGCCAGCTGCTGCAGCGTTCGTGCTCGAAGTCTTTGGAGGTTGGCGGGACGCTTGCGCTTTCTTCTTCTTGTCCTGCTCCTCGAGGTACTTTTTCCGCGCGGCACAGCCACGGAAATTCGCCGTGTGGTTTCCACCACAGTTCGCACACTTGACGCGCGCTTTGTGCTGCTGGGCGTTTTCCCCCAGCTGGTCTTTCCGCGGAAGATTGCACCTTTCGGTGAAGTGGGTCTCACCGCACTTAACGCACCGGGGCGGAAGATTACAGTTTCTTGAACCGTGTCCGAATTTTTGACAGCAGTGACATTGCGCTGCGTCGGTCGGATTCTTCGTGTAGAATCGCCACGTCACGAAGAAGCCGTCCAGTGCTTTGATCTGCCGTAGGTCCTGGATTTTGACCGACCCACGATCGAAGTACAGGAGGTACAATGTGTACGTACCTGTCACCGTTGTCGATTTCGAGAGCACCTTAACCTCTCGAGGCTTAACCTTGACGCCCGACAGGTGTTCTTCCAGGTCGGAGATCGGGCGGTCCGGATATCCCTGAAGGACGATCTTCACTGGGACCTTCTCTGCTGGGTCAAATGTGAAGAATTTGAAGTTTCGCAACTTCAACTTCTTCACTACCAAGTCGAAATTCTGTTTTTATGCGTAATCACTTGCACCGAAGTTTTACTAATTTTAAGACAATATTGGAGTCCCTCAAGCAACTCGTCAACATCGTCCGCCAACGTATCCAAAACAAAAATTGGAGGTGGTCGTCGTTCCTTCGGAGAGTTACACTTTTCTGCTTTCCTTGCTTGCGCGCAAGTTCATCATCGTCATCGTCGTCGCCAGCACTGCTGCTGTCACTGGCGGTGTTGTTTTCTTCTCCACTCAGCATCTCAAATTCGTTGCTGGTGGGAACGTTGGAAGTGGTTGTTGTCATAGTGCTGGTGGACTGCTGCTGCTGCTGCTGGTCGGAAGTACTTCCGGATGCCCGGGTCGATTGTCTCGTCCGTACTGGGGACTCACGTGGACGGTATGACACGTGTAAAAAAGAAGGATCGGTGACGTCACCGGGCACGCTCCCGTGCGCGATGGCGGTCGATGCGGCGTTGGTATGTTTACCTTTCTGCACTCTGCCGGTAGATGAACTTCGCGGGTTTTCGAGGCCGCACTCGAACTGCCACGGCCACGGCCGGCCCTTGGCATGCTGGAGCAGCAAACTCGCGGGTAAACACTGTTAATTACGGCGAAAAAATCGAAAAGTTTGAGGAGCTCCGAACAGTTGACTGTTGCTGGCTGGTGTTGCCAGTCCCGATGGGGCACTGATTAAAAAAAATGAAAAACTGCGACTATTTTCAAAAAAGTAACCTAAAAATGTTTATAACTTGAAAACGGTGCACTTTATCGAAAATTTACTTTAGTACTTTTTGATTGCAAATTCGATTTTACACCGAAAAATGAAGTTGAAAAATTTTTGCGACCAATATTCGATTTTTTGAAAAAATCTGTATTGATTCATAAAATCATAACTCGGTCAAAGATTTTTTGCCCATTCTGGAAATTTCTGAAAAGTTGGCATTTTATGCCCTCTAAAACATATAAAAAAACGTTACTTAATCCACCCTTGGGTGGTTGACGCCTTCCTCACATTTAAAGGGTGCTATCCAAAATGCAAAAAGTGCGTAATTAACACTTAAGTGCATATAACTTTTGATAGGGTTGTCAGATCTTCAATGTTTTGGACGCGTTGGAAATCTCTTTTGAATACCTATCCAACGATAGGTCGCATGAGAGATCCGGACAACGTTTTCATCAACATATCTGAGATCCGGCCTCCAAAAAGTGCATAAATAACACTTAAGTGCTTATAACTTTAGATAGATTTATCAAATCTTCGATGTCTTGGACACGTTGGAAAGGTCTTTTAAATACCTTTCTGAAAATGTATAGCATGACGGGTTTTCTTACAAAAACCACCCTTTTTACAATCTTCCGGACTTTTGCTAAAATCGTTTTTTTAGCATAACTTTTGAAGTACTTAACTAAACTGCATAATTTTTAATGGCGACTTATGGGACCTCAAGACGGATCGAATGACGCCAAAACGGACAAAATCGGTTCAGCTAATGTCAAGATAATCGAGTGACAATTTTTTGATCAACATCCCACCACACACACAGACATTTGCTCAGAATTTGATTCTGAGTCGATAGGTATACATGAAGGTGGGTCTAGGAGGTCAAATTGAGAAGTTCATTTTTCGAGTGATTTTATAGCCTTTCCTCAGTAACGTGAGGAAGGCAAAATAGTGTTTTTTGCAAATCAAGTTTTAGTGACAAAAAGTTAAATTAAAAATCACCATCTTTTTTAACCGTGTATCATTTTTTTCAGTGTAGTCCATATCCATACCTACAACTTTGCCGAAGACACCAAATCGATCAAAAAATTCCTTCAAAAGATACAGATTTTTGAATTTTCATATATCATTTTTCTATGGACAGCTGCCAAATTTGTATGGGAAATTATATGGACAAACTAAAGATGCAAAATGGCTTCTTTGGGCATACCGAAGGCACCAAAAAAGTTTCAGTCGGATTATAAAATACAAAAATTAAAGAAAAGGACCGATTCCGTAGAGAACTGCTCATATGGGACAGCACGAAAGTAATTTCTATTTTGGATTTTTTAGAACAAACATCACCTTTTTATTAAATTGACTTAATTTTTTTTCTTAAACAACTGCTAAAAGCAGAAATTTATTTATCTCATTTAATGAAATTGTTAAGTTTCACTACACAGAAAAAAATGATGGTAATATTCATCAGGGAATGGTGTCAAAATAAATGTGTAATATTACATCAGGAACTGATGAATTTTCATCAATTTTGGTGAATTTTCATTAGGTTCACATTTTTACACATTTTTTATGTAATATTACTCAAAAAAGATGTAATATTCAACCAACCAAATTTTCAACCAAACAAAATTCAACTTTTTTGTGTGTAATAAAAATTCCTTTCAACATCTAGATTTTTTAAAATGTCCAATAATCTATTGTGTTTCATATGTATGTAGGACCTATAAAAAAAACGATACTTAATCCACCTTAAGGTGGTTGGTGCCTTCCTCACATTCATAAAGTCAATACATTCAGTAAAAATAGCAACATTCCCTTAACATGTTTAACAAATCAATTTTATTACTGATTTCTTTTGATAGGGTTCGCAGACCTTCAATTTTTCTGGCTCATCGGCTAGGTCTGATAAAAAAACCTATCCAACGAAGAAAGATCACATGGAAGATTCAGACAATATTTTATCACAATATCTCAGATCCGGCCTCCAGAAAGTATACGAATAACACTTAATTGCCAATAACTTTTGATAGGGTTGTCAGATCCTTGATGTTTTAGGCTCATTTGAAAGGTCTTTCAATTATCTAACTAACGATGGGTCGCATGATGGATCCAGACATCATTTTTACTGAAATATCTGAGATCCGGCCTCCAAAACGTGTATAAATAACACTTAAGTGCTAATAACTTTTGATAGGATTGTCAGATCCTTGATGTTTTAGGCTCATTTGAAAGGTCTTTTGATTATCTAACTGACGATAAGTCGCATGATGGACCCAGACATAATTTTTACTTAAATATCTGAGATCCGGCCTCCAAAAAGTGTATAAATAACACTTAAGTGTTAATAACTTTTGATAGGGTTGTCAGATCTTCTTTTGTTCTTTTGGGCTCATTGGAAAGGTCTTTTTAATACCTTTCTGAAAATGTATAACATGATAGGGTTTCTTGCAAAAACCACCCTTTTTACAATCTTCCGGACATACGCCAAAATCGTTTTTTTAGCATAACTTTTGAAGTACTTAACTAAACTTGCTGATTTTAAATAGAGACCTATGGGACCCCAAGACGGATCAAATGAGACTTATACGGTCAAAATCCGTTCATCCAGTCCGGAGATAATCGAGTGACAATTTTTTTGTCCACCCACCTACACACATCCACACAGACATTTGCTCAGAACATGATTCTGAGTCGATAGGTGTACGTGAAGGTGGGTCTACGAGGTCGAATTAAGAAGTTCATTTTTCGAGTGATTTTATAGCCTTTCCTCAGTAAGATGACGAAGGCAAAACTCTAGATATGTTTTTTAGTCCTGATAAAAGACTTAAAAGACCTTTAAAACCAAGTTCTAATATACTTGGAAGGTGAAAAAATTTGTTGGTCGAATATTAGCTACCTCTTTTTTGAGTAATATAACATACAAAAATGTGTAAAAATGTGAACCTGATGAGTATTCACCATTAAAAACTGATGAATATTAGGGGAGAGTGGGGAGACTTGATCCCCTTTTTTTTGTATCGCACATAACTCTGTCAATTTCTCACTAAACTATGATCTTTTTGCATGAATTGAAAGCTTAAACATTCAACTATGTTTGGCTGATAAGGGTACTTCATCAGATAAACTCTTCGAATTAAAAATATTTAAAAACGGCATTTTCAAAATGTTGGGGGTAATTTGATCCCCCTTTCAACATTTTGAAGAAATCTTCAGCAAAATGTTTCTTATTCATCCAAACTTTTAATTTTCTATAAGTTAAACAATTTCACATTAAACCTGTATATTTGTGTTCAAAATATAACAAGTTTAGCATGTAAAATATTTACAAACTTAAAATTTTCTTTTTTAGACCAAAATTGAGCATGTTCACAAAAGCTGGTAATTTTTGCTTACAAAACTTTTGAAAAATGGTTCAAACTGCAGTAAGTTATGTACAACTATATTAAAGGAAACTATGTACGAAAACCCAGCCCAATTAGGATGATGCCAGTGACTGTAAAAATGCAGGGATCAAGTCTCCCTAAACGCACTTTTTTAAACAAATGATTGTAAAAATAGTATGACGATAAATTTAACGTCAAATGCGTAAGGGTTTTGGAGTTGATATGTTTATCAAACAATTCATGTATAAAACATATTTTTTAAATAATTTTGGAGTGTTTTCTATACTTATCAAAACAAAGAAAAAAGATCTTTTGGAAGTTTTTGCAGCACTTCTTAGAAAAATGTGTGTAACTCAATCTAAACATTTTTTTCATTTTTTTCTTTGTTTTCTACAATGAGTTTTAGTCAATTTCGCACAACTTTCTAGAACAAAGCTAATTGTTTTACCCACATGCTGACGAGATACAGGCTTGGGATCAAGTCTCCCCGGGGATCAAGTCTCCCCACTCTCCCCTACACTTTTTTGCACAAAATCTGTCATCATTTCCTGGTGAATATTACCGTCATTTAATTTCAGTAATACTTGCACATTTTGCTTCCAAGTTTTTGAATTAATTATTTTGAAAATCTGACGACTTTTCGATTGCCGATCGACTGAGCCACTCAGATGGTTATCAATTCTGATTAAATGTTAAGTTTTAAATAAGCAATTAAAATGTGCACTCAATTCCGTTCAAAGTAAGCCCAGCCAATTCTCACCCTCATCACCATAAACTAGCCCGATTTCGTGAAAAGTGCCCATAAAGTTTTCGAGCTGCGCCATCGAGGGCAACACCAAAAAAAAAGCTGCTGCTCCTCCCCAGGTCCCCTCCCCAAATCCAAGTCCGGTCAAGGCGAGAAACTTTATAAATTTTGCCCCGAACCAGAACCAGGGCGTGCGCGCAATGGTCCATAAAAATGCACCTTATTCGAGGAAAGAAATTATTGAAACTTGCCAATTTATTCGCTTCGCGTTAAGGGGAGGGTGATAAATTTCGGAAATAAATGAAATCATAAAGGCGAAAATAAAAATTATCCGGCTAAATTATGGGATCACGGGAATAAAAATAAAAATTTGCTCCGCGGTGACTCAAAGGACTCACCGAATGGTGAAGGGTTTTTGCGCTCTTATCGTTCGAAATTTACGAACTAGCCAGACTCACTGGAGGCTAGAGCGCTCTGGTTGGCTCCCGGGGGGAAAACGCCATGCTGGAAAGCTGAATCACGACGGCAAGGTGTCCTCGCGGGATCTACCGTTTAGGTCGTTTGCAGGGGAGGCTGGGGAAGTTTTTCGCCGGAGATATTTTTAACTATAAAAAAATCAAAATTTAGCTATTTAAATTAATGATTTTTCCACATTAAAAATACGTAAAATAACTAGAAAATCCAAAAATAACAGACAGAGGTCATGGAAGAAAAGAAAGGACTTCCAACCTCCCCTAACCCTGACATGCACTTGGGAGTCGATTTTGACGTCTTAATTAGCCCCCATGTGGTTATGTGAGCGCGTACTCCAACCAGTACAGCAATGGATTAAGAGCGGCAGCTCAGCTCAGGACGATTTACTTTAATTGAAGTTATGTTGCACTTGTCCGAACTACTGGCAAGGTTAAAGTTTTTTTATGTTCTGCACACGCAGTGGTGCTCTTTTAAATGGGCAGGTTTTTGTGAACTCTGCATCGTAAACTAGCCAACTTTAATGGGTAATGCCAATGTTGAATGTTGATCTTTTGGAAAGGTTTTTTTTTCGGAATGGGACGGAATTTGTATGAGGGGAAGTTTTATGGATATAGGCTAATTTTGCGGTTGAATTGATTAAATGGTTGCGTTTTGAGAGCAGGTTTGTGAATATAGTAGTTGTGATGAAAAGCTAGTTATGTTAATTTTGAGGTTATGGTTTGCTGACTATATTTTTATTAATCTGGTAATAAGATGTTCTGAGTTACTCCATACGATATGTTTGCCTACTTAAAACAGTCAATAATGCACTCGTGATATTCAACACTGATCCCGATACAATTCGCACGCGTTCAGTGTGATAATATCTCCCGGTCGCACGACACGAAATTAAAATATCAAAAAGCCACACCCAAGAGATAACGTCAAAACTTAATTACAGTCCCCCTCTCGCCAAGACCGTTTTATGACGGTTTGCGATAATTCGAGAAAAATAAAGACCTCTCGAAACAAACCCAACCAACTAACCAGCGCCAGCGCGCGATGTGTTAATAAATAACAGGTTTTTCCAACGCGAAACCCATGTGAAATTAACGTGTCAAAGGTTCTTGTTGTGGTTGATTTTTCCCCCCGTTTGGGGCAACCTGTCGACCTGTGGTAATAATGATACATGCCAACTGCAGGTTTCCTTTCCTAGTTGTGTGCAAGCGGCGGTGACCCCTTCTTGGACGCGATTCCCATCGATCGTAGAGATGAAGATATTGATTCGAAACGCAGTCCTTTTTGAAACACTGCTGCAATTGTGTACAATTGGTAATGAACTGCTTGCGCAACTGTTTTTGTTGACCGATTTCTCCGACGTGAACTACAAGCGTAATGAAGACCTAATCAAGTTTGGGGACGACTTCAACTCGTCGCCGTCGTGCTAACTTGTCACACGTGCATTTTGGGCCAAATTGAGTTAAGATCGCCATTTTGTGAAGCTCACAATGCCTCGCCTTTTGACCTTCACAGATCCCCAAAATTCGATTTCAATCCTGAGATATTCAATAAAAAAAAAGTATTTCAATCTGGTCGTGCTATCTTGTCACTCCCTGAAAATTGATGTAAGTGCGACAACTGGCCAAAGGGATTTCAGGTCGGAACGCATTTGACGCACGTACAAGTTAGACTACCGTAAACATTTGTAATTATAACTCGGGACTCCAGCAACCAACTTCAACCAAACTTTGTTTACATTGCTTTCGTTTTTGTTCATTCAAGGTCAAACATAAAAACGCGTTTTTCTCGGAACGTCGAAATGGCGGGTGCGCCAAGATAGCACGACGACGTCGAACTGTGATCAACGTGTCAAGTGGTGTGGTTTTGTGCCACATATGCAACTGCGACAGCCCTGGTCATCAGGTCACACGCTGCGGTTTCCGAAGAGGTGGCCACAGATGGCCACAGTGTCCCCATTTGGGAGGTTCTCCTGAGCGGTAAGGATGCGGATCACGTCCATTAAATTATTGTCCATTGCTTAATGAGAGGTATATCGAATTACGAGCCGAGTCGAGACGCGTTTTTCTTCACTTCTTTTCTCTTGTTGTGGAGATCCCTTTTTTGGGACCTCTGGAGGGCACACGACGCGGACGACGCCTAAAGTTAAGTGAAATTTAATTGCCGGTTTTCCTGGCGCAACTGCGCACGTTTCTGGGGTTGATGAAGTATCGGGAAATTTATGACCCGCCGTGGTCCGTGGTGACGAATTATAGCTTATTAACGTCTGAAATCGGGAGGGCAGGCTTTATTGTGTCATTAATATATCACCAAGGTTGGCGATACCTCAAGCGAATAATTAAAGCCATCAACCTCATAAACTATTTGCGCAAACAGACCGTCTAGAAATTGATCCGCAAACCGGACGATCACATTCTAGATCAATTAAAAGCTAATTCATTCAATGATACAAACCCAACTTGTCGTCTCGCCGCGAGACCTGCAATGCAATTCAATATCCATTCAGTCAGATAGAGTTGCTGCGAACCAATTCATTCAAGATTCAAGCGCGCTGTGCAACAACATCGATGCAACACGCACACACACACACACTCATAGAATGCACGTTTGTTACGAGCAAGTCGCAAGAGGACACCACCCCTCTGCAACGAAGTTGAAGTGCAGTGCCATCTGTTAGACGCTAGGGAAAGTTGAGCGTTTGTTGCGTTGCGTCAGCGTTGGCGATGACTGTGAAGAAGGATGATGATGTCATGCGACAGAAGCAGTGGAAATAGTAGTTACCAGTACTTTGATGGTTTTGTTGCAAATTCAGAGTGGCAAATTGAAGTGCATACCTGAAATGAGAAAAAAAGACAAAAGATTTGTTAGAAATTTGTTGTAAGTGATTTGTTAGGATTGTTAAAATCAAGAGGGCAAAATACGTTTGTTTATTTTTTTTCAGGAAACCTTAGTGGGAGAGGAGGTTATATGCGCTGCCGGGGCAAAATGCAACCCCAGCTTTTCTCGTTGTTAGGCAGAATTTTCGAAGAAAAACATCATTGGATTTGGGAGAATTGCAAAGGAATGCTGACGAAATGTGAGCATTGTATTACGAAAACAGCATAAGCTATTTGCAAAATTTAAAAATGTAGAGTTTTCATCTAATTTTCATTGGACTTTCAATATGACTTTTGGGCAAGGTGAAAAGCATTTATTGATATTGTAAATGTTGATTTGCATTGTTTTTGCCATGATCTTGATTATTCTATGGATAGATGAGTCTAAAAACATAAAAAACGAATTTTTAATTAAATTTTCAGCAATTGACGTTCAGAACAGAGCGAAGCATATCGATTGAAATTTCCGCGCTTTGAGGTTATGTACGCGAATTCTGTTTTGTAAAAATTCCAGCGTTCAAAAAATCTTTTTAGCAAAAAATCAAGCTGATACTATGTTAACTTTTGATGCTCTATCATTTTAAACAATATTTTTTTCAAAATATTTTTTTTTTCAAAATCTTTTTTACTGTGTTTCTTTATAGAGGGCAACAAGTTTACACTCGTACTACTTGAATTTTTTCTCAAAAGTAGTTCTAAGAACTGTAAATTCAATTTTAAGTTTGCATTTCTATATGTATAACCGAACAGCGAATCGTCATTCTTCAATGCTCTGCGCCATCTGCCGGAATTATGGAGCTTTTAATCGCGAATTTTTGCCCTTTGAGGTTATGTATGCGAATTCCGTTTTGTTAAATTCCAGCGTTCAAAACAACTTTTGAGCAAAAATTCGAACTGATACTTTGTTAACTTTTGATGCTCTATCATTTCAAACATTTTTTTTCAAAATTATTTTTTTTTTTTCAAAATCTTATTTATTGCGTTAATTTATAGGAGGCAAAAAGTTTACACTCGTACCACTTGAATTTGTTCTCAAAAGTTGTTCTAAGAACTGTAAATTCAATTTTAAGTTTGCATTCCTATATAACCGAAGAGCGAAAATTTTAATCGTCATTCTTCGATGCTTTGCGCCATCTGTCGAAATTATGGAGCTTTTAATCGCGAACAGTTGCTTTAGAACATCTATCAAAATTCTTCATAGAAATGCTTTTATGGTGGAGAAATTTCAGTTTTCCCTTAAAAGGTGCATATTCTCCCTCCCCCCTGCATAATGAAATAAGCACGGTGGGTAAGAAGCGGATTATTATGCAACTTGCATGCACCTTGGAAATTCTTTTTGGAGGTTTTTGGGGGGACTATTCTGAGTCAGAAAAATCCTGAGTCAGGTTCAAAAACCTAATATATCACCTAAAAACTTATAAATACGTCGAAAAACTCGGTCTATCTCTGGACAAAGATGTACATTTTCTTCTAGATATCAATTTTTAGTTCACAAAATATATCCCTGTCATGGCATAGTACACCCTAAATCGATCCATTACTTGAGTCCCAGCGTCATCAGAAGGTGTAAAATAATGTTATTTCTAAAAAAATGTTTTCGATTTGCTCTGGTAAATAAACTGTCATGTCTGAATTCAAAAACTAATGATGTAGCATTGTTGCAAGCGAAATGAAGAACAATTTTGCAGAAAAAAGTATGACATTTTATCCATTTACTGTAAAGTTATGTCTATTTTAGTGGGAAAATTTCTGCCAATTTTCAAAATTTTTCGATATTTAACTCATTCCTGTTATAAAAAGCTACTATGATCATACTCAGGAGGATGTAACAAAAATTATAGTTTGGCGGTCATTCAGGGGCTGGTTACGGTGGGTATACTGAGCAAAAATTCCAAATATGAGCTTGATTGAACTTAACAGGAGCTGGCGTTTTGCATTTGATTTTTGAATGAGATTTAACCCGTAGAAAACACTTTTTTTTTTTCAAAAAATGTAGATTTTTTAAGTCACTTTGGCCACTGAAGCGTTTATTTTCAACATCATTGGCGTGTAGGATAGATCCTTGCAGATGTTTTGGTATATAGAACATTGAATTGAAGCACTCTGGAGCTCTGTACAGGCCTTCAAAAGTTTGTTTTTTTTTAGAAAAAATGTTGGCCCACACCGGGTTCTGAACTCCCGTTTACGAGGCGGAAGCGCTACCGCATAGCTCGGTCTTAACAAAAAAAAATAACTAGACAATAAATAACAAAACCTAAATATAAAATTAACTTATTTTAAAATTTACTCCTAAACGGCCTGTGAGCCCTATTTTGTGCAACCAGGTTGTGGAACGTTCACCCTATAGGGGGATGGCGTCGCTATTTTTAGACCACGTTTTCCACTTTTTCTTTATCGAAACCGACTACTTTATCGACTTCATTTTGCTGGGCGAGATAGGACGCCGTCTATTTTTAGACGATGACTCAGCACTTTTACACTCTTGCGCTTAAAAAACCAGGTGGCAGCACGATGTTACGCCACGTCCCTATATGGACTGTCAAAAGCAGGGTTCACTTTTTGACAAGCTTGCCACTAGTCTTATCTAAATTCAACGTATTTTGAAAATGACCACAAATCTGTTGTTAAAATTTTAAACCACGGCTTGAAAAAACATACATTAATTTACATATTTTAGAATTGCCTTTCTTCCATCAATTGACCTACAAAAATTGACAATAATGACTGCGCTGATTTTAGCGTGACGTATTTTATGGATGAAGCCTAAGAGGATGTGCCATAAATGGTCGATTTATATAAGGTCGAAAGGACAAAAATTCGAATGCTTCAAGGTCAAACGGGCAAAAGGTCAAATGGCAGTTGGTTGAAAGACATAAGGTCGAAAAGACAAAAGTACGAAAGTGGATACGGGATCGAAAAGAAAAGGTCGAAAAAGGGATAAATTATGCTTCCGAGTATTCGGTCGAAAGGACAAAAGGTCGAATGAAAGATGACATCAGTAGTTTAATCAACACTGGATGCCATCATAGTTTGGTTTGGGTGTATACATTGCTCGGCAAACAGGTGAACTCGCGTGTCTCTCGGCGGATCACCTTAAAATGAGTTTTATGATTAGATTTTCTTTATTTGCCATTTTAACGAGAATTTGCACCCCTTTTATCACCCCGGCCACGATGAAAACACGTCGAGGTCCGCAGCCATGGTCGTCGGGCAGTTTCTGTCACCGCCCCACCACGGAGGTCTCAAGACCGTAATATGATAAACGGCAATAATCAAAATGTGAACTGCATGCAATTTGCAACCATGAACGTGGTGTCCAACCAATGTCGGTGCATTTGGTGCCGCAAATGCATTTGCTTCTTTTGTTTTTGTTTGCGCAATTTATGCAGCACTGCACCCCTTGGACCTTCACCGGGGGGGGGGCACCCTTTTGGAAACGGCTACATAATTCAGCGCACTTCAAAACGTGTGCGACCTTGAGTACGACAGTGGCAGTTGGCAACACTGCTACCGCGATAGAATGCCGATTAGAGAAGGAGAGAGAGGAATCTGTCACCTCGCGGGGACCAAAGTTATGGTTATGACCATCATCGATCAAACGGCCGTTGGATCGAAGCCAACTTAAACAGCTACTGAGCGTGGCGCGATCACCGGTGACACTATTAGAAGAGGGATAATTTATTGAAAGATCGCAATGTTGTTCAATTAATTAAGCCACTTGCAGACATATTCGCGAAACTATCGAAACAAAGTGTTCAATTTCTAAGACACGCAAGTGACAACATTCTCGGTAAGAAAATTTGACTATTTTTAAAGCAGAATGCAGATCACTCATCGTGGCAATTAGGACGATTGCCAAGACATTGATGCATAGCGCCAGGCACGTTCCGCTGAGATCACGTTCTGAATCGCGTTCGTTTGCTGTGTGATTGCGATCACAATTCGCGCACTTTTCACGGGATTTGCGCTTATCCCGGGTAAAGTGCGCGAACTGCGATGGCAACCACACAGCAAACTTACGGAACTGTGTCGTTGCGCTTCGCATCTGCAAAGTCATATTGGTAGTGATTGCACTGGATGTCAAAGATCTATAATTTGGGTGTAGTCACGCTGTCGCTGCAGTTCCTCAATTAAATCTCTCACCGAGTCGCGATCACTTACGGATACGACAACAGGTGAAAACGTACCAGATTACACAATCGCACGCACGCACCATTTAAGTCGGGGCTGAGGGGAATTACTTAGTGAGTGCTGCGACACAAAAATATGCACTTGCTAATGCCCATGCCCATAAAACAACATAACGTGCAACATATCGGTCACCGGTGGCGGCGTCATCTAGTCCAATCTATAGGTTTGGCCCAGCGTTATCTTGGCGGGGTTCGAACGTGTTAAAATGCACATTTATGCGAATCCATTTTCCCGCGGCTTCCACCTCTCCGTTTGATTTCGCGGCGCGCGCGTTGACAGACGTCCCCGTAAGATCGTAGACGACGACGACGTATGATGAATTGCTATCATAAGTCGCCAAGTCGCGGTTTGCGCGCGCGGATTTTATCTTATCGCTTGCCGTAGATTCCTAAAGTGTTAAGTAATAATGTTGTGTATGGCGAGCAACAAGTTCTCTCCGCTTAACAGGGGTGTGTTTGATGGGCTTGAGCTAGGTAGATGCGCATTTGGCTGAGGGCGCCTACAGTGCATACATGATTTTTAGGGCGCTGACAGTCACTAACTGGTATGTGAGGCGCTTATAGTGGAAACGTATTTTTAAACTTTCAAAATAAAACAAAATCCTAAAGTACCTAAACATACACATGGTTCTTGATGGTTAAACAAAGCGTAGATTAAATTAAAAATAAAATATGGTAAATTTACCTATTTTAACAAAGTAGTACTTATATAACGTAAGTTTAATTTTGGGGATTAAAGATTACTATTTTTGCATAAATTTTATTTTTTGGTACGATTTCTGCTGATATTTTTTTTTCTGTGATTTTGAATCAATATTATTAGAAATTAAAAAAAGTCTTGTCGCAAAAAGAACGATACACGCCTGTGAACCCGTTGCCGAAACTGCAAGGTTTAAGAGGGCTAGATTATAAGGTGTTACGTCGATTCCGCATTATCAGAAATAAAAGTTATTTTATGTTTTTTTGATTTTTTTTTTTTTTTGCATTCAAAAAGGAGAGGTCTGGCAACACTTCCAGCGACCAGTTGGCATCTAAGTGGTGCTGAAGTTTTTCGTGATATTTACGTGTAAAGTGGGACTGCAATTGCCCAAAATGTGTTAAAAAGTTTGTTTAGTTGGCACTTCATACGAGAGTTGTGGAATATAGCATTCCTTGGTGGTTTTTGCCATATTTTTATGTATCACAAATAGCAGTTTGGCTTTTTCGTTTGTTTTGTTTTTGCCCGTTTCGCTCCAGTTTCAGTTTCAAACGTTCCCTCGTTTCGTCAAGTTCGTCGATTCTTTAAACGTCAAACGTAGCACCTGTCTCGCTCTTACGTGGCGTCGTCGATATGTGTTGTTTTGATTCAATTTCGAGACAAAACCGGAGCCGGTCAGTGGGGTAGTTTGTGTCTTAGTGCCGTCAGTGAAAATATATTGGCAAAAGCGAGAGCGACTCGCGAATCGGTTCGTGCTGAACGCGATCTATTAGTGTTAGAGTTCTTTCCCGAAGATGAAAATAGTTCGGCGCTCTCACCAGTGGGTGGGTGACGTCTGCAGGGGGAGGTGGATATTAGAGTTGTTGCATGCCAATTAAATTCGTTAGTATTGTTGTTTTGTGAAAAATATGTTAGAATTCAACGGTTACAAACGCGGGTGAAGCGAATGGAAGAGCATAGCAGCAAGCAGAGAAGCTTAAATCGAGCGAGGGTACAAAGTGCCAAAATAAGGAGAAAATATGCTTTGGGGTTTGTGTGTACCTAGTGTCGAGAGCGAATGAAATGTGCAAAATGAGAAACAGTGCTGAAAATTCATAATGTTTGTGTGTGTGTGCAAAGCTGATCGCTGCAGATATGCTATCGAATCTCTTTCGGTCGGTTGTCCATAAACGGAGGCGACAGGAGGATCAAGCATTATCATCAAGCATTATCATCAATGACGTTTTTCTAGCAGCGATAATTGGTGAGTTCGTTCCTGATCAGAATACGGCAGAAGAAAAAAATGAAATCGAGTGCCGCATTCGCGCTTCTGGTTCTTCGCGGATACTGTTGTCGTTTCCGCTAGAAGCTAAGGGCTAGAAAAAGCTAAGGGATTTAGATTATTTTGTGTTGGAATCGCATCTTTGCCGTGTCTCTCGTGTTTGTTTTTCAATTGTTTTAAATTTTTTTGCTCAATTTTTTTCATCATTTTTGTATTTTTGTGTTAATTTTGTCTTTGTTGTCCCTTCGATTGTGTTTGTTTGATCCGAGCGGTTTCGCGGTTTCGAATAGAAATCGTGATTTCTGTGTTTGTGTATTATTTGTTATTCTTAGGTAAAGAGTTTGTTAATCTTTTGGTGGCGTGAATACTGTATTATTTGTTTTGTGTTATTTTCTTTCTCTTCAGTCCCTGTCGATACACTTTGTGTAATATTGTTGAATATTGTGTCGCGTTACCGGGTTCATTGACAGAGAAGAGACCGCACAGTCGCATAATTCTTTTCTCGTTGTAACGTGTTTGTTTGCATGAGGTGTTGTGGTGGAGGGATGATCATGTAAAATATTCCATCATCAATTCAGTGGCAGTGTTTGTTTGCATGCGGTGGTGTGGTGGAGGGAAATATTTAGTTCTGTGCTCTCTGCCGGTTAACATCACGGACGTCGCGCTTGATTTTTGTTGCCTTTCTAGATAAGGTTTAGTCGGCTACGGGCAGTGAAGCCACGCGCTGCATGTTTTTTAGTCGTTTTGAGTTTTTAAATTATTTGTGTTTATATAGTTTTCGGATTTTTTTTAGTTCGCGCGTTCGATAGAAACGATCCGAATTCTTTTTTTTTTTAAACAAGCAAGTCGTATTGCTGGATTAAGTCCTTTCTATATCATCGATGATCGGAAGGCACGCCGACGAAGAATTTCTGGAGAATCGTGGTCGAATTAATACTATATTGAGTTGGAAAAGAGTCGCGCGATTGAAAAGTTGTTTTTTTATTTTTCATAAGTCCTTCTTTTATCATCGTTGATTGGAAGGCACGCCGCCGGTTTAGTTCGTTTAAGTTATTGTTTTGATTTCATTACAATTGGTTAAGTAGTGTCCTGTTTTCTTTTTGTTTATATTCATTGATCGTAATAATTTATTCCAACTGGCAGTTTTAGTATTAACTCATCAAACTATCGATTTCATGAAGAGTAAAGCGTCTTTTATTTACTATTTTTGAAATTTGTTCGCGTTATCTAAATTGTACAAACAGTAAAAATATACTGATAAGTCCAGCCCATAGCACTACTGCTCGGTTGGCACGCGTTCGATTAAAAAAACTTTCTAAATAATCAATTATTTATCTTTCCGCAGCCGGCTGCCTAAGATTTAAAATTTTCAACCGATAAACAAAATGCTCATGGTCACATCACTGCCACTCGTGAATCCTGACCTCATACCCATCTACTAACCCCTCAAAACTCATGTGATACTTTGTCGGAGAAGCAGTCGATTGGGCGGTCTCTATCACTCAAGTATCGGACTAACATTCCCATCCACTTCCCCGTGACCCTACCACTGGTCGTGGCCGGCGCCGGTATTGATCAGCATGATAGGGGCCTTTGAGAAGTTGCGAAGCGAGGAAAGATAGCACCCACTCATCTTCCACGGCTCGTGGATGTAACTTCTGGAGGTCCTGGTCAATAACGGAGTAGCAACTGCGGGTGGGCACCTATGCTTATGCTTATGCTTATGCTTTTTTTTGCATTCAAAAATGTACGCACCTTCCCGCAAATTTATTTTAGGAAAAATTCAAAAATTCTTTAACGGTTAGTAAGGTAATTCGCTTGGCTAAACATTTGCTAGAAAGTGTCAAAGATTTCAAGAACCTATAGGTTTGAAAACATTATTTAGTAAACAAACAGTGACTTTTGCCCTTAACTTACACAAACTTAATTTTTGAAAATTCATAAAAATGACTCTAAACCTAGTCGTAAACCCTTTCTTTGTCCCGTCGTACTCGATAATGAAAATGCCCATCCCCAACGTGGACAAATAAAAATGTTATCATAAAAGATAACTCTATCTACACATAATTAAATTTGATCCATTTTGGAATTGATAACAAAAACTGTCTCTCGCGTATTCAATCCAGAAGTCAGAATTATATATTAACAGGGTATCCAGATCCACGGTAAGTTTCGGAGAACAAATCTAAGATAAAAGTGAATATTTTTTATCGATTTTAATATATATATCTATGGAAAAATCACATGAAATTGATAGAAACACGTACATTCATATTTATCAAATTTGTCATGAACATGCCTTGAATGACTTGAACGGGACCATCCATAAACCACGTGGTCACTTTAGGAGGGTATGGTGATTGTCCTCGATCCATACAAAAAAGTTTTTTTTTGTATGGACAATTGTCCACAAGAGGGGGGGGAGGGTGGTGGAGGTAACAGATTCCCAAAAAAGTGTCCACGTGGTTTATGGATGGTCCCAACTTGAAAATAACATATAAAAAAATCCTTATTCAGTTATCCGAAAAACACAATTACTTAATAAGGAAAGGAGGCAGAATTCCTAAAATAAAGGAATTTCGTCCTTTTTTTTATTTCAGTGTATGGCTTTTGAACTTTATCTTTGCAATCAAATCGGAGAAAACAGATTGACTAGCTCTCAATAACATAATCTGATGCGATTTAGTATTACCTAAAGCGTCCAATTTCCCAGGGTTACAAAATTCCCGGGAAACGGTAAATTTAAAATTTATCCAAAATTGTTCTTATATTGGTTCTGGTTGATATTCTTCAACAAAATTGTATAAAATAGCAACTTAAATGATCAAATTAAGTGCGAGGGTCAAATAATGCCTTAACTGCTTGAAAAACATTTTCAAGAAAATATATTGATATTCTAAATTTATAGACTATTTCTAAATTTACTAGTATTTTTTTTGCAGTGATATTTTGTCCAATCACAGTTTTTTGACGGCGAGTAAAATGAATCCATGCTTCAAAACCATAACATTGCTATTGAATATGGCTCTGTGAACAGTTTGAGAGAATATGATAAAGAATAATATTGAGACGACGTTAAAATGAAATACAAAATAATGCAGAAAATATGGATTTGTTGGCAAATCGTTTTTCTTGAACAAATCTTACTTCTTTGAGCTCATGAATAAATAGATAAGCATTGAATTCACCTTAAAAATCAGCTTTTTCACCTAAAATATCATTTTCATAAAATCACCTTCTACATAATACGAAGTAGTTTTTTTATGATTCAGCTTAATAAATGATTTCGTCTAAAAGAATTTTCATAGCAATAAAAGTAGTTCAGTTCATATTAAACCTCTTACGCCCTTGTTAGCTCAAGTTTTTTTTCTTGATATTAAACTGTTAACACTTTTTAACAAATTTACCAATTTTTTTTTGAATGACCCTCTCTGAGACATCAATTGATATTTTTTTCAATTTTCATCCAATTTGGCCATGGTAAACAAAACCGTAAAAAAATATAATTTGATCTTGGCAGAACAGGATACCTAAGTTTTAAATGATATAACAACCAGAATTATAATAGTTAATTTTCATTTCATAATATCGTAATTTTTGTTGCTCAACGAATAAACAAGATCCCAGTTGTGAAAGCTTCAGAAACTAATATTTTTTGAAATATTTATACTTTGATATGAAATTTTCAGGCGAACTGAATGGTTATAAGAACAATAAATGGAAATGAATAAAATAAAATTGAGTTTTTCATTACTATTTTTATGAAAATTTAAAAAAATGTGCCAAAAAGTTAAGAAAATTATGAAACTATATTATGCGCAATTATCGTTACTTTTAACGGCATTGCTTTATTGAGACAAGAAATTGATATCAAAATTTTATTTGATATCTTTAAAAAAATAAATATGAGCATTCAAAATGTCTCAGTTAACGCTTCCTATTGTGTAACTAAGCGAAATTCGCATATTTCAGCTAGTAACGAACAAATAATGATATTTTATTATGAGAACTTGTTCCGAAAATTGTTCTTAGAGATCTAATTGATAAAGTCTAGATTATACAAAGTGGAATCAAATTAGATAATTTAGAAGAATATGTGCAATTTGGATAGATTATGTATATGTATTAGGATGTAACAAAATTACATTTTGGCGGGCATTCAGAGGTTTGTTCCGGTGGTCATACTGAGCTCAAATCCCAACACTGCTTATGTTTGTTTACATCCAAGTTTGTGTCGCGTATACTTTTTAATCGATTTACGTTTGTAAATTCGCGTTTTCGTCCAATTTTCTTAATTACCATTGATCCTGAGTGACCGTTCTGTGACGATCTGTTGGAGTACAGTGCATTGATTGCGGTTTACCTGTATGCTGCCGCTGTGAAACATCATCACTCCCGACCCGTACAAGATGGCCACCGAGTGCAAGACCTGTGAGGTGGAAATCACTGGGATCGAGAAGATGGTCTGCCGTAGCTGCGCCTCGGCATTTCACCGGTCGTGTATCGACGGCCTCAATCGTACCGCATTTGAGGCCATCGGAAAGTTCCAGAAAAACTGTTACTGGCTTTGTGATGGCTGCGCAGGTCGTTTCGACCAATTCGTACAGTCGATGGATGTTGATGAAGATTCGGGTCAAGCGACTGACGTCGCTAAGCTGAGTGAAGCGGTTGACAAGCTCAGCGGTATCGTGACCGAGCTCTCCGGTCAGCTGAAGGAAAAGAAGGTTGAGCAGAGTTACGCAAACGTCGTTTACCCGGGCTCAAAACGCGAACGAGAAGACGACGAAGAAAAGGAACCTCCGGCGAAGGTCAAACCAGTCTGCGGAACGCGCACGATCCAGCACCAGATCAAAACAGTGGTCAGTGAAAGGGATTTGTTCTGGGTGTACCTTGGTCGTCTAGATCCCTGTCATACCGACTTGGAAATCGCCGAAATGACCCAGGAATGTCTTGAGCTCTCTGAGCTACCCAAAGTGCGGAGACTCGTGAAAAAAGACGCAGACATCTCCAAGTTGTCCGTCGTGTCGTATCGAGTGCTGCTCCCAGACGACTTGCGGGATGTCGCACTTCAAGCGGATACTTGGCCAACGGGAGTTGCGGTTCGGGAGTTTGACTTCGATCTAGGACGGTCTCCTAGATTTCGCCGATTGTGAGCTGTTCGAATGTTCCAGACATCTCATCTGTGTTGCTGTCATGGGACGTTTTACCAAAAGCCGTTTGGAAGTGCCCCGTGCCCCCGTCACAGTTGAGCCAAACCATTCACCATCATCAAACTATTTTTCCGGTTCAGCTGCACGTCCCGGCCCTGTGTTCGGTCACGGCAACGGGGCCTTCCAAGCTGCCACCTCAGGCAAGTACACTCATCCGTTAAGAACCTCACCGCGCCCTGATGCGTTGTTACTTTCTAGTAAGCTGCGAGCCGTCGACGAAGAAATGCTAGCAGTCACCGAGAGATGTGTCGCTGATGGTCCGGGACGCATGTACCGAGGCATTGAGGTTGAACCCCGCTTCCCCGTCACAGCCGTGCCCTTCACCACCAACACGCTTTCCTGTTTGAGTTCGAGCCAGCACAGTCGTCCCGGCCCTGTGAACGGGACCAGAAGCGGGGTCAGCCGCGCACTGCTTTCAGGCAAGTACATGTGGTTTCCCAGAACTATTCTGCCACCTAATGTTCCCGAGGTTTTCAGCCAACGCTACGTGCCCACTACCGAACCGCAACCACGACTTGCAGACAATTCAGCATTCTCCGTCCCGGAACAGGATTGTACATTTCAATGTGCACGTGCTGAAATAGCTGATCTGCCGGACCACGTGGATTTTCCCTGCTTCCCCGTCACAATTACGCCGTTCATCACTGCCAATCACCGCTCTGATGAATCAGATACGTCGGGACGCTCGCACCAAGGTAGTGAGGAATGCCCCGCCCCCGTACACAGTCGAGTCATCGCAACGTTCCAACCCGGGTGTTAGCACGAGCCATCAGAGTCGTCCCGACCCTGTGTACGGACACGGCAGCGGGGGCTTCCGACCTCCACCCACAGGCGAGTACAATCAAATTAACGACAGTTGTCCCGCACTGAATCATCAAAGTTTGCAGCAATCCGCTGAGCTTTATTACCGTCTACTACCAAAATGCTGGTGGTATGCGTACCAAGACGAAGCAGTTTTTCCTCGCCCTGGCCAGCTGCGACTACGACGTCATTGCGCTGTCGGAAACATGGTTGCAGGATGACATCGTGGATGCGGAGTTGTCGTCAAACTACAACTTGTTTCGCCAGGACCGGAACGGATTGACGAGCGATCGCAGTAGGGGAGGCGGCGTGCTCATTGCAGTAAAGAAGGCGCATGATTTTACGTGCACACGTGTTCTTTCTGCGGGATACGAGCATCTCGAGCAGGTTGCGGTTCGGATTAAAGCCCGGAATCATACCGTCTACGTGTGCTGTATTTATATACGCCCAAACAGCCCTCCAGACGTCTACACCTCACATGGGACCGCCGTTCAGGAGCTTGTTGATCTGTCATCTAATGATGACTCAATTATTGTAACCGGCGATTACAACTTACCGCATCTTGCATGGACCTTTGACGTGGACGTAAACGGTTTCATTCCGTTGAACGCATCTACGGAACAAGAGCTGGCGCTGACCGAAAATGTTGTTGCAACGGGACTCCTCCAAATCTGCTCGCTGGCTAATGTCAACGGAAGAATCCTCGACCTTGCGTTTGTCAACGATACGCTCTCAGTCGAACTGATCGAGCCGCCCAAACCGATCCTCAGAACGGATCGTCATCACAAGCCGTTCATTCTTCGGGTGGACTACCCCGATATCCCAGGCGTGGCAACGAGAATCGAGGACGCTGAGCCGGATTTCAGTCGCTGCGACTTTGACCGTGTCACCGAATCCCTCAGCAGCATTGACTGGGATGACATTCTGCAAGATCAGGACGCCAATACTTCGACTACGATCTTCTACGACGTCCTTTACGAAATCGTGCGACAGTTCGTTCCCTCAAAGCGTGTCTCACGCAAACGGACTGAGAAGCTTCCATGGTGGAATGCTGATCTGCGAAATCGTCGGAACATTCTGAGGAAAGCACGTAAAAGATTGTTCAAAGCCGGCACACCAGAAAATCAAACCGCTGTCGACCGTCTGGAAATCGAGTACGAATTGCTGCAAGACTCACTCTTTCGCGATTACTTGAATCGGGTGCAAGTGGACCTGAAAGACAACC
Organism: Culex quinquefasciatus; assembly: GCF_015732765.1. Lineage (NCBI taxonomy): Eukaryota > Metazoa > Arthropoda > Insecta > Diptera > Culicidae > Culex > Culex quinquefasciatus. The sequence goes on from NC_051862.1 coordinate 163,388,341, forward strand.
CATCGTCATTCTGGAAATACGTGAGGAGCAGGAAACGTACCAGTGTCCTTCCAACAAGGATTTCGCTCAACGGTTCCACCACTGAGAATCCGGAGGACGCTGCAAACGTCTTTGCCGACTTCTTCAGTAGCGTGTACGAGGCGGATGCACCTTCTGCTTCGAACGATTATTTGAACGACCTTCCAACATATGATGTCGATTTTCCTCAACCAGAATTCTCACAAGCAGAAGTAAAATCCGCCCTGGACTCTGTCGATCCATCGAAAGGTGCCGGTCCTGACCGGCTCCCACCTTCCTTCATCAAACGGCTTTCTGAGCATTTAGCTAAACCAGTCAGCGTAATTTTCAACCGCTCTCTATCTGAAGGAACTTTTCCCGACGAATGGAAACTTGCAGCGATCACACCCATTCACAAAACCGGTAGTACTACGGCTGCTGAAAACTACAGGCCAATCTCCATCCTGTCCTGCCTGCCCAAAGTTTTCGAGGTGCTTATCCACGAGGGAATGTACTCTGCCGCCCAGGTAGTAATTTCCGAGTTCCAGCACGGTTTTGTCAAAAAACGGTCCACGGTATCCAACCTGATGGCGTACGTTAGCGCACTCAATGAAAACCTCGAAAAGTTCAAGCAAACTGACGCGATCTACTTCGACTTCGCCAAAGCGTTCGACAAGGTACCCCACACGCTTATTATCGCTAAGTTAGACCGGCTGGGGTTCCCAAGGTGGCTGACAGCATGGATCCGTTCGTACCTTTCGGGGCGGTTTGGTTACGTCCGTCTCGGTGGCGTCCAATCGAGGAATTTCCCGATTCCATCTGGAGTCCCCCAAGGAAGCCATCTGGGACCGCTGATCTTCATTATCTTCGTCAACGACATCTGCCAAAGGTTGCAGTCTCAAAAACTGCTGTATGCTGATGACTTGAAGATCTTCCGTACCGTGGCGTCCACCATTGATTGCGTCGCTCTTCAACAGGACATTGACGCGATTTAGGAGTGGTGTAATCTCAACGGAATGAAGGTGAACCCCAGCAAATGTAAAAGCATCAGCTTCACCAGATCACCCGCTCCAATTCGGTACGATTACACCTTCGACCGCCACGAAATGGACCGAGTCTGCTCAATCAGGGATCTCGGTCTGCTGATCGATCGCAAGCTGAGCTTCTCGGAGCATGTCTCTTCCACAACAGCTAAGGCGTTCGCGTTGCTTGGATTTCTGCGTCGCAACACTGCTGAGTTCGAGAACATCAATGCCCTTAAAACGCTCTACATCACCATGATTCGAAGCATCTTGGAGTACGCTGTGCAGGTGTGGGCGCCGCACCACGCTAATCAACGTGATCGCTTGGAGAAAGTTCAGCGCCGTTTCACTCTTTATGCCCTTCGCCGTCTGCCTTGGAGGAACGGCGTTTGGCGGTCGAGCTACAGCGACAGATGCACCTTGCTGGAAATGGTGTCACTAGAAAAGCGGCGAACCTTCCTTCAACGGATGTTCGTCTTCGATGTTCTGACCGGTCGCATCGACTGCCCGCAACTCCGAGAAGAAATCACGGTGCATAGACCAACGCGGACGCTGAGGAACCAGCCCCTTCTGAGGATTCCCTTCCATCGTACTCTATATGGATACAACCGACCAATTGACCGCTGCTGCCGAATTTTCAACTCCGTATCTGACGAGTACGAGCCTAGCATGACCAGAGAACGTTTCAAACGAAAAATTCTAGCTCTTTGATGCGATGTGATATTTTTATGTTATTTGACTGTTTAATTCTATGTTAGTTTTTAAGATATTCAGTCTGTGCGACTCTGGTCGAAGACGGTGAACAATAAACAAATAAACAAACAAATCCCAAATATGAGGTTGATTGGATGTAACAGGAGCTGGCGCTTTGCATTTGAATTTTAAATGGGATTTAACCCGTAAAAAGATTTTTTTTCAAAAATGTAACTTTTTAAGGCACTTTGGCCACTGAAGCGCTTATTTTCAACATCACTGGCGTGTAGGCCCGATTCTTGCACATCTTTTGGTATATATAACATTGATATTTGGAGCACCCCGGAGCTCGGTACAGACCTTCAAAGTTTGGCATTTTTTCGAAAAATCGATCCCAGCATAATCAAATGGTGTCTCGGACGCCGCGAGATGCGACGTAAATCTTTTTTACGAACAAAGTGCTTAAAAATATAATAAGTATATTGTTTCAATCAATTTTCAGTGACTTTCCAAAGAAAATCTGATAAGATCGTTATAAAATTCTTAGATTCTTAGAAGAAGTTGCACTTGGGGCTAAATATTATATTTCAATTTACCCCTCAAAATTTCGGGAAATAGACTTTCTTACAAGGTGCAAAATATCAGACCTACTTTATTTATCTAGGAGAACTCTAAATAATCACACCGTTTACATTGTACACTGTATGACTTAATTAAAATCAAACTATGTTTCATTTCCCATATTGATTCTCGATCTATAAAGTAAACGAAATCACTTAGTAAAGTCCTCTACTAGAATAAAGTTGCCACATAGAGCGATTTGTTCTGAGTCCCTATCACTTCGAAAAAAGCCTTAACCAGAAGCGAAGATCTCTTTCATCAAAAAATAAAACAGCAATTAAAAAAATAATATTAATGGTACTGATTTCAAAGTATTCTTTTTTCAAAGCTTCGGAGTAAATGTTCCGAAAAACTCTACCCGTCAAAAATCATCCTCTGTTAGAGGATAAAAAGAGTAAGTCAGCCTACACAAGTCATCTGTTGGAAACATGTTAACAAAGCGATGCATAAGGTTTGCATGCCCTGTGAGGCTGTTGCTGCGAAGTGGTTGTTCAAGAATGCTACACCGTTAAATACTGTAAGCACAGAGATAAAGGATGAATTGCACGTATTTACAATATGAAAGATGATAGTGTTCTCATAAACATTGATAATCGTGCCAAAAAAAAAATAAAACGCATTACGCAAATGAATGACGAATTAGATTTTGCACACTACCAAACAAATAAAAAATAAAACAATGCGATTGTGCTTTTAAAACGAGCTCCAACATTTTTACCAATTCGGAGTATCGATTCACCTGAAGGGTAGGCTTACTCCTTCAATATGAGAAAGTCATTTTAAATCATTGGTCCAAATTTGATACATTTTGGTGAGCGAGTTGGCTTCTCTCGCTCTTGGGGAAACATATAGTTGCGTGAGCACAACAACCAAAAATCATTTAGTTAAATAAAAAAAAACTTATGCATCGCAAGAGTGACAAAGCTAAATTTAAATAAAACAAAAAACAAACCATCGCGCAGCGATCGCGCATCGACTAAGCGACTTTGCGACAGACTGCGACAGCACTACCTTGAAACACTGAAATGTTTGGTTGACTTTCCAGAAAGAGTGCAAATGACTTGAAAAAAAGAAAAGGGCGCTTCAAAATTGAGCCAAGCAAAAAAAAAAAAAGAAAAGGGCGCTTCAAAATTGAGCCAAGCAATTGGTGAAACTTGGTGCAAGCCCTTTTATGGTCAAAAATATCGTTTAACTTGAATATTTTTCCTTAAAAAATAAATAAATTTAAGCAAACAGCTAAGTAGATGTCATCTACTCAAATCTACCCATAAGCACACCCCTGCCGCTTAAGTTAAGCCCCCCTGGGCAATTTTTGAGCGAGCAACGCGAGTATAGAGACGTTGAGCGAATACTGCAACAAATGTCAGTTTTGATTTTCCTCCTGGGAATTGACCGGTCTTGGATGTGGTCAACGAGAAACCCATTTTGCTGAAGGATTTAACAGTTGAAGTTTATGGTATTTTGGGTAGTAACGGGGTCACCATGCCATGATTTGGGAAGGTCGAACGACGATGCCACCGAAAGTTGTAAAATGAAAACTAATTCGATGCAGTGATTCATCTCACCGGCTTCGATGATACCTGATTGATCCGAATCGACAGCGAAGGAAGATAAATGACGATCAACACCGCCAGTGACAACGTCATACGTGCAACGTACAACTTGGCCATAAAGTTGGCGCGAAAGCCCTTATGGCGTCGCGACGTCCGCCAAGTACAGAATCCACTTTGTATTGACGTTCTGCGTTGTGTGGCGTTTGTTTTGAACTACATCCAACTTGCAAACAACCCCTCCCCTGTAAAGCGCGTCTCGTTATGGATGTTTACACATTTATCACCGCAGCAAGTACCAACTATACAGCAGGAGGACCGTGATCTCCACTCTAAACGATCTTTAGTTTCGAAGATCTCGGGCGAGTGTATTGCGTGTGCACGTTTGAACTGGACCTAATAATCATAAAACTACATTATGCGCGCACTTGGCGGTGCACTTGTAGCAATTAACAACTGTTTAACGTCCGCTGCTACATCAATAACTTTTAGTTAGGTATACCCTGGCGGCGGTGGAGAGGTCCATTCACTGTGCTAATATCTGCGAGTTTGTTTTGAATGGTGCAGGTCAACGCGAGAGCGATACACCCATACAAGAGAACTATGACACTCCTCGTAACACGTAAAGTAACATACAAAAAAAAATCTTAAGAGGTAACACACATGTAGAAAATCACAAAATTTCATGTAACAGAAAATTTATTAAATCCACTAAAAAGATGATTTCCAATCACTCATGTTTCATGAAGATATTACATGATTAAGGGGTTACAAACATGTAAATCGGAATAAATTTCAGAGGTTGGTTTGAGGTATCAATGAAATAAATTTGAACACATAAGGGTGCCACGATATCTCAACACTGCCTTGACCAAATTGGCTCAAAATTTTGGTGAAGACTCGTTAAACTGTTTCCGTGTGCATGACAAAGGCCGATTTTCAAAAAGTTAATTTAAAAAAAGAAAAAAGAGCAATTCCAGCCCAAAACAAGATTTTTTTAGGTACATTTTTCTCGACCCTCTCCGATTTCAATGAAACTTTGTAGACATGTTATCCTAGGCATATATAAGCCATTTTTGTGTATATGGAGCCAGTTACACTCGATAATGATATTTGAGAAGGGCGAAAATGTTTCAAATATTTTTGTATTTCGTAATTTATATATTGCTGTATCTCGAAGCCGTTGTATCGTATCAAAAAGTGGTTAAAGACAAACTTTATGAGATTTTATGAGATTTTTTGATTTTTAAGCTTAAAAGTCAAATTTGAAGGTGAGCCCCCGATTTTTTCTCGTTCAAAATTGTTGTGAAGATAGCCTAAGATGTCACAAAAAGACTCACGAAAAATGCAAGATGGAGCAATCCACCTAAAAAATACAAAAATCCTTTACTGAAACTAGAGGTGGGTAAAAAAAGAGCGAACCGCTCAAAGAGCCGGTTCACTGAAAAGAGCGAACAAACCGTGGCTCTCAAAAAAAGAACCGCGGTTCTTTTTTAAACTCCGGTCTTTTGGAAAAACCGTTTCAAGATGGCATGATTTTTGTTATAAATATAATTTATTGAATTTCCAAAAAAAAAAGTACTAAATTTGTTATTGAGAATTTCAAATGCAATTTCAAATATTTCAATGCTTATAAAAATCAATCCCAAAATTAAATGATCTTCTAAACGAACCGAAAAACACTTTTCATTGTATAACCGATTGTATATTAAAGTATTACCGGAAAACAAATTTGAGTTAATCAAATTGCATAAGTTGTAAAATATTACCAAAAATCTACTGAATAGTTTAGAGATTTTGAAAAAAAAATCCTTTTGTCCGATTAAACTTTACACAGCAAAAAATCCGATGGTAAAATTGCATGCAAAAGCATGCACATCACCTTCGTCAAAAAAGACACTTAATATTACATGCTGCATGTACAAGTTTTGTAAACACAAAAAAAGTAACAACCGACGGGATTCAAACCCAGCACCAACAGTATGAACTGGCGCCTTAGCCCGCTCGGCCATCAGACCGATGATAAATGGAAAGGATAAACGTATATGTGAGCTTGACATTTCGGACAAGTAGTTTTCCCATACTGATGGGCTACATATTTCAGGGTGTAATATTAGATATAATTTTATAAAATAATGCAACATTTACTTTACACCCCAGGCCTTTTACATGCAGCTGGTTTTTTTCTGCTGTGTAGCTTTAATAGAATTTATCGATTAAATCAGAATGTAGAAAAGAGGTCACAGAATATTTTCTCCATATAAAATATCAGCATTACACAGAAAAAATATGTGAATTTACTCGACACGGAAAAAATGAATCACATGTAAACTCAGTTGATGTAAACTTGAGATTCGACGTAAACGGTTGAATCACACGTAAAATCATGTTTTTACGTATAATTTATCGCAAATTTACATCAATTTGCATTTAAATTTCAATGTTTAATGACGTGCAAAAGTGTTACATCATAAATGATGTAACATTCGGAAATATTTTTTTTGTGTGGTTTTCAAGGGCATCTTCTCGTTTTCAGTTTTATTTGTTTTTATCAAATAATTTATAAAAGTCCAATGTGAAATAACTTATAAAATCACACGATTCTTAAAAAAACCATTTCAATCCAAATTTTGAAAAAGAGCGAAAGAGCCGTTCAAAAGAGCGGCTCTTTTTAATGAGCGAACGAAAATGAGCGGCTCCTAAAAAAGAGCGGTTTTGCCCACCTCTATTTTCACTTGAAAAGTCTTGTCTCAAGAAAAACAAAAACGTGAAGATTTTAAATTTTTGAAACATAAAAAATCCACAACATTTACTTTTATTTTCAATTTTTCTTTCTCAACTACCAAACCATTCCAACACCGACTTCTGGGTGTCAGGCAAGCCATTAACTAAGTATAAGTATACCAAGCACGCAACGCGCAGTGCAGTTCTGCAAGGGCCGTGGTGCAGAGATTTAGATTAGCCGATTGTTTCGCGGGTCAAAATGAATGGCTGCACTAATGCATATTTACAGGACCCGCGATAGACTCACGGGCAGTTCGGCCCAGTTGAGTTATGACCAGCTGGGCCAATATTTACGACCTCGCGCGCTGAATAGACAACATTTTAATTAAATTTTTAATGCACTTTGGTGGGGCACGGCCTGCAAAGTTTGCGGAGCGATCGTGCACTGCTTTTGAATCCTGTTCTGGGAGGTTCTTTTTTTGGCAGTGCAAGTCGTTGGTGTCCAGTGGACAGGTCCCCGTGGGCACGTAATTATCGATACCTTTAATTGAGCCGATTTTCCGTATCGTGTAATCTCCGCGCGGGCGCGCGCTCTGGAACACGTTTGTTAGCATTGATAGTAGTAATTATTGAGTGATTATTATCCGGATCATGTTCTCGCTGTTTAACGCTGCTCCGTTTTCCCCGAAGTTGACCACCAAGAACGTGAGCTGCTGGGGGTCCAGATGCAGTAAAGGTTAGCCAGTTTTTACTTGCGATCCAATAAGGAACACGCTTGATCTCCGCGCTGCACGCAAGATTGCCGAACCTTGAACGATCTGTAAATGTTCATCGTGAAGCCGTGATTTGCATTCCAATCTACGCACTAATGCTCACCACGAGCAATTCATCATCTCGTGCCCGCGCTACACTGACACCCTTTAACATAGCCTCTAATTAACATGTTAAATACCGTGGACTTGATTTAGATTTATTCATTCAGATTTTCTTTTCATTAGACCGTTTACCGCAGCCGCCACCCTAACCACACCGGCTTTGTACCGCTGCAAGCCTATCGCATGTCGGCTGTAATTGCGTCCGATGAGACTTCATGAACTCCACAACTTAAGCTCACCACCCCCTGATCTTAAGTTGTGCGCAATCGGCTTAAATTACAATGCACGGTGCACAACGCGTGGCCGGCCCGGCTTCTGGTCCACAACTTTCCAAGATTTTCCACCAGAGATACACTCGAGTAGTCGTTCTGCTACCGATCGACGTCGTTGAGGCGTCCGGCGAGTATGATTTACTGCCCGGCGCACTTAATCGGACAGATTATTTTATTAGCCATCAAGATCGAAAACTTCCACTTTACTTGGTTGAGTTGAGTTGAGCGGAGGGTTATTGAGCATAAGCCGATTGAATGCTACTTAAACAGTTTGGCAGCGTTCCATTTTTTTGCCAACTGATCGAGCCAAAGCCAAGATCGTTGAATTTAAAACGTCCGTCCTATATCACATCAAATCAGAGGGCACACCGGTGAGTTTGTTGTTTTTGGAATTGCAACATGATATAAAGTCATTTACTTAGCATCGTTGCTTGTGTGGCACGTCGACGGATACAAGCTCAAAAAAAGCTACTGATACAACATTGAACAGTATGTCCTACTGACCAAACGTTGCAAATTGACAGATTTTCAACAAACCATTCGACATTTCGCCCAGCCCCCGATCAATCATTATTAGAAACCCACATCCTGTCAGTGCAGAATTACCACCTGTTGCTCTCTTTGCGCAAGAGTTAAAAGGCAAAAAACAGCTGAATGAACGCCAAACGTCAAACGATGGGACCGCGCACTGCTCCCCGGGGTCTCCGGCTGGTTTTCGCGCTGACCAATCCGTGACCAGCATGCATAATGGAGCAAGCTTCCCATCCATACTTGAAGATTTGATTTAATTTTCGCGCCGTTGGAGGATGCACGACGTGCGTGCTGGGAACCTAACGCGACCACGTGATTAAATAAATTGAATCAGCTTGGGTTCAGTGAACGAGTCAGCGATAGGAGAATCAACTTTGAATGTTTAGAGGCGTTTAGTTAAAAAAAATAGAACACACTAACCGAGGTGAACCAAAGAAGCTACCAAAGACAACACAAGTTACCAAGATGAACTTCAATGGTTACCAAAAATACACCACTGATCAAAGGTGAACTACAACAGCTTCCAAGCAAAACTAATTGATGATTTACATATGCTACCAAGAACATTACGGTTACCAAAATTTACTACATCAGCTACCAAAGATGACAACAATCACAACAATCGAAATTAACACCGAATATCAGCAAGATTAACTAAAGTAGTTACCAAAAGCAGAACTTCAGTCAACATTGTAAACTACACCGGCTACCAAAGACATATCCTGTTACCAATGTGAACTAAAGTAGTTACCAAGTAGAACTACATAGACTAAAAAAGATGATGCCACTAAGATAAATGAGCAACAGCGTTAGCGTTAGCAAGCATTAGTTCACTTACAAAGGGAACTACACCGTTCAAATGATACTGGGTGAGATACCAACTATCAACTATCAAGCAACTACCAATGAATCCTGAGCAACAGTTTTGTTAAATCCACAAACCAAGCGCAACTTAAAGCCACGTGTCCCACATTTCCCGGCGACCTCGCCAATGTTTCCGTTTGAACGGGTGATGATCGCCTGTGATCGCACAACTCCAGGCAGATCAAACGATGCGATCACCCCTTCCCAGCTTGATGAGTAAACAGAAACGCGATCGCGATCCTCAAAGACCGAGGAGCAGCAAGTGTAAACAAACAACGAGACCATCGCCATTAGAGGCTCTCCATCATCGTCGTCTTTGTTACACTTTGAGACCGGGCGGGCTTGTTGATTCCTGGCCAAGGCCAAATGTGTTGATGTTTTTCGATTTTCCTCGATTGAGAGAGGGTGCGGCTATTTTTAGCCGGCACGGGGCCTGGAGAGTGTCCACACAAGTTGGTGCATAAATCAATCGATTTGCACATCAGGTTTGTGGCGCGGTCATCGAAGGTTCTAAATTGATTGATCAACTTATGGCAATCAGGGATCTGACACGCATACAGTTTCCTGAAGTCCCCACCAGAGGCGCTGTCAATAGTGTTTACGTATGGTTTTTGAAAAGGTCGTATGAAATAAATACATAATTTGTTCCCAAATTATTATTTTTTGTTTGTTTCTACCTCGGTTCTTACGTTTTTTTTGCATATATATGCGAGATTTTTACAAGCATTACGTTTTTTTTTACATTTTACATTTATTAGATCAATAAAACAAAGTTCTACTTGGCCATTCAAGAAAAACAACACAACACACTGAACTGAACTAGGGGAAATGTACCCATTTTAATCACACTAAGCCGTTCGACCAATTCTCATCACTTTTGCCGCTATTAAATCAACATTTTCAGATGTATCAACAATGGAAAGTTGCTTGCTCACTTTTATTTGAGCTATTTATTACTTTGGAACAGTCAAAAACTTTTTATGAAAGCTTTAATTCATGTTCAAAGTGCTGATATGCCGATAATAGAAATAGGCTGAGAAAGGGTATAGTTCCCCTAAAACATCAATAGCTTCTGTTTCCTTGAAATTAATTAAAATTTGTTTGATATTTCCTGTCCGTTGTATTAAAATGAATTACGCTTTCAGAATACTAACTAAATTTCGAAAATGCTTTAAACTAGCTATAACTGAACACCAAAGTGCTGATATGCCAACATTAGGTTCTCGATAGAATTATATGCTGTTTCCCTAGTTTGAAATTGATATTAAACATAAATCTTTCTAAAGAAAACAAAAACTGAAAAAAGTTTTTATTTATGTAATTTATGTCCGATGGGCATACGACCTTTTCAATTGCCACGCGCTAAAACTTAGTTTGATCTTAGTTCGATTTTGACTTCACTCGCTTTGTATGTGGATGACAGTCGTGTCGTAACCGTGATGGCAATCAGTATATTGGAGAGAAGTTGACGGAGATCGAATTTCACAGAATGTCATCCTGTTCCAATATCCTTTCTGCTTATTTTTTTGTACTTTTCTGTATTTTTGTATTTTTTGTATTTTTGTATTTTTGTATTTTTGTATTTTTGTATTTTTGTATTTTTGTATTTTTGTATTTTTGTATTTTTGTATTTTTGTATTTTTGTATTTTTGTATTTTTGTATTTTTGTATTTTTGTATTTTTGTATTTTTGTATTTTTGTATTTTTGTATTTTTGTATTTTTGTATTTTTGTATTTTTGTATTTTGTATTTTTGTATTTTTGTATTTTGTATTTTTGTATTTTGTATTTTTGTATTTTGTATTTTCTGTATTTTTGTATTTTTGTATTTTTGTATTTTGTATTTTGTATTTTTGTATTTTGTATTTTTGTATTTTTGTATTTTTGTATTTTGTATTTTTGTATTTTTGTATTTTGTATTTTGTATTTTTGTATTTTGTATTTTTGTATTTTTGTATTTTGTATTTTGTATTTTTGTATTTTTGTATTTTTGTATTTTTGTATTTTTGTATTTTTGTATTTTTGTATTTTCTGTATTTTTGTATTTTTGTATTTTTGTATTTTTGTATTTTAGTATTTTTGTATTTTGTATTTTTGTATTTTTGTATTTTTGTATTTTTGTATTTTTGTATTTTTGTATTTTTGTATTTTTGTATTTTTGTATTTTTGTATTTTTGTATTTTTGTATTTTTGTATTTTTGTATTTTTGTATTTTTGTAGGGTATATGGCCCTATTTTGGACCTACTATGCAAAGCAGCAATATATTTTGCATTGTTCTCAGGGAAGGTCTAACTAATTTGGCTCGTTTCAGGATTGTTTTGTGCCTTAATTTATGCTAAACAAAGTGTACTATTGAAAAATGAAAATAATTTAACCATTTCATAGTAATAAACATTTCAAGTAAAACATTTTTTGGATGCTTTTTGGACTTATTGAATGTATTTTGGAGACATCGTTGAACCTATTTTGGACCCACACTCTGATTGGTTGAAATTTTGACAACTTGAATTGCGGCGTGCGGCGTCAACACGTACACTTACAAAAACTTGGGTTGATAAACCAAAGGGCCTATCCACGATTTAAATTGGAAATGATTTATTTAAGAATTTAAATAATTATTATTAAGTAAAGGATTTCAATTTAAACGTGTTTTAATTATATTGAATGGAAAAATCACGTATCCTTAGCAAGTCGCTGTCATATTTTCCAATTTGCGTATTCTTCCAACTAAATGTTCATTTAGAACATAAAAAAGGGTTGAGACGTTATTATTCGCAATAAAATCACCTCAACTTAAGTGAAATGAATGACAGAGATACTTAAAAAGCTACAAAGATTTTTTTTATCTTCAGTTCTAAATTTTACGCAGAGCTGAAGTTCAAATATTACCTAGTCACCAATCAAGAAATTTTAAAGGGAGATTATAGCTTGTAACTTGGTGTGAAACTTTCGCATCTGTTATGTTAAACTTTACAGTCGCTTGACAGAAAGTTTAACTACATGTTGCACTTTCAAAAAACAATGTAAGATTTGACAAGATTGCCTACCGTTCGGATCGGCTAGGAGGGGCGTAGTTTCAAAATTGATTATATTACACAGAAAAAAAAATGATGGTAATATTCACCAGGAAATGGTGACAGATTTTGTGGCAAAATAAATGATAAATTTTACCCCAGAAAATGATGAATTTTCATCAGTTTTTGATGAATATTCATCAACATTTTTACACATTTTTCAATATTCAACCTACCAAATTTTCAACATTCCAAAATTCAACTTTTTTTTCTGTATATGGGTCATTCCATCTCAACTGTGCACGAAAAAGTGCAAATTTGAAAATTACCCTCTCCGATCCTGCTCAAATTTGGCAGAGCTGTTGATACTATCAAAACATGCAAGAATCCCAAATTTCATCCAAATCGGACCACCCCCCGAGCTACATCCTCAAAGTTAACATCGCATTTACCTCTAATGCTACAATTTTTTTTCGAAGATTTTTATTTTTCTAACAGTTGCAATGATTTAATATTATCTCTCCTTTCCGGAGCTTGTAGGAAACGATCCGGGATGCTCTGAAAGCTGCAATTTGGCCAACTAGCAACACTGCGAAGTGCCCAAAGACTCAACTAGCTCTCCATTTATCGCAATTGTTTCACACACCTCTTGTTTCAAAATCTCTTAGATTGTTTTTTCGAAATGATTTAAATTCCCACAAAAAATTATAAATTTTCAAAGCTGGAGATACAGTTACACTTACACTTCAGAACAAGGAAAATTGAACAATCATCGAAATATTTTGATCAAATTTATAGTTTATTTGTGTTTCTAACATGAATGACGCAGTCATCTAAAAATGTAATTTATTATTAGCCACCTTAATACTTATTTTTGCTCAAGGAATCGAGTCAGAGGGTATCCCTGATGTGATTTTTTTTATTGTTTTCCAGTAGAGAGCATTTAAAAGACGTGCAGATGACAATTCAATACATTTTTAAGTTTTATAATTCGTAAATTTATCGAAAACTTATCGACTAGCACTTAGGATCTTTTTAAACTAACCCAAGATTATTTTAAATAAATTCATACGACCTTATCAAAACCACTCTTGAGCAAAGTTGACAGCGCATGTCACGGTGACAGCTGACGATTGAATGAACTAGGCCCTTTTGGTTTTTCAATCGTTTCCAGTTCAATTCCAGCAGGGTAGCCAGATTGCATTTTTGAAGCAAGCAATTATTAATAGGTGCAGCTAAATTGGTGAAAATGAGGTTGCGAGAAAAATATATCAACATCAGTTTAAATTTTAAGCCAGATTCCAATTAGTCTTAAAATCATCCCTATCTTTATAATTAATTTGCATTGTTATCATTAAAAAATCATATTTTCATGGTTTATGTTTATCATTTGCTTTTTAAAGCTTAGTTTTATTTGAAATAATTACAGTCGGAAAAACTAGTCCAAGTTTTTAAGTAAAAACTTGGCATTAAATTTCAATTAAGTAACGAAATAAATTCATAAACAAAACTGGCAACACCTAGTTATACATGTATTGGTGATAGCCTTGAATGGAGGAAAAGTAGCTCCAAAAACTGATCCAACGCGGCTGATTTGAAAATATTTTTTCAATTGAGTTTTTTTTAACTATAGATCAGTAATTTCAACGGTTTAGTGACTAAAAACATAAAAGTATTAAATAAATAACACTTACATTACTCGGAAACCGGCTGAAAATAGCTTAATGCTAGTGAAAAACAGAAAGTTAAACAAGGTGTTCCGAGCCAAAAGTGATAAGCAACGAGGCCGAAATTTTTGGACCTAATCGATGTGCTAGGAAAATTATAGGAAATGCGAGTGGCATTCGAAAAAGTGGCTGAAAAAGCGGAAATAATCAAAAATGTTAACATTTTTGGAAGAGGTAAGCTACAAAACGATCCTGCTTACACTTTCTGTTGGTTGGATTCAGTAAATTCGTACTTAAAAAGCCTGAAATACCTCGATTAATAAAAATAGGTCCAAAATAGGTACTAGGTCCAAAATAGGGTCATACACCCTATTTTTGTATTTTTGTATTTTTGTATTTTTGTATTTTTGTATTTTTGTATTTTTGTATTTTTGTATTTTTGTATTTTTGTATTTTTGTATTTTTGTATTTTTGTATTTTTGTATTTTTGTATTTTTGTATTTTTGTATTTTTGTATTTTTGTATTTTTGTATTTTTGTATTTTTGTATTTTTGTATTTTTGTATTTTTGTATTTTTGTATTTTGTATTTTTGTATTTTTGTATTTTGTATTTTTGTATTTTGTATTTTGTATTTTTGTATTTTTGTATTTTTGTATTTTTGTATTTTGTATTTTGTATTTTTGTATTTTTGTATTTTGTATTTTTGTATTTTTGTATTTTGTATTTTTGTATTTTGTATTTTTGTATTTTGTATTTTTGTATTTTTGTATTTTGTATTTTGTATTTTTGTATTTTTGTATTTTTGTATTTTGTATTTTTGTATTTTTGTATTTTGTATTTTTGTATTTTTGTATTTTTGTATTTTTGTATTTTGTATTTTGTATTTTTGTATTTTGTATTTTTGTATTTTTGTATTTTTGTATTTTGTATTTTGTATTTTTGTATTTTGTATTTTTGTATTTTTGTATTTTGTATTTTTGTATTTTGTATTTTTGTATTTTTGTATTTTTGTATTTTGTATTTTTGTATTTTGTATTTTTGTATTTTTGTATTTTTGTTTTTGTATTTTGTATTTTTGTATTTTTGTATTTTTGTATTTTTGTATTTTGTATTTTTGTATTTTTGTATTTTGTATTTTGTATTTTCTGTATTTTTTATTTTTGTATTTTGTATTTTTGTATTTTTGTATTTTTGTATTTTGTATTTTTGTATTTTTGTATTTTTGTATTTTTGTATTTTTGTATTTTGTATTTTTGTATTTTTGTATTTTTGTATTTTTGTATTTTTGTATTTTTGTATTTTTGTATTTTTGTATTTTGTATTTTTGTATTTTGTATTTTTGTATTTTTGTATTTTTGTATTTTTGTATTTTTGTATTTTGTATTTTGTATTTTTGTATTTTTGTATTTTGTATTTTGTATTTTGTATTTTTGTATTTTTGTATTTTTGTATTTTTGTATTTTTGTATTTTTGTATTTTTGTATTTTTGTATTTTTGTATTTTTGTATTTTTGTATTTTTGTATTTTGTATTTTTGTATTTTTGTATTTTTGTATTTTTGTATTTTTGTATTTTTGTATTTTTGTATTTTTGTATTTTTGTATTTTTGTATTTTTGTATTTTTGTATTTTTGTATTTTTGTATTTTTGTATTTTGTATTTTTGTATTTTTGTATTTTTGTATTTTTGTATTTTGTATTTTTGTATTTTTGTATTTTTGTATTTTTGTATTTTTGTATTTTTGTATTTTTGTATTTTTGTATTTTTGTATTTTTGTATTTTTGTATTTTTGTATTTTTGTATTTTTGTATTTTTGTATTTTTGTATTTTTGTATTTATGTATTCTTAATCATCATATTTTTTTTGAAAGTTTCAGCAATTCAAGTCAAGTAGCCACCCTGGATTCAATCTTCTCTTGGAAGTGTGCACGATCGATGAACGCCTCCCTCGCCGTTCTAAGATCAATAAAAACAGTTGACATTACCAGCGGGGAGATTGGGTACGGGTAAGGCTATTTTTAGACCGCCTCCAAGGTGAAACCCATTAGCATCCGCGAGCATTCGCTGGGAGAGCCTGATTGGAGGGGCGTGAACCGTGCCATTACTGATACTCATCGCGAATCTATTACAATGCTGTGTGATTTGATTGGAAGTTAGCACACAAGGCGATTGCCACGTGGTAGATTGTTCGAACGCCCCGAGAACGCAGGTTCATAAAATTAAGATTTCTGCTCATAACTCAACGACAGCTGACATCATCTTCCGAACCAATTCTGCAGCAGCAAACTCCGCCAAGTCATGAATAATTCAAAGAGTTTTCCGCGTAATAGAAACCTTTTTGTGTACAAAACTCAATTAGCCGATACATGCACGCACCCCTCCTGCAGACAGGTGCCCTCAAGATTGACAGCTCAGCTACTAAGGTAGGCCGGCTAGAGTCCTATTACGAGAGCCTGTTTCCGTCAGTCAGCCGAGTCCGTCCGTCTACGCGTAAGCTGAGTTCGGTGCGCAGAGTGTGACGCATGCTAATCTATACAACAAACACGCGCTCAATGCGAATCTCGCAGGTAGTCGAAGCTTGTTTACATTGCAAAATTGTGATCACTTTCTGTACTTTATTTTTATTATGCTCGTCATTCTGAGCTGCGTGAGCAAAACTTGTAGTCTCGAATAGTAGCAGGGTAGGTTGAAAGAGTTTGTCAAAATGAAATTGACGTTTGCGAGCATTCTTGCATTTGGGTTGATGTGTAATCTTAGAAGAACAGATTGGTACGGTATGTCCACGCATCCTTCCGTCCCTATTGATTCTGTGAAATGTGATCCGTTCCAAGAATCTGTCTTTGCGGTCAATGCAAGGTAGTAGGTCTGGCCGCTTTAAATTTTGTTTGGTTTTACTCCGATGTACTGTAGTCATCGGGTTCTAAAATCATCAATCGATACTGTTCTAAACAAAACTAATTTCCACACATTATACCTTCCAGTGAGTATTGCTAGAAATTCTCATATCACCTTCACGGCATGCCTTGTACTTATTTAAAACTCACACACAATTACACAAATAAAAACACGTACACTTTCGTTCGGAAGACAGTGCAGCAAATTGGCACACTAAAGTCTAGCCTAGTCATGTCTGCTGCCTCTTATCGGTGTCGTACCCCACTTGGATTTTTCCCCCTTGCGCCATTAGCGATTTTCCCTATGCCACTATTATGCTGTCATCGGTGTGCCCTAATGAAATGACTCGATGCATGCAAATGATAGCACACACGCATAATTTATTGCCCCTTATCAAATGGATATTCCGAGCGTCAAACTAGACACTGCACCCGAGGCACTCTTGTACTAAACTTGTTTGTATTTGAGCGTAAGTGCCCTGTCGATTGAAAGCTTCTTTTTAACCTAAAACAAATTCATCAACAGCCGGCACTACCTTCTTGATGTGGTTTCAACGATTTGCCACTCACACACACCGAGTTATACTAAAATGCAAATTTGAGCTAGCTAAGTAGCACTAGATAGTGTTACCTGTTACTAGTTTGAAGAAGAAGGGGCAGGGAAGGTAAAACAAGAAGTGCGTTTAATCGGCAACAATTAAATATCTATCTATTACAGACCGGCATGTCGGAGCACACCCGCGTCGGCGTTGGAGTTGGTAGCTGAATTCATGAATTCGAATGTTGCTCAAACGTGTACTAGACTTTTGGGAGGTAACTTTGAGAAATGTCTAAACGCTAAAATTATTCAAACATCAGAAACGATCCATTCAACCAACCCGTCCCAAACATTACCACCAAGTCTCGCTTCAAACACCTGAATTTCAAGCGTTAGTTCGGTGGTAGAACCTGAGGAGCCCCGCGCGGTATGCGGATAAAACGTGACTAATAAAACACCCGCAGGTTGAGGAGCTTTGGCGGTGGATGTCTGCCACGATCGTTGCCAATATTGTCAAATGGGGGTATTTTGCTAGATTAATTGACTTGATGGGTGTAGATTAATCAGCTATGGCTGCACTTTGGCATTGCTGCCTTATATGGGCAGTTTGATAGAGTATTTTGCAATCCAGATGTAGAATATAGGAATTTAATTTAGTACATGAGGAATTATTGTAAAGTCTCTGAAACTGGGTTTAAACACATTTTACAGCAAAAGAAAGAAATAAATAAAAATAAAAATAAATCTTTAATTTTGCATCATTTTACGTCCAAAAAATCTTACAATTTAAACAGCTGTATTAATACCGTAAACGGGAGTGCCATTGAAAAAAAAAAAACAATTATTTTTTTTTCAATTAGTAAGGCCTATGTTGGACATTGTAAAAAAAATAATACATATTTTTTTAACAATGTCCAATCACAATTTTTGGAAGAAAAAAACTCAAATCAATAATATTTTAAAAAGCTGGAGCGGTAAAAATTTAAATTTTAAATTCTGGTATTTATAACATACAACATAAATAGGTTTCAATAGATTCTTGTCTGTATTCACAATCATAACTAGACTAAATATCAAAACACTTTAACGTGAAGACTTCCATCATTGTCATGAATTTTCGTTCAAAGATATAAATTTTGCGTCGCTTTCAATATTTTGACAAAATTCCTTCAACAAGTTGTTTAGAATAGTGCCCTACAAATGCTGATTCCTTTTGGTAACGATTATCCCATTCCTTGTAAAGTTATGGAAATCGTCATTAATCAATGATTGCCAACTAGGACGTAAATGACTGTGCCACAAAATTATATAAATTTTGAAGCACATTTGATTTAGATCAAAAATTCTTTCAGTGGCTTCAAGAAGGCAACAACCGGCCCATGCTGATTCCTTTTGGTGCTGAAATTCGTTAAATTGAATTTAATACAGAATATTTTATAGTGATGATCAATTTTCTTCGGAAATGATCAACGGCTTCACCTTAAGATAACTCTAGAATTTTGAAGTTTCCATAAATTTTACAAGTCGTCTTGATTATTAAAAAAAACTTTTCACAAAACTACGAATTTTCGAAAAAGTGGGAAATTTTTTAGTAACAAATTAAAATATGGGTATCAAATGTTAGAAAATTTTTCAAACATTTCAAAAGTATTTTCCCAAAGGTACGGTACTGTTTAAAGAAAATAATACTCAACATTTCAGTTATTTCAGTTCGGGTATCAAATGATCGGGAATTTTTCACACAATTTAGATATTAATATTAAAAATCTTGTTAAATACTCAAAATTAAAAAAAAAACTACAAAAATAGTTTGTTGCGATACTTTTACCAAATGAGTAAATATTTTGTACATGTTTGAAGTAATAATACTATTTTGTTAAAAAAATACAAAGCTAAGTATTATCAACAAAAAAAAACAAAAAAAAAATATTTTGCAATATGCAAAATGTTTGAAAAATTTCATCAAATTATCTGAGATCCGGCCTCTAAAAAGTTCATAAATAACACTTAAGTGCTTATAACTTTTGATATGGTTGTCAGATCTGCAATCTTTTGAACTCATTGGAAAGATGAGATCTGACCTCTAAAAAGTGTATAAATAACACTTAAGTGCTTATAACTTTTGATAGGGTGATCAGATCTAGAATCTTTTGGACTCGTTAGAAAGGTCTTTTGATAACCCATCCAACGAAGGGTCGCATGACAGATCCGGACAACGTTTTCATCATGATATCTGAGATACGGCCTCTAAAAAGTACATAAATAACACTTAAGTGACTATAACTTTTGATAGGGAAAAGGTCTTCGAATATCTTTCTAAAAATGCATAGCATGACGGGGTTTCTTACAAAAACCACCCTTTTTGCAATCTTCCGGACTTTTGTCTAAATCGTTTTTTAGCCTAACTTTTGAAGTACTTAACTAAACTTTATAATTTTTCAACAGCGACTTATGGGACCCCAAGACGAATCGAATGAGACCAAAACGGTCCAAATCGGTTCAGCCAGTGCCGAGATAATTCAGTGCAAATGTTTTTGATCAACCTCCCACCACACACACAGACATTTGCTCAGAATTTGATTCTGAGTCGATATGTATGCATGAAGGTGGGTCTAGGAGGTGAAAGTAAGAATTTTGTTTTTCGAGTGATTTTATAGCCTTTCCTCAGTAAGGTGAGGATGGCAAAAATTGTTATTACAAAATGGGTATCAAATGATAAGAAATTTTTTAATGCATATTGATAGCTAAATTTTTTTTGAAAGAACCCAAAATGTTCATAAAACTACGTATTTTTTGAAAAAATACTCAAAATTTTTGTTTTTAAAATGTGGGTATCAAATGATCGGGATTTTTTCACACATTTTGATAGTAATATTTAAAATCTTTGAAAATACTCATAATTTAAAAAAAAATTTAACAATACGGGTATCAAATGAACAAATATATCATGCATTTCGAAAGAAATATGTACTACAATTTTGTCAATTATACACAAAACGACGTATCTAGTTAAAAGTATTTATTATATTTAAGTTTTTTTTTTTTACAAAAGGGTACCAAATGATTGCGAAAGTCTGAACCTATTGGACAATTTTAGTTATTGTAAAATGGGTATCAAATGATAAGGATTTTTTTATACATATTGAAGCTCTATTTTTTTAATTACTCGAAATTTTCACCAAACTACGTATTTTTGAAAAATTATAATCAACTTTGTAATTATTTCAATTTGGATATCAAATGATCGTGAATTTTTCATACTTTTCGATTGCAATGATAAAAATCTTTTAAAAAAACTAAAAATAAAAAAAAAACTTAATAATTAAGTTTTTAACAGTACGGTTTTCAAAATAAATAATACAATTTTGTTAAGAAAAATACAATGCTACGTATTATCAAAAAAAAAGTACATAACATTTTAGTTTTTTTGCAATATGGTGATGTTTGAAATCAGTCGACAAATAATAATAATATATTAATTAACATTGTGAAAATTATCTATTATTAGGTTATCGCAAAATGGGTATCAAATGATATGGAATTTTCATATTTTTTAATTACTGAAAATGTTCACAAAACTACGTATTTTGTAACTTGTAAAAAACTTTCATGTCACCTTCTTTATCGTAATATATTGACATTTTAGTAAAAAAAGTTATATCTGCTAAAAATTGCTTTTTTAATGTGTCTATTTTTCTCTGTAAAAGATTGGACATCTCTTAAGAAAAATCGAAAATATCAGAACATTTCCTGTAAATATGCTTCAAAACATTGAAAATTGTACCAATATAGATGCTGAGATACAACCTCTGGAAGAAAAGCAAACAGGAAAAATGAATTTTTCCATTCATCAACCATGATAGTTTAGATTTTTACGATAACACAGAAAACATGCACAGAAAAAAAAGTTGAATTTTGGAAAGTTGAAAATTTGGTAGGTTGAATATTACCTATTTTTTCAGTAATTTTACATACAAAATGTGTAAAATGTAAACCTGATGAAAATTCACAAAAATCTGATAAATATTTAGCAGTTCCTGATGCAATATTACAAAAAAATTGACACAAATTCTGTCATCATTTCCTGATGAATATTACCATCATTTTTTCTGTGTGCGTCCGATTTTCAATATTAATAAATGAAAGTATCATGAAATATTCCGAGATTTCGAATATTTAACACTAACCAAATTTGAATTGAAAGAAAATTAATGTTTTTGGCTTTTTCAAATGTTAGGGATACAATTTTTGAAAATATTTTTATTCGAAAGCTCGGAAAACTTTGCGTTACTTGTTTTGCCATTGAAAATCGAACTCAAAGTTGCTAAGTTACTCAAACGTCAAAACGAACCGATGATTTACGCATTTATAAATAACAACAGTTTCCGAATTTAAGCTGTCGGTTGGTCTAAATCAAAAAATTCAACTGACAAAACAGAAACGAACAAAACTATCAATCTATCTCCCACTGAGATGTTTTAAAGTGATGAAACTTTTTCCAAAAATACAAACAATCGATTACAAGTGTATCAACATAAACATCTCACACTGGACCATCAACTGGTGTTGCATCACTTCCCGCGTGAAATCGCCACTACTGGGTCAGCAGCCGCCACCACATTCGGCGTCGATCAAAAGGGTTCACCAGAGCTACGAGAGACCGGGAGGGGTTCGCTGCTGCATTTAATCAGCGTTGATCGCTGAAATCAATTTCATTTAATTAGTCTGTTATTTTGCACCAGTTGGTTAGACAGCTGGTCTCAGGGTGGTTCCGAGTTGTGGGATGAAATGAAGTTCATAATTTTGTCGGATCTTGCAAAGTTATCATGTGATTTTCGAGATATTTCTACGGTTTAAAAACAATCGTGAACCACCCTAACCAACTTATGTTTTTGTGCTCTTTTTTGTGTTGCGATCCGGTTTCAACCGCCACCAGTCAGCGGGATCTCGTCAAGTCTTGAACCAAGCCCAAAGACAAACGACCAAACTAATTAGGACTCATGGGGCTACCGACCACAGCTGAGGGCAGGACCGTTGAGTTGATTTGTGACCAAAGGGACGACACTCCTTCGCTGGTCAGGTTAGAGAGAACTCGTTGATGGTGTGCTACTTTTTCTCACTGCCTTCCAAGCTACGATGCTACGAAGAGGTCTTGTACCATCGCGTTAAGGCTATGCTCGTCATCGTGCCTTCCGAGCTGCGTTGCTATAGGAAGGTCTATTCGATAATGAACTTGTGCGATTAGGGTGATCTGATTCCACGAAATTCCTCAATTTGTTGCATAGAAGTAAGTAAAAACAAATCAACGCATCGACTCCCTAGAAAACTTTCTTCGGGGTTTGAACTCTACCCGATGAGACAAGAAAGCACAACAGCAACGAATTGCGTTTGCTACAAAGTCCCCTTGGAAACAGTGCGCTAAATCGCTGAAACGGCATGCCACAGAGTGGTTTCTCGAGAATTCGGATCATAAAACACCGCGAGAACCCGTACGCAGAGTGTCACAATCGGTTTAGCTTGACACATGGACCGTTTGTGCAGAATGGAACGATCGCCGCATAAATTCCTTTTCGCGTCATATATTACGACCGTCAGGGACCTATTTCGCGAGAGCCAGCTTCCAACAGTGTAGACATCGTACGTTAGGATCTTTTGAGCAGATATTGGCTGATCTGATTTTGCACGACAACGTTTCGTTACGCAGAAGTAGGTGAGTCTCCCCAGATTTGCTGTTGCTGCCGTTGTTCTAAGCGTGTTTGAGTTATGCAGAACAAGACACTTTGATTATAGCGTGTAACTTGAGTAGGGGAGAGTGGGGAGACTTGATCCCCGGGGACACTTGATCCCAAGCCTGTATCTCGTCAGCATGTGGGTAAAACAATTAGCTTTGTTCTAGAAAGTTGTGCGAAATTAACTAAAACTCATTGTAGAAAACAAAGAAAAAAAATTAAAAAATGTTTAGATTCAATTACACACATTTTTCTAAAACGAGCTACAAAAAACATCCAAGAGATCTTTTTTTCTTTGTATTGATATGTATAGAAAACACTCAAAATTATTCAAACAAATATTTTTTATGCATGAATTGTTTGATAAACTTATCAACTCCAAAACCCTTACGCATTTGATATTAAATTTATCGTCAAACTATTTTTACAATCAATTGTTTAAAAAAGTGCGTTTAGGGAGACTTGATCCCTGCATTTTTACAGTCACTGGAATCAGCTTCAAGATTAATTAATTGAGCTGGGTTTTCATACATAGTTTCCTTTAGTATAGTTGTACATAACTTACTGCAGTTTGAACCTTTTATCAAAAGTTTTGTAAACAAAAATTTCCAGCTTTTGTAAACATGCTTAATTTTGGGCTAAAAAATAATATTTTAAGTTTTTAAATATTTAACATACTAAACTTGTTATATTTTGAACACAAACGTACAGGTTTTATGTGAAATTGCTGTGACTTATAGAAAATTAAAAGTTTGGATGAATAAGAAACATTTTGCTTAAGATTTCTTCAAAATGTTGAAAGGGGATCAAGTTACCCCTAACATTTTTAAAATGCCGGTTTAAAATATTTTTTTAAAACGCTTGGCATGATTCGAAGAGTTCATCTGATGAAATATCCTTATAAGCCAAACATAGATGAATGTTTAAGCTTTCAATTCATGCAAAAAGTTTATAGTTTTGTGAGAAATTGACAGAGTTATGTGCGATACAAAAAAAGGGGATCAAGTCTCCCCACTCTCCCCTACATTTTTAGCACCTAGTCGAAGTGTGGGAGCGTGTGTTGACGAGTGCTCAGAAAATTGTTTAACAATTTTGGGATTTTCCAAAACAGAAAGATTATAATTGAAATTGTAATAATTCTACAAATTGCACCCTCATCCCCGGCCTCAGGCCAACATCGTAACCACTTAATTCGATCGTGCCAACTGTACGAACGTCCAAATGTCTACCAGCCAGCAGAAGCTTACTCGCATTGAGACGTCACGACAACGGATGCCTCATCGCGCTACCTCCTGCCTTAAAACCCATCAAAATCTGCGCCACTTGGCAAATTGCACTCTCGTGTGAACTTTAAAGACGCCGCACGACGGTGCAAATTGGCACCAATTATGAAATACACACCGGTGTGCGGTTGTCGTGCGCCAATCGACGGCCAACACGGATGACAGAACCGGAACCTGACGCGGGCCCCCATGTGACTGTCACGTTTCCTTAAACAACAGGGACCGATTGATGGCTTGACTCACTTGCCATTTCGGACAAAAAGGTCACCAACTCCGTGTAACGTGCTCGAGGTCAACTTCCGTAACAAACATCCCGCAAGGTCCCGGGTCCAACTTTCGAAAGATCCCTCCGCCAAGATCTGTCAAAAGCGACCGAAAAGCGCGCGCTGGCTCGCAAATTTAAACGGATTAAATTATAAAATAAAGTCTGCGCAAAAATAAAAGTCTTGGACCACGCGCGCGCACCCGCTGATTGACAGGTCCAGCTCGTCAAAGTGGCCAATCGATGCCGACCCCAGTCGGAGAACCAAGTCGCTTCTGGAATCAATCACTTGTTTGCTGCGGAGATTTGCGAGTGGACCTATTTTCGACCTAGCTGTACCTATTTTTAAATTCGCAAAAATAGGACGAAAATAGGTCCAACCCCTCTGAAACCGCAGGTGAAACGACTTCTTCCACTTTTGGCGCGCGCTGCATGTGTGACAGAAGCAGGTCGAGTTGGTCGACTGTCTTTTTTTCGCGAATTGATTTTAAAAGGCGCAGCAAGCTGAGAAGGTGGTTTGTTGGTAGCAAAACAAGGCGCCTGAGGTGGCTTTCAAAAATAGACTCAACGACGCTGATTTGGGTGCTAATCTGATGAAGGATGGTGTCGGGAGCGATTTTGGACGGAGTTGATTTGGCGATTTGCACGGCTGGGACTTATGAAAGTGAAATTTTCTTGAATGAAAAAAGTAACTCGGGGAAATATGCCCATTTTAAGCCTAATAAGCGGTCGTGTTTGAATGATGCTGGATAATCTGGATTGTTCCTTGAAATTCACAAAAACCAAGTACAGCAACGAGTAGAGCCACTTTTTGTGAACATTTCTGTTTATTTTCACTTTTATTAAAAGTTATGCTTTTTCTTTTACAAGCATTTAAAAAAAATATTTCAAAAATGCATTCTAATCAGTCGCGTGCATTGGTCCACGCCCATTTTTCTTTTTTCAGCTTAGTTCTCTTTTTTTGGGTCTGCCTAGTGCTGCCAAAATTGATGAAATTTTAAGCGAACACTCACGAAAAGAAGCATTTATAGCGAAAGTTTCCTGGCAGCACTTGCTCACTCCAACAGGCACTGCACCAGCATGTTGATGGTGTTGGTGGCCACCCTTTGTTCTTTATTTGCCTTCGCTCCTCGCTCGGTTTTCCTCAGCCTTCGATGGGAATGGGTATTCAAAATTTAAACGTCAGATGACTTAGCGCGTTTGTTTTTTTGATGGTGCTTGCTAATTATTTACATTTTTCGGGATTATTTTTCTAACTAATGTGCGAAAGAACATGTTGCCGGTAGTTGGTAACAATTTTATATCTTAAGCGCTTTGAAATCTTTAGCGCAAGTGAAAAGATATTGATGGCGACTTTCGTTAAGCAATTAACCTCTCATCTTGCGTGTGGATGTGTGTGCCACCAAAATGATGAGAAATGGTCTCGCAAAATAGAAATTATGATCAACAGTGCATTAAATTTGATCTTTTTGCCTTCCTCACCTTACTGAGGAAAGGCTATAAAATCACTCAAAAACTGAACTTCTCAATTAGACCTCCTAGACCCACCTTCATATATACCTATCGACTCAGAATCGAATTCTGAGCAAATGTGTGTGTGTGTGTGTGTGTGTGTGTGTGTGTGTGTGTGTGTGTGTGTGTGTGTGTGTGTGTGTGTGTGTGTGTGTGTGTGTGTGTGTGTGTGTGTGTGTGTGTGTGTGTGTGTGTGTGTGTGTGTGTGTGTGTGTGTGTGTGTGTGTGTGTGTGTGTGTGTGTGTGTGTGTGTGTGTGTGTGTGTGTGTGTGTGTGTGTGTGTGTGTGTGTGTGTGTGTGTGTGTGTGTAGGGATGTGGGTCTGTGCACCAAAAAATATGCACTCGATTATCTCAGCACTTGCTTAACCGATTTGGACCGTTTTGGTCTCATTCGATTCGTCTTGGGATCCCATAAGTCCCTATTGAAAATTATGAAGTTTAGTACAGTACTTCAAAAGTTATGCTAAAAAACGATTTTGACTAAAGTCCGGAAGATTGTAAAAAGGGTGGTTTTTGTAAGAAACCCCAGCATGTTATACATTTTTAGAAAGGTATTTAAAAGACCTTTCCAACGCGACCAATACATTGAAGATCTGACAACCCTATCAAAAGTTATTAGCAATTAAGTGTTATTTATGCACTTTTGGAAGCCGGATCTCAGATATCACGATGAAAACGTTGTTCGGATCTATCATGCAACCCGTCGTTGAACAGGTAATCAAAAGACCTTTCCAACGCGTCCAAAACATTGAAGATCTGACAACCCTATCAAAAGTTATAAGCACTTAAGAGTTATTTATACACTTTTTGGAGACTAGTTCTCAGATATTTAGATGAAAACGTATTCCAAATACATCATGCGACCTATCTTTGGATAGGTAATTTAAAGACCTTCCCACGAGCGTGTCTTTTTTGGATAGCATTACCCTTTGAATGAGAGGAAGGCACCAACCACCTAAGGGTGGATTAAGTAACGTTTTTGACAGTAAATGGCATAAATTTGCGTGCTAACTCGAGGCGGTGCTGTTGCTGGTAAGTTTAAAGCCTAAATAGTATTTTTGGAGCTTTAATCGAGCATCAAGCTCTCCATATGACGAAGATAGGTGTTTGATTGGAAAGGGTGTATTTCCCCCCTTTAAAACTTTTCCATTTTTGATTATGAGAATCTAATCAGTAAGTTTGAGATATCGAGAGTTATTTTCGATTTTTTTTCAAGTTTATGACCCTCTTTATTTTTGACCAACAAAGTTAAAAAAAATATTTCTTACATGAGAACATTTTCATGAAAACTGGAAATGTATTTCACCTTTTTTAAATTTGGATATTTTTTTAAATTCAATCAAAAAAATATTTTAAATAAGACGAAATGAAATTTGCAGTCGAGATGTTCTTCTTAATTTTTATTTTTGGATTCAAAATCTTGACAAATATTTGCTTAGGTAAAGCAAAGAATTTAAAACAAGAACAAATATATTTTGGAACTATTCTCTCAGACTTAACTTTTCAACTGACGATAGGCTAAATTTCAAAAATAAATCATTTTGAAATTTTCTAATGCTCTGAACAAAAATATTTAAAAATAAAAAACCAGACTTCTAAACGTAGCTGATCAAAAGGTCCAAGCTCACAATATTGACCCTTTTGAAATGCCGAGCTTCCGTGGCCGTGAGGTTACGGGTTTCGCCTTGTAAGCGGAAGATGATGGGTTCGATTCCTGTCTGGCTCGGCAAAGTCAGATCCCTTAAAAGAGTAAATATGCTCACTGGGAATACTGACCGGTAGGGGATGGGTTTCGACTAGCGGTGGGCTGGGTTTCCAATCCCAGAGGTCGTGAGTTCGATTCTAAAATTTAGATTTTTTTTAAAAGATTGGAAAATTTCACAAATATTTCATAAAATCTGACCAAAAATACCGATACATTGTAAGTTGAAATCAAGGGTCCTGATTGCTCAAAATCAACCACTCCATTCGCGAGCACAAATAGCAGGCGACGCGATACTGCCCTGATGAATTCCTACTGTTTGTCACTTTGAAACCATTCGCTCCCGAACACTCTCTTTTCTACTCTCCTTCTCTCTCTGATCGGCTCAGTCTCCGAACGGCTCAGGTAGGCCGAACGTCGCCGATCACTCTGAACTGAAAACATTTTTTCTCTGATGCGCTGCGTTATACTCATTGATTTGGGTTGCCTAAAATCAATGTTATCAATTAAATTGTGCATTTATTTTGATTTCATAACATTATAGACACCATTCAAAGAAACTTCTACCAAGAAAAAAATTAAATTGATGGTAAACTGAGGGCGTGAAGACAAAAAGACTGCCGCGCTGGCCTTTTGTGAGAGTGGCTTTTCGCTGAGCATGGTAGTGTGTGAGTGTCGTCGAGCGACGGAGTAGGCAAAAATTTTCACGATGTAGGGGAAATTCTCGTATCTTTGGCAGGTTAAGCTCTCGCTCCTAACTCCATCCAATTTGCTGATTTTCACTATTTAAACAACTAATTTTGCAAAACTTTTGGTAGAAACTTGCTTGCTCACTTCTTATTGAGCTATTTATCACTCGATTTCAGTTGAAAACGCTTTTATTTAGCTTTAATTGCATGTCAAAGTTCTGACCTGCCAACATTAGAGGCACGCTGGAATTAGATGCTGTTCCCCTATTTGTTCACTGAGTGAACAGTTCGGGCCACTCGCTAACTGCTTGCGAGTATCATTCGCTCATGAATGCTAGCGGGTTAGAATAGGCGACGAATGGATAGGCGATGAGTGAGTGGTTTCTGTTCATTGAACCGAAAATCAGGACCCTTGGTTGAAATATTAAAAGTGCTGGAAAAAATTTCCTTTTTCTCAATTTCAGTTCAATACCATGTTATGTATCAGGGATTATACAGCATTTCAGGTACCGTAAACCGGGGGATATTGATAAGATTTCAATTTATTTTCGGAATATTTTCCAAATGTTATGGTTTTTCTCATTATTATTGTTTTTAAAACATGTACAAGGGTAGGCCACACAAGGTCCATGCAATAGTTTTGAAAAAAAGTTTTTTCAATAGTGCTTAAAAAAATAGATGCGTTGAAAATTTTTATTTTGAATCCCAGGGTGACTTTGATAGTCATAGTTTTTCTTGTAAAAATCAGAGTTTAGGTGTAAAATTTTTATTTTTACGTGAAATTTACCATCGCTAAAGTTCGCTAAGGCTAATACGTTTATAAGAAAAAAAAACAATGTTTATGGTTAGGTAACTTTGTTTAGGGACCATCCATAAATCACGTGGACACTTAAGGGGGGGGGGGGGAGATATGGCGATTGTCCACGCTCCTGACAAAAAACTTTTTTATATATGAACAAATGTCCACGAAGGAGTAAGAGGGTTAGATCTCCAAAAAAGTGTCCACGTGGTTTATGGATGGTCCCTTATAAGCTTTTTAATTAAAAAATAAATTTTAGGTATAATTGTTAAAAAAAAGTCATAATTTTGCCTGGATTTCGATAAAACTTGTTTTGTTTATAAAATTATCGATTCATATTGCATTTTGAACTGAATTCAAAACACGTTTCACTTTTTATATGAAATTTGTTCTGTTGAAAATGCCTATAAATTTGAAGCTTATTTTTAATTATATTTCAAAATCATTTCTTAATTATAGTTAACAAACTATTTAAACTTTTCAAAATTATATGAAAACTTTTTCTTGAAATACTTTCAACACTTCTCCATCATGGTTAGTATGATTCCATAGATTCCATATTTAATTTGTATTCTTCATGTTGTGGAAAAATCTCAAACCTATCAAAGTCACCTCGTTTTATGGTATTTATACAAAAAAAAAACAGAATCTTATTTTCATAGACATTTTTTAAATAAAGAAATTAACTTATTTTCACCTGAATTTGTTGCATAAATGGCTATAATTTCGAAAAGGCATATTATAACAAAAAAATGGAAAGTCCCTTTCGACAGCAAATTTCGTAAATCATATTTTTTTAACTTTGATTTTCTAAAAACTATTGAAACGGAAATTTGGAACTGATGTGTGTGCATTTTCAATCCCTTTTTACTTTAAATGGCAAAACCAGGGCTTGTTATTCTCATTTATAAATATATTTTTTAAATCTCGAATCATAATAATTTCAAAGTATCATCACTAACTACTTTTAAGTCAAATGTCCATTTGTTTAGTCATTACATTTAACGGTATCGAAACCGTAATGAAGAGTTTAACTTTTGAGCAATTGTATTGAAAAGTAATACTTTTGGATTCTGTTTTTTTTTTTACGGAAAAGTTGACCTTTTTTCTTTGTTTTGTTTTTCGTGTCTGTCGCGGGCCATATTTAACGACGACCAACTCTTTAAAAAAAACCGTTAAATCGCGACATCTATATTATTATTTTTTGCAATTGTCTGCTCTACAACTTTGTTGAACATTGTTGCACTCTTAAAAATAATCCTGCAAAGTTACAAAAAACACAAAATTTTAAAATGAAAATTGCTGTTCTAAATGAAAAAAAATATACCTTCTGGGTTATTACAGATTCAAAAAGTACATTGAATTTCTCATAAAATGAAATGTAAAAAAAAATAGTTGTGTATCGAAAAATGGCTGAATTTTTGATTTTTTATTTGTATTTTTCTCGTTAAAAATACATTTTTTTGGGAATCCTGTGATACGCCATCAAACTGGACGTCCAATATCACACAAAAGCCCCTTTGAAACCATATTTCGAAACCAAATTATTGCTGAATTATTGAAAAAAATGTATTTTTTCGAATGATCAAAAATAGAAGGGTCGTACCACCCCTCCGTCACGAGATATCAAAATATGGAGCTCAGATTCGTAATCAAGGACAAACTTTCACGCAAATCGAAGAGGGGCCAGGACAACTTTTTTCGATTTTGTGTGAGTTGGAGGAGAATTACCCCTATGCTTATATACAAAAGAAAATTTTAATATAGCAAAAAAAATCTTCCAGATAACTTCGGAAATTCCAAAAGCACAACGAAAACGATCGACTCACCTGTCCTCCTTGTCGTACTTCGGGAACGCCACGTGCATCAGCTCCAGCACCGAAATGTCCCGCTGCGGTTCGGCGGAAATACCCTGCGCACGCTGCCGCTGAGCTCCCCCACCGGTTCCCAACTTCCTCCCGCCGGGGGACGCCCCGGTCGCTCCCCCACTGGACCTGAACACACTCTGGAACTTGTCCAGATGGCTTCGCAACTCGGCGACCTCATCGTGCTTCAGCCGGAGACAATCCTCCAGCTCGCGGATTCGGATGTCCCGGGCCTGGATCACTTTGAGGAGTTCCTGCTCGCGCGGCGTTAGAGCGAGCGTGGCCGGATCGTTGATGTACAGGTTTTGCTGCAGGTCGCCCTGCAGTAGCACCATCTGTTTGAGGCTCGCCACGCCGAACGGTTCCGGAACCGTCCCGGCGGCGATTGTGGCCCCGGCTGCGGCCAGGTTGTTGTTGAAGGTATCATTCTGCTGTTGCTGGTTGACGTTGCTGGAATCGACGTTGTTGTTTTCGTTCATCGTGTTGTCCGGCGCGGACCGGGTTGACGCGACGACACTTGACGGCGACTTGGCGGCGGCGACCGAGACTTGAGACGACTTGACGACGTTCGGATCGAGGTCTTTTCCCGCGGAACCGTAGCAAGCAACTGCCGACGACGGCGGCGACGCCGCGAAACCGACGCCCAGCCCGTTGGTCGGGGCGGCAAAGTTTGCGTAGCGGAGGAGGCGCGCGAGGGCCGGCCCGTCGAGTGCGGTTGCGCCGCACAGGACCGTCTGCGTCTCCTGCTCGACCGCGGCCGCGGCCGGGTGCCGCCGTGACGCGAAGCACAGCCCGTCAAAACACACGCGCATCCACACTATCTTGGCCGGTGCGAACCCTGGCGGGTGGCATAAAAATAAATATATCTGGAAAAAGGGGGGAAAAGAGGAGAAAAACAGATACCAAGTTAGATCATATGGGAAGGCAAAAGAGTGTATGTGTTTGTATGTTTGAGGATTTTCCCCGAAGAGGTGTGCGGAATTAGAATCGGAAGCCATCAATTATTTTCGCACTCGCGGTTATTTTCTTACATTAGAGGGTTCTAGAGTGATTTGACTTTGAAAATTTGGTAATAAATCATGATAATTTGGATAGCTAGCGGGTTTCGAAGCAATATGGTTATTTTTGAATAAGGTATTTTTCCAACTTTTATTGAGCAAAAACGAAAGCCTTTCGCAATATATTGAACACTTGATCAATTCATATTTCTTAAGTAAGGTTTTCTGATCGATTCGGTGTCTTAGGCAAATTATAGGCAGAGATAATAGATGTACAGATATTCTGGGTTTTTTTTTTAAAATAGAAATTTGAGCTCGAGAAGATTTTTAAAAAGGTTTTTCATTTTTCAAATTCCATCGACCGAGCATTTTGTACAATCTAATCTAATCTAATATAATCAGACCCTAGCGCAGCCAATCTTTCGAAGGGATCCTGGAGAGTGCCTTAGGTTAGATGACGCCTAGCACTCTTCTTGTCATTTATTAACATTTGCAGTGCGCCATTGCATCGGAATGCATTGAAACATCACAAGCGTTAAAGCGGCCAGGCCTACTGCGTAAAGCCGTATCGCAGAGATGACTCGTAATTGGGTTGAGTTTGAGCACTGAGTGTTCGAACAACAACACAATTCTGAATCGACAAGGGAGGAAGAAGCGTGGAGACACACCACCATATGCTCCGAAATTTGGTTGTATTTGTTGGGAGCACCATGCTAAGAAGGTTTGGTACTCCGGGACCCTCAGGGATGGGACATTGTATTTCCACGAATGCCCTGGACACTATTTGCCGCGGTTATAGCGCCACAACTCGCTCTCTGTAACAGTTTTCCTAATTCCAGTCTAAGCTCACCAAGTCGTCATGGCCTAATGGTTAGCAATTTTGCTTACCAATCCAAAGGACGGCGGATCGAACCCCACCTCGAGTGACTTTGATTTTTCGTTCATATTCAACATTTTAAATTTATGTGTTCTTAACTTTCTCGTTGGGAGCAGATGGGCATCGAACCCAGAATCATTCGCTTACAAAGCGAACACCGTAACCAGTCAGCCCCGGCCGCTCCCCCCATCAACCGAGCATTTTGTACAAACATAAAATTTTAGTGTTTGGCTATAAGCTTTAATAATGCTGTCCAAACATTTTACAGCCGACTCTCCGGATGTCAATATTCAAGGAACCATCGAAGAAGAGAACGATGCAAAATAAAGACTCAATTGAAAAAAATCTATGTTTTTTGTACCTTCACTGGGGGAGTAAGTAATGTAAAATATAGTAAGCATTGGAAGAGAATCATGTCAACGTCCAGCAAACGAAAAAAAAAAGAAATGTCAAACATCCTTAAAAGTTTCGTTTTTGTTCTATTTGACTTGGTAATATTAATAGGGCCTTTAAAGACCGAAAAATCCAATAGGGTGACAATAAAAAAAATCGCCTGGCTCGATTCTTCTGGTAAAGATAATTAACTATGCGATTTTTCAGCCAAATCGGTAAAGGTTCGGTTAAGGACGCTATAGATTGTTAAAGCTGGTGAAAAAGAAAATCATTCAAAATCGTCTTCTTTAATCGCTAGTAACTCTCCAGGGTTAACTCGGATCGTTTTGCAGTCTTCGACAAAAACAAAATCCGATGCATTTAAAACCACCTTTGGAAAGTTCAGACCCCCCCTCCTCGTGGACAATTTCCATACAAAACAAATCTTATTTGTATGGAGTGTGGACAATCACTAAATCCCCCCCTAAGGTGTTCAGGTGATTTTCCCATACAAACTTTAACGATCAATAGCGATTCTTAAACCTGAACCGATTTGGTTCAAAATTTTATAAGTCGTAATAAATTCTAAAAAAAAAAACATTTTTCTTGTCAAAAAATAAGACGTATGTAATATCGATTTCTAATCGATTTGTTGTCTTCGGCAAAGTTGTATGTATTGATGAAGATTATTCAGAATAATAGGAACTCAGAAAAAAATGTCAATTTCAAATTAATTGATTTTTACCAAATCAATTTCCCAAAAAAAAATCTTTTCTAAGGGGATACATACAGGTAGAAAAACTCAAAATTTCACGTTCGAGAAAATTGTTAAATCCACTAAAAAGATGATGTCCAATCACTCCTGAAAGTTTCACAAAAATATATTATGATTTAGTTGAGTAACAGACGATTTCAGCTTGAAATTTTGCCATGCGTAAAGCAAAGTGTCAAACTTTGTGAGCGTTTTTCTATAAAAACCGAGTTGATTTACGGGTGAAGACTCTCAAGACATATCCCGTGCGTATGACAAATCCCGATTTTTAAATTTTGCTTTGTTTTTAAATACAAAAATCAAAAACTAAAGATTTTTTAATATGGAAAACATAAAAATATTTTTATCTTTCTTAAAAATGATCTTTTTGAAAATCGGCCTTCGTCATGCACACGAAACCAGTTTAACGAGTCTTCACCAAAATTTTGAGCCGATTTGGTCAAAGCAGTGTTGAGATATCGTGGCAACCGTTTTTTGAAACTGCTTACTTCAAAGAGCTATATCTCGGCAATGATACAATCAAACGTCTTCAAATTTGTTTGTAGTTGGAAATGTATACTAAAATGTCCTGGAAACAGATTTACAACCACTAACATTTTTGCCGATTTACATGTATGTAACCCCTTAAGAGACAAACCCCCGCAAATTTTGAGCCATACACCCAAAGGAAAAATATATCTCAAAATCTGCAACATTGGATTTGCTGCAGAAAATGTCATATTTTATAACATTTTTTGCAGCAAGCCCGTGGATCATTTTTGCCCGCGTGTAAAAATTTCAGCGATCTGCAGTTCTCACCAACACATATAAAGCTGTCCCGTCCCCGAGCAACACTCCAAAGAAAAGTATATGTTGGTGCTCTTTCACTCACTTTTCATCAAGCGTCCATGGCGCGGTGGTAGCGTGTCGGATCAGTAACCAAGAAGTTGGTGGTTCAATCCTCGTTCTGCTAAGTGTTTTTTTTTGTGAAATACAACCAAAAAGCCGTCGGTAATGTCGATAATTGTCGGTAACGGGCAAAAATGTCATACTCCTATATCGCAAAAAATGCATGAGGACAGATTTCATGCAGATTCTGATATACTTTCATGCCGCCATGCATCACAATCATGCGACTGCCAGTTGGGTGTAGAAAAGTACAAACAAAAAATGCTGCACAGTTCTATTTTTTAAGTTGTGTTAAAAAAATAGAAATCTCACTCCAAAATTTTGTCTGACACCGGTGTTTATTGCAGAATGAAATTTGGAATCGAAAAAAAAGAAATTTTAGCCAGGTGCACCAATTTCAAGGTATAGCCACTTGAAGTTTGATGTTAACTTATTAAAGTTTTCCAATTATTCAAAATAACGCCCTTTAAAAATGTTAGTTTGCATTACAAACATTTCAAATAAGTTTTTCATTTTTCATTTATTGACATTTTAAACATGACCTAGCATTAGCATTATAAAATATATGGCTTTTCAAGTGAGAATCCGAACCGAAGAATAGTAGGTCGAAACGTCGCAAGAAAAGAAAATAGTGTTTTCCTTGTCACCGAACAAAACCAAGCGAATTTAACCAATTAAAACTGAACAAACTGAAGGTACGGTTTCATTTTATTTATTTTATTGTTGTTTTAAAGACATGTTTATCAAAAAATGATTTAAAAAACGCTTTTTTCGAAAATATATGCTTATAAAACAACGTAGTTTTGGACTAATGAAATGTTGGTTTGATTTTGCATGATTTTGATATCTTTTCAAATATTTAGATTACAATAAGTTACTTATTTCATATGCTATTTCATTTTTAAAAAAGTCAAGATTTTTGAAAGATATTAAAATATTTTATTTACAATACATACTTTTCCTGTCATTCTCGAATTCTCGATTCTGTACCAAAAAGAACAAAATCAAATAGCACATTTCAAAATAAATGCTGAAAAGATCAACTTTTCAGCATTGAAATGGAAGCTGAAAATGTGACATTTTAGCACTTTTTGTTTTATTTTTTGTTTTATATGAGGGAAAAGCCCGTTTGAGTGGAACGCCTACCGATGGGTCCTTCTCAAATACGCACAAAACCTCTTACTTTTTTTATTATCAACAGATTTTACAATCCAAATGACATAGAGGATATATACAATCAAACTTAAGCTAACAAACTAAACTAGCACAATGTAAAAAATAAATAAATAAATAAATAAAACTAACTAAAAATAAACCGGTCTAAACCTTTGTCAAAACACATATGCTTCCCTGAGAAAATTAAAAATATCATGCTTCAGACGGGGACGAGACAAATGGAAATCGAAAAAGGGGTAACAACGTTCAAAAACCCTGCACATACTAGAAACAGGTTCATTGAAGGCATAATTTGTACGGGCTCCAGGTATAACGAGAAAAGAGTGTGAGTGTTGTTTCGAAAAGTAATACTTTTTAACATTTTTTGATTTAAATCGTTGATTGACAAACAACACAAACATTTGACTTATAATTCGACTCAAAGGGTGTTTTCGGAATTGCAAAAAATGTAAAACGTAACCGTGAACGTAAACGGAGTGAACGGAGTGACTTTGATAGGATTTCGATTTATTTTTGTAATATTTTCCAGCAGGTAAGGTTACGTTTAGGGAGACTTGATCCCTGCATTTTTACAGTCACTGGAATCAGCCTCAAGATTAAATAATTGGGTTGGGTTTTCTTACATAGTTTCCTTTAGTATAGTTGTACATAACTTACTGCAGTTTGAACAATTTTTCAAAAGTTTTGTAAACAAAAATTACCAGCTTTCGTAAACATGCTCAATTTTGGTCTAAACGAGAAAATTTTAAGTTTTTAAATATTTTGCATGCTAGACTTGTTATATTTTGAACACAAACGTACAGGTTTAATGTGAAATTGCTGTAACTTATAGAAAATTAACAGTTTGGATAAATAAGAAACATTCTGCTTAAGATTTCTTAAAAATGTTGAAAGGGGGATCAAATTACCCCCAACATTTTGAAAATGCCGGTTTAAAATATTTTTTTAAAACGCTTGGCAAGATTCGAAGAGTTTATCTGATGAAATACCTTTATCAGCCAAACATAGTTGAATGTTTAAGCTTTCAATTCATGCAAAAAGTTCAAAGTTGGGTGAGAAATTGACAGAGTTATGTGCGATACTAAAAAGGGGATCAAGTCTCCCCACAAAGTCCAAGCACTATTTTTGAAAAAATAAAGTTTATTCAACAGTGTTTAGAAAAATAGTTACGTTTAAAATTCTTAGTTTGAATTCCGGGGTGACTCTGATAATTATAATTTTTCTTGTAAAAATCATCACTAATGTTGCTGATATAGCTTTTTAGAAAACAATTATTGTTTATTTTTAGTTATTTAAGTTACATATAAATTTAAGGTTAAATTTAAAAATATTCGATTTTTTCCTGAAAATCGTTAAAACTAGTTTTGTTTGTAAAATTATTGATTTATATTGCATTTTAAACTGATTTCGAAGCACGAATCACAAGTTTTCACATTTTACAAAAAAAAAATGTTAAACTAACATTTTCCATAAATTTGGAGATTTTTATTTTTAATTGTGCAACTAAAACATATATTATTTATTATTCACTTACTTATTTTGCCTTCTCTTAGTGGGAAATTGTCTAAAGAATCCGAAAATGCATTCCGTTTCCCTATTCTAAATCATGTTCATTGAGAAAACCATGACACTTTCTTAAGTATGAAATAATATCTTTCCTCAGTTTTTTTTTTCATTATTATAGTTTACTAACTTTTTAAAATTTTCAAAATGTTATCAAAAGTTTTTGTTGAGGTACTTTGAACACTTCTCTACCACGGTCAGTATGATTTCAAACCATTGCGTACGTATTTAATTTGTACTCTTCTTTTGCTGAAAAGTCACCCCGTTTTACGGTACTCGTCGTATTTATCCAACTCGGTGAACCTCGTTGGATAAATGAACGGCTGGCGTTTAAAAAACCTTCTTTTTGTAACTTGTTGCACAAACTACTATTAAGCAACAAATCGCAAAAAGTCGATTTATTCAGCACGAGTCGAACGTTTATCTAACGAGGTTTACCGAGTTGGGTAAATACGAAAAAAAAACGAAACTATTGGCACTACGCCCCCCGGGGCATGGCCTTCCTCTAACCTGGGATTTCTGCTCCAGCGCCTCTGACGAGACAGGAGAAACCGGGACCGACGTTTTACTTCACCATCCGATAGAAGCTCAGTGGATAAGGCGGGAATCGAACCCGCGTCTCATAGCATCATCGGGATCTGCAGCCGAAGCCGCTACCCCTGCGCCACGAGACCCACGATGGATAAATACGACGAGTGCTGAAAAAATCAAGTTTTGCAACGAGTTGCTTACAACATTTTTTGCAATTAAAAAAACGCTTTATGAATGGAATTTTATGTCATTCATGTGTTAAGTGAATTCGCCGTTCAAAACAAAACAATATTGAAAAATGTTACTTTTCGATACAAGTGTTGAAAAGTTCAATTTTTATTAAAAGGTATTGATTTTCAAATCTGTTATTTTTGGTAATTAAAAAATGCCTTTTCGCTTCTCTAGAAGGACAGCAAGATATATTTTTATGTTGTTTAGAAATTTCGTGACAACAAATATATTTAATTAAATTAACCTTTTCTATGTTTATGATTATTTTGTAGACAGTTTCAAAGCTGACTTTTTATGGCAATGGTTTTGTGTTAAATTCACAATCTAGTAATTTAATTCAGTTTTAGATAAAGTTTAGTTTTGAATTTAATAAGCATATTGTAAGAATTTATCCTGATTCCCAAAATAAACCCCAAAAACATTGCTCCAAGTCCATGAAAATCCGTAGACCTCGACATTTCTGCTCACCGTTCCAAAAAGCAGCTAAGTGCCAATACACTTCGGGGGCTCCACTTTAGCGACAAATATGGAAATCTGGATCAAATAGACCACAGTTGTGTTTGCTCGATAGAGCGGGGCCTGCCTCCTGACTTGTGTTTTTAGTTTTAGCAGCCGTGAATCATAAAGTTGTTTTTCTTGCATCTGCGCAAAATTAATCTTTTTAGGATTTTCTGGGTCCAATAATCGCGCGATTTGTGCCCTGCCCCGCGGGCCAAATCAAAACAAATAAAATGCTAAATTGGCAAGTTTTTAGCACTACTAAGAGGGTCCTAATAAACTCCGTTTATGACTAAGCAAATCGAGGGTGAAATCGGCGGTGGTTTTGCCAATCAGATACCTAAATAGAGCGAGGAAGGATTGCTTGAGCCAGAAGGGCAATAAATGTCGCTTTATTGATTGGTGTTTGTTTGCGTGAAAAATACAAAAAAAAAGAAAATGAAATTTTTCAATCAATTTTTTCTGAATTTTTTTTTGAAACTCAAACAACGTGATGCTTTCAAAATAATTTTAAATTTGTTTACGCAAGGCAGCTAAAATAGTCAAAACATTGATCGATTTGAAACACTGAAATGATTTGTTGCATTTTCGCGTTAATTCCGGCATACCAAAATACATCAATAAAATGTGGGATAGCTGGATTGCTTACACAGCTGGCAGAGTTAACAGTTTGTTTTGATTTCGATGTTTCCGCTTACTTTTCAGGTCAAGTATTTCACTGGAATAAAACAGATCATCTGGAATTTTGCTTTCGAAGTTCATGATTTAAGCATTAATGTAAAAATTGTGAAATATTTCTAATTAAAGAATGATGTTTTAACAGTTAATTTAAATAAAATAAAAAAATAAAATAGTAAATTGTATCAATCTACGCAAAAAAAGTCATCTAATGCTTGCGGGCATCGATTTTCTTCCTCTGCCAATTATAAAATAATCGTAATCAATTAAACATTTATGTACAACTAATCATGTAGGCCCTCGAGCCTTCTATTACCAGCAAGTTCTGCGGTGTGACGACGTCGGCCGTCGATCGGGCTTCAACAACGGTAGCACCCAATGTGGCATGTCCACCTGTCCAGCGCTACTGTGCACTTCAACGTGTGTTGCACAGTGGAATTTTGGGTGGTCAAAATTTTTAGGATTTTTTTTATTATTGAAGACAAATTTTAAAAAAATCCTTTAAAATCTGTTTAATTTTTTGATATTTAGTCAGAATAAAAATTGCTAAAAAATTTAACTACATTCTTACGTTTAGTCCTCAGTCGAATCTTAAGGCGCTTGTAACGCGTAGCTCAACCTGTTGAAAGGGAAACATCGATACCACTGGCGTTCGTCGCCGTCGTTTAGCGCGATCATGAATGTTTAATTACGGCGGCGTCAACGAGGGACGAATTAATCACTCAGGAAATGCGCCGCGCGATTGCAATAAAGTGTGCTTGCGCGGGGTGTAATAAAAATATTGTTAAATGTTTGCGAAATTTCAATAATGAAAAAAGCGCGTTGCCCCCCTTAAGAGCTTTTAAGGTGGGACTTGGTCTAGTTTTAGCGCAAATGTGTGGTGTAGGTCGTCGAGGTCTTTTCTGAGTCGATCTTAGAGTGGAAAAGGCAGGGCGCCACCACGTCGATAAATCGATCGATAGATTGATGGCTGCGCGATCGAGATGAATGGCAGCCTGGATTTTGCAAGGGCAGGATTTATGGATCTAATTTATTGCACTCAGCTAGTCTAGCCTATGTTTTGCGAATTGTTAATCTGCAACATAAGCAGGGAAATTTAAATCATCACACAAACAAAGTTTGAGGAAAATGTTGTGTGTGTGTGTGTGTGTGTGTGTGTGTGCAACCAACCAAACGGGACCACGCGGCCGCTTCTTACAAATTGAGTTGTTTCCATGTATTTCCAGATCTACATTCTATACATGCAAATAACTCACATAGGCATTTGGAAAGGTGTTAGCTCTGCCGAGCTTCGGTGACCCATTTCTACGCTGGCTAGCCGAGCGCGAGGTACTTCAGCTTTATCGACAAGCCCCACCCTGAAGAACGTTTGCACCAATCGGATTCAAACGTTATTTAGAACTTCCGAACCCTTGTCAAATGGACAAGGGAAAAAAAACGAAGTTGACTTTATAGCTTTCGGCCACCATTGCTAGTACCAACCACTAGTGTCTTCCTTTTATCTACAAGGACTTCGCCGCCCTGGGCTTCTAAGTGTATGAAAGTATGGCACGGAGCGACGGCGCCGAATACCCATATTTACACAAAGAATTTTAGAGCGCCCGCCGCGGGATTCGAACCGTCGACCTCTGGGTTGTGAGTCCAGTGCGCGGTCCGATTGATCCACACGGGCAAGGACAAGGACCCAGCACGTATATAGTTGATAGTAACAGTATTCATAATTCCAATCATAGCTCACCAAGTCGCGATGGCCGAGTGGTTAGCATTTTTGCTTACCAATCCAAAGGACGAGGGATCGAACCCCGACTCGAGCGACTTTGATTTTTCGTTCATGTTCAGAGATCCAAGATTTATATTTCCTATGCTTTCTCGGTGGGAGCAGATGGGAATCGAACCCAGGACCATTCGCTTACAAAGCGAACACCGTAACCAGTCAGCCACGGCCGCTCCCTAACAAAGTTTGAGGAAAATGTTACACCAAATTTAAATTTTTCGTACTTCAATTTGTATTTAAAATTTATTTAAAAAAATAGATTACAAAAACAATTGGGTAATTCTCTACCACCTCACTCGAAATCGGGAAAAGTTGTCCCGACCCCTTTTCGATTTGCGTGAAACTATGTTCTAAAGTGTAACTTTTGTCCCTGATCGCGAATCCGAGGTCCGTTTTTTGATACCTCGTGACGGAGGGGCGGTACGACCCTTTTCATTTTTGAACATACGAAAAAAGAGTTGTTTTTCAATAATTTGCAGCCTGAACGGGTGATGAGATAGAAATTTGGTGTCTAAGAGACTTTTATGTAAAATTAGACGCCCGATTTAATGGCGTACTCAGAATTCCGAAAAAACGTATTTTTCATTGAAAAAACACTAAAAAAGTTTTGAAAATTTTCCCATTTTCCATTACTCGACTGTAATTTTTTTTGGAATATGCCATTTTAAGGGAACTTTAATGATCTTTTCGAATCTATATTGACCCGGAAGGGTCATTTTTTCATTTAGAACATTTTGTTTTCATTTTAAAATTTCGTGTTTTTTTCTAACTTTGCAGGGGTTTTTAGAGTGTAATATTGTTCTAGAAATTTGTAGAGCAGACAATTACAAAAAAAAAATATTTAAACATAAAAAGTTTGCTTATAAACTTTTTTTTTCGTAAACTT
Source organism: Culex quinquefasciatus (assembly GCF_015732765.1). Taxonomy (NCBI): domain Eukaryota; kingdom Metazoa; phylum Arthropoda; class Insecta; order Diptera; family Culicidae; genus Culex; species Culex quinquefasciatus. Next base: position 163,430,687 of record NC_051862.1, read on the forward strand.
TTTTTTCGTAAAATCGCGATAACTCGTGATGGTTATAAGCAAAACCCCTTATGTTTAAACATCAATTTTTTTGTAATTGTCTGCTCTACAACTTTGTACAATATTAATACACTCTAAAAATTTATCCTGCAAAATTAGAAAAAAAACACGAAATTTTAAAATGAAAAATTTTGTTCAAAATAGAAAAATGAACCATCCGGGTCAATGTAAATTCTAAAAGTATATTAAATTTCCCTTAAAATGACATGTTCCAAAAACTTTACAATCGAGTAACGAAAATGGGATAATTTTTCAAACTTTTTAAGTGTTTTTTTTTTTCGATGAAAAATACGTATTTTTCGGAATTCTGAGTGCGCCATCAAATCGGGCGTCTAATTTTACATAAAAGTACCTTTGACACCAAATTTCTATCTCATCAGCTAGGGTTAGTGATTTTTTACGCTCGAAAATAGAAAATTTCACGGGGACCTCAATTTCAAAACACAAAATTTCACGGAACGTGAAAAATGTTAAAATAACTCTGAAAATCTTTTGTTGAAATCACAGAAACTACTTTTTATGCTTCATTAAATATTATTCTTCAATAAACTAAAAAAAATCCTTACTAAATTCTAACTTGTCACAAACAAAATCTCCTTATTTTCAAAAAATTTACCATCTGGTTAATGGATGGGCTCTATTTATATTTTGAAACAAAATGTAAGCATGCATATTATCATTTGTTGAACTGCTTTTTTTTAATATTCGACTAATAAAGCTAAAAAGTTTTCGCTGATTTGCTTCTGTTTTATCAGTTTACATTTTTTTTTGAATTTCATATCAGAGCAAGATTCAACCATCTTGTCCAGCCAAAATGAGTGAAATAGTTTTAATTTTCCGCGACAATTAGTCCATTCAATTTTTTTAAGGTTTTCATCTCCTTTTTCAAAAACTTAATGTAAAATCAATAGGCAAAAATAATATAATTGGTAGCGAAATAGAAATATTTATTCAAAACAAGAACAGAAAACGAAAAAGGTGCTATTTTTAACTTTCATGTGAATCATCCACCCTACACCCTAATAAATAGTCAAATGTCGTTAAAATTATTTAAATTTTCATTTTTTAAAAGGTTCGAAGATAAAAAATACTCTTTATTTCATTTTGAATAAAACAAAGCTGAATTATTTTAGTTTCTTCTAAAATTATACCTTCTAAAATACTGAAAAACCTGAACAATTCTTCAAATGGTTCGAATCAAGCTTTTCAATTGAAAACTAATAAAATTTAGTTCAATAGTCTTTATTGTTGAAATATTTATTATGATGCTATCTGAAAAAAAAATGATTTGAGAAAATTGATAAATTTCAAGAGTTTTATACCGTCGGCGGACATAAATCGTCAAAATTCACTAACCCTATATTAGTAATTGAACAAAGTTATTCACTCGCTTGATTCTACAGTAGTTCTTACGATTATTTTTATTCCTATTTGAGTTTGATAAAATATTTTGAGAAAAATCGTTACATTTTCACGCGGATTTCACGCTGTCCGCGAAATCGTGAAATTTCACTAACCCTGCTCATCACCGTTTAAGGCAGCAAATTATTGAAAAACTCCTCTTTTCTCGCATGTTCAAAAATTAAAGGGGTCGTACTGCCCCTCCGCCACGAGATATCAAAAAACGGACCTCGGATTCGTGATCAGGGACAAAAGTGACCCCTTAGAACAAAGTTTCACGCCAATCGAAGAGGGGTCGGGGCAACTGCAGTGTGAGTTGGCGGAGAATTACCCAATTAGATTACAACGACTAAACTTAAACTAAGTGGATTCCCCCCTTTTCTGCAACATTGTCGCCACCTTAATGTACCTCCAGCGGATATTGCACATCATTTCGGCGACACGACTTTGCTAAAACTGAAAGAAACATGTTTAAGGCACCGGATGGCGCCGCCACATCCAAGTCGCAACGTCCCACGACTTGCGGGGTCAATTATAATCTCATTACTTTCGCGGACTGTCAGATAAACGGCTGGAAGTTAATTTTAAACGCGGGAAGGCATTTCTCATTTCGCTCGCGATACTTTTTTTGATTTCGCACATGTTTATACCAAGCCAAGCCCCAATCGAAAAACAACTCGGAGGTGATTGATAGACGATGGTTTTTTGTCGAAACCTCGTCTGTGAACTTTGGGGAATGGGCGAAAATTGGCACACAGTGAGTCACAGAGAAAATATGGTTTATTGACTTTTAAAATGTATAACGTACTGTCGATACTGTCTTTACAAATTAAAAGTCATAATTGGAGTCAATTTAACCAAGAACTGATAAGCGTTCACAAGTCACACAGTGTAGCTTTGCTTCAAGGTATGTCCTACAACAGTACAAACATTGTCTCATTAAGTTGTTAGCTGTAGTCACACATTTTCAGCAAATTGTGTTCCCTGTCACGGCTAATTTGTGTAAATGCGCGGAGGATAAACCTTTTCGGCAGACAGCTGCCTCGAACAAATCATTCGAATTAGAAGCAACATATTTAGGTCGTTGCTGTACTCGCTGTCTGTTCCGGCTTGCCAATGTTACAAAGGTTACTCTCGTGCTGGTCCTCGCTGTCTGTCTGGCCAGAATCGAGGAAAGAAATTTATTCGCAATCATCAACCTGCTGATCGCTGTTGATGAACGGGTGCTCTCCGCTAGTTGGACACCTAACTTGATCGCAACTTAAAAGCGGTCCAACTAGAGCCGAGCAAGTTGTACGACATAAAACGGATAGGTTTTGGCAATAAATCAAATTCCGCGTAGCTTGGCCAGAGCCGAAGAAAGGTGCGTGCGGACTTTTTGCTGCTTTTCCACCTTTTTTATCGATCGTTGCTAATGATTGTAATTAATCTGTGGCAAACGGAATCGAACGCCCCGAGAGATCATAGCCTTTAGCGCTCGCCGTTGAAAGATAACCAATGTTACGATCGATGAGTGTGCTTTCCGAAACGGGTGGGCAACTGCAGTGACATTTGACAAACGGCGATTTCGTGACACGACACGTTAGTGGGCTTGGTCACCATTTTTTTTTCAGTGTTGTAGGCAAGTTAGTGCAATGAAAGTTTGAAAAGATTGGGTATTGGTAGAGTACAAAAGGGTTTGATTCACACAAATGGTCTTCAAAATACCTTTCCAATAATATTAAAAATGTTCGTCAACTCTGATTTTTAGATTTTTTACGTTCCAAGAAACACGTTGACCTTGAATGAACAAAACCGAATGCACGCAATGTAAACAAAAAACAAACACGTTTTGTTTGGTTGACCATTCTGTGCATTGTGCTGAAGTTTGGTTGCTGGAGTCCCGAGTTATAATTCAATATGTTAACAGTAGCTTGGCATGTACGAGTGTCAAACAGCTTCCTTGGGCCAGTTATCGCACTTGTAGCAACTTTCAGTGTGTGTCAAAAAAGCACGACAAGTTTGAAACTTCTTTCATATTAGAAGTGACATTTCTGTTTATTTTCACATTTACTAAAAGTTATTCTATTCCTTTTACAAGCGTTTCATAAAAATATTTCCCAAATGCATTCTAATCAATCGAGAATGCATTGGGCCACGCCCATTTTCCTATTTTCAGCTTAGTTCTTTTTCTTCCAGCGCTGATGAAATTTTAAGCAAACACTCACAAAAAGTAGCATTTATAGAGAAAGTTTCCTGGCAGCACTTGCTCACTCCAACAGGCGCTGCTGGTGGTGTTGGAGGCCACCCTTTGTTCTTTATTTGCCTTCGCTCTCGCTCGGTTTTCTTCAGCCTTCGATTGGAATGGGTCATCAAAAGTCAAACGTCAAAAGACTTGGCGCGTTTGTTTTTTTTATGACGCTTTCTAATATTTTCATTTTTTGTGTTTATTTTTCAAGTGAGTGACTAAATAATGTTCAAAAGAACATGTTGCCGGTAGTTGGAAGCAATTTCATATCTCAAGCGCTTTGATAATATAACGTTAGCGCAAGTGACAAAATGATGAGAAATGGTCTCGCTAAATAGAAATTATGATAAAAAGTGCATTAAATTTGATCTTTTTGGTCAGTAAATGGCCTAAATTTGAGTGCTTATTTGAGGCGGTGCTGTTGCTGGTAAGTTTATAGCCTAAATTTGGATGTTTGGAGTTGAGCAATTCTCTACGAAATCGGTCTTTTTTCTTAAATATTAATTTTTGTATTTTTTAATCCGACAGAAACTTTTTTGGTGCCTTCGGTATGCCCATAGAAGCCATTTTGCATCATTAGTTTGTCCATATAATTTTCCATACAAATTTGGCAGCTGTCCATACAAAAATGCAAAAATCTGTATCTTTTGAAGGAATATTTTGATCGATTTGGTGTCTTCGGCAAAGTTGTAGGTATGGGTATGGACTACACTGAAAAAAATGATACACGGTAAAATTTTTTTTAACGATTTTTAATTTAACTTTTTGTCACTAAAACTTGAATTGCAAAAAAACACTATTTTTATTTTTTTATTTTTTGATATGTTTTAGAGGACATCAAATGCCGACTTTTCAGAAATTTCCAAGTTGTGCAAAAAATCTTTGAGCGAGTCATGAATTTTTGAATCAATACTGATTTTTTTGAAAAATCGAAAAATTTGGCCGCAAAAATTTTTTAACTTCATTTTTTGATGTAAAATCAAATTTGCAATCAAAAAGTACTTTTAAAGGGCGTAATATTGAATGTTTGGCCCTTTTAAAATGTTAGTATTGGTTTAAAAATTTTGAAAATATTTTTTTCGAAGAGATCGAACAAATTCACGATTGTTTCATATTTAAACATTGAAAATCGGACCAAAAGTTGCTGAGATATCGACATTAGAAAATGGTGTGTTGTTTGGGTGGGACTTAGAAAACATCAATTTTCCTGTTTTTAAACCTTTGCATGGCAATACCTCAGCTATTTTCAAAAAAGTTACCTAAAACTGGCCTTAACTTGAAAACGGTGCACTTTATCAAATTTTCACTGAAGTACTTTTTGATTGCAAATTTGATTTCACTACGAAAAATGAATTTGAAAAATTTTTGCGACCAATTTTTCAATTTTTTGAAAAAATCAGAATTGATTCAAAAATTCATAACTCGCTCAAAGATTTTTTGCACGACCTTGAAATTTCTGAAAAGTTGGCAAATGATGTCCTCTTAAACATATCTAAAAATAAAAAAATAAAAATTGTGTATTTTGCAAATAAAGTTTTAGTGTCAAAAATTTAAATATAAAATCACCATTTTTAACGTGTATCATGTTTTTTGAGTGTAGTCTTTATCCATATCCATATCCGTCCAAATCCGTTCCGTTCCAAATCGATCAAAAAATTCCTTCAAAAGATGCAGATTTTTGAATTTTCATTTATCATGTTTGTATGGACAGCTGCCAAATTTGTATGGAAAATAATATGGACAAACTAATGATGCAAAATGGTTTTTTTGGGCATACCATAAAAGTTTCAGGATTAAAAAATACAAAAATTTAAAAAAAAAGATCGATTTCGTAAAGAACTGCTCATATGAGAAGTGGCAACCTGACAATGCACGAAGTATTTTCGGTTTTTATTGAATATCTCAGGATTGATATCAATTTTTGGGGATCTGCGAAGTTCAAAATGTGAGGCATTGTGAGCTGCACAAAATGGCGTTCTTAAATTTGTTCATATTTGTTGTAAATTTCGAACATATTTTTTTTTCAAAACGACCTTAAAAACATTTAAAAAATTAATTCAAATAAAATAATTAATCCAAATGAGCCTCAAACGAAACAATCGTGTGCGTGCTCTAACCAAATGCATTAATTTCGCGAATCAGTTTTCGCACTTTTAGCAACTTGCTAATTGTGGTCTTAAGGTGTGGCAAAACTGATAATTACCGTATCCGACTATCAACGCATCGGAATGGGAACGCTTGGTTAGGGGAAAATACCGAAGGTTTTTTTTGTTGGTTCCAATAGCTAGCAGAACAAAGTATTGCAAACCGATTTTGTGAGATAAGAATTTGAATGGCGTTGATGGGAATATGTTTAAGGGGTTGTGCACCTGCTTTGGGCGATGTGTTTATTTAAGCCAACTACCTTGCCATCAACATTTCAAAAGTGTGAATTTTCCATATCGCCTCCGTCGACGCGAGAATTCCATTCAACGAACAAAAAAGTGAACGAAATCCAATTAGCGTCAAATTCAGTGTGTTTTTTTTCGGTGATTGCTTCGGAAACTTTTTTTTGTGTGAATTAAAGTCATAGTCAGAGTTTATCACACTTCCACCATAAAAGCGCGCAAAGCAGTTTCGTTTGTTGATTCAGGTCATGCTGCACCGCGCGACATTCAAATCGAATGAACACACTGCCTGGTCGACAGGTGTCTCGGCTGTTATCAACGCAACGTGACTCATAATTGACTGACTGACTGGGGAAAAATACGATTCTCTACAGCTCTAGAAGATGATGAGCTGTCGAGAGTGAGATTTGATGGTTGGGCATTTGTTGTGTAATTTTGTTGTGGTCAGGAATTTATTACTTTTTGTCTGACATTTTTTAAATGTCAGTTTCTTTCAATAATAAAATCATCCTAAACAAAAAAAAAAACATTTTTTAAAACAATTAGGCAAATGAAAATAATATATAAGTTTTGTCTTCTCCTTAAAATTTTCCCAAAAATAATTAGAGGGCAGATAAAATAGATATAACAATTATAGATTTTGACAAAGAACTTTGTCCTAAGGGCACTGTCTACGGGTGTCAATCCAAAATTTCGCGAAGCGAAAGTGTAACGATTTTCTGTCGTTTTTCAAATGCTCATATCTTCCCCCCCATTCAAACAATCTTTATGTTTTACCCACCAAACGAAAGGGGAAGTCTTAAAGTACAAGTTGACTACCTCACAAAGTTGATAAAACTTTGTTAAAGTATTCAAAAGTTAAGATGAAAATAAAAAATGAATGCAGGAAAAATCCCGGCTGCTGATTGGCTGAGAGCACTTCACAAATTTTGCCTTGCCTTCTGCTTTCGTGGAACTGTCACGCGAGAATGTTGCACCACTGTTGCCACATTTCATGCAAACTATTTAAGCTAGCACTTAGCCTCAGAAAATTTCAGTGCCTTCCGTGGTTTCATCAAAGACGGATCCACGGTGGTAATTTTATTGCTCACACACACACACGCACACATTGAAAGACACAGTTTGTGCACTACATTGGGAGGAATTCTGTTCTAATGAAGATTGTTAGGACGGTCAACGGACAACCAGAATGATTTGGAGTAATGGGGATGGGACCAATCTGGTAGGATATTGGCCACACCCGGAGTGGCCAGTGCCCTGGGGAAGGTTCTACCGGGGGACATTAATCGAACCATACGACTTGGGGCAATATGGGTATCAAAATTCATGGTTTTTGAAACTGGTAATGCAAATGGCCATTTTAACCGGATTGACCACACCCGGAGTGGCCAGTGCCCTCGGGAAGGTTCTACAGGGGGGACATTAGTCGAACCATACGACTTGGGGCAATATGGGTATCAAAATTCATGGTTTTTGAAACTGGTAATGAAAATTGCCATTTTGACCGGATTTGCCACACCCGGAGTCACCCGGAGTGGCCAGTGCCCTGGGGAAGGTTCTACGGGGGGGACGTTAATCGAACCATACGACTTGGGGCAATATTGGTATCAAAATTCATGGTTTTTGAAACTGGTAATGAAAATGGCCATTTTAACCGGATTTACCACACCTGGAGTGGCCAGTGCCCTCGGGAAGATTCTACAGGGGAGACATTAATCGAACCATACGACTTGGGGCAATATTGGTATCAAAATTCATGGTTTTTGAAACTGTTATTGAAAATGGCCATTTTAACCGGATTTACCACACCCGGAGCGGCCAGTGCCCTCGGGAAGGTTCTACCGGACCGGATTGGCCACACCCGGAGTGGCCAATGCCCTAGGGAAGGTTCTACCGGGGGGACATCAATCGAACCAAACGACTTGGGGCAATATGGGTATCAAAAATCATGGTTTTTGAAACTTGTAATGAAAATGACCATTTTGACCGGATTGGCCACAACCGGAGTGGCCATTGCCTTGGAGGAAGGTCCTACCGGGGGGACATTTACCGAACTATACGACTAGGGGTAATATGGGTATGCTGATTGATACCCATATTGCATCTAGTCGCATGGTTCGATTAATGCCCCCGGTAGAACCTTCCGCAGGGCACTGGCCACTCCGGGTGAAAATCCGGTCTAAATTGCCATTTTCATTTCCAGTTCAAAACCATGAATTTGATACCATATTCAATCGCATGGTTCGATAAGTCCCGTAGAACCTTCCACTGGCCACTCCGGGTGTGGCCAATATCCTACCAGATTGGTCCCACCCCATTGCCTAAATCATTCTGCGGGTGACCGTCCAACAATCTTTATAAGAACAGAATTCCTCCCAAGTTGGTGCACAACCTGTGTCTATCAATGTGGATGTGTGTGCAAATAAAATTACACCGTGGATCCGTCTTTGACGAAACCTCGTAAGGTACTGAAATTTTCTGAGGCTAAGTGCTAGCTTAAATAATTCGCATGAAATGTGGCAACATGGTGCAAATTTTGCTTTTTCTCTTGCTGTCGTGGAACTTTCACGCGAGAATGTTGCACCATGGTTGCCACATTTCATGCGAACTATTTAAGCTAACAGATAGCCTCAGAAAATTTCAGTACCTTACGAGGTTTCGTCAGAGACGGATCCACGGTGGTAATTTTATTGCTCAGACACACACAACCCACACATTGATAGACACAGGTTGTGCACCAACTTGGGAGGAATTCTGTTCTTATAAAGATTGTTGGACGGTCACCCGAAAAGCAGAATGATTTAGGGCAATGGGGTTGGGACCAATCTGGTAGGATATTGGCCACACCCGGAGTGGCCAGTGCTCTGGGGAAGGTTCTACCGGGGACTTTTATCGAACCATGCGGCTTGGGGCAATATGGGTATCAAAATTCATGGTTTTTGATACTGGTAATGAAAATGGCCATTTTGACAGGATTGGCCACAACTTGGAGTGGCCGGTGCCCTCAGGGAGGTTCTCCCGGGAGGACATTTATCGAACCATGCGACTTGGGGCAATATGGGTATCAAAATTCATGTTTTTGATACTGGTAATGAAAATGGTCATTTTGGCAGGATTGGCCACACCCGGAGTGGCCAATGCCCTGAGGGAAGGTTCTACCGGGGACTTTTATCGAACCATGCGGCTTGGGGCAATATGGGTATCAAAATACATGGTTTTTGATACTGGTAATGAAAATGGCCATTTTGACAGGATTGGCCACAACCTGGAGTGGCCGGTGCCCTCAGGGAGGTTCTCCCGGGAGGACATTTATCGAACCATGCGACTTGGGGCAATATGGGTATCAAAATTCATGGTTTTTGATACTGGTAATGAAAATGGCCATTTTGACAGGATTGGCCACAAATTGGAGTGGCCATTGCCCTGAGGGAAGGTTCTACCGGGGACATTCATCAAACCATGCGACTTGGGGCAATATCGTTTTTGAGACTGGACATGAAATTTGCCATTTCGATAGTGGTTGTAAGGTCCATGGTTTCCGGATGCCGTTTTTTCTGGGGGATAGACATTTTCTGAACCATACTTGTTTTGGCAATAGTTTCGTTTTCTGGCAATTTATTTTCACAGAGATGTCAATGATTGAAGACATTAAATTAGTATTAATTATTAAGGATTAAATAAATTGGCAAAGAATTAAAAAAATATAAATAACAATAGAATGATTTTTTAGAGTTTTGTACAAAGTTCTTTGTCTTATTGGTCATGTAGAACATAACCACCTGCACCTTTTTTTTAATGCAATCAATAGGGCTAGTGATTTTTCGCGTTTTCGCGGAAGCCGCGTAATCCGTGAAATTTGCCCCTGGCCGTGAAATTTAATATCACGAAATGCCGCGAAATTTCAAATAATTATTAGAAAAAATACTTTTCAGAGCATTTATTGCATTTTTTTATATTTTTTTATTTGTACACTTTACAAGTTTTCAATTAATAAAAAAATCAAGGCAAATTTAAAACAGATTTTTTTTTCATTATTGGTCATTACAGTATTCTTCGATGTACAGATAATTAATTGCAAATTTTCAGCAAAATTTCTTGAATCCGCATAATTCTAATGAAGGTTTTTCGTCGATTTGTTTCAAATACAATACAGATTGAAACACAATTTACTTGTAATTTTGTATGGTATCATTACTTTCTGGAATTTTAAATAAATATGAAAAAATCCTGCAAATAAAATTTGCCTAAACTTTGTTTCTATGCAAAAAATCTCTTTTGCTGAAATTTATGAAAATAAACAGCAATATTATTATATTTATTTTGAGGGTTTTACTTTTACGATTTGCTTCGTATTAGAGATATTTTATCAAAATCAATTTCTAAAATCTCAGTAAAATTTAATTAGCTAAATCATAATTTAGCTGACAAAATTTCTGCATAATTAAAAAAAAAATCATTTTTATTAAAATAAATAATATGTTTAAGTGGTTTTATTAGTATTTAGAACTACTGCATGCTTTTTAGACACTTTTCTGTGTATAATCATGCTGAAATAAAACATTTTTATGTTTATTTAGAGCAGACTCTAGAATGCCGAGAAACTGCCGTGAAATCCATGGTTTCAAAAACTAATATGCCGCGTTATTTAATTTTTTTGCCATGAAAAATCACAAGCCCCAGCAATCAAATAAAGGCTTATAAATCTTTTAACAAAATTTTGAACTTTGGGATCACAAATCGGAAAAAGACATGAAACATAAGTAAAAAAATATATTTGCATAAATTCTTTGATATTTATGACAGTAAACAGTAGCGTTACTGTAATAATGTATAAAGCATTTTGTGATACTTTTTGCTTATTTTTAACAAAAGTTAAGTTTGAAATTTGAATTTTATAAATATACTAAATTTGTTCACGTCTCATTTGATTTCAGTTAAGGCTCTTGATTGAAGGAAAAATCACTGCCGCAATCACAATGGTATTTTTTTGATTTTAAGAAAATTCAGATATATTATTAGTTAAAAAATGAGTGTCAATAAGCTGACACTGAGAAAAACTCATTTTTCTCATAATTTAAAATTTAAAAGGCTGTACTGCCCATGTTCGCATAAATGTCCCATATGCAAAAATAGCAAGCTGAGAAAAATGCATTTGATGTTTGTCCCATACATAAGGCTACGTGTTAAGTTTTCGCGAAAAAACTGGATTTCCTCCTGATTTCTAAAACAAAGTACTGGATGCTATAGGCTCTTTCGAAAGAGCACACAATTTTGAACCAAACTGCATCAATAACTCGAAATCGATGAAAATGCATTTGGGACATTTATGCGATCAGGGGCAGTGGATCTCATGAAAAAGCTTTCCGATCGACAATGTTTAGTATGAAAATTGGTGAAAATTTTCTCAGCATTTTGAAAATATTTATGCAGGGGCTCTTTTCTTTTAAAAATATGTTTAAATGCAAAAAAAAACTATGCGTTGAATGAAAAAAAAAACAAGTTTGGTATTTTTTATTACAAATTAGGTTGTGCAACAAAAAAATATGTTGAAATTTCAGCATGACTTTTTTTTTTGATTTTTTACACAACCCTACACTCTTGTTCAAAAGATGTCTCTTTTGTTCTCTGAAACACAAAAAATAGCAAAAATAAAAATAAAATTGGTAATTTAACTGTTATTGTTAAAAAAAGAAATAAAAAATGAGATATGTTTTTTGTTCCCTTTAAAATAAAAGTCCTAATCAAAGCCTACTACTTTCCCGAAGACACCTTATCGATCAGAAAATCCCTTCCAGAACAATTTTTTTGAATTTTTACATGCCCAATATGTATGATCTGATCAGCCCACAGATTTGATTGGAATCGATAAATTTGTTAAATTCTAGAGACTTACAACACATCTAAATTTGATAATTTTAATTTTAACTGTGTTAATTTATAGCTATCTTTTTATGTAATTTCTCATAGTTTGATTTTAATTTGCTTAAATTTTGGTTGAATTTATTTGCTTGTTCTGTTGTTATTTTATGAAACAGTATGATAAAATAATAAATTGAAATCTATATTTCTTGTATGAACAACCACCAATTAAGAACTGCAAAATTTATCATTAAGAACGATTATCCGAAAAATTGAAAAAGTTTATTTTAAGAAGGTTTTTGGTTTTTCAAAGTCCTTTCCAATGATGAAATAATATTAAAAATGAACTGAATCAAAATTAAGATGTTGCTTCTCTGATATTCTGGCCTGACTTGGAATGAGTATTCGAAAGACCTTTCAAATATTGAAGAGATATTAAGCATTAAAATTGAACTCTTTTTTGATAGATAATTTTTTAACTTTTCATAAAAAATAACTGTTATCGTATATAATTGATACAAAAAACAACAATTAAAATTTATATAACTGAAATTTTCCATAATTGGTCACTTAACAAAACAAAAATTTTATAAATCCCATCCGTCAATTAAAAGTTCTCTCCTATCAAACGCTACAAACAACGTAACTTAAACAAACCATTCGCTCTTATCAGCGGAATCTGCCAGCCAGCCACTTCAAACAGTCGGTCCTGGTGTTCTGGAAGTTCCGTGGACACTTGAACCATCGAAGCTGGCTATCGTCGCTTCTTTTTCTGTCCTGGATTAAGGTGACAACTAATTGCCTATTACTAATTGAATTTATTTTTAGATTGCAAAATTAAAAATAATAAATAAAGATGTAAATTTATCACAAAGGTTGTTGACATCTCCAACAAATTGGCACGCAACTTCATAAAAAAACCATAAAAATCGGCGTCATCGTTCCACACTTCAAAGTGTATGATCATCGTCTCAGTCAGCAAACTTAATTGAATCAACTAGGCCAATAAATATCTGATATGACTGTGAGCACTGTGTGCACTATCGATCGCGTGCTGCCTCCACCAAACGTCCATATCCTCCTACGTTCTGGCAAGATTCCGATAGATGCGTTGGAATTTCGCACGACTCGGCACTTGGCACGTGCGCCAACCACACTGCGAAACCTTCCAAGATTTGGGTCAATTGATTGTTGAACGCAGATTCACTTGAAAGTCCAGATATTGCTTCGAAACCCATTGTCTTCCGGTATCACAAACGAATATTCTTGACATGGGCTTAAACATCGTGAAAGCACGTCAGAAAAGTCTTTAAATACAAATCTAGCACTAAAATCAGCAAAATTAGCACTTGGTCAGCACTATTGCAGCCCTATATGGCACTATAGAGCTAAATTCGATTTCTACTTCCTCTACAATCCGCTAGAACGTGCACTAAATTCCCACCAGTAATCCAACCTAATAATCAGTACGTACCGTTTCCCAAAAGCGACACTCCCCGACGCGGTGTAACGTGAAGGAGCGTGAAAAACGCACTGAAATCGGTGGGCTGTTTTTAACAATATTTTATTGGGTTCCCCCGGCGATTCGTCGATTGCTCGATGCTCGATGAGTTCCAACAGCGACTTTGACTTCGACGACACCCTTTCCCGCGGGTTGACCGAGGCTGGGCGAGAGGCGGCACTCAATTTTTTTTTAATTGAAAACGTATTGTGTTGCACACAACACAAGCCCGACACCACTATCGGACCGAGTGACTCGTTGATGAGTTGGTGGGACCGCGATCAACCAGTTTCACACACTACTCCGAGAGCTACTATCAACGGCAAATAACAACAAAAGCCGCAAACACGCGACTTTGAACACTTTTGGGTGGCTTGGTCGATTCTACACAAAATGCACCACAAAATTCTTCGCTAAAACACTCACTAAATTCTTCGTTCTTCGCAACGCGTATTTTTCTCAATTTTCCTCAACGACGAGTTCTTCCTGGGAGCACTTTGCACTGTTTTTGTTGATTTGATGCACCGCTCGGTTGTTGGCTTTGTATCAAGTTGTTTGTTGGTGCTGCTGCTGCTACTTTTATATTTAAGTATTTATACTCGGCTTAATCGGCACTAAATTGTGGCACTGTGTTGAGTCGATACTGATGCGTCTGCTGCTGCTGTGTTGGTGTTGATATGCAAATTAATTAAAACCAGACTCGCGACTCGCTACTCAAATACACACTCTCATACAAGGTCGAAGACAGTGGTGCCAGTATTATTTTTTGTTAAATTTATTTGAAACTTTAAAAAACGAATAAAAAAATCATAAAAATGTATGTGCTTCATCATCATTGTAAAAGTTAAAAGTTTGACAAATCTTTATTCTTTTGAGCTCGTAGAGAAGGTTTTTCAAATTCCTTTATAAAAATATATAAAATTACGACTTTTCTATCAAAAACTACTCTTTTTTAGCATGACTTTTTAGGCTGAAACTGGTTATCAATTCTGGGGAAAAATATCATCGGGTTAAAATGATCTATATTTCTGGAGCAACATTTGAAAGGGGCGGTACGACATTGCTCTTACGGCCTTTCGTCCCATTTAAACGCGTGTAATGAAAGGCCGTAAGAGCAATGTCGTAACGCCCCTTAAAAATGTTGCTCCAGATTTCATTCAGTCATTTTATAGAAAAAAATGACCAGGGAATTCGATAAAAATAAAAGTTTAGACCTTGAATGCCCCCTAATATAATATTTTAACGTTTTAAGTATTAAAATTCTGTTTTGACCAATTTCTTCTATTTTTATTTTTTTTTATTTTATCACCATCGTGTTCCTCGTATAAGTCAAAATATTGTCAAGAAAGCTAAATTTGAAACTTCGAACGAAAAAGCATGGCAATGATGGGAGTAACGTCATGATTCGAATTACCGGACGCTTCGAAACCCGGACACTCTATCTTGTTTTATCAATTATTTGGATATAAGTTCGTATTATGAATGTCAAAACTGTGTTATTTGATGAATTCCAACATCAACTTTCATTTAAAGTTTGTTTGAACGCTGTAGTTAATGCCAAAACAATTAAATACAATAAAATTAAAAGATTACCAAAAATGCGAAACATTTCACTTGAAACATTTCATAGGCGTTAGAAGCACCGGAAAGCAAAGCAGAAATTTTTGGTTTCGATTTCCTTAAATTCTAGCAAATTTTTATATAAACTATCGATTGTTTTGATGTTAACAGCTTATTTGAGACCTAAAGAATGCCATTCACTAATATTTCAGTCTAAATTTGTGCGATTCATAAGTAAAATCGAGTGTCCGGAATTCGAAGCAAAAGTGTCCGGATTTCGAATCAGCTTTTATCAGTGTCCGGGATTCGGAGCACAACAAGTCATTTTAATTTGCAAATTCTGATGAAAAATTATTAGAAAATACATATTTTGCATGAATTTTCTTGAAACTGACTGTTTATACTACATCCTGATGATATTTCTACATTTCCAACTTATTACATGATTTTTTGCCAGCTATAACATAAATGATATGCTACTAAGTGTCCGGATTTCGAATCATGACGTTAGAAAGAACGCTCAAAAAATTTTAAATTTAGAATAGAATTATAATATTGAAAAAAATAATTAAAACGCTTTTAAATTTAAAGAAGCAAAAATTATTCCAACATGTTCACAACATAACTAATATCAAAAAATTATGATCAATAAATCTGTGGTTCTCAAAATAAATTAAAATTACAAGCTGCGATTTTAAAGCGAAATAAAAATAAATTAAGCTTTATCACCCCGGTACGAGAATTGAACATACGACTTCTGGAATAGAAATCCAACACGCAAGTCGATACCAATCCCTAACCGGTCAGTATTTCCTGTTAGCATTTTTACTCTTTCAAGAGATTCTGACTTTGCCGAGCCGGCCAGATATTGTTTTGCACATTGTCAAAACCACAGATAAAAAATCATTCATAAAACTGATACAAAAGTATTCTGCATTTTAAAGCTTAAACTAATTTTAACATATATTTTTTGAAATTCATTTTTTTTTTCGTGCATCATTGAAACGAATGAGTTGTAGGTCTGCTCAAACTGGTTTGAAATTAATGGAATCGTCCTTAAACTGTATTTAAATTCTCTATAACTAAGTTTTAACTGTAAATCAATTATTGAAAACACAAAATATGTAACAGCTACAAAAGATTTTTAAATTTACTCCCTGCACACAATAACATAATAAAGCATACGCCGAATTGATAATTTGAAGGTGTAAAATTACCTGTTTTTGATGTAATTTTACCCAAATGTAGGAAATATTTGTAGGAAACAGACAAAATCTTCACCATATTTATGATTTTTACTAAATTTTAATATGTAATGTAATTATTATCAGACAATGATGAATATAATTTTTTATGAATAAACTGAATTCCAAAACATTAAATTTGGTTAAATTACTTCATAAACCTTCCAATTTTCACTTTTCTACATTTCAACTGCGTAAAAAGAAGCCTCTGTTTTTACATAAAAATACAAAAAACACCAAATCTACGTGGATTCCGATGGCTGAAATCTTGTTTGGGTAGTTATAAATCTATTTAACAATTTTAAAAATTCATATTAAGCTACAGTGTGCAGTATGTCTAAGGCTACCAACTGTACGGATTTTTTCCTTACCATACGGATTTTCGAACCACTTCGCGGATTTTTAACAGGCCGGAATTTTTGTAGGGAATTTTACGCATAATACGGATTTTTACGGAATTTTAACAACTTTTTAATCATTGAATTGCTTTTTCGATTTGGTCGAAGGTTTTGTTGTTTGAAATTTTTGGTTTCTGTGAGTTTGATTTAAAAAGGGAGAGTTTTCCGGGGTTTTCGTCAATTCAAACTTGATTATCAATAATTCTAGAGTTTTTAAACTATTGTCTTGCTTATGTTGATAGGACCTTTAAAAAAAACTCTAGAATTGTTATTTTAGAAATTCCTTACTAAATATATTCCATTTCTAAAAGCATTCTAAAACTTGTGAAAACATTTGAACATTTAACAAATCTAGAGTTTTTTTAAAGGTCCTATAAACTGTTGTGTTTCACATGCTATAGGACCTTTTCAATAAAAAAAACTCTGGAAAAGTGTTCGTGAAAACACTAAGAGCGATATTATTCGTAAAAACAATCTTGACATTTCGTAAACTTTTAAACGTTTAACAAAACAAAATTGAAGAACATAATTATTTAATTCAAATCATGGTTTATTTTATGAATACTTTTAAACGTGCAAGTTATAAGCACTCTGATAGCATTTTGTGAAATTTGTTAGCTGTAAAAATGACACAGTTTTATATTTTTAATTCTAAGATTGATTAAATTTAATTTATCTTAATAATTCAATGACAGTTTTTGTTATACCATGGTGGCATATCGGCAAAGTGTACGGATTTTTGCTCAGCAAGAGTTGGTAGCCTTAAGTATGTCCAATAAAAAAATCCTAATTATTTTTCTTAAGCTCAAATCAACATTTTTGTTTTTTTGCTTTGATCTATTTTTCTTGAACATCAGAATTGGATTTTTTATACAAATGATACTGTGGCAAAAAAATTTCTAAAAAGAGGACATATTCCACCGTTAAACTATTACTATCTAAAATTAAATTAAAAAATGCCCAGACGAACTTTCGAATAAGGAGTATGTAATGCAGATATGACAACACTGTCATTCGTTATGAGTGTATATCACAAAAACTTTTCAAGGATGTTTGTTAATTTTGTTGAACTTAACTACCAAGAACACCTCGTGCACAACATTCAAGTGGTCTTAGAAATTTGTAACTGAATAGTCGTCTGTCACTGTCTTAATAAAACCCAAAAATGTTTCGGATATAAAACGACAAGAATCAAGAGAAACTGAACTAAATGTGATCATTGTTGCATTTTTCAATACTTTTTCACCGCCATCTTGGATACAAAAATTATAAATCACTTTAAAATAGTTTGGGGTCATACTTAATCTCGTCAATCAAAAATAAGAAAGTGAAAAAAAAATCTTGATTCGATTATCCGAATTTTTGACTATCCGAAGTTATTTTTTTTCCGATGCCTTCGGATCGAGTTTGGACTGTACAAGTTTTTTAGCAACACTGCACCCATTATCTTCACGTGCGCTCGCCGTCTTTGAAAACATTCAAAACAGCTGATGTATCGCTGCTTGCAAATATTGGCACCACCACTAACAAACTTCCTACTCACACACTCAAACCACCGCCCTCACTCACACACACTCAAACAGCAGAGGTCAGCTCCAGCACACCAATACATCAAAGCGAAGTTTCAACAAATTCACCACCCTCTCTCGCGTTGATCGCGCACAGGCCTTCACAAACACTATAATCAGCTCCCAAATTCACCACCGGCACGACCACTTGTTGCGCTCATTCCGATACCGGCTGGTTTCAGAAGGTGGTGATGAATGAACGTGATCATAAACATCTAGCTACCAGTTGGTACACAGAAATTGGCACTTGATCAACGAACTGCGATCGAATTTGTTTGACTTTCGCTTTGATGTTTGCTTCCTTGATTAGAGGTAGATTAGCGTCTTTTGGGTAGTCCGAGATGGATCCGGTATCACCGATCAGTTGATCTCAAGCTGTGTGACCTCTTGGTTGCGCGGACTTCAAGGTCAACCGTAGAGTTGATCCACCTGCGTTCAACGGTATAGCGAACTCATTGCATGATCACTGACTCGCTGCGCTGATCTCTGCTGTTCTTCCCCCCGTACACACTTAAGATTAGACAGACAAACCTCGCTACGATCAGGTCTTCTCCTTGACCTAATTCACTAATCAAATTCTTCTCCGCGAGACTTGACTTGGTTTCGGCCGAACTTCGGATTCTTTTGAACACACTGACTGCGGTTTGACTAGACTGTTTCCGTTTCTTCTTCAACTCACTCGCTGACGATTCTTCACGTTTGGTTTGATGATCTTGCCGATCTTGCTTCTTCTCGGTAGATTTTTATGGCCTTCACTGACTTGACTGTTGACAACAACCGTGCTATTTTCATCCACAATTCTGAGAATTTCTTCGATCAACACTTATCTCAATTTGGCACAATCTTCTCTTCTGTAGTTTCTTCTTTCTCGTACAACCTTTTGGAACCTTATGAAACGATCAACACTCGGTTATAGGAAGGTCACCGGTGACTCCCAACAACAATAACCACGGCGATGTCCGACGACGACTGATAAAGCTGCGCTGAATATCTCGCTCTCTTCACGGCAAGTCTGCTGTGCTTCTACTGCTGCTTCGTTGAGTCGTGTTGTCGTTGTCGAGTCGGGGATGGACACTCTGCAAATGAAAAAAAAAGAAGCAAAGTACACAACATCAGCACAACAGTAAACGGTACAGTGAGGAGGGGGAGAGCGGTGTATTTTTAGAATCGCTTGGTTTCGTCGTTGTCGTCGTCTTCCACTGTTGTTGAAAGACATCATCAACGGCGAACTCGACAACGCCGGTGGGACGCGATTTGGGCCCCCTCTATAATCTGCTTTTTGAGGAATGCCTTAATAAAGAGCGCAGAAGGTGGATTGTGACGAAATTGTGGGGTTTATTTGTAGGTATGCGTGCTAAATGGATGATTTGAAGCAGCTACGATATAGCAAGTGCAAGTGAACGAGGAATTTTAGTGGGAATATTTTTGGAGACAAATTTTTGAGTGTCAAAGTGATCTCATTAGATGTTATCTATGCAGTGAAAATGATGATAAATTCGAATTTCGGTTAAATTTTTCAAAAATCATTTTTTTTAAACTGTGGAAAAATTTTTCCGAAATTTCCAGAACGGTAAAAAATCTTTGACCGAGTTATGATTATTTTAATCAATACTAATGTTCTAAAAAAGTCAAAATATTGGTCGCAAAAATTTTTCAATTTTATTTTTCGGTGTAAAATTAAATTTGCAATCAAAAAGAACTTTAGTGACCTTTAGTTGCTGAGATATATAAGAAAATGGAGGGTTGTTTGGGTGAGACTTAGAAAACATCAATTTTCCTGTTTTTAAATTTTTGCATGGCAATATCTCAGCAACTAAGGGTCGTATCAACAAAGTTTTTAAAGCCAAATATAGAGAATTTTCTCAGCTATTCAAAACTTTTTTTTTCAAAAATGGGCAAACATGGGCACTAATTTAAATAAAATGAATATCTCATAATGTTTAGAAGCAAACCCCTTATGTTTATATATCAACATTTTTGTGATTGTCTGCTCTACAACTTTGTAGAACATTGTTACACTCTAAAAAAACCCCTGCAAAGTTACAAAAGACACGAAATTTTAAAATGAAAATATTGTTCTACACTTCTGGGTCAATGTTGATTCGATACATTAAATTTCCCTTAAAATGACAAGTTCCAAAAAATTTTATTGACAAGTAACGGAAAATGGCAGAGTTTTTAAAACTTTTTTAGTGTTTTTTTTTTTCGATGAAAAATATTTTTTTTCGGAAATCTGAGTACGCCATCAAATCGGGCGTCTAATTTTACATAAAAGTCCTTTTGACATCAAATTTCTATCTCATCGCCGTTTCAGGCTACAAATTATTGAAAAACACCTCTTTTTTCGCATGTTTAAAAATGGAAGGGGTCGTACCGCCCCTCCGTCACGAGATATCAAAAAGCGGACCTCGGATTCGTGATCAGGGACAAAAGTTACCACTTAGGACAAAGTTTCACGCAAATCGAAAAGGGAACTTTTCCGGATTTCGTGTGAGTTGGTAGAGAAATACCCAGTGATAAAACGTGAAATCAATTTTTTACCGTGTATCACTTTTTTCAGTGTAGTCCTTATCCATACCTGCAACTTTGCCGAAGACACCAAATCGATCAAAAAAATCCTTCAAAAGAAACAGATTTTTGAAATTTCAAAAATATTTTTTGTGTCAATTGTGTATGGAAAATTATATGGACAAACTAATAATGCAAAATGGCTTCTTTGGGCATACCGAAGGCACCAAAAAAGTTTCAGCCGGATTAAATAAAAAAATGCCAAAAAAGACCAATTTCGTCTTGAATTTCGTAGATTATCGCTCTTTGGTTTCTTCGGCAAAGTTGTAGGTATTGATGAACACTATTCAGAAAAATAGTTGGTACAAGGAAAGATTTGTTTTAATTAACCTTTTAACAAAAAATCCATTTCCCAGAATTAAAATTAAAAATAAATAATTCTGTTTTAGTCTAATCTAATCTAATCAGACCCTAGCGCAGCCAATCTTTTGAAAGGATCCTGGAGAGTGCCTTAGGTTAGATGACGCCTAGCACTCTTCTTGTCATTTATTAACATTTGTAGTGTGCTATTGCATTGAAATGCATTGAAACATCACAAGCGTTAAAGCGGCCAGACCTACTGCGTAAAGCCGAATCGCAAAGATGATTCGTAATTGGGTTGAGATTGAGCGCAGGGGTGTTCGAATAACAACACAATTCTGAATCGACAGGGGAGGAAGAAGCGTGGGGACACATCACCATACGCTCCGAGATGTCGGTTGTATTCGTTGGGAGCACCATAGGGACGTGGCGTTACATCGTGCTGCCATCTGGTTTTTTAAAGTGCAAGAGTGGAAAAGGGCTGAGTCATCGTCTAAAAATAGACGGCGTCCTATCTCGCCCAGCAAAATGGAGTCGATAAAGTAGTCCGTTTCGATGCGAAAAAGTGGAAAACGTGGTCTAAAAATAGCGACGCCATCCCCCTATGCTAAGAAGGTTTGGTACTCCGAGACCCTCTGGGATGGGACATTGTATTTCCACGAATGCCCTGGACACTATTTGCCGTGGTTATAGCGCCACAACTCGCTATCTGTAACAGTATTCCTATTTCCTGTCCATGCTCACCAAGTCGTCATGGCCTAGTGGTTAGCATTTTTGCTTGCCCCACCAACCTTAGGACAGAGTCAGACCATAAAACCTTTGGTGCTATTCTTTAATTTTATATGGTCAATTCGCTGAAGGCGACTTTTAACTTATGTTCATAAAAAAATGTTTCATTTACAAGGTTTATATATTTTAAAATTCTTTTTAAATAAAATTAGATCAAATTTTTAATTTTATGACAAAAAAAGCTTTATATTTGTTTAAATAAGTGGTTTTGTAGTTCAAAGTGTGTTTACAACCTAGGCTTTTGAGACCTTAAAATGTCTAGTGATTTTTACGTTGATTTTCACTTTTACAGATCAATTCTTTCTAAATTATAATAACCTTTTAGATCTGACTTCATGGTGGCGGGGAACAAAAGTTTGATAAAAGTTGAAAAATATTATTTTTTTAGGTTCTTTCAAGTTAAGTTTTTAAATGTTTTTTTGTGTCTATCAATAAATAAACTAGTGTTAGTTCATTACCTTGATTTTAGAAAGAAACAAAGATAAATTTCAAAAAAATAATTAATTTATTTTTTTGTTTAAAATTTAGGGTTGTTTTTAATTTTCATGATTTCTTTTTAAATTTTCATGCACTAATTCTATGATATGGTCTTTTCAAACAAAACTTTATCACTGCAAAGTTTTAGTAACTTTTTTGCTTACCCCTTATTGATTTCAAGTTTTAATCGAGACCTCAAAAACTGGTTATAATTTTTTTAAAATAAATGTCTTTGTGTAGTTTCATACATTGTCAAATCAAATTTTTGGCAAAATTCCCTCTTAGATGAACAGGTGATGTTAAAATCAGAGACTTGGTTTATGCAAAATCTCACTCCTCCTCCATTTTTTAGGATCGTGGGCAGTGACAAAACTAAACAGATTGGTCCAAAGATTCAATTATTTTTGGACATCAGCAGTTTCAGAGCAGATGGCCTGGTATTGGTAGCAGGAGTTAGATGACTGGTCAGTCATTGGGACAATCCGGGTCGCGGAGGCCCCTCGCGGATGTTCCGATGAAAGGACATTTGCCGAACCGTAAAAGTTGGGGCAATATGGGTATCAAACTTTAGGGATTTTGATACTGGACATGAAATTTGACATTTTGGCAGTAGTGGCCATCACCTGGAGTGGCCGGAGGCCCCGGGGATGTTCCGATAAGGGGACATTTGCGGAACCATAAGAGTTGGGGCAATATGGGTATCAAAGTTTAGGGATTTTGATACTGGACATGAAATTTGACGTTTCGGCAGTAGTGACCACAATCCGGAGTGGCCGGAGGCCTCGCGGATGTTCCGATGAGGGGACATTTGCCGAACCGTAAAAGTTGGGGCAATATGGGTATCAAACTTTAGGGATTTTGATACGGGACATGAAATTTGACATTTTGGCAGTAGTGGCCACCACCTGGAGTGGCCGGAGGCCCCGGGGATGTTCCGATAAGGGGACATTTGCGGAATCATAAGAGTTGGGGCAATATGGGTATCAAACTTTAGGGATTTTGATACTGGACATGAAATTTGACGTTTCGGCAGTAGTGACCACAATCCGGAGTGGCCAGGGGCCAAGGGATGTTCCGATGGGGGACATTTGCCGAACCGTAAGAGTGAACAATATGGGTATCAAACTTTAGGGATTTTGATACTGGACATGAAATTTGACATTTTGGCAGTAGTGGCCACCTGGAGTGGCCGGAGGCCAGGGGATGTTCCGATAAGGGGACATTTGCTGGACCGTAAGAGTTGGGGCAATATGGGTATCAAACTTTAGGGATTTTGATACCGGACATGAAATTTGACATTTCGGCAGTAGTGACCACAATCCGGAGTGGCCGGAGGCCCTGGGATGTTGATAAGGGGACATTTGGAACCATAAGAGTTAGGGCAATATGGGTATCAAACTTTAGGGATTTTGATACTGGACATGAAATTTGACATTTTGGCAGTAGTGGCCACCACCTGGAGTGGCCGGAGGCCCCGGGGATGTTCCGATAAGGGGACATTTGCCGAACCGTAAGAGTTGGGGCAATATGGGTATCAAACTTTAGGGATTTTGATACTGGACATGAAATTTTACATTTCGGCAGTAGTGGCCACAATCTGGAGTGGCCGGAGGCCCCGGGGATGTTCCGATAAGGGGACATTTGCTGGACCATAAGAGTTGGGGCAATATGGGTATCAAACTTTATGGTTTTTGATACTGGACATGAAATTAGTCATTTCGGCAGTAGTGACCACAATCCGGAGTGGCCGGAGGCCCCGGAGATGTTCCGATAAGGGGACATTTGCGGAACTATAAGAGTTGGGGCAATATGGGTATCAAACTTTAGGGATTTTGATACTGGACATGAAATTTGACGTTTTGGCAGTAGTGACCACAATCCGGAGTGGCCGGAGGCCCCGCGGATGTTCCGATGGGGGGACATTTGCCGAACCGTAAGAGTTGGGGCAATATGGGTATCAAACTTTAGGGATTTTGATACTGGACATGAAATTTGACATTTTGGCAGTAGTGGCCACCACCTGGAGTGGCCGGAGGCCCCGGGGATGTTCCGATAAGGGGACATTTGCTGGACCGTAAGAGTTGGGGCAATATGGGTATCAAACTTTAGGGATTTTGATACCGGACATGAAATTTGACGTTTCGGCAGTAGTGACCACAATCCGGAGTGGCCGGAGGCCCCGGGGATGTTCCGATAAGGGGACATTTGCGGAACCATAAGAGTTGGGGCAATATGGGTATCAAACTTTAGGGATTTTGATACTGGACATGAAATTTGACATTTTGGCAGTAGTGGCCACCACCTGGAGTGGCCGGAGGCCCCGGGGATGTTCCGATAAGGGGACATTTGCCGGACCGTAAGAGTTGGGGCAATATGGGTATCAAACTTTATGGTTTTTGATACCGGACATGAAATTTGACATTTTGGCAGTAGTGGCCACAATCCGGAGTGGCCGGAGGCCCCGCGGATGTTCCAATGGGGGGACATTTGCCGGACCGTAAGAGTTGGGGCAATATGGGTATCAAACTTTATGGTTTTTGATACTAGGCATGAAATTTGACATTTCGGCAGTAGTGACCACAATCCGGAGTGGCCGGAGGCCCCACGGATGTTCCGATGGGGGGACATTTGCGGGACCGTAAGAGTTGGGGCAATATGGGTATCAAACTTTATGGTTTTTGATACTGGACATGAAATTTGACATTTCGGCAGTAGTGGCCACAATCTGGAGTGGCCGGAGGCCCCGCGGATGTTCCGATGGGGGGACATTTGCTGGACCGTAAGAGTTGGGGCCAGAGCTGAAAATGTCAGGGGTCCTGACGCGAAAATCGGCGACGCATACACGATTTTTTCAGATTCATTCACTGAACCGCAAAACCGTGACATAAACAAACCCAACTCAGTCGTGAGTGCCCTAGCTCACTGAGCAGCTGCAATGCGAGGCAGTAGTCGACCAACGCTCATTCGACGTTGCACGCACACACATAAAGAAACAAGTTTTTACACAAAAAGTTGGTATTTATGCGTGGAAATGTAATTTTGAATATAAGTTATGGTTGTTTTAAGTGTTTTGCACAGTCTAGAACCATTCAATTGCTTAAAAATAGTCTAAATAGTGTTTAGAGAGGATTTTACGAGTCAGTCATACGACACGAATTGAGTGAGTGTAGCTCATTTTTTCACGTCTCTCATTCTCCAGCAGCCGACCGGCACGAGTCAGGCGGCAGTGGTTGAACGGACACAGTAGGCTTACAGTCACATGCTAGCAGTGAACTGACATTTTGGTTTGCTTCATGTGTACGCTGGGTTGGAAACATTTTGCAGGCCTGGATGGGGCAATATGGGTATCAAACTTTATGGTTTTTGATACCGGACATAAAATTTGACATTTTGGCAGTAGTGGCCACAATCCGGAGCACAAGCGTGCCCAGCTCTTTGAGGAAGGTGGGGCAATAATATGGACGTTTTGAAAAAATACGTCATTTGTGGACACCCCCTGACCAAATTTATAACAAATTTCTGAGGATGGTGGGGCAGTTGCCCCATGTTGCCCCACCCTGTGCACGCTAGTGATCCGGAGTGGCCGGAGGCCCCGCGGATGTTCCGATGGGGGGACATTTGCCGGACCGTAAGAGTTGGGGCAATATGGGTATCAAACTTTATGATTTTTGATACTGGACATAAAAAGTTGCATTTGGCCATTATCTGAAATTAAGCAGTTAAAATATATTGCTTATTAGGCAGGAAGTAATAAATAGACTACTGCGATGCACATTTTTTTGTGCCACTGTGAAAATCTGTTTCTGGAAATTTAGAATAACTATCTCGTAATCATTAAGAGCCCTGTAAAGGGCAAGGTAAAGGGTAGATTTTAATGTCTACTGTTCAAATTTCCTTTACTGCCGCCGATTGCTTGCAACAGCCTTGCAAAAACATTCCCGCATCTTGGTAACTTTCGAATGGTGAAGGAAAGTAAATTGATTTAACTTCGATTTCTATTTCAGCTCCACTTGCAATTTCCGTCCCCTTAGTTCGATAGGACGGTTATTATAAGGGGGGAATTTGGACCGGACATTCTAATCGAAAATTTCAACAATCATCTTACAAAGTTCTTTGTCATACTGGTCATGTGTAACATAACCACCTGCACCTTTTTTTTTTTCATTTAACAATTTAACGAAATGGGTAATTTCGTTATCTTTCGCCATTTTACAGTTTATTGGTTGATTCTGAAACTTTCAATAAAGAAATGACATGAGTAAATTAAAACATTAAAAAAAAATCATTCGAAAGAAAAAAATATTTAAAAATTACAAAGCCAAATCCCAAATCAAAATAATAGTTGAATTCACATCATTTTATCGCAAAAAAAATGATCTCAATTTTTTTTTTATTTAGACACTCAATTTTTTATTTAATATTTCATGATCAACGTTAGGGGCCAGTCATAGAACTATTTTGAAAAGTCGTCGCGGGCCGGATGAAATGGCTTCACGGGCCGGATCCGGCCCGCGGGCCGTACGTTGGGCAGGCCTGGTGTAAACCTTCTGATGGCCGACTGCTTAGCGTCCCAGACCACCAATCCAAAGGTGTGAGTTCGAATCCCACCTGATTCATTTTCGTTTTTGTTCATATTCAAAGTTCAATTTCCTGATTCCAAATTTCATAGGTACCGGCCGGGATTTGATCCCTGAACCTTCTGCTTATGAGGCAGAATCCGTAACCATTAAGCCACGGAGCCGGTTAGGAAGGCTCCTCTAAAGATTTGAGGCAAAAAAAATAGTACTGAGCACTATTTAAAATATCTGGCAGTTTCAAATATACTGCAAATATCAAATTTTTGATGATTTTTTCCGAAAACATTCAAATTTATCAATTGCCCGTATAGTAATAATAGGTACAGCCAACCGGCGGTCGCATGATTGTGATACATGGCGGCATGAAAGTATATCAGAATCTGCATGAAAACTGTCCTCATGCATTTTTTGCGATATAGGGGTATGACATTTTTGCCCGTTACCGACAATTATCGACATTACCGACGGCAGATTGATTGTATTGCAGAAAAAAATCTTAATGGAACGAGGATTGAACCATCAACTTCTAGGTTGCTGATCCGACACGCTACCACCGCGCCATGGGCGCTTGATGAATGGTGAAGGACAGAGCGCGAACATAATGTTCTCTCTAGAGTGTTGCTCGGGGACACACCAGCATTCTATGTGTTGGTGAGAACTGCAGATCGCTGACGTGTTTACACGCGGGCAAAAATGATCTATGGGCTTGCTGCAAAATATGTAATAAAATATAACATTTTCTGCAGCAAATCCACTGTTGCAGATTTTGAGATATATTTTTCGTTTGGGTGTAGTATCCATAAACTACGTGGACACTTTTATGGAAATCTCAACCCCCCTCCCCCGTCGTGGACAATTTCCTTACAAAAAAAAATAAAAAAAACAACCACCAATAACCCCTCCCCCCCTCCCCTTAAAGTTTCCACGTGGTTTAATAGGGACGTGGCGTTACATCGTGCTGCCATCTGGTTTTTTTAAGTGCAAGAGTGGAAAAGTGCTGAGTCATCGTCTAAAAATAGACGGCTTCCTATCTCGCCCAGCAAAATAAAGTCGATAAAGTAGTCGGTTTCGATGAGAAAAAGTGGAAAAAGTGTTCTAAATATAGCGACGCCATCCCTCTATATGGTAAATATTTCAGCGATCTGCAGTTACCACCAACACACATAAAGCTGACCCGTCCCCGAGCAACAATCCAAAGAGAAGAATATGTTGGTGCTCTTTCACTATCATTTCAACGAGCGTCCATGGCGCGGTGGTAGCGTGTCGGATTAAATAACCAAAATGTTGGTGGTTCAATCCTCGTTCTGTTAAGGGTTTTTTTTTTGTAAAATACAACCAAAAAGCTGTCGGTAATGTCGATAAATGTCGATAACGGGCAAAAATGTCATACCCCTATATCGCAAAAAATGCATGAGGACAGTTTTCATGTAGATTCTGATATACTTCCATGCCGCTATGCATCAAAATCATGCGACCGCTGTTTGGGTGTAGTTTTTATTAAACTAACTGTTGAAATTTATTATTTAGGGATGCTTAGTTCTCTTGACTGACTAATTCAATAATTATATAATTAAAAGTATCCATCACGTCTTAATCCACATTGATTCAACTTGCAGTAAACATTCATCAAACCTTTGTAAATCACCGTTAATTGGCGGACCTGTCCGGCCTTGCCTGATTTCAAGCTAAACAATAAAATTAGCTCAAAGATGCCGCCACGCCTCCGTTTAATTCGTGGCCATACCTTAAGATATACAAAATTTATCATATGGAAATAAGGTAACAACAACGTATCACGCAAGCTCATTCAATTCACATTACCGATTTTTAATGACTTTGACGTGGATCGACACCGTAAATTTTAGTGCACGTGCGCGTGCATTTTGATGGTGAATTAGATTAATCAATTAAATTAACGGTTATCAAACATTAGGAAGGCATTGAAATCATTTCCACTTTATTCATTTTTTTTTTTTGTACAAATCATTATTGCGGATTGCGGATTTTTTTTTTTTTATTGGAAATGGGTGTTGGATTTTTTCGCTGTTTCTGATTAGATCACTCTCACTCCGGTCTCGATACCAAGAGTACTATGAAATAATCAATAATCAAACCTCAGTTACACCGGAATGTTTCACGGAAAGATTTCCTTTATCAGAGTTTCCAACTCTAAAGAGGTGTAACCGATTAGTTCAGGGGTTTTGTCAAAATAAAAAATCTAAAGTTAAACCATTTTCCCAAAATAAGCTTCTGGTTCATTTTCCACTTATATTTTGACAACGTTTGGAAAAATTACACAACTATCTGATACCAAAATTCAAACATTTTTTTCTATAATTTTTTTTTACTGTGATGGCAAAAAGCGACCCAACAAGCTGCACCGCGAGCGTCATTCATCCGGTGCTGAAAGCGATTACTGGAACCGCTATTTTTACTACCTTTTCTCATATCTTGACGCCACCGGTTGACATTTTTTTATCAGGAGTTCACGGTACAAACCGGCCGGTTTTACGGTGGTGTTGTGATAACTAGACGCCGTTGTGTTCTCTTGTTTCAAATAAGAAATAGTTTGTTTAACATCATATCATTTAGATTTATTTGACAGTTTTTGCACAATTTTTTTTCTTAACACTTTCATATAAATATTTGTTAATTTTTTTTTAATCGGAAGCAATTTTCAAATTTTCATAGTTTTTGCTTTTGAATTTAATTGAAAATTGTTAAATATTCACAGCTAAAAGAGTAGTTATCCAGCTGCGTGTAAAAAGCTTAGGTGTAAAATGCATTATTTTATGAAATTCTGTGTAATTTTAGACCCTAAAATATGTAGCCCATCAGTATGGGAAACCTTCTGGACCGAAATGTCAAGCTCATATATGCGTTTATCCTTTACATTCTTCATCGGTCAGATGGCCGGGTGGGCTAAGGCGCCAGTCCTAACCTGTCCTAACTATTGGTGCTGGGTTTGAATCCCGTCGGTTACAACTTTTTTTTGTGTCTACAGAAATTTTACATGCAGTGTGTAATATTTAGTGTCTTTCTTGACGAAATTTATGTGCATGCGATTTTACCATCGGATTTTTTGCTGTGTAGGAAGACATTGGTGCTGGAAAACAAAAATATGTTTTAAGATAGAGATTCTCTCTATAAAACTACACATTTTTATTTGACCTTGCTTTTAAATTTATTTGCCATTGAAAATTGCAAAAAACAGAGTTTTGAATCATACAAATAAAATTTGATGATTTTTTCAAATTATTTTCTTCATATGGTCAATATTGGTACAAGAAACCACAACGCCACCCGACTGTCAACCCTCCCAGATAGCACAGCACCGGAGACGCGGAGCGATCAAGCAAAATGTGGAACCGGTAAATACGGGCGCGCGCGATGAGGCTTATCAGGCTCAAGAAATAGCACGTGTCAATTTTCTGAAACGGCTCCATTCGAGACTGACTGACTCGACAGCACGCAAAAACAAACAAACTGTTTCAATATCTGGATGGGCAGCAGTAAAAAAATGGAAACAAATTCAAATTCCACTTGGTAAATAAACTCTTCTCGCCGCACATTCAGCGAATAAATAAACTTCCGCCACACGGACAAAGTCTGGGCCGGGGATAGTTATTAATAGAATTAATGGCAACCAGTCAGCGGTGTCGAAGGGGCAGAGTTGCCAGTTCGATGGAATCGATTAATTCCAACAAGATGAAGAAAAGCGTGGACAGTAGAAGCAAAACCAGTTACGCTACTTTGTTGCAGTTTCTAAGCTCAACCCTTGTGTTGCATCTTTGTGGTGCATTGATTGATTGATGACACCTGTCGAGATATTAATTGACTTTGGACATGCTAATCACGTTGGTTGTTTAATGCCATTAAACTGGTTACGGTAGGGAAAGGATGAAGAATATATCAATAGAAGATAATTAGTTTTCGGACTATTGTATATCAAGTACCGACAAAAAAAGTACAAAATTAATTATTTTTTAATTCATCGATTAAAAGTTTACCAACAAAATATTTCCAACATTCCGCAAGCATTATTTGACTTGGACTTGACGTGGAAAACATTTTAAAATTCTGAAAGCACAGTCCAAATTAACGCACATGCAAGGGATTTCTTTGCTAACTTTAAATTTTGATCCTCTTATAAACCCCTAAACATTTAAGCTCTAACACATGTGAATTTGAAGAAAATTCCCCTCTTTTTCTCTAGTTTGAGAAAGAATGTAGGCAGTGTTATACAAGTGTTTCAAAACTGTCATAAAACAAAATATAATCAAGAATCAAAAATATTTAAATATCAATTCGAAGTAAGGGAAATTCTCATATGTTTGGCAGGTTAAGCACTCTCTCCTAACTTCATCCAAATTGCAGATATTCACTATTGAAACAACTTATTTGGTAAAACTCAACATTTTAGTCAAAAACGTGTTTTAAAATGCATTTTACACCTGCCCAGTTGTTTTGCATAAACTTTGATAAATATTTGAAACGGCCTTATTAATATATATATATTAGGGTGTTTCATCCAAACAAAAAAGTTCTCAGAATCAGGCAAACCGAGGTTCCCCTAGAAGAGGATACCCATAGGGACTCTCATGCCAAATATCAGCCCATTTGGTTGAGAATTGGCCTGTCCCCAGCGGTTCAAAGTTTACATGTAAATTACTATGGGATTTTTATGCTTTTCGTTCAATCGTTCCTACAGATCTGGGGACAACATGGATTCACTCGGAATAAAGACAGGCGTGTAGGGGATGGTCCAATGAACAAATTCCAGAAGGAATTAGGGTTGTCCATTCTGTCCCCAAGGTGCGCATTGGATCGTGGTAGCTGCCTGACGTATGGCGTCGCGATGTTCATCAAGCTTTCATAGCATGCTAAGGAAAATTTGATGCTTTTTTAGGGAAAACCGTTGATTCCGGAGACATCGGATTGTTTGCCGATGCGCCAGGTCTAGGGACAACGAATCCATATGCTCTCTTCGGGAAAAGTGTTCTCCAGACCATTCCCCATAGGGCTGACCATACCAGAAGTTGACGCGTGATTTTCCCAGACCTGTAGGAGCGTTTGAACAAAAAGTTCCAATTTCCCATAGTGATTTCCATGTAAACTTTAACCCTGATGCGCGCAGCCAGTTTACAACCAAATGAGCTGATATTTGGCATGAAAGTCCCTATGGGTATGCCCTACAAGGGGAACCATACTAAAACTTGATCCGAGAACTTTTTGAAAAACGTACCCACCTAATATATATATATATATATATATATATATATATATATATATATATATATATATATATATATAATGTACCAATACAAATAACACATTAAAAACATAATATAACTTAAAACAAATTTGCTCGTCAGGCTAATTTTTTCTCAAATAAATTGCCGTTGGGCTACTTCATTTAACTTACAACAAAAACAATCAACAATCAAAACCAAAATCTACTATCCCTCAGTTCTGAAACTGATTCTTAAATTTCAAGTCTAATTTTCAACATTTTGAAATAAAAATGGAAAATAGTGTCGAAAAATTGTAAAATTTCAAAAAATACATGATGAAAAATCCTTAAGTTTTCTGTTTTTCAGGTCTGAAGCCTCAAAAATATTGAAAAAATACCCTGTTTGATTATAATTACAATAATAAATGCTATACAATGAACTCAAAAAAAATACAATAGATTTTTAGCAAAACAATATAAAAGAGGTATCAAAACCTAAAAAAAATCAATATTCTATCAAAAATCACTCTTAAAAACGATACCCTCAAATTCAAACTTGTATTGAACTAAATAAAAATACCTGTTCAAAATTCTATTTTTAGCAAATCAAACATAAGCAAGAACATTTTCAAAAAGATGTTGAAGATTTATTCCTAAAAAAATATTGTTATTGAAAACAGACTCATATAAAAATATCAATTTAAAAATTGCATTTGGTTTTTTGAGAAACTTAATGTGATTCTATTTTTCATCTTCAATATATTCAAGTTCTCTCAATTTTTGGGATGAAATTTAATATTTTTTTATAATGCAATATATTAAGGGGTTACATATATGTAAATCGTCAAAAATGTCCGAAGTTGGTGTGGCACACTTTTAAACTATTTTATAATCTTTTTGCAGGGCATTTAAATGTACACTTTCATCAATCAACAAAATAAATATGAAAACATTTGGATGTACCATTGCGCAGTTGTAAGTGAATTGGAATCAATTAAGCATTAGTATAAAAAATAGTCATTCTTATAAAAATTTCAAAGAAAACATACTGTCAGAACTCGCCAGCGTTAATTAAAATTAGGATAAAGAGAAACATAGCTTTAAGGAATCGATTTATCGATATTGAATCAAATCCTGCATCTGCACACTTTGTAACAAATTAAAAGGCTAAGCCCTAAGTTACATTATTTGAATTGAATAAATAAATAAGTAAGCAGTTTCTAAAGGGGGGCCACGATATCTCAACACTGCTTAGACCAGATCAGCTCAAAATGTTGGTGAAGACTCGTTAAACCGGTCCTGTGGGCATGATGATGGTCGATATTCAAAAACTTAATTTTTAAAAAAGATAAAAATATGTTTATGTTGTTCATATAAGAAAAAAACGTCAGTTTTTGATTTTTGTATTTAAAAAAAAATCTAAATTTCGAATTTGGGCTTCGTCATGCTCACGGGATATTCCATTCCTCCATCTCGAGATATCGTGACACCCGTAAATCAAGTCCTTGTTTAGAGTAAAACCTTTACAAAATTTGACAGTTCGCTTTGCGCATGGCAAAATTTTGATCTTGAATCGTCTCTTACTCTGTTTAATCATGTAATATCTTTGTGAAACTTTCAGGAGTGATTAAAAGTCATATTTTTAGTAAATTTTGTGAATTTTCTGTAATATGAAACTTGTAGGGTAGAGTAGTCATCAATGAGACACGGGGAACAATGATAAAATGGCTCTCACAAGTCGTAGTTTCAACCAATCAGGCTCATATTTGAGGGAAAGGTGTGTCTACTGGATACACGTCTGCCATATAAGTGGCTTTGGTTATGGACGCTCCCTTGAAAAGTAAATCATAAATGTTTGATTCTGGGGTGTAAAAGTAAATTATGGACAAAAAAAACCTTTTCGCTCGTAGGCTGCCGTTTACACAAAAATAATATTTCTTCAAATTTCTTTCGACGTTCCATAGGGATTAAGTTGGGCTACAATGTCCTTTCATTAGATTTGGCCAAAATTTAGAATATAGCCAGAATCCAGGGCTGTCTCATTGTTCCCCACTCATTTCAGCCCATGGGTAACAATGAGACACTTTGTTTTTTCTTCAATAAACTTTTCAAAATCGATGGAAATCTTTCAAAACATGAATTAAAAGTGATTTTTGGCATATTTATAGAGTTTAAACTTCATTTAACCAAAAATACAAAGTTATTTGGTATTAATATATGGATTTTACAAAATTTAAATACTTTTTAGTATAACTTTTGTTATTAAAAGTTTCATGTTGGCAAAATTGCTCTAAAATGTTCAAGGCAAGTCACCTGCA
The DNA here is from genome assembly GCF_015732765.1 of Culex quinquefasciatus. NCBI lineage: Eukaryota > Metazoa > Arthropoda > Insecta > Diptera > Culicidae > Culex > Culex quinquefasciatus. Next base: position 163,465,133 of record NC_051862.1, read on the forward strand.
ATTGAACAATACAAAAACATGATGTATTGCTAGAAAAATTTTGATTTTCGTAGAGTGTCTCATTGTTCCCCAGCTGTCTCATTGTTCCTGCCAAGTGCGTCTACAATGAGACAGTTGAATAACTCTGGCTGTAGATGTCGGATCGATCTCATATTTTGGTCAATATTAGAGCACATTAAAAGAAAGATAATGCAACTAAAAGCTCATTAAAACATGCTGATGAAAAAATTAGAATAATCGTTGAAGGTTGAAAACCAAAAGTGTCTCATTGATGACTACCCTACCCTACAAAATATGTATGTAACCCCTTAAAGGAATATGTTGAACAAACGATAAAAGAATGTTCTTTGTTCTTTTGCTCTTATTTTGCATAGTTCGAAAAAAATATGTTGGTAGGTTTGCTCTAATGGTTATGGTAATTTTGCTGGTAGAAGTCGTTGATTCACCGAAGTATTTCTGAAAAGTTCGATTTTTCTAAACATAAGAATCGGAAACAACCTTAATTCTCAAGCAAGCAAGACTGTTATGAGTACACAAAAGTTCTAAAACCCCTTTTTTGCTGAAAAAAAAAAACAGATCTTCCTTAAATTTTCCGACCAGGGCTACTGTACAATATTTGTAAACAATGTAATTATGTAATCAAATAGAAATTATAGACAAAAATCATCAAAATATCATTTACTCTTTGATGATCTTTTCGCAATTCGCAATTCGCTTTGATGATCTTTTGAGAGTTTATGGGAGATTGTCCTCCATGGTGAAATATGTGTGTCTCAGTTTCCGTAGTGACAAAAGTACAGTGAAAAAATTATAATATCATCCCTGAATGACACAATCCAAATATCCAATATCAATTTGACTCACCTTTGAAATGTTCGATGCTTGTTATTCGTTGCAAATGTTAATCCAGAAATGCAAAGTACTGACTGTTTTTCCCTTATTTCTGTTTTATTCAAAATTGATATTGCTCCACAAACTGACTTTACGCGGTCAAATTTTTACTTGCATTAAAAGCACTTTTCAATTCTTATTGAAGTATATCCACACTATGTTTCACCAATACGCTTGACAACAGATATAAATTTGTCACTTCTGCTGACCACCACGATGTCACGAGAAAACCTTTCACGTTTAGTTCTGCTTCACAATCTGCAACAGCTTCAGTTAGTTAAAAAGCGTGAAAATGGTTTGAGCGAAAAATAGTAAACAACTCACTAAACGGACGACGAGATGACCCAACCGAATGTGTGTCTGTGTGTTTGTCCATCGCTATCGAGCCACTTTATTTACAGTCCACCAGCGTCCAAACAATAAAGTTTTGAGCGAGAGAAAACACGCAAAATGTACAATTTAATGCATCGCACACACCATCGCCACCGCGTGTTGACACATGACCGTTTTGTCAGCGCGACTAAATTGCCAATGAGCAATTCTCTACGAAATCGGTCTTTTTTCTTCAATTTTAATTTTTGTATTTTTTAATTCGGCTGAAACTTTTTTGGTGCCTTCGGTATGCCCAAAGAAGCCATTTTGCATCATTAGTTTGTCCATATAATTTTCCATACAAATTCGGCAGCTGTCCATACAAAAATGATGTATGAAAATTCAAAAATCTGTATCTTTTGAAGGAATTTTTTGATCGATTTGGTGTCTTCGGCAAAGTTGTAGGTATGGATACGGACTACACTGGAAAAATAATACACGGTAAAAAAATTTGGTGATTTTTTATTTAACTTTATCACTAAAACTTGATTTACAAAAAACACTATTTTTAATTTTTTTATTTTTGATATGTTTTAGAAGACATAAAATGCCAACTTTTCAGAAATTTCCAGGTTGTGCAAAAATCACTGACCGAGTTATGAATTTTTTAATCAATACTGATTTTTCAAAAATCGAAATTTTGGTCGTAAAATTTTTCAACTTCATTTTCGATGTAAAATCAAATTTGCAATCAAAAAGTACTTTACTAAAATTTTGATAAAGTGCACCGTTTTCAAGTTATAGCCATATTTAAGTGACTTTTTGAAAATAGTCGCAGTTTTCATTTTTAAATTAGTGCACATGTTTGCCCAGTTTTGAAAAAATATTTTGAAAAGCTGAGAAAATTCTCTATATTTTGCTTATTCGGACTATGTTGATACGACCTTTAGTTGCTGAGATATTGCAATGCAAAGGTTTAAAAACAGGAAAATTGATGTTTTCTAAGTTTCACCCAAACAACCCACCATTTTCTATCGTCAATATCTCAGCAACTAATGGTCCGATTTTCAATGTTAATATATGAAACAATTGTGAAATTTTCCGATCTTTTCGAAAAAATATTTTTGGAATTTTCAAATCAAGACAAACATTTTAAAAGGGCGTAATATTGAATGTTTGGCCTTTGTGAAATGTTAGTCTTGATTTGAAAATTCCAAAATATTTTTTCGAAGAGATCGGAAAATTTCACAAATGTTTCATATATTAACATTGAAAATCGGACCATTAGTTGCTGAGATATTGACGATAGAAAATGGTGGGTTGTTTGGGTGAAACTTAGAAAACATCAATTTTCCTGTTTTTAAACCTTTGCATTGCAATATCTCAGCAACTAAAGGTCGTATCAACAAAGTCCAAATAAGCAAAATATAGAGAATTTTCTCAGCTTTTCAAAAATATTTTTTTCAAAACTGGGCAAACATGTGCACTAATTTAAAAAAATGAAAAACTGCGACTATTTTCAAAAAAGTCACTTAAATATGGCTATAACTTGAAAACGGTGCACTTTATCAAAAATTCACTAAAGTACTTTTTGATTGCAAATTTAATTTTACATCGAAAATAAAGTTGAAAAATTTTTACGACCAAAATTTCGATTTTTTGAAAAAATCAGTATTGATTAAAAATTCATAACTCGGTCAGTGATTTTTGCACAACCTGAAATTTCTGAAAAGTTGGCATTTTATGCCTTCTAAAACATATCAAAAAATAAAAATAGTGTTTTTGTAAATCAAGTTTTAGTGATAAAAGTTAAATAAAAAAATCACCAAATTTTACCGTGTATTATTTTTTCCAGTGTAGTCCGTATCCATACCTACAACTTTGCCGAAGACACCAAATCGATCAAAAATCCTTCAAAAGATACAGATTTTTGAATTTTCATACATCATTTTTGTATGGACAGCTGCCGAATTTGTATGGAAAATTATATGGACAAACTAATGATGCAAAATGGCTTCTTTGGGCATACCGAAGGCACCAAAAAAGTTTCAGTCGGATTAAAAAATACAAAAAAAATCGAATGACCGAAATCCTAGAGAACTGCTCCAATACAAGTACGAGCGAAAACGAGACACAGTGCAACCGCGATAGTTTGACAACTTTCAGTGACGGGTAAAAAGTGTCAAACCAACACCGTTCCACTGTGGATCGAAAAAGTACACGCTATCACGCGACCACCGCGCGAACGATAATGACGCTTGCCATAATGCCATAATGGCGGCACCACTTCTAACCTATTAGAGGGAATTATGTGTGTTAGGATTTCGTAACTCGCGCCCCTCGCTTGGAGTGTGTCTACCAAAGTTCAATTTGAAGTATCTCGACAATGACAACAACAACGGACCGCTATAAATAAACTAGTACAACAGGCTGCTGCTTATCTTTCGGAACTATAATGACACTGATTTCGTTTTATTGCAGCAAAGCTGACAGTTTTATTCCGCGTGGGGCAGACGTACATGTTGTGATGATGTTAAGAGTATTTTTTAAAAAGGGCCTATCTACTCCAATGCCAAAAGCACATAGATGGGAATATAAAAGTACTTAAAATATGTGAGCCGATGTAGCCATGATAAGTGTGACCTAGGAGGCATTCATGTGCAATACCATCGGAGGTTAGTTGGTATCTGATGCAATACATCAGCTGGGAGGCGGGCTGTCAATAAGGTTCTGAATTGTTATGAGCTTTGCTGCAGTTATGAATTTCAATTGAATGTTAAATCAAGCCAATGCCAACGATTTTTTTGAATGCTTAAATGATGTTAAATCTATGAAATTGTTTTAAAATTGAACGCTTATTTTGGGAACTCTTCATAACAAATGTCCAAAAATCAGATTCAAAAAACAGAATAGAAAAAAGAGCAATTCTCTAAGTTTTCTTTGTATTTTTTAATCGGGCTGAAACTTTTTTGATGCCTTCAGTATGCCCAAAGAAGCCATTTTGCATCATTATTTGTCCATATAATTTTCCAAACAAAGTTGGTAGCTGGAATTTCAGGATTTTTTTGATCGATTTGGTGTCTTCGGCAAAGTTTAAAAGAATTATATTCATTAGGGAAGTCAGACATTACTGTTAACATGTTATAAATTTAATAAACATTATTATTATTATATTATTATTATATCGATAAGATCGATAAGTATCGATAAGGACTAAAAAAATGATACACAGTAAAACAAAATTTGTTAATTTTAATTTAAACTTTTTCTCACTAAAACTTGATTTGCAAAATCACTTTTTTATCTTTTTTTTAAAAAATGTTTTAGAGGACATCAAGTGCCAACTTTCCAGAAATTACCAGGTTGTGCAAAAAATCTTTGAACGAGTTATGAATTTTTGAATTAATACAGATATTTTCAAAAAATCGAAATATTGATCGCAAATTTTTTTTATTTCATTTTTGGATGTAAAATCAAATTTGAAATCAAAAAGTACTCCAGTGAAATTTTGATAAAGTGCACCGTTTTCAAGTTATAGCCATTTTTAGGTACCTTGTTTTAAAATAGTCGCAGCTTTTCAATTTTTAAAATGAGTGCACTTGTTTGCCACTTTCAAAATATGTTTTTGAAAGGCTGAGGAACGACCATTAGTTGCTGAGATATTGCCATGCAAAGATTTAAAAACAGGAAAATTGATTTTTTCTAAGTCTCACCCAAACGACTCACAATTTTCTAATGTCGATATCTCAGCAACCAATAATACGATTTACAATGTCAAAATATGAATCATTCGTGAAATATTGAATGTTTGTCCCTTATGAAATGTTAGTCTGGATTTGAAAATTTTGAAAACATTGTTTTCGAAATGATCGGAAAATTTGACGAATGTTTCATATTTTACCTTTTTGTACCGTGTATCATTTTTTTCAGTGTAGTCCTTATCAATACCTACAACCTTGCCGAAGACACCAAATCGATCAAAAATGCCTTCAAAAGATTTTTGAATGGACCAACTAATGATGCAGAATGGCTATACCGAAAGCGACATAAAAGTTTCTGCCGGATTAAAAAAATACAAAAATTAAAATAAAAAAAGGTCGATTTCGTAGAGAACTGCTCAAAAATCAAGATATGTCAAATATTTAACGAACAATATTTAATAAAAATAAATTCCGATGGATTAATAATTTTAAAAAATACATAAAAAAATAAATTTACATGCAAGAAATTCTACATTTCAATGAAAAATAATTTGCAATAATTAGATTGAAAAAAATTAAGTTCTTACGAGAAAAATAATTTGGAAAAAATATAGCAAAATTCACTAAAATATAAAATATTTTCTAAACATTATCAACACAGCGGAAGCATTTAAAAAAAAATCAACTTATTTCATTCAAAATACGTTGAAATTTTATTCTGATTTTGAAGAAGGAGGGGGGAGAGAGGGGGGCGAAAACTTTGAATATTGTTTGCAACAGCTTTAGTAATTTCCAGAATGTATCTACGTACGAAGTAGGGGAAATATATCTTAATCACTCTAAGCCGTTCGACCAATTCTCATCACTTTTATTTTATACACTTATCATGCTCACTTTTATTTGAGATATTTATTGATTTAGAACAGTCAAAAACACTTAATGAAAGCTGGAATTCATTATCAAAATATAATAATAGAAATAGGCTGAAAAGGGGTTTCGGGTTAGTTTCCCTAAATCTGAATTTTCTTGATGAAATCTCGAAGACACCAAATCGATCAGAAAACTATTTTAATTTTAAAAAAACCGACCGTTTTATTTAAGAAAAATAATAATCGAAAACGTGTTCTTATGCAAACTTTGCTGAACACTTTTAAAAAAATCGATTGAATTAATTATAAAATAATAAATAATAAAATGTGCTCATCAAAAATCTTGGTGCAAAACCCGTTGGTTGATATGCACCGTTCAAGGGTTAAAACTTTTTTTTCGTAAAATGGCCGACACTGTAGCGGTACAGATTCAATAAGTCAAAGGTCTTTGGATTGAATCACGTTTATAAGTATTTTGTCGTTTTTTTTCAGCCAGTCAAACTGACATAATGTAGGAGCGTAACAAACTCATATCTCTTTTAAATTCCCTTAAGAGATTTAGGAGAAGTTCAGAAATTTTCACTTCATTGAAATTTAAAATATTGACCCTAAAAATGTTCATTCGGATTGATTCAGAACGGAAAGCAACCAATCAAAAACATTAAAGCACGTGTGTTTTCCTCTCCATTTTAGGAGCCCTGCTCGTGTCCACTTCAGTATGGAGATCCCCACACGTGCGTGCACTCTTCCCACGTGTGAGCGAAAGAGAGAGTATCAAACAAAAAACCCAGCTCAGCTAATTTATGCCAAGACGACTCCGCTACGAAAGCCAAAACTTTTGTTTTGATAGATTTTCAACACTCAGTGGAATTCTTTGCAAACACTTTTGCATAAACACTTTCCCATCACGACCCTTGTTTATCCAAACATGTGTTTCCTATTATTATTATTCACTGCGCCCGTTGTTGTTGTTTTTATCGTTGTTGTTGTTGTCATTATTGGCCCCCCCTTGGTATGCGTTAATCTGCGCGCCGCAAACGACTATCAAGCAACAACAAAAAGAAGACACACTCGCGGCCTGCTACGCGACGCGACGGCCATGTGGTGGTGAGTACGAATCTGCTTTCTGGAAGATGATGCTGCGATGTTTCTTCTGCACAGAAGCGTGACACACATTCGGGTCGTCGTCGTCTTCGTGATGAAATAATGTGCCGAAGGTTTCCGGAATTTCACTTTCGAATGCACACGACGCGACACGTTTCACGCGATCACACGAAGCGATGACAATTTTCCGCGCAAATGTGAGCGCTTTCCGCGTTTTTCCAGCCTATTTATCGACTTTTTTAAGGCCTGGCAGCACCGATGGGGCCCGAACGCAACACGAACCGTGCCGAAGTGGGGCGGAAAATGGGCGCACTAAAACATATGTTGTAGATAAAAACAAAAACTGAAAAAAACTATGCTCAAACTAACTCTAAAGTATTTGTGCAAAATGTCTCCTGCTGAGGTGCAGCTGCAAATCTCACACGAACTGCGGCTGGAAAGTGCGACCCTGCCGAAGAGGACGCGAAATCGCGAGAAACAGAGGAATAAAAGTCAGCTTAAAACTGCGACACGACGACCACTAACTAATCGCGCGGCACGGACGGCGGAAAAACACCACGCGCGCGGTGTTCGCGAGAGAAGTGTGATATGTTGCGGACGGAAGAGAGAGCGAGTTCTGATGGTACGCACACACACGTGTGGAAGCAAGTCGCGGAGCCGCGCTGTCCGATAGTGTGTTGCGATGCGCAGTTGAACAATATTGGTGTTGATTGAGCACAATACACGTTGGGAGAATTCCATGAAGGAAGTTGGGATGATCGAATTCTAATAATGATTTTAAACATTTAAATAAAATTATATAAGGCCCTCGACGAAAGGGGAAAGTGGTTAAGAGAAACAAATATAATATAATCAAGCATAACTTTTTTTTTTAACAAAACCTGTTTAAAAAAACATGGATCTTTCAAAAAAAATTAAAATATCAAAGAATTTCACTTGCAGTCTTCAGCAAAGTTTGTTGTAGATAATGATAAGAACATTGCAAAAATCGAAACGAAACGAAACTATTGGCACTACGGCCCTCGGGGCATGGCCTTCCTCTAACGTGGGATTTCTGCTCCAGCGCCTCTGACGAGACAGGAGAAACCGGGACCGACGTTTTACTTCACCATCTGATAGAAGCTCAGTGGATAAGGCGGGAATCGAACCCGCGTCTCATAGCATCATCGGGATCGGCAGCCGAAGCCGCTACCCCTGCGCCCCCCCGCAAAATTCGATATCATCTAAAAATACTAATTTTTAAAACAGAGCAGATTTGCATTTGCCTTTCAATTCGAATGCTCACTAAATCGAACGTATTGGAAGCGTCAAAATGAGTTGTCCAGGCTCGACTATCCTAAGCCTTGATTATCCGAAAGTTTTATAGGAACTTCGGATATTCAAAACTTCGAATTAATTATAACAAATAAAATTTTGGCGGAATTGTGTGCTTTATAAAATATATATCGGGATTTTTAAATCCAACCCAACATTCGATAATGTGCCATTTCAACAATTTATTCTTGATTGTAAAACTTTTGAATAATTTTTATTGAAAAGTGCTGACATTTTCACAAACTTTTAACTCAACAACATTAAAATTCGAACTAATAGTTTTCAAGTTTTCGCGATTAGAAAAATTTGGTTAATTAAATGACACTGAGAAAAACTCATTTAACGAAAAATTAAAACTTTATCTCAGCAACCAGTAGTACGATCAACATAGTCAAAAAAGAAAAATGGAAATTTTGGAGGTTGCTTTCACTTCGTGAAATATTTTTATCTTGCAAAATACTAAATAGTATCCCAAAAATATCAAATTAAAATGCTTATAAATAAAATAGTGAAATTGGTACACTTCGGTGTTGCAAATGAGTGGTAAAAAAACTATCATTTGATTATCTCTGCACCAAAAACATCAGAGAAAATAGCGACCGTCACTTAAGCTTCTGAGATCTCTACTTGTGTCTCGTGATGCGAGTTAAAACTGTAAAACTGAGCTTGGGAAATTGGGTTTGTGACGGCTTTTGTGGCTGAACGTTGTTACGATGGGATGATCGTGAAAGCGGGAATGAGAGAGAAAAAGAAAATGTCAAACACGAGCATGAGCATGAGCATGAGCATGGTTGACTGCCAATGAGCTGCTACTCCGTTATTGACAGATCAGCTGAAGTTAAACAATGAATCAAAAATGATCAGTGGGAGCCAACCATCCGTTCACTGTTTAACCTCTGAAGATCCCTACTTTATTAGTCAATACCGGCGCCCTCCCAAGAAGCCTGCAGTTCAACGAAAGGGAGGAATGTTAGTCCGATAGTTGAAGTTGCAGACTCATCAAGCACACAGTTTTTCGCTATATACTTGTTGATACCGCTTGAGACCGTTGAATCCACAGCATCTCCTTCAAGCATCACGTGATTATTATTTTTTGGGTTAGTAGGATAAGGTATTGGCTTTTCGATGCCTCCCGAGCTACGATGCTATGGGGAGGACTTTCATAACAGACCCGTCGGCGAGCCTTCCGAGCAACGATGCTATGGGAAGGTCTTTTCGGTTAACACACAAAGTCACTCACACACAATTATTTCACTCCACTATTAATTAATCCAAAATGTCAGTGCGTCTTTCGATCATTATATAGAAATGATTTTTTCACCATTAAAAATAAAAACTTATTCAAAACATTATACACAATTTACCCGACGCCGTGCCTTCCGATCAACGATGATATAGGAAGGGCTTTGAAAATCACAAAACAATTAATTAAGATCTCAAAAAAAAAAAATCACAAAAAAAATCACAAAAAAAAACACCAATTACTCAACGAAAATTACGCTCAAGACACAAATAATTCAGTAAGTCATGCTATTATTCGATCTCCACAATCACTTACTCCATACGAATAGCGACACAAAAGCACAAAAAAAATAACCTGCATAATCACGATTTCGCGTCCCCACTTCCAGCGCACCAATGATGCTATTATTCGATTAGCACAATCACTCACTCCATACGAATAGCGACACAAAAGCACACAAAAAAATTAACCTGCATAATCACGATTTCGCGTCCCCACTTCCAGCGCACCAATGATGCTATTATTCGATTAGCACAATCACTCACTCCATACGAATAGCGACACAAAAGCACACAAAAAAATTAACCTGCATAATCACGATTTCGCGTCCCCACTTCCAGCGCACCAATGATGCTATTAAAGAAAAAGAAAATGTCAAACACGAGTATGTAAACACAAAAAACGTGTTCGGTTATGATCGGCGCTGAGAGTATCAATACGGGGAGAAGAGCAGTTGTATTTGGGGCATGAATATTCTGGCGTGATAATTATAGTTGCTGAGAGCTGATAGTTTGATATTTTAACAACACTGGTACACTTTATCAAAAACAATGTCATTTTCAATTGCCATTTAAATTTTACATAAAAACGTGATTTTAAAATGAAGTACTGGGCGCCTGTAAAATGCATTTCAAAACACTTTTTTCATTCAAATGTTGAAACCTAGGCTTGAAATTTTCAATTTTTATTTTTTTTTTTATTATTTGACCCTTTGGTCAGAGCCGAGTGACATAAACTTCAAAAAATATTTGTAACGGCCTTACTCGTAATAATAACAAGCATAACCCTTATTTACATCGATTATTTTGTACATTATTGCGAAACGAAGTTGACTTTATAGCTGTCGGCCACCATTGCTAGTACCAACCACTAGTGTCTTCCTTTTATCTACAAGGACTTCGCCGCCCTGGGCTCCTAAGTGTATGAAAGTATGGCACGGAGCGACGGCGCCGAATACCCATATTTACACAAAGAATTTTAGAGCGCCCGCCGCGGATTGTACATTATTACACATCGAAAAATAATCCTTCAAAAAAAAGTACACAAAATACGGAATCTAAGAAGTTTTTTTTTCTAAATGAGAAAATAACTTACAAACTATATTGCATGACATTGACATTTTCCGGAATTTTGAGTGCGCCATTTAATCGCGTAAAAGTTCCTTTAACACCAAAGTTCCAAAATAATTCCAGACTGAAAATTATTTTAAAAAAACTAACTTAATCCACCTAAGTGATTGGTGCCTTCCTCACTTTTTACCAACATTTGGTGATATGATGGGTTTAAACACAAATTCCATCTATTTCTCAATAAAAAAAATACACAAATGTCACTTAAGCGGTCATACCTAGAGACTAAGCGTTGCCAGATCTTCAATGTTTTGGACTCATGGGAAAAACTCATTACCTAACTAACGATGGGTCGGATGATGGATTCGGACATAGTTTACATGCATTTAAGTGAGATCCGGCATCGATAAAGTTCATAAATATCACTTAAGTGGTCATAACTTGAGACAGGGTTGCCAGATCTTCAATGTTTTAGACTCATTGGAAAGGTCTTTTGATTATCTGACCAACGATGGGTCGGATGATGGATCTGGACATAGTTTACATACATTTAAGTGAGATCCGGCATCAAAAAAGTTCATAAATATCACTTAAGTGGTCATAACTTGAGACAGGGTTGCCAGATCTACAATGTTTTGGATTCATTGGAAAGGTCTTTCGATTACCTAACCAACAATGGGTCGGATGATGGATCCGGACATAGTTTACATGCATTTAAGTGAGATCCGGCATTAAAAAAGTTCATGAATATCACTTAAGTGGTCATAACTTGAGACAAGGTTGCCAGATCTTCAATGTTTTGGACTCATTAGAAAGGTCTTTTGATTACCTAACCAACGATGGGTCAGGTGATGGATCTGGACGTAGTTTTCATATAGATAAGTGACTTAAAGTGTCAACTCTGACTCCTTTTTTTACGTAACTTTTGAACTACTTATCGGATCTTCAAACAATTCAATAGTGCAGTATGGGGCACCACAACGAATCGAATGCAACTTGTTTGACTCAAATCGGATCAGCCTGTGCCGAGAAAACGTGGCAAGAATTTTGAGCACCAAGGGGAATACGCACACACATACACACACACACAGACATTTGTTCAGTTTTCGATTCTGAGTCGATAGGTATACATGAATAGAGGTCTACGAGCTGTTTTTCTAAAGTTAATTTTTCGAGCAGGATTATAGCCTTACCTCAGTGAGGAAGGCAAAACATTTCTTTTTTTGAATGCTCAAAAATAAAATGAGATATTCCGTGATGAGACATCGAAAAATGGACTTCTTAAGTTCTAAAAAAAACAATTTTAGTAAGTTTTACCTTATTTTTCTTAATCTTGATTATGCCGGAGTTTACAGCAATAATTGCTCCAAATTGGATCATAATTTAGCACAAAGCTGAATATAACTCCAAAACTTGCTATATAATTCAAATGAATTAATTGTTACTTAAATGTTTGTATATCCTAAAGCTTTTGATAATTTGTCATCACATACACTGAATTAAAAAAATAGTACCAAATTCCTTTAATCTAGGGGACCATCCATAAACCACATGGACACTTTTTTGGGAATCTGTTACCCCCGGTCTTGGACAAGGAGCCAAAATTCTTAGAATTTAAAAATTTTGTACTTTTTTTTCAGTGTACAAACCTAAAAAACTTAAACTTTGAAAACTGTTTTATTACTTGTTTTAAAAAACAGTTTGCAATTTTAGAAATCATCCCTACTGCCAGAAGCAAATCTGCCATCTAACCCAAACGTTTGTGGTCGTGTGCTCTGGTCTATACTCAATTTCCATTCACAATTTCATCACGGCTACACAACACATCGACACGTGGATCCGCGAGAATCTATTCTGCGCGCTCACCTCGCCGCGATTAAACTCACACAACTTTGCGGCAAATCTGTTCTCTCTTCATACAGCCCGATACTTTGTGTGTTCAACGAAGAACTGAGAATGGATATGAATTCTTAAGAAGCAACTTTGGTAACAGAAGTAACACAAAAAAACCTTCTGCGATCAGCGAATCTATTTTTAGACTTATTCGCCGAAGTGGCGGCATGGTAACGGGTTCCATCAATTATTTGGAGCCGTTTTTGGACACAGAACAAAAAACTTCAGATGTTTACATCAAAATTTAAAAATAAAATTAAATTTATTTCGTTTTAAAATTTGTAAGTAAAACACATTTTCAGCATTTTTTTACTGTGTATCAATATCTCTGGACGGTGTGCGGAGCAGGAAGCCTTCCCGGCGCGGGGCCGGTGTAACCTTGAAAGTGGACGCTAGAACGAACACGAAGGCTGTTGATCGCGATCGACACTTTTGTGGGTGTGTAATTCCACGCTTCCTCGGCTATTAATAGATCACAGTAAATGAACGGTCAGCAGTGGCGAGAGAGAGAGAGTGTGTGTGTGACGGTTGGATAGAGCTCTGACTCAGAGAATTCTTCTGTTAGGAGGTTTTGTTGCTGTTGTTTCAGAGTGTGCGATTCGCTTTCGCTTATCGAACGGTTTGTTTGGAAACAAATCCATAATTTATGGACGCAATTATGCGCGAGGTTGGAATACATTAAAAAAGGTGACGGCGAGGTTCGACTTAATTGATGGGGATGGGCGCTGTTTTGTTAGAGCTCTGGAGAATATTGATGTCATAGGTCTTGCGATTATGTTTGTTTATTTCTTCTCCGTACGTTTTCTCGCTCTTGATTTTTATACACATTATTGCTATGTATGTATTTTTAATGACTACGAAACATATTAAGAAAGTTAAATTATCAGAGGAAAATAAAACATAAAAATTGCATCGAAAAATCTTCATTTTTTAAATGTTGCCCAAAAAAAGAACAAGCGAATCATGCAAAATAAAATCATTCCAAACTTTTCGAAAAGAAAATCAATCAGTCCAGATTGCAAAATAAAGTGGAAAATGAACTTTCCGAAAAATGGTGAAGTTTTGGAGTTTTGGTGTCTTTTGCTTGAATGCAAATGAGAAGGGGCAACTTTTGGTTTGGTCAAAAATTAGGGTGGTTCATGATCAGGGTGATTTTGAAAATCTGACTTTTAAAGAATATTTTTGGAATTTTTTTGTCTTCTAGAAAGTTGTTGGGTTTGCCAATCCAAAGGCGCAGGCCAAATTTTAAGCGCCAGGTTGCATTCAAAAGGGAAGACTACTAAAAAAATCTCAGGGGTGTTGTTCTTTAAACTCGAGATTTCTTCATTTGAAAATTTATAATTTTCAAGGGAAAAGTTTATGGGACCACCCTAACGAAAGTCGAAAATTGTCTAACTTTATGCTTATTCATGTAATTTTGCAATTATTACATCCGGGAAAGGGTACATCTTTTATGTCACAAAAAAAGTGTAATTTTACTGCTAAAATGTTTAAATTTACCACTATTTCGTTGTAATGCCACTTTTCAAGTCTGAATCGAGGTATTTATGCATCACAAACTGGTGATATAACTTTTTGTCACTAAACTGATTTGCAAAATTTTTTTCATTTTTTGATATGTATTAGAGGACATAAAATGCCATGCAAATGTTTAAAAACAGGAAAATTGATGTTTTTTAAGTCTCACCCAAACAACCCACAATTTTCTAATGTTGATATCTCAGTAACTAATGGTCCCATTTACAATGTTAAAATAGGAAACATTCGTAAAATGTTGCGATCTTTTCAAAAAAAATATTTTTAAAATTTTTTAATCAAGACTAACATTCAAAAGGGCGTAATATTGAATATTTTGCCCTTTTGAATTGTCAGTCTTGATTTCGAAAAGATTGGAAAATTTCACGAATGTTTCATATTTTATCATTGTAAATCGGACCATTAGTTGCTGAGATATCTGAATTAGAAAATTGTGGGTTGTTTGGGTGAGACTTAAAAAATATCAATTTTCCTGTTTTTAAACATAGGCAGTATTTGTAAATATCAGGGCTGTGGAGTCGGAGTCGGAGTCGGAGCCGGAGTCGGTGGAGTCGGGTCTTTTTGGGGACCTGGAGTCGGAGTCGTCAAAACTCGAACAGCTGGAGTCGGAGTCGGAGCCGGAGTCGGCTAAATTTTAAAAGCTGGAGTCGGAGTCGGAGTCGGAGCCGAAGATTTCTGATAACCCGGAGTCGGAGTCGGAGTCATCTTAAATTTAACAAAAAATATGTTTTTTTTAATGTTCAGTATTTCCTATAGAACAGCTTAATTTACAAAACATCTTATATTTTTAATTGATTTATCAGATCAGTTTTTGAAACTTTTTATTGTGATTGAAAAGCTCTTATTGTGTTATTACTTTAGAATCACTACATTATAACCTCTTACCCAAGTATGTAGTATCATAATTTAAAAAATAATAAAAAAATATTGGTTATGTAGTCAGACATATCTAATTGATTCTTGAATGCTTCCTTTTTATATGTGCCTTTTCAATTCAAATTTGACTAAATTTCATCCAGTTATTTCTGAAAAAAGTACACACACAGTCATCTTTTACTCCAATAGTCTTGGAAGTTTTAAGTTAAATCATTTTTTAGGAAAAAATTACGAGGTACATAAAAAGATTAAAAAAAGTAATCACTGTTTATGCAAATCGAAAAAGTCACTGACAGTTTAACTTTTGTAACAAATAATCAACGAATAATAACAATCTCTTACTTGGAACTCAACATGCGCATTTTGTTAATAACTGAGTACAAGAAAATCAAAGTGTTACATTTAAAATAATTGAAAAAATAATCATTGATTGTTGATGTTGATTTTAGGTAAACTTTTTTGATATCGTTGCAAATTACCGTTGAACAAATCTCAAGAATTCAGTAGAAAAATGAACTAATAAAAAAATGGGTAGAACAAATATTGTATTTTTTTAAAATATTATAAAAAAAAAACAAAATCAAAATATTATCAACTGGTACGAATTTTCTCATACTGTTTGTCCCACGCCAATATGACGGAAGGTGATAATCATTGCATATCAATGTACCTTACAAAAATGATATATTCGTGACCTGGAAAATATTTTACTTGTGGATATTTGTTTTTTATTATATTTTAAGTTTGTTCATATATTTTGATGGAGGCGCAAGATCATTCATAAAGCTTCGTTTTAGGTGAAGATTTACGAAGTATTGTGCGCCTCCTTTTTAAGTATATAAAATTTTAAAATTAAAATAAATTAAAAATTTCCAGGGTAAAATATTTTCCATGTCACAGATATTTGAAAAGGACATCTTAAGCGTCCTTTCCACGAAGAAATTGTTTAGATACATTGATACATTGCAATAATAATCTCCTTCAGCCATGGCGTGATGTCCATGTACGTCTTAAAAAAAAAACAAAAAAAAATGTTTCGTTTAAAATTGTCATTAAAAAACAAGGTGCCTGTCACTGTACTTCTTACAAATGTCAGCCTGAATGTGAGCAAATTGAATTTTAATGTTCAAAAGATCATTAAGGCCAGGTTTCTTTTAGTTATTCATTCAAAAATAACAATGGGTAATTCTCTACCAACTCACACGAAATCGGGAAAAGTTGCCCCGACCCCTCTTCGATTTGCGTGAAACTTTGTCCTAAGGGGTCACTTTTGTCCCTGATCACGAATCCGAGGTCCGTTTTTTGATATCTCGTGACGGAGGGGCGGTACGACCCCTTCCATTTTTGAACATGCGAAAAAAGAGGTGTTTTTCAATAATTTGCAGCCTGAAACGGTGATGAGATAGAAATTTGGTGTCAAAGGGACTTTTATGTAAAATTAGACGCTCGATTTGATGGCGTACTCAGAATTCCGAAAAACGTATTTTTCATCGAAAAAACACTAAAAAGTTTTAAAATTCTCCCATTTTCCGTTACTCGACTGTAAAAATTTTGGAACATGTCATTTTATGGGAAATTTAATGTACTTTTCGAATCTACATTGTCCCAGAAGGGTCATTTTTCATTTAGAACAAAATTTTTCATTTTAAAATTTCGTGTTTTTTCTAACTTTGCAGGGTTATTTTTTAGAGTGTAACAATGTTCTACAAAGTTGTAGAGCAGACAATTCCAAAAATTTTGATATATAGACATAAGGGGTTTGCTTATAAACATCACAAGTTATCGCGATTTTACGAAAAAAAGTTTTGAAAAAGTTACTTTTTGCGTTTCTCTTTGTTTCGTCGTCCGTGTCTGTCGCGGGTGACCATGAACGGCCATGATCGATGACGACCAACTTTTTTAAAACTTTTTTTCGTAAAATCGTGATAATTTGTGATGTTTATAAGCAAACCCCTTATGTATGTATATCAAAATTTTTGTAATTGTCTGCTCTACAACTTTGTAGAACATTGTTACACTCTAAAAAATAACCCTGCAAAGTTAGAAAAAACACGAAATTTTAAAATGAAAAATTTTGTTCTAAATGAAAAAATGACCCTTCTGGGACAATGTAAATTCGAAAAGTGCATTAAATTTCCCATAAAATGACATGTTCCAAAATTTTTTACAGTCGAGTAACGGAAAATGGGAGAATTTTAAAACGTTTTAGTGTTTTTTCGATGAAAATACGTTTTTCGGAATTCTGAGTACGCCATCAAAACGGGCGTCTAATTTTACATAAAAGTCCTTTGACACCAAATTTCTATCTCATCACCGTTTCAGGCTGCAAATTATTGAAAAACACCTCTTTTTCGCATGTGCAAAAATGGAAGGGGTCGTACCGCCCCTCCGTCACGAGATATCAAAAAACGGACCTCGGATTCGTGATCAGGGACAAAAGTTACCCCTTAGGACAAAGTTTCACGCAAATCGAAGAGGGGTCGGGGCAACTGCTGTGTGAGTTGGCAGAGAATTACCCCAATTTAATATTTAAATTTATTAGCTTTGAAGAAAATATTTTCAAATTTGATAAATCCAAACTTACTTACAAAACTGTTCTTCTCAAAATGCCTCTAAAACTGAAGATTTTTTTTTATTTCTGTTTCCATAACGTATAAAACTTGTATTCTAGAAACTTTTTTCCGTTTATTTTCTTTACTTTACTTTTATTTAACTTATTTTTCTTGAGAAAAACATTACGCTTAGAGAGTATTTGAATAATCCTTTGATCAATGTTTTAAAAATAATTAACTAATAATAGTTAACTAACTTTTGAAACTTTTAAAAATATGTGGAGTCGGAGCCAACCATTTGTTGAAAGCTGGAGTCGGAGTCGGAGTCGGAGTCGGCTAGAGTTGGTAGGCCGGAGTTGGAGTCGGAGTCGGAGCCAACCATTTTTTGAAAGCCGGAGCCGGAGTCGGAGTCGGGGTCAGCTAATCTGAGAAAGCCGGAGTCGGAGTCGGAGTCGGAGTCGTTTGAAATATGACCCGACTCCGCAGCCCTGGTAAATATTGCTCGGTTTGTTCTAGAGGTCGTATCGAGGTACTCCGATTTGGATGAAACTTTCAGCGTTTGTTTGTCTATACATGAGATGAACTCATGCCAAATATGAGCCCTCTACGACAAAGGGAAGTGGGGTAAAACGGTCATTGAAGCTTGAGGTGCAAAAAACATAAAAAATCTTAAAATTGCTCGCATTTCAGTTAAACTTCACCATTTCCAACTCTCTTAGATACATTCGACAGGTCTTTTGAAACACTTCAAAATGAGCCATAGAAATTTAGGATTCGTTTAACTTTTTCTCATAGCTTTGGCAAATTACTGTTAAAAATGGATTTTTTTAAAACCTTAATATCTTTTTGCAACAGCTTCCAACACCCATACTCCTATAGATCAATGGCCAATCGCAGTTTTTCTCAAAGTTTTTTGATTTTCTATAACAAACTTTTTACAACGTTAGTTTTTGCCCTGTAGGCTCCCAAAGCGGCACTTTTTGGTCAATTTTGTCATATTCGAAATCCTCGGAAAATTTTACGTTAGTTAGAAGTATTGGAGTTGAATTTTTTTTTGCGCAACCTGGAATTTTTTGAAAAGTTGGCATTTGATGTCCTCTAAAACATCAAAAATCAAACCATTCACATTAACGACCCCCGGTTCTTTTGTGGTCTCTATTGCAAGTTTCTGCTCGAACCTAGGAGTCCGAAGGCTTGAATTGGGAGATCACCCAAACCTCTTTCTACTCCAAGGAACCTTCCACCCCAGTGTTTGAACTGACGACCTTTGGATTGCGAGTCCAATCGCCGCCAGCGATTCCACCGGAGTAGGCTTGGTTTGGTGTGTTGTTTGTACTTATGGCATGGAGACGACTTCTACACCTGGAATGACTTAACGGCCTAACAACCAAGGCCGGGACCGACATTTAGCTTCCTCATCCGATGGAAGGTTGCAGCAGATGGGAATCGAACCCAGAATCATCCGCTTACAAAGCGGACAGCGTAACCATTCGGCCACGCACTGCTGTCCTCTAAAACATATCAAAACATGAAAAAATACCTAGTTTTTTTTTGCAATTCAAGTTTTAGTGAAAAAAAGTTAAATAATAAATCATCATATTTTTTTACCGTGTAACATTTTTTTTTTCAGAGTAGTCTGTATCCAGAACTACAATTTTGCCCGAGTTACCAAATCGATCAAATAATTCCTTCAAAAGATACAGATTTTTTAATATTCATACATCATTTTTGTATGGACAGAGCTCTGCCAAATTTGTATCGAAAATTATATGGACAAACTAATGATGCAAAACGGCTTCTTTGGGCATACCGAAGGCACCAAAAAAGTTTCAGTTGGATTAAAAAATACAAAAACAAAATCGAATGACCGAAATCTGAGAGAACTGCTCATATGGCAAAGATTCTGGCGGCCCAATTCCGAAGTCATTGGGCATTATCTGGCTCCGCCTAAACATAGAGCATCAAGAACCTTTCAGGTAAGGATGTCTAGATGATTCTAGAATTTTGCTGAAGTCAATTTGACTTCAACTTTTTTAAAGCGATTGTCTTCGTGGAAATTTAAGTGATTTTTTACTACAGGCAAAACAAAATTGGAACGATGTTTTCAGTCGCAGAAATTAAAGATTTGATTGAATCGAGTTCTGCACAGTTCTTAAATCTTCCTGATATCCTTACAAGTTTCTGAAAAAAAAGAATCGTCTTGATTGGTTAAGATTAGCCGAGGTCCAACGGAATAAGTGACCGTTTCGACTTTTTGGGGACTTGGGTGTTGGAATGTTAATCAATTGTTAACGGATAATAAAAGTTAAAAAATATATATTATTGAAAGTTATATTATTTTTTAACACGCAGTCAAGCCATTGATTGTGAACACTCACCTGATTCGATCATTAAATTTGCTATCCTATAGATTTTTTGAAAATTATTATCAGAACCATAATAAATATAATAATAATAATAAATTTCAATTTTTTTCCTGGAAATTAAATTAAAAAGTACCACTTCCCGGAATAGTTAATAGTGGAACTAAAAGAAACAATTCGTCTCTATTGTGTTTTCAGTATTTTTTTGCTGATACGTCTAACAAAATAATTTCTTTTTGAATTAGCTCAATCAGCAAATATGAAATTTAAAACCGTTCATTCACCCTTCATTCACTGTTTTTCATTCTTAAACTTTCGAACATCGAAAGCTTAATTTAAAACTTTTGTTTCGAAAAAGCTCCCATAACCCTGAATGTATACCTCAATGTACACAAACAAACACTACCAAACCCAACCTCCCCTCCAAAACAAAAGCTTTTTCTCTGCACCAACACAAGCATCATCCAACGCAATTATGTTTAAACCACGCCCCTCTCACCAACACCAACTTGCGACAGCTTGCCTTGTTTCCTCCACTCACAGGCAACGTCGACCATTGCTGATTTCCGTCACGGACTTCATTCCACTGCTGGCCATCGATGACGGTGGATGTTGCGCCAAGAGGCGGCCATTCTGCGAACTTGTCGACCGACTGTTGTTGGAGCTTTTCGTCCTTGGGTGGGGGGTTTAGAGGGAAGTGTGGGGGTTGGTTCTGAATTTCCCCCCATTCTCAACACTAATGGAATAAATGGAAGGCACATTAGGAGAGAAAAAATGCGAAAAGTGATTGTTTGACTGTGGCTTTTCCTTTTTTGGTTCTTCGAGCTCTGTGGGGTTGGGTGGGAGAGGGGTGCTTAGGGCATGATTTTCTTTCTGAATGTGGGGTGGGGGTAGTTTGTGGGGATTGGTGGAAGAGCTTTCCTACGAGTTTTGTTTCTTTTTTTTCAGACACAGGATGGATTGTTACAAATGAGATTGGACTGTGTAGGGGCATTGGGAGTTTCTTGATACTGTTTTTACCTTAAGGTATACAGAATTGGATACAAAACGTTCACAAAAACTTTAAATGATAAAAACAATGTTTTTGTAGCGATACTGTGCAGGATACTGAGCGTTGGTGAAACCTTACTACTTTAAATAAAACCAGAGAGCCACCAAATTGCAAAACTGAAAAATTGGGGAAAATGGATCAAATTATTAACATTTGATATCTGTTACAACGCGCAAGTTGAAGGGAGTTCAAAGCATTTTTTATCGAAGATTATCAGGTTAATCGCTGTTTCTAATGTTTAACTGATTTAGCTTTCACAATAGCCAACAAAAACCGCTGTGAAGATTAAAAAATCAAGCTTTTCCATTTAAAGGTTCCAGTTATGAAATTTGCGAATAATGGAAAGAAAAGTTTTGATCAAAAATTTGGACAAGATTTTAAATTATCAGAAAATTTCTCGAAGGGGGGTCGGGAGAATCGTTCCCTCAAAATTTATTGAGGGCTCAGCGCCAAAATCGAGAGAATAGTTCTACCAACTCACACCACCATGAAAATGAGTTCATTCGTGTATTGATACAATAAATCTTCTATAAGTGTCATACATCGACATCTGTACACTACTTAGACACTAAGCTGGGGTGGCTGAGGCAGTTAAGTCATTGGGTTAGTATGTCAAAGGTCAATGGTTCGATTCCCGTAGTTGTCACTTTTGGTTATTTTGGTTTGACGGATAAACTTTTTTGCAAATGAACCTCGAGAGAATAATTCTTTCGCCCATCTCGAGCTGTGTTCTCTGTGTCCGTAAATGGTACCACTATTGTCTCGTCTCGAGGCCATTATTCTCTCGGACTAGCACTGCCCAGTTTTGGGTGTAAGGCGATGAGGAGCAACATGTTTTTGTTTTAAAATTACAATTGAATTGAAAACAATTTCACATATATAAAAGCTCTAATTTGTTGGAGACTTATATGGACGAATAAATGATTGAATATGATGGCTTACTCAAAACTCAGAAAAATATTTTTATGGAAAAAAACTTTTAAAAAGATATTAAAAATCTGCCATTTTCCGTTACTCAACTGTAAAAGTTTTCGGAACATTTTAAGGGAAATTTAATGTACTCCCGAATTTAAATTAACCCAGAAGGCTCATTTTTTAGAGTGTAACAATGTTGTATTGCGCGTATTCCCGAAAAAAACACGCGGCATGCCAGCCTCGAAACGACGCGCCGCACTTTCGGCAAATGCGCGCTGTCAAATCCCATACTGAGCGTTTTGTTTTGTTGGTGTTCTTCTTCGAATTGCATGGCATTGTTGCCGGGTATGTTTTTTATTGCACCAAAAGTGCAGAAAATCGCTGGCAACAGTGTCTGCGGCTCATTCTGAAATGCCGCGCGGCGTGTACCTTTGAGAGAAACGGACAATACAAAGTTGTAGTGCAGACAATTACAAAAATGTTGATACCGTAAAACGGGGTGACTTTGATAGGTTCGCGATTTTTCCGCAAAATGAACAGTACAATAAAAATACTTACGGATTGGTTTAGAATCATACTGACTGTGGTAGAGAAGTGTTCAAAGTACCTCAAGAAGAACTTTTCATAAAATTTTGAAAAGTTCAAAAAGTTAGTTAACTATAGTTAAGAAAATGTTGATGAAAGTCATTATTTTAAACTTCTCAAAGTGTCATGATTTTCTCAATGAACATGATTTTGAATCGGAAATCGGAATGCATTTTCGGATTCCTTGGATAATTTTCCACTAGGAGAAAGTTAAATAAGTTTGTAAATACTATATAATATGTGTTTTTGAAACACAAGTTAAAACAATCTTCAAGTTTATAAGCAATTTCAGTTGAACAATTTTATGTAAAATGTAAAAATTTGTGATTCGTGCTTCAAATTCAATATAAAATGCAATATAAATCGATAATTTTATAAACAAAACTAGTTGTAACAAATTTCAGGCAAAACTCTGACTTTTTAACGATTTTACCTGAAATTTATGTGTATTTTGTTAAAAAGCTTATAAACTTAGTTAACTAAATATAAACATTGATTTTTTTCTTAAAAACTTTATCAGCTACTTAAGTGATGGTAAATTTAACGAACAATAAAGTTTGAACATCTTAAATATGATTTTAACAATAAAAACTATGACTATCAAAGTCTCCCGGAATATAAACTAAGATTATTGAACGTAATTATTTTTCAGAACACTATTGAAAAAACTTTTTTTTTTCCAAAATAGTGCATGGACTTTGTGTGGCCTACCCCAGTACATGTTTTAAAAATAATGATCTTGAGAAATAAAATTGAAATCCAATCAAAGTCACCCCGGTTTACGGTATATAAACATAAGGGTTTCTTGTAACCATCACAAGTTATCGCGATTTTACGAAAAAAAAGTTTTGAAAAAGTTACTTTTTGCGTTTCACTTTGTTTCGTTGTTCGTTTCTGTCGTGGGTGACCGTGAATGGCCATGATCAACGACGATCATGGACCTGCAAAGTTAGAAAAAAACAAGAATTTTTTTTTTCTCTACTTGTTTTTATTAGGTCCTTTTAGGTGCTGTGACCAGGTTGGGACCGAGGATCAGTAAAACAATATATAATAACAAAAAAAAACTCCTTAAATTCCATACTTGGAGATCATGTAACTGACGAGGGTTACTTGGTCCAAGCGGGTCTTGCAGGTCTTGAACCTGCCGATGTACTCGGAGAAAATCCCCAACAAGAAATTTTAAAATGAAAAAAATAAACATATGATAAAATGACCCTTCTGGGTTAATAACTATGGAAATAGTTCTGAATTCAAAATTCAAAGAAAAAAAAGTGATCTGTGATACCTTTTGGAATTGCTTTTAAAAGTAATTTTGTCAGAAAAGTTTGTTAGAAAAGGGTAACAATATTACAATCGATGAATAAAAAATACAATAAAATCACAATTCTTCACTAAAAATCTCCCAAGAAACCCCTCAATCATTCCCCCGAGTCCTGGACCTCCTCCAATCCAGGAAATTTCCCTCCGACTCCCCATTCGCAAGATTTTCCTAGCGAAAATCCCTGAAAGCCAGCAAAGAAATAAAATAAACCCAATTCAGCGTTATAAATGATTGTAATTTATCTGAGTGGAAATGGTCGGTTGGTTGGCTCGTCCACATCTTCATCCTCAGTGGAGTGGCATGGCGCATGCCTTTCAGGACCTCTTTTTTTTTCCTCCTCAAGGGCTGGTAGTCCAGGGAGGGGGGCGGCTAATAAATTTTCGGTGGTATTTTTTGCCGTTTTGTTATTGAATTTTGTAATGGATGCCCCCAGCAGCTCGAGTCGAGGTATATTTGCAGATGGATTGGGCTGCTCCGATATTTACGGGGTTGAGTTGTTTTGCCTTCCCCGAACCACTCGAGGAAGAGAGGAAGAAAAAAAGGGGGTGGAAATGTCCGGAATGGATCCGGTTAAATGGAAATGCTTAATCAGAAGTGGGTTTTGCGGAAAAAGGGAGAAAAAAAGCAAAATAGCTACAGATAGATATTCATTCAGCCTAGATGCGATATGTGCGTCGATTGTGGATATTGTGGGTGGGCTCCCGGGGTTTTATTAGGAGGCGTTTTATGAGTGGGAATGTTATTACGGCAATTTGGAGGGATAAATGAGGGCAATTTGCCCCGAATTCAAAACAGGTTTTATGGACGGATTCGATGCGGGAAGGCACACTGCGGTAATGCCGTTTGTAATCAAGAAATGTTTTGCTCTTCGTGGAAAAATATGAAATAGAGTGCTATTTCAGATCAATTTCAGGGAAATGCTTGACCTATGATTTAAGTTCATTTAAGAATGGCATTCTCTTTTGTTCCGGTTCCGATTCACTAGAACAAGTTAATAATGACCATCTGAAAACATTTGATTATCTAAAAAGTAATAGACTCTCTCAATCAATATTGAAAAATCTGATTAAGTTGTAAAAAGCGCACGAATAAAAAATAAAAAAAGAGGCCAATTTCCTCCAAATCACACAGTCGTTGCCCAGACCCCTCTTCAATTTCCGTGAAACGTTGCTCTAAGAGGTAATTTTGGTCTCATGACACATGAAATTCTACATTCTATTTTAATGAACTTTTTGAATCTGCAATAACACAGAGAGTTATTTTTTTTCATTTAGAACACATTCTTTGATTTTATAACAAATTTGGAAACTATTCAGAATTATTATTTAAAGTGTAACCGTATTCTGAAATGTTGTAAAATACACAAAAGCAAAAAACTGGATGTATAAACATAGAAACTAACATTAATTCTTCAAGAGCTTTCAAAAATTTTCGAAAAAAGATAAGTTTGACTATTTTTGTCTAGCTTCCTGAAGTTTTTTTCCCCTATAACTCAATCGTGTGCTTTTGAAAGTATTTTTTTTTTTGAAACTCAACAAAAAAAGGATGTCATTTTAGACGTTTGGATCTTGCACTGCTTGAATGTAGAGACTTATCCAAAATATAGAATTAAGCCGGATACTGCCGTTCACCCCAAAAATATTTCTTCAAGGATCAAATCCTTTCAATCTGGCAATGCACGAGCCACAAAACATTCAAAACTTGCAGAAGTTTAAGGAACTAAAAACTGGTAAAAAATGGTCAAATTCATCACTTTTTCAATAATATTTTTTGTAAAATTTTGATATCTCGTGAAGAATACTTGCAAACCCCTTTAGGATTATAAATCAAAATTTTTGTTTTTGTCAGCTCTTCAATTTTGTAAATCATTGCTATTCTCTAAAAAACAACTCTGCAATGTTACAAAAAACATGAAATTTTAAAATGCAAGATTTAGTTAAGATTGAAAAACACCTATTGCAGACATGGCAAAAAAAAATTAACTCTTTTTAATGTAAAATATTTTTTCAGAACTATGCCATCAAGTTGGGCGTCCATTTTTACACATAAAATTTTGATCACTTCACGGTTCCAAGTTACAAACCACTGAAAAACATGCCAAACGAGATATTGAAAAATGAACTATAAACACAATTTATGACAGGCTTATTATAAAACTTCAAAGCCAACATTATTTAAATTTATGTCTTTGCTCTGCCTTCTTTTTTTTTTGTCTTATTCCGACATTTTGTACCTCGTCTAGAGTTTGAGTTGAGTTAAGTAGTTTTTGCGATTGTATGAATATTATTTTTAAAATTTGGTTTGTTTAGTATAAGAAAAAATATCATATTCGAAAAACAAATACCAATGAGGTATCCCAAAATAGAACACTAAATTCCAATTTGATGTTCTTCTCCTTCAACTACGATTCTCATCGCCAATTGCTTGCCCAATTGCCTTCGCAAAAAAAAACATTCCATAAAAAGCAATCAACTTATCCAATATATTAAGGAACACGCACGCAATCATCTCACCCTCCGGTGGAACCCCCCGATGTTGGCATGATCTTGGGCAATTTCGGCTTCATCTTCCACTCAAAAAGTACCTAAACTCATTTGAATTCATGCCGATGGCATCTTTCTCCTCACCATTTCCGGCGATCCCATTTTTATGCTGCACATTCAACATTCGGCTTGTCCTCCCCAACACACACACACACACCGGAAACCCTTTTCCTCTCCATTACAAACATACCAAGAGCGAGAGAGGCCAAACTCATCAGACTTCCGGTCAGCACACTGAGGGAGGCGAGCACACCAATCTTGCTCATTTTGGTAAGAGCCCCGCAGCGCCAGGATCGTCATGTACACACATAAAGAATTCCTTGCTCCGCCGGAAAATCCAAGAGGAAAACTTTCGCCCAAGAGAAATGGCTATAATTTAGTGTGTTAAACAATTTTCCGAGTAACGGAAACCCAAACTAAGGAAAATTCACTTGATTTATTTTTATTATATTTTAACGTTGTAGATACGATTTCTTATCCGCCTTTCGAAGGAGTAAAGTGCCGAGACTGTGTGTTTGCAGCAAAAAAAAAAACGGGGAGGAGAATCGCTTTGGCCAAAACCTGGTCCTGGATAAATGGACCTGCACATGGCCATGCGAGGGGGGAGGACACGTACGGCACGAAGGTTCGTGAGGCCAGGAAGTCGTTGATGATGGTATCGTACTTCCTCTTTCGCCCCATGTCGAACCATGCATTGTGAATGGGACAGTGGCACGGAAAGAAAATTGTTATATAACTGTTTGACAGTGTAAATTTTTGTTTTTAAAATCCACCAGGTGTCATGCCCATTGGCCAAACAGCAATTATTGAAAAAATATATATTTAGTAAATCAAAAAAAAAACATCCACTTTAACGACCCACAGGTCTTATTTGCAAGTGCGAGAAGTATTAGGCAAGATTTTGGAAAATGCAGTGTATTGCTACTAAATAATCAAATTTTGAGCATTCCAAAACTGTAGAAAAATGAAATCAAACACCTGAGGATGAAACATTCTTTCCCTTGACGGGACGTGCTACTCAAGTATCTCATGTTCTTCATGATGATGATTCTTGTAAGCATGAACACTGCAACTTTTAATATAAAAACTTTATTTAATCCACCTTTAGGTGGTTGGTGCCTTCCTCGCAATTCATAAAGTGATTACGCTACACAGCATCAAAAAATTGTATAAATGACACTAATTTTTATCAAAATATCTGAGATCCGGCTTAAAAAAGTGTATTAAAAATACTTAAGTACTTATAACTTTTGATAGGGTTGTCAGATCTTCAATCTTTTGAACGCGTTGGGAAGGTCTTTCAAATACCTTTCTAATATAATATAGCATGACGGGTTTTCTTACAAAAATCACCCTTTTTACAATCTTCCGCAGTTTAGCTAAAATCGTTTTTTAGCATAACTTTTGAAGTACTTTTCCAAACTGGATAATATTAACTAGGGACCTCAAGACGAATCGAATGAGACCAAAACGGTCCAAATCGGTACAGCCAGTCCGGAGATAATCGTGTGCAAATTTTCGGTGCACGGACTTACAGACATACACACGCACAGACATTTTTTTCAGAACTTGATTCTGAGTCGGTAGGTATACGTGAAGGTAGGTCTACGAGGTCGAATAAAGAAGTTCATTTTTCGAGTGATTTTATAGCCTTTCCTCATTGAGGTGAGGAAGGCAAATCCCAGAAAAAGTATTTTTTTTAATTTTTAGCTTGCTTTATTAAATACAGTATTTGATTGACATATCCCACACGGAGTAAAAAGAGTTCCCAAAATCGTGAACAAGCGTTCATGAAAATGGAAACCATGAACACTTTTTTCGTGGTTCCTATTTTCATGAACGCTTGTTCACGATTTTGGGAACTCTTTTTTCTCCGTGCAGCCAGTTTTGCCAAATATAACGCAATATTTTTGAGGTATTACTTACTGTTTCCGTCAAATTTTCGTCACCAAAAATAACAGTGCTATGTGTTTCTTAAAGCACTTTTTTGAATGCTAAAAATCACAAGTTTCCTTGAATAATCCTATTAAATAGTGTCTTTGAGAATTGCAACAAAAAAGTATTGCTTGAAACACGCTTCAAAAATCGTACGACTTGTGCTGAAAAACATCTTTTAACAAGTTGTTGCAAAAACTTCGCTTTTAATGCCCTTGAAACAGTTTAAAAAATATCACAACGAGTGCTCACTTTTATTATTATAAGTTTTATAAACAAATATGAATTTAAAAAAATCATTTTAATGATTTTTTAAAGACTTGTTCAAATGTTATTTAATGTTTTTGTCCCTCAGCTCTAGCCAAGGTCGAGGGAGACCAAAAAATTAATACAATTTTAATGTTCAAATTGAAATTTCAAAATTTGTTGGCGAAAAGTATCACATGACAAAATGCTTTATATGTACATCAATGATGATTTTATTTAAAAAACCTAAACTGTCTTTAATCGATCTGTGGTACAATAATATGAAATTTGGAAAAGCTTGAAAAGTCTCTATTTGATACAAAATACAGAAATCATAATTATATAATGTCATCTGGAGCGAAACAGGACGCATGGGGTGAATTGGGACAGCTGTTTAAACCTTGTGGCAGCACAGTATTTGTATACTTTTGCTGCTGCCCCTATTATTACTAAAATCTTGTAGCAGTACCATCAGTACAACCCTCTGCCGCAAGATCGGCAGACAGAAAAGATGAATTCGCCAATATTTTAGCGTGCCATAATTATGGTTGGCTTATCTTCTCGCGCTACGCCTCGACCTAATTATGTCATGGGTTGAGCGCCACCCCTTATGGGAGACTTTCAAAATACTTTGCCTTGACCTGTTATGAGATCCGCACAAGAAGGAAGAATCTTCAGATGCTAAAGTTTGCGACAAGAGCACTTTTTGACTCGAACGGGAGGTCGATGCACTCCAGTTCGGCAGTCAGAGATTGCAAATTCTTAAGAAATGCTTCGGCTAAACTCGCGCAATTATTGCAATTGTGATGCTGCCCGAGTTCTAGAGGACCGAAGCCTGTTCTAATTGCACCTTTACTGAGGGTTCTGTAACTTCGACTCGGTCACTTTTACCCTGATCGTGGAGGAAGCAGGAGTGGTCGAAGGACCGTTTTGGAATCGTTTTGTGAGGTAGCTTAAAGTCGTGGAAGTGTCTCAGTGGCAGAGGTTAATCCTGCAATTTATTTTAGATCTCGCGGCTAGGTAGTAGGAGTAGGGTAGTGGCGAATCAGGTGGAAACCCTGACACTCCAGGTAACGTAGCTAACCGAGGTTACCGTAGTGCGTTGGCTAATTTTTGGGGAATTGGTTGGGCGATCTTTTCGGCACAGGTGGCAACCGGCATCATCCGTAGCAGAACGACCACTCCAACCGACAACCCAGCGCTTCTGGACTCCATCAAGGGGTCAAAGTTCCAGGGTGAACCCCCAAGCAGCTCGTCCGTCAACACACGAGCTGGGCGGCGTCCATCAACACACGCCGCAGTCGAACCCTCGACAACCAACCGACCGGACCGGGACGGCCTCGTGGAGGCCTAGGTCCACTGCCAAGTTCCCGCGCGCACCCGCGCCGTCGTCGCAACCGACGCCATCATCGCAGCATCGTAGCTGCACACCTGTGCGCCCCCGCACACCGGAAGTGATGCTGAACACCCGCCGATAGTGCCAACCCGTCTGCTGTTAGCCGCCGGCCGAACCATCTCGCCGTGGCCGAAGCGGTAAGCGCGCCACCACCTGATCGCCGGATCGCCAACCAACACACGTAAATCCATGGTCGTGTAAGTACAAACCCTTTTTCGACATGCGCATGATCGATCGTTGGCCAACACTCTTTTTCCGCCAACCCAGTGGGCAACATAAGCCACCCCCATGTTATGTTGCGTGATCGCAAGCCCCAGTGAATTATAGCGATCCCCGAATGAATTTCGCCCCCCAAGCCAACGCACACTACTAGCCAGGCAGTCCACTGCCGTCAGGTAGAGAGACAGGAATTCTCTTGTGGTACCGAGGTACCGTGGTAGACTAGCATGCAGAAGATCTCCGGATCGAATCTCGTAGGGCCCGAAGTATTTTTTTGTAATTAAATAAAATTGTAGCTACGAAAATGCGAACCTGAATATACGTTTTTTTTTGAGTTTCTAGAGTAATTTTGTAGTTTTTTCTGATGTTTTCTGGGATATCTTTCCACGACTTTCGCGGTAGTTTTATGTTGGGTTCCGCCATTCTGGCTTCTGAAGCGTTCTGGGGAAATTTGATTGAGGAGATTTTCTACCTGTGATGATAAGAACGGGGCAAGTACAATCTTTTGTTTTCTAGATCTGAGGTATTTTTTTTGAGTTTGCGATCTTTTTCTTCCGTTTGTAGCGCCTCGGCTAACCGCCGAGTTCTCGGATGAGTCGGATCGTTCTCAATCGCAAATTTTGGCATCAAGGATACACCCGCCCTGTGGCAGGGTCTCATAGCTGGGCAAAGCAGCACATGATGAATGGTCTCCCTTTGGGAGTGGCGCTTAAGCCATTCGTTTAATTACGCCAATGCGATCCGACCGACCGCCTCCGGTTACAATCTGCTGCCCCTATTATTACTATAATCCCGATTCACCCCACTTTCCGGTAATGTATTCTGTATAGTTAACAATCGATTTTATAAGTTTTTTTTTCTAATTTCTAAATTTTCATTAAAGTCAATAAATATGTTTTCCCCATTTTGGACATGAACATAAAATAAAATTTGCCTAAGCGGACATGATTGACTGAGTATTTTTCTGTGGCCGTTTAAAATATATGATGCATTTTACTAGTAAAAAATGTACTGCGTTTGAAAAGAAGTATTTCAAACTTAATAATATATAGAGTTGATAAATTGCAAATGGAATCAAAAATTAAAGTGAATAACATTGTTGCCATTTTTTTGATAAAGCCAATAAAATTTTTATGCGAAGTATTGTAACGTCATGATTTTAATTCCCGGACGCTTCGAAACCCGGACACCTCATCTTGTTTTATCAGTTATTTGAATACAAGTTCGCATTAAATAAAATAAAATTAAGTTTACCAAAAATGTGAAACATTTCACTGAAATATTTCATAGGCGTTCGATGCACCGGGAAAGCAAAGCAGAAATGTATGGTTTTGATTTCTTTGAATTGTAGCTAATTTGTTTAAAGAAAGCCGAATGTTTTGATGTTAATAGCTTATTTGAGACCTAAAGAATGCCATTCACTAACATTGCAGTCCAAATTTGAGCGATTCATAAACAAAATGGAGTGTCCGGATTTCGAATCAGCTTTTATCAAGTGTCCGAGATTCGTAGCACAACATGTCATTTTAATTTTAATCAATCAAAACTTTGAATCGTGTGCCAAAGGATTGAAAAACAACAAAAGCTACAGATTTTTAGTCAAAATATGTGTAATTTAAAATCGAGAAATTACGAAATTTTCAACAGTTTCAATTGAATTATACATTTTTATACATTACACAAAATTCAACGTTTTTACTGAATTGTTTTGAATAAGCATAAGAAAAGTTTCATCTTAAGCGTCCCTTCAGATTTGATAATTTCAAATCCAAATGTCAAATGTTTTTTGATGAATTAACATAAATTTGAGGTTTTGCCTTCCTCACTGAGGTAAGGCTTTAATCCTGCTCTAAAAATGAACTTCGTATAAAAACGTCGTAGACCCACCTTCATGTATACATATCGACTCAGAATCGAAAACTGAACAAATGTCTGTGTGTATGTGTGTGTGTATGTGTGTGTGTATGTGTGTGTGTATGTATGTATGTGACCAACAAACTAGCTCATGTTTCTCTGCACTGGCTAAACCGATTTGACCCGAATTTGTTGCATTCGACTTGGTTTAGGGTCCCATAGATCGAGTTTTATACAGATTGAAGTTTCGATAAGTAGTTCAAAAGTTATGTATAAAAATGTGTTTTCACATATATTTGGATCTCACTTAACAGTATGTAAACTATGTCCGGGTCCACTATCCGACCCATCGTTGGTTAGGTTATCAAAAAACCTTTCCAACGAGTCCAAAACATTGAAGATCTGGAAACCCTGTCTCGAGATATGGCCACTTAAGTGATGTTGATATACTTTTTTGAAGCCGGATCTCACTTAAATGTATGTAAACTATGTCCGGATCCACCATCCGACCCATTGTTGGTTAGGTTATCAAAAGAACTTTCCAACGAGTCCAAAAAATTGAAGATCTGGC
The DNA here is from genome assembly GCF_015732765.1 of Culex quinquefasciatus. Lineage (NCBI taxonomy): Eukaryota > Metazoa > Arthropoda > Insecta > Diptera > Culicidae > Culex > Culex quinquefasciatus. Next base: position 163,497,772 of record NC_051862.1, read on the forward strand.
AACCCTGTCTCGAGATATGGCCACTTAAGTGATATTGATGTACTTTTTTGAAGCCGGATCTCACTTAAATGTATGTAAACTATGTCCGGCTCCACTATCCGACGTTGGTTAGGTTATCAAAATACCTTTCCAATGAGTCCAAAACATTGAAGATCTGGCAACCCTGTCTCGAGATATGGCCTCTTAAGTGATATTGATGTACTTTTACAGCGATTGTTGTGAGGAAGGCTCCAACCACATAGGTGGATTAAGTTAGTTTTTCAATTTAATTTCACTTGATTTCACCGGAAACCCGTAAAAATGTTACTCAGCTTATAAATAATCAAAAGGAGAAGTTAGTGGTTTGAACATATTTTTAAAGTTTCAAAACCAACGTAAAAAATGTAGAACAAGTATGTTATTTGCAATAAAATAAAACCTATTGTTAAAAATGGACATATTCCTCGATGGGCTAACGGGTTTGTATTATCTTTATCTTTTAAATCAAATAAAACATAAGAGATTTTTCTTGCAATTTGAAATATTTCATAACCCAAGTAACATTTTTTTCAGGAGTTCTACAAGAGCTCTTCAAGATAGCTACAGCATAGCAGTTTGGACCGCGGTAGGATAAAATTCTCTTCAAAACTTCTTCAGGAGTTTGGAAGAGTACTTGAAGAGAGTTTTATCCTACCGCGGTCCAAACTGCTATGCTGTAGCTATCTTGAAGAGCTCTTGTAGAACTCCTGGAAAAAAATGTTACTTGGGAAAGAAGCTTCACCAATTTCTTTCCGTGTTTGTTGCACGTATCAGTGTCTACATTATTGGAAGGTTGAATCTTTGAAAGTGGACGATTCTTTTTAAACCAAGACATAACAGTGCTGTAAGAACATCATTCTACTTAGTTTCGACATTAGATGGTTAAAAATAAATATAATAACATAAAATAATTTTATTTGTTATATTTGCTAGTTTTTCAGGTTTTTGAAAAACCTATTATACATTCAAATTTTGATTTAAGACACCAAATCATGGCATTCAGCTTTGTATTATTGTATTTGTATATTTTGAATAAATCTTTAACTTTCTTTCGTTTTCATTTTCTTAAGTTGTGATTTTTCACTTCGAATAACACTATTGTTATTAACCGCAAATAATCAACTTCAAAACCAAAGCACATTAATTTCGTTTAGCCTCCAAATATCACGTCAATTTCGTAAGGATTTAAGCTAAGCCTTTGAAAAGTGGATCCAGACATCGCAAACTTCTCGGCAAAATTTCCAACAAAACAGGACAAAGAAAGCAGAATCCTCCCCCCACGCGGTGGGAGTTCAACGACGTTGTTATCCTTTGCCCTTTATTTCAATTACCAGATTATATTTATCTGTCCGAGCGAACTCGGAACGGACCATCAGACAAAACGGAAAAGAAATTGAACAGATTAACACGGGGCTGTGTGTTGGACGTTCGGCATAAAGTTCGTAAGACATTTGGGATCCATATCCGGTGGAAGGACGTTTCGCAAAGGAAGGGAGCGTAAAATTGTAATTTGACACCCGATTGATGGGTTTATTGAAGAAGTGATCGAAGTTTATCGAATTTTGAGTGAAACTGGGTTCCATTAGAATAATGTTGGAAATGAACACTGAACATGAACAAGTATCTACTTTTGTTTTGTTCTTTTGTCAAATTATTCAGTTAAATTTCTCTATAAGTTTGACTTAACAAAGTAATTTGAAAACTTTGAAGAGTTATCTAAATAAAATAAAACATATGTATGCATTTTCATGTACCTAAAATTTTCCTTAAATCACAAATCCTTATTTCAAAAAGGTTCATTTTTTTAATGATTGTATGAATTTCAAAACACATTACCAAACTCACCTTTCACATTTTCAGCCACTCATCACAACCTTAACCTTTTCTCAGAATCCCGGTAGGAAGGGCTCCATAATTTCCCAGTAACTTTTTCAAAGGTATAATGATAAATCAAAGCAAAATCTCGTTCGTGTTCACTTTACCTGAGAGAGTGGTAGAGGTGTATATTCAAGGTAAGCAAACATAACTTTGTGGAAGAGGTGAGTGCGTGCGTGGGTGGTTGGTGGCGGTCTGTTTGTGTTTGTACTTATTGAATTAATAATTTTGCTCCGCTCATTTGGCTCCTAACAAAGTTAGAGCGCTGCTGACGCTCGGCAGGGTGGTTCTTTGAGTTTGTAATCCGAAACCGGAGCAAGTAAGCAGGGGGAAGGGTGTGGTTTCTGAATCCTAAAAGTTCTCCCTTCCCTCACTTCTGACAAGATTTCCCCGGACGCAATCGTTGCTGCTAAAATGTTTCTGCTTATTTGATTTCACTCAAAAGCATCCGGATTTTCTTTGGTCCTTTTGGTCCTTTTCCACCACCAAGTTGGAGAGTGGCTGGACATAAAATCGATAAAGTGTGCTTCTTCGTCTTCCTTCTCCAAAGGGACTCAGATTTTAATCCTCTCTGGCCAGCACCGAAGTTGAAAGTCGAAACTGACCAAGAACTCAAGGGCAAGTCGGAGGAAACAGGGAGGGAAATTCAATTAAACAAATCACTAGAGCTGACCAAAGATTACTGAAAGTTTAATGAGTGTCTATCAACACCCTGTTCACAGCTCCCCGGTCGGCGATTGGAAGTTCACAAGTTGTCCATTAGCAATCCACCCAAAGAACTTGACCAGAAGATCTGGGACACTCTGCAGAAGAAGAAGGTGTTGAGGCGTCAGGTGCGGATAAATCGAATTACTATCGGATAGATTTATCACCTTAGGTGCATTCAATTAATTTGCCTCATGCATAGATAACGCACTTTGCCGAAAACTTAATTCATTTACCTTTACCACACACACTCAATATCGATTTCCTACACCCAGAAAAGTGTCACAACTCATCCCAGTCAGTGCTTCAGAAGTGAGAGGCAAATGCATTTATCACACTTACCGAAAATTCGACGGTTCGGCAGTGACTTTTCATCGATCATCAGCTGCTGGCTGGCTGCTGAAAACACTTCCACTGGGACACGTGACGCAGCGTTCATAAATCTTGTCGTTTTGGTGAAAGAAAAAAGTTTTTGTCTCTCTTTTTTCCTTGAACATCTGATGCACCCACTAAAAATATTGATTGATTACAATGAATCCCATTTTGTATCATCTCCACAATCTCTATTGATGACACAAATCGGGTTGACAGATTGGATCATTTATCAAAATTATGTGTGACAAAAATAGGTTTTCAGCTTTAATATGCCTCAAAAAGCAAAGGTATCGGTAACGGTCTTTTAAATTTACTGTAACATCTCCTTAGACGAACAACATTTCTAAATGTGAATAATAACTCGAATTATTGAAGATTTAGAGTCGCTTAAAAATAAGATCATTAGTGCGGTGCCTTTGGGGGCGCGCAGTCCTATTTTTTCGAGGCGATTTTAAATTCATTTGTGTAACTGTTTGTGTGCATGAGGTGAGTGGTTATTATAAATAGGTATAGGGATTTGATTAAATGATATCACATTATTATATTTAATTGATTATATAGCAACACTATATTTTACACTAAACACATCCCACAAAACACATTTAAAACTGTAAATAGGAGCATTTGGTACGGCATGTCCACGCATCTTTCCGCCCCTGTTGATTCAGTGAAATGTTATCCGTTCTCAGAATCCTCTCTGCAGTGAACACAACGCAGTAGTGCTGGCCTTTAAATTTTTGCAATACATTTTCAGGTGTTCTCGGATGTACTGCAATTATTGATAATGACAAGAAAAGTGGTTGGGGCGTAATCTAATCACTTGACTTTCCAGCATGCTTTCATCGGACTCACTGCGTTTGTTTTAGATTAGATTAGATTTAGAGTCGCTTATAAATAAACAAAATAATGAATGGTTAAGAAAATCAAGATGCTGCATAATAAATTTATAATCGCAAAAGCTTAAAGATCATCATGATCTTCATTTCAAATGAATCTTATTATTATTTTAGAGAGGTTAAAATAGAATTGACAGCAGATTGGATGTATATAAATTAGCGTGGTTCACGGATATATGAAAAAGACAAAAGTGTTCAATTTCGTTTGCATCAACCGGAATTTTGAAGTACTATGACCCAAAAAGCTAGCCTGAAAATTTTAGCTTATTTGGTTATGGTTTAGTTGCTCCAGTTTTGATATGAAGTTTGAATGGAATTTCAATAAATTTAATTGATTTATTTTTCACTTTTTAACTCTTCTTCTAGAAAGTTTTCCTCAACCCGATAAAACTTTATCATGTAAGAGTTTTCTTATAGGTTTTGATTCGGGAAACAACTTTGTAGAACATCGCAAAGCGCTAGGAAATGATCCCGAAAAGATACAGATTAATTTTTTAGCATATTTTGAAATTTTGCCGAAAAAAGTAAACTCTAAAAAACATCCTGTATCTTTCCAGGATCAATTCTTAGCACTTTGCGATGTTCTACAAAGTTGTTCCCCGGATAAAAACCTATGAATAGGAAAATTTGATAGGGTTTTGGGAAATTTTCTATAAGAACATGTAAAAAGTTACAATTCTCCATATCAAATTGAATCAAGTTCCATACTAACTTCAGATCAAAACTGGAGCAACTAAACCTTAACCAAATGAGCTCAAATTTTCAGGCTAGCTTCTGGGGTCATAGAACTCTGAAATTCCGGTTGATGCAAACGAAATAGAACACTTTTGTCTTTTTCATATATCCATGAACCACGCTAATATATATTATAAGAATCCAAAATAATAGAAACACTGTTAAATTTGTATATCCTTTTATAACATATTTCAAATGTTCTTTCCTTATTGATTTTTTTAACAATTACCACACGCAGAAAAAAGAGTTTTCAAAATCGTAAACAAATGTTCATGAAAATGGGAACCTCGAACAAAGTGTTCAAATCCCATGGTACGATTTTGAAAAACGTCCCATGAAATTTGAACACTTTGTTTGGGGTTCCCATTTTTATGAACGCTTGTTCACGATTTTGAGAAATCTTTTTTCTCCGTGTATGGTAATTAGCTCTGAAATCCAGCTAAGATGTGTGTTTTCATCAAATTTTAATCAATTTTTTTGCTTTTTCTATTTTTTTTTCTGTCAAGAAGACGATCATTCACATTCAATCTGTTATTTGGCTGCGCAAAATGCTGTTTTAGGAGTTTATGGTTTTAAGTAGGCATTTTGCATGCCTAATGGAACTTGACAGCTATAACACCCTTGATTTTAAAAAAAGCATGCGATAAAGCCGTTTGGCATGGCTTTGCCATCGGGTTTTAAAAATTCTCTTTAAACCTTCATAAAACCTTTTTGACAGCCGTTTGGTTTTTATTGTCACCAGGTGTTATGTCCGAGACATAAAACCTTCTTGAAACCTTTTAATCAACCCATGCTTATTGGTTGCTTTGAATGCCGAAATAAAACGAATAAGCAATCAAGATGCTATCATAAAACCTCAATAAAACTAGCTGGAGCTAGTTGGTTTAAAATTGTTACGTGGAAACATATCGACCATTATTTTATATATGAATGCAAATTTGAGCACTAAACAGTACTGATCATTAAAAAAAAACATTATAATGCTCTTTATCACGTATGATGTTTTCATTTTGGAAATTCGTGCTAAATTACTCACCCCAACTGCTGAGCTTTTCAGATCAAGATCATTATAAATAAGACATTAAATTTTTTATTTGTTTTTCGACACCAAAAAAGATGCTTTTGTGCAACAGAGATGTTTGAGAAGAAATGTTGCCACTGCGTTATGTTTTTTTGTTTAAATATTTCAAACCATTTTTTTAGAGCCTAAAATTGAAAATTATCTCAAACATTTTTTTTTGCATAATGTTTTGAATTAAACTGAATTTCCGCCAAAAAAAAGGTGCAGGTGGTTATGTTCTACATGACCAATATGACAAAGAACTTTGTACAAAACTTCTAAAAAATTATTCTATTACATTTTATTTTTAAATTATTGCCTAGGGGAAATTCTCGTTTGTTTGGCAGGTTAAGCACTCGCTCCTAACTCCATCCAATTTGCTGATTTCACTATTTAAACAACTAATTTTGCAAAACCTTTGATAGAAACTTGCTTGCTCACTTCTTATTGAGCTATTTATCACTCGATTTCAGTTGAAAACTCTTTTAATTAGCTTTACTTGAATGTCAAAGTTCTGACCTGCCAACATTAGAGGCACGCTGGAATTAGATGCTGTTCCCCTATTTATTTAATCCTGAATAATTTTTTCTAATTAAATGTTTCCAATCTTTGGCACCTCTGTGGAAATAAATTGCCAAAACACGAAAATATTGCCAAAACAAGTATGGTTCGGAAAATGCCTCGGAACCGGCCACTCTAGGTTGTGGTCACCACAATCAAAATGGTTATTTTCATGTCCAGTATCAAAAACCATGAATTTTGATACCCATATTGCCCCAAGTCGGATGGTTCGATTAATGTCCTCCCGGTAGAACCTTCCCTTGGACACTGGCCACTCCGGTCAAAATGGCCATTTTCATTACCAGTTTCAAAAACCATGAATTTTGATACCCATATTGCCCGAAGTAGTATGGTTCGATTACTCTCTGGTTCGATTAATGTCCCCACGGTAGAACCTTTTCCAGGGCACTGGCCACTCCGGGTGTGGCCAATCCGGTCGAAATAGCCATTTTCATTACCAGTTCAAAAACCATGAATGTTGATACCCATATTGCCCCAAGTCGTATGATTCGATTAATGTCCCCTCGGAAGAACCTTTCCCAGGGCACTGGCCACTCCGAGTTTGGCCAATATCCTATAAATTTGGTCCCAACCCCATTGCCTCAAATCATTCTAGTTTTCCGGTGACCATCCTTACAATCTTCATTAACACAGAATTCCTCCCAAGTTGGTGTACAAACTGTGTCTTCCAATGTGTGCGTGTGTGATAGCAATACAATTACCACCGTGGATCCGTCTTCGATGAAACCACGGTTGGCACTGAAATTTTCTGAGGCTAAGTGCTAGCTTATATAGTTCGCATGAAATGTGGCAACATGGTGCAAATTTTGCTTCCTCTCCTGCTTTCGCGAAACTCTCACGCGAGAGTTTGGCATCACTGTTGCCACATTTCATGCGAACTATATAAGCTAGCACTTAGCCTCAGAAAATTTCAGTGCCTATCGAAGTTTCGTCAAAGACGGATCGACGGTAGTAATTTTATTGCTCACACACGCACACATTGAACGACACAGTATGTGCACCAAATTGGGAGGAATTCTGTTCTAATGAAGATTGTTAGGAAGGTCACCGGAAAACCAGAATAATTTGGGGCAATGGGGTTGGGACCACATTGGTAGAACATTGGCCACACCCGGAGTGGCCATGGCCCTGGGGAAGGTTCTTCCGGGGGGACATTTACCGAACCATACGACTTGGGGCAATATGGGTATCAAAATTCATGGTTTTTGAAACTGGTAATGAAAATGGCCATTTTGACCGGATTGGCCACACCCAGAGTGGCCAGTGCCCTGAAAGGTTCTACCGGGAGACATTAATCGAACCATACAACAAGCCGGGACCGTGGTGTAGGGGTAAGCGTGATTGCCTCTCACCCAGTCGGCCTGGGTTCGATCCCAGACGGTCCCGGTGACATTTTTCGAGACGAGATTTGTCTGATCACGCCTTCCGTCGGACGGGAAGTAAATGTTGGCCCCGGACTAACCTAAAAAGGTTAGGTCGTTAGCTCAGTCCAGGTGTAGGAGTCTTCTCCCTGGGTCCTGCCTCGGTGGAGTCGCTGGCAGGCAGTTGGACTCACAATCCAAAGGTCGTCAGTTCGAATCCCGGGGTGGATGGAAGTTTAGGTGTAAAAAGAGGTTTGCAATTGCCTCAACAATCAAGCCTTCGAACACTTAGTTTCGAGTAGGAAACTCGTAATCGAGAACGCCAAGGCAATGCTGTAGATCGAATAATTTGATTTGATTTTGATTTTTTTTTTTGACAACTTGGGGCAATATGGGTATCAAAATTCATATTGGTTTTTGAAACTGGCAATCAAAATGTCCCGCCCATGTGGATCAATCGGACCGCGCACTGGACCCACAATCCAGAGGTTGCTGGTTCGAATCCCGCGGCGGGCGCTCTAAAATTCTAAGTGTAAATATGGGTATCCGGCGCTGTCTCTCCGTGCCGTACTCAAACACTTAGGAGCCCAGGGCGGCGAAGTCCTTGTAGTTATAAGGAAGACACTAGTGGTTGGTACTAGCAATGGTGGCCGACAGCTATAAAGTCAAATTCGTTTTTTTCAATTAAAATGGCCATTTTGACCGGATTGGCCACACCCAGAGTGGCCATTGCCCTGGGCAAGGTTCTTCCGGGGGACATTTACCGAACTATACGACTTGGGGTAATATGGGTATCAAAATTGCCCCAAGTCGTATGGTTCGATTAATGTCCCCCCAGTAGAACCTTCCCCAGTGCACTGGCCACTCCGGGTGTGGCCAATCCGTTCAAAATGTCCATTTCCATAACCAGTTTCAAAAAACATGAATTTTGATACCCATATTGTCCCAAGTCGTATGGTTCGGTAAATGTCCCCCCGGAAGAACCTTCCCCAGGGCACTGGCCACTCCGGGTGTGGCCAATATTCTACCAATGTGGTCCCAACTCCATTGCCCCAAATCATTCTGGTTTTCCGGGGACCTTCCTAACAATCTTCATTAGAATAGAATTCCTCCCAATTTGGTGTACAAACTGTGTCTTCCAATGTGTGCGTGTGTGTGTATGAGCAATACAATTACCACCGTGGATCCGTCTTCGATGAAACCACGGTTGGCACTGAAATTTTCTGAGGCTAAGTGCTAGCTTATATAGTTCGCAAGAAATGTGGCAACAGTAATGCCAAACTCTCGCGTGAGAGTTTCGCGAAAGCAGGAGAGGAAGCAAAATTTGCACCATGTTGCCACATTTCATGCGAACTATATAAGCTAGCACTTAGCCTCAGAAAATTTCAGTGCCAACCGTGGTTTCATCGAAGACGGGTCCACGGTGGTAATTGTATTGCTCATACACACACACGCACACATTGGAAGACACAGTTTGTACACCAACTTGGGAGGAATTCTGTGTTAATGAAGATTGTAAGGATGGTCACCGGAAAACTAGAATGATTTGAGGCAATGGGGTTGGGACCAAATTTATAGGATATTGGCCAAACTCGGAGTGGCCATGGCCCTGGGAAAGGTTCTACCAGGGGGACATTAATCGAACCATACGACTTGGGGCAATTTTGATACCAATATTACCCCAAGTCGTATAGTTCGGTAAATGTCCCCCCGGAAGAACCTTCCCCAGGGCTATGGCAACTCCGGGTGTGGCCAATCCGGTCAAAATGGCCATTTTCATTACCAGTTTCAAAAACCATGAATTTTGATACCCATATTGCCCCAAGTCGTATGGTTCGGTAAATGTCCCCCCGGAAGAACCTTCCCCAGGGCCATTACCACTCCGGGTGTGGCCAATGTTCTACCAATGTGGTCCCAACCCCATTGCCCCAAATCATTCTAGTTTTCCGGTCACCTTCCTTACAATCTTCATTAGAACAGAATTCCTCCCAATTTGGTACACATACTGTGTCGTTCAATGTGTGCGTGTGTGTGTGAGCAATAAAATTACCACCGTGGATCCGTCTTTGACGAAACCGCGATAGGCACTGAAATTTTCTGAGGCTAAGTGCTAGCTTATATAGTTCGCATGAAATGTGGCAACAGTGGTTCCAAACTCTCGCGTGAGAGTTTTGCGAAAGCAGGAGAGGAAGCAACATTTGCTACGTGCTTTCAGCCAATCAGCAGCCGGGATTTTTCTTGCATTCATTTTTTATTTTCATCTTAACTTTTAAGTACTTTAACAAAGTTTTATCAACTTTGTGAGGTAGTCAACTTGTACTTTAAGACTTTCCCTTTCGTTTGGTATGTAAAACATAAAGATTGTTTGAATGGGGGGGAAGATATAAGCATTTGAAAAACGACAGAAAATCGTTACACTTTCGCTTTGCGAAATTTTGGATTGACACCCGTAGACAGTGCCCTTAGGACAAAGTTCTTTGTCAAAAAACATTGGATTTTGATTGCTTAATTTTATTAGTTATAGCTACCTTAATATCGATTATGAAAAAAACATCTAAATTGCTACAAAATTATCAATTTTTAATTTGGTCTTTTAAATCTTCAATGTTTCTTTGACAAATACATTTTAAATTGGCCCTATCGGGTACTGTTTAAAAAACTAACTTAATCCACCTATGTGGTTGGTGCCTTCCTCACTCTTTTCCAACAATGGGTGATATGTGATATGATGGGTTTGGACACAAATTTCGTTAAGTTCCGGAATACAAAAAAAAAAACTCACATATCACTCAAGGGCTCATAAGTTGCATCATAAGTGGTCAGAACTCGAGATAGGGTTGCCAGATCTTCAATGTTTTAAACTCGGCCTTTCAATTACCTTACCAACGATGGGTCGGATGATGGATCCGGACATTGTTTACATACATTTAAGTGAGATCCGGCTACAAAAAATTGCATAAATATCACTTAAGTGGTCAGAACTGTAGACAAGGTTGCCAGATTATCAATGTTGTAGACTCGTTGGAAAGGTCTTTTGATTACCTTACCAACGATGGGTCGGATGATGGATCCGGACATTGTTTACATACATTTAAGTGAGATCCGGCTACAAAAAAGTACATAAATATCACTTAAGTGGTCAGAACTCGAGACAGGGTTGCCAGATTATCAATGTTGTAGGCTCGTTGGAAAGGTTTTTTGACTACCTAATCAACGATGGGTCGGATGATGGATCCGGACATTGTTTACATACATTTAAGTGAGATCCGGCTACAAAAAAGTGCATAAATATTACTTAAGTGGTCAGAACTGTAGACAAGGTTGCCAGATTATCAATGTTGTAGACTCGTTGGAAAGGTCTTTTGATTACCTTACCAACGATGGGTCGGATGATGGATCCGGACATTGTTTACATACGTTTAAGTGAGATCCGGCTACATAAAAGTACATAAATATCACTTAAGTGGTCAGAACTCGAGACAGGGTTGCCAGATCTTCAATGTTTTATACTCGTTGGAAAGGTTTTTTGATTACCTAACCAATGATGGGTTGGATGATGGATCCGGACATTGTTTACATACATTTAAGCGAGATCCGGCTACAAAAATAGTGCATAAATAACACTTAAGTGGTCAGAACTCGAGACAGGGTTGCCAGATTATCAATGTTGTAGACTCGTTGGAAAGGTCTTTTGATTACCTAACCAACGATGGGTCGGATGATGGATCTGGACATTGTTTACATACATTTAAGTGAGATCCGGCTACAAAAAATTACATAAATATCACTTAAGTGGTTATAACTCGAGACAGGGTTGCCAGATTATCAATGTTGTAGGCTCGTTGGAAAGGTCTTTTGGTTACCTTACCAACGATGGGTCGGATGATGGATCCGGACATTGTTTACATACATTTAAGTGAGATCCGGCTACAAAAAATTGCATAAATATCACTTAAGTGGTCAGAACTGTAGACAAGGTTGCCAGATTATCAATGTTGTAGACTCGTTGGAAAGGTCTTTTGATTACCTTACCAACGATGGGTCGGATGATGGATCCGGACATTGTTTACATACATTTAAGTGAGATCCGGCTACAAAAAAGTACATAAATATCACTTAAGTGGTCAGAACTCGAGACAGGGTTGCCAGATCTTCAATGTTTAATACTCGTTGGAAAGGTTTTTTGATTACCTAACCAACGATGGGTTGGATGATGGATCCGGACATTGTTTACATACATTTAAGCGAGATCCTGCTACAAAAAATTACATAAATATCACTTAAGTGGTTATAACTCGAGACAGGGTTGCCAGATTATCAATGTTTTGGACTCGTTGGAAAGGTCTCTCAATTACCTAACTAACGATGTATAGCATGATGATGTTTGGTTCAGTTTACTGCCAATTATTCAACATCTGAAAATATGCAAAAACACATTTTTATACATAACTTTTGAACTACTTATCGAAACTTCAAACAATTCAATAGCACCGTATGGGACCCTAAACCAAGTCGAATGCGACTGGTTTGGTCAAAATCGGTTCAGCCAGTGCTGAGAAAACTGCGTGACATTATTGGTCACATACACACACACATACACACACATACACACACACATACACACAGACATTTGTTCAGTTTTCAATTCTGAGTCGATATGTATACATCAAGGTGGGTTTTCGAGCTTAAAATAAAAAGTTCAATTTTGGAGCAGGATTATAGCCTTACCTCAGTGAGGAAGGCAAAAAGGGAAAATTGAGGTTTTGCCTTCCTCACTGAGGTAAGGCTATAATCCTGCTCTAAAATTGAACTTTTTATTAAAAGCTCGAAAACCCACCTTGATGTATACATATCGACTCAGAATCGAAAACTGAACAAATGTCTGTGTGTATGTGTGTGTGTATGTGTGTGTATGTGTGTGTATGTGTGTGGGTATGTGTGTGGGTATGTGTGTGTGTATGTGTGTGTATGTGACCAATAATGTCACTCAGTTTTCTCAGCACTGGCTGAACCGATTTTGACCAAACCAGTCGCATTCGACTTGGTTTAGGGTCCCATACGGTGCTATTGAATTGTTTGAAGTTTCGATAAGTAGTTCAAAAGTTATGTATAAAAATGTGTTTTCGCATATTTTCGGAAGATGAATAAATGGCAGTAAACTGAACCAAACATCATCATGTTATACATCGTTATTTAGGTAATTGAAAGACCTTTCCAACGAGTCCCCAACATTGAAGATCTGGCAACCCTGTCTCGAGTTATAACCACTTAAGTGATATTTATGTACTTTTTTGAGGCCGGATCTCACTTAAATGTATGTAAACTATGTCCGGATCCATCATCCGACCCATCGTTAGTTAGGTAATCGAAAGACCTTTCCAACGAGTCCTAAACATTTAAGATCTGGCAACCCTGTCTCGAGTTCTGACCACTTAAGTAATATTTATGTACTTTTTTGTAGCCAGATCTCACTTAAATGTATGTAAACAATGTCCGGATCCATCATCCGACCCATCGTTGGTTAGGTAATCAAAAGACCTTTCCAAAGAGTCCTAAACATTGAAGATCTGGCAACCCTGTCTCGAGTTCTGACCACTTAAGTGATATTTATGTACTTTTTTGTAGCTGGATCTCACTTTAATGTATGTAAACAATGTCCGGATCCATCATCCGACCCATCGTTGGTTAGGTTATCGAAAGACCTTTCCAACGAGTCCAAAACATTTAAGATCTGGCAACCCTGTCTCGAGTTCTGACCACTTAAGTAATATTTATGTACTTTTTTGTAGCCGGATCTCACTTAAATGTATGTAAACAATGTCCGGATCCATCATCCGACCCATCGTTGGTTAGGTAATTAAAAGACCTTTCCAATGAGTCTTAAACATTGAAGATCTGGCAACCCTGTCTCGAGTTCTGACCACTTAAGTGATATTGATGTACTTTTTTGTAGCCGGATCTCACTTAAATGTATGTAAACAATGTCCGGATCCATCATCCGACCCATCGTTGATTAGGTAATCGAGATACCTTTCCAACGAGTCCACAACATTGAAGATCTGGCAACCCTGCCTCGAGTTCTGACCACTTATGAGCCCTTGAGTGATATGTGTGTTTTTTTGGATCAAATTTGTGTCCAAATCCATCATATTACATATCACCCATTGTTGGAAAAGAGTGAGGAAGGCACCAACCACATAGGTGGATTAAGTTAGTTTTTTTTAAATAGAACGTAAAGTGTCTTCAACTCGAAAATGGTACACATTAAAATAAAAGCTTAGAACTGTTCTATGCAAATTAGATGTTACTTTTAAAAAATGGGCAGAAAAAATGCCCGATTTTTTTTCATTGAATCAATTCTTGATAGGTTCAAAAGATATCTTTTTTTAGAGTCCTAAAAAATAATCTAAAAAATAGATTTTCGATCGTAAATAACATACCATTTTTGTAAGGATAGCTGCCAAAATTGTATGAAGACTTGTATGTGCAATCCGACCGGCTCCGTGGCTTAATGGTTGCGGCTTCTGCCTCGAAAGCAGAAGGTTCAGGGATCAAATCCCAGTTGGTTCCCTTGAAATTTGGAATCAGGAATTGAACTTTGAATATGAACAAAAAACCTTTAAGAATCAGGTGGGATTCGAACTCACACCTTTGGATTGATGGTCAGGGACGCTAACCAGTCGGCCATCATGGAGTTAATGCTCTAGAATTGAATTGATCCGTAGTGGCGAAAAAATGTCACAAGGTATAATATATCAAACCATAGGGACGTGGCGTTACATCGTGCTGCCACCTGGTTTTTTGAGGTGCAAGAGTGGAAAAGTGCTGAGTCATCGTCTAAAAATAGACGGCGTCCTATCTCGCCCAGCAAAATTAAGTTGATAAAGTAGTCGGTTTCGATGAGAAAAAGTGGAAAACGTGGTCTAAAAATAGCGACGCCATCCCCCTATTATATAACTACTAACCAGTCTTCCCGAAACGCGCGCACGCCAAGTTTTCAGTGCAGATGAACCTCAAACACACCAGGCTACCATGTTCGAGTTCTCCCCGCACGGCGCACTCAAGTTTACACGCGGTGTAAACACGGGGTGCACACCTCGGGTACAACGCCGTGCGAGCGAAGAGCGTGTAAAGAGACGAAAAAATTACTGCTTCTCACTCTCTCTGTGGCAAACACTGTAGTGTGACTGCAGCGGAGAATGAAACACCGCTTTACAGCAGAGGGAACGTGAGGGAACTATTTTTGTCTCTTTTCTGCGTCGTCGGCTTGCACGGGGTTTGTACCCGGGGTGCAAGGTTCGGTTTTAAACTCGAGGTTCGTGTGCGCGTACAGACTGTACACGGCAGAGTTTAGGTTTGCTTGTACGCGTGCACACGCGGTGCTGGTGTTTGATCGAGTACAGAAAACAGAGAACGCGGTTGAACGCGGTGCACGGGGATCACTGCTACTAACACCGTCTCAAAACAGCCCAGGGCCATCTCATATACTCATGAACTGGACGAGGGAGTCGAAGATTGCCAGGCCCGAGTCATCTGCATTACCGATTTATGTCTGTACAATTTCAAAAAAGAAATCGTTAGCCAGATAAAGGTATTCGCTTCCAAGGTTCTTGAGATATATGGTGGTTACTAACAGAACCGTCTCAGTTGAAATATACTGTGGTCATGGCCAAGTCCTGCAAAGACGGGGATTCAAATACATACATACATACATACATACATACAAGACTTGTATGTGCAATCCAATGAAGCAAAATGGCTTCTTATAGCCTAGAAAGTCATAGCAAAATCAAAAATATGAATGCAACCCATTACCCATTTCCGGTTTATGCGGAAAATTGCTCTGATTGGCATTTTGTATAAAGGACACCACGTGGGCATTTTTTTTTGGAATTCTCAGACCCCCTCGGGGACCATTGTCCATACAAAAAATCTATTTTGTATGGATCGTGGACAATCTATTTTAATATTAAAAATATATTTTTTTAATCAGGCTGAACATTTAAAAACGTCTATAATAAGTGCTCTTTTTCATTATTATGCTAGGTCATTTTTTATAAATTATTAAATCAATCCTAGTAAATCAAAATCTACACAGCTCAAAATCTGGACTGTATAATAAGCCAAACATCCAGTGCAATTCATAATTCATCAGATCTCTACCAGGAGTAAATGAATTTGGATTTCCATCCGAGTCCACATTAGGAAAATTAAATCCAATTTGGCAAAAGTAGTGTTTCTGAAATTTGTGCCGTCCCACTTTGAACATATCTCAGGCGATGAACATCCTTATTCAAATTTAACCTCACCCTCCCTCCTCCTCCTCAAAGCAATTGAAATTCCAACAAACTTTGCGGATTGTTTCATCTAATTGAGAGAAAGGGGACCTCCACTCGGTTGCTGAAGCAGCTCACTCTTGAGACTGTCAGATAACTTTCGGCACCGCAGCACACACATTTCCACGACCTGCTCTCATATTCATGAATGCTGTTGCGTGCTTTTTTCTCATTTTTACCCAGATGAAATAAAATTTCATCATTACCAAAAATTTTATACAATTTGCATGACACCATCCCCCACTCCAACTGACAGCCCTGCCCAAGTGTTACAGCCATGACATTATGCTTCATTTTCTTGTGCTTTTTGCTCGTCCTTTTCCACGTGCCCCAGCAGCAGCACACAGCAAACTCCAAGTGGGTGGTACGTGAATATGTGTGGCAAGATGATGATGATGATGTTTTGGCCGGGAGCACTTTTTACCTCCCTCCCACTCTCCTCCCAAAGGAAGGGAAGAAACGAGCAAAAGATCATGCTCAGTCTGGTGGAATCTTTTTTCCACCATGAAATTAGGAAAATGAAAGCGATTTTAAGTGAAATGTGAGGTCAGAACGGAATTATCAACGTTTTTTATGGTTTCCCTCATTATGCTCGCTTTTGTGTCTGGCGGGTGGTGGGAGAGAGCGAGGTTCGTGGGGTGCAGTGATGCCAGATGTGTTGATTTTTCATCTATGGAAAAAATAGTATTTTATTAACCTGTTATCATAAGTTTTAGTGGTTACACTTTTATTTGATCATGTCCAAGCGTTCCGTTTAACACGCATTTAAGGGTTTGACCTTGAATAACCAAAATAAAGAGCACGCAATGTAAACAATAACAACCACGTTTTGTTTGACTTGTCCCGAAGTTTGGGTAAATTTGGTTGTCGGAGTCCCGCGTTATAATTGAAAATGTTTACAGTAGTCCGACATTTACGTCTGACAAAACATCCTCTGGCTTAATTCCCTTGGGTCAGTTGTAGTGCGTCCATCCCGGGAATTCCCGGGATTTTTCCTAGACCGGGAGATCCTGAATCCCGGGATTTTTTTATAATCTGTCCCGGGAATTCCCGAAATTGAAAAAAAACATCTAATTTTGGTTTGGGAATTCGTTTGGAAATAGATGAATAGTTGAATACTTAATAATCGATAAGAATTTCAAAATATTAAAATTTGTATAGGGTAAATACCAGTATTAATTTGGCGTATTAGGGAAAACTGTTTAAATTTTTGTTTACTGATCCGCAAAATGCCTAGTGCTTTACAGTATGTAAAAAAAGTGTTTACACCCCTTGGGCACTATGCACATTTTGCGATGAAACATCTAAACAATTTAAAGTTTGACAGAAACCTAGTAATACGTTTTGTTCAGAAACTCATGCCAAACATTTTGCTACAAAAAGCTCATGAAAAGATGATTTCTTTAAAAAGTTATACAACAAATACTATTACAGAAATCAAAAAAGGTGAAAAAAAAGTTTGTACACCATTCGAAAAATTTCAAATCAAGTTATTTGTTGACAAATCACCATAAATCTAGTCTCCCAACTCCAAATAGGCATACTTGACTGATGAAAAATAATAATTTGAATTGAATATAAAGTTACTTACTTAGTATAAAAATTTATATAACTCTGGAAATTTTATGTGGAACTTATCTGAACTAAATTTTGCAAAATTTCAATTTATCTAAATGTCAATATATGACCATAGAATTGCTAAATAAACATTCTGGAGTGGGTATAACACCGTTTCGGGGTCTTTGTATCGATAGAATTTCGTGCCAACCCGAAATTACATCGTCGGAAAATACGCCGGCAACACAACCGGTCCACGATTCACAAGTCAACCTAAGTGGCATCGGAAAGGGCCGATCTTTTGATACCCAAACATCTAGGTTTTCTATAAAACTCACGGTTTTAAATACCTGGGCACAAAGTATGTTTGTTCCATGAAAACAAAAAATATGAAATTCCATACATTTTTGGCAGGTTGCTCAAACGAAACCATAACAACGTTTTTGCCTATGTATTAAAAACGTGGGTTTTATAGAAAACCTAGATATTTGGGTATCAAAAGAACGGATGCCCCCAAAAGATTTATGCCCTTTCCGATGGCATATAGGTAGGTAGTAAATCGTGGACCGGTTCGGATGCTGGCGGATTTTCTGACGACGTAATTCCGGGTTGGTACGAAATTCCAACGAAAAATCTATTCTATCGATACAAAGACCCCCAAAACGGTGTTATACCCACTTCAGAATGTTTATTTAGCAATTCTTTGGTCATATAATGACATTTAGTTGGGTCATTTTTCGCAAAAACCACATTGTTCAAAAAATCATAACTCCGTGCCATTTCATCCGATTTTAGCTGTCTTAGACGCAAAGGAAAGGTGATGAGTTTTTCTGTTTGAGAAAATAGTAAGAAGTTTCAAAAATCTAGCTTAACATTTGAAAAGGTCGTATGAAAATTTAAAATGCTGTTTTGAAGGTCTCGGGACCAAAGAGCCTATGTCTGAAAATATTTTTATCGGATTTCTCGGAAAATTTTACATAACATATCAAAAAATTGTGAAGTTATGTTTTCAATACTCTGAGATACGATTTTTTGAAAACAAAAACTCAGTTTTTTGACGCGCCATGCGCAAAAATGGGAAAATGCCGAAAACGGGAAAAAATCAACTTTTTTTCACTAAAACTGCGATAACTTAAACATTTCAGCGGTGACCTATACATGTTAGGGTACCAAAATTTTCGTAATTGAAATACGCAACTTTTGGTTCCCTAACATGTATAGGTCATCGCCCTAATGGCCAAACAAAACAAAATACGGGTCTAATTATTTCGGCTAAGGAACCCCCAGAAAAATTTTGAGCTCGATCGGAGAACTTTTTTTTCGAATCATGCTGTTTTCGTGGGGAATTGCTGAAGAGTAGAATGAAAATGATTTGGATATAAACCAAAAAAATGGAAGAAACAGAAATAAAAAAATGTTTGCTCTAATTTTGCTAAAACAATATCCCAAGTAGCAAGAAAAACATCGCTTTCTATTTTTTTGTTGAACAATTGCTGTACAAGCGTTTTTATACGTAAATTATTGAACAAGTGTCATAACAATTGGTAAATTGTTCAAATTTTGATCAAAAAATCCATTGTTTAACATGGTTGTGTAACATAGACGCCAAATCTAGCAACGGATTACGAAAAGTTCATTTTGAAGTTTATTCTGACTTAAATGAAACTTGCTTGTAGAACTCGGAGAGCAAAATGACATTTGCAGACATGATGTTTCATTTCAGTTTGCTTAGCATGATAACATAGAAGATTTGACCTTTGGCTTCGGCTGGGATTTCTCGTAAATAAGTTGTTTATGTGTAGTTTGCGTTCGTGTTTTTAAAACCGAGAAAGAACATGTTGACGAAACAAGCACAGATAGTTCTAAAAATAGAAACAGTTTATGTTCAAGGGAAGTTTTAGCAAACTGTTAGTGAACTTGGTAAAAGCTAGATGACCGCAGACTTCTAATTGACGTTTAGGCCTGCTCATCCAACATAACCCCTCGTGGAAAGATGTAGACGCGCGCCTGGACTTGACATTTGGAGTGATCGAGGGTTCGATACTTGCCGTGAGGATTCTTCATCAAAAAGGAAAACTGAAAATGCAGCCACCGGGGGGAACCAGCATCAGAGTATATAGCAGCAAGCGATGTTGATTAGTACTTAAAAATTGAAAAAAAAATCTCCATAAGCAATATTTTAATATTTTTATTATTCATCGTATCCCTGTCAAACTGATAAATCACAAAACTAGAAGTTAAAGTATCGTAAAGTAACATTACTCACAAATAAAATTTAAAATAAAGAAAAATATATTTTGAGCGAAAACTTGGGACGTATATTATGAAAAGCCTCTTTAATTTTCTTGTCTGCCACGATATGTTCTTGGACGGTTCTCAACACGTTTTTCTAACTCACTGCTGAATCTTAAAGGCAGGATGTTGTTAAACGGTTCTAGCAACGTTCACCTAACCCAATTCAAAATCTTATAGTCAAGAGTTCTTATGACATGTTTAACAAACGTTCTCTATGCAAGGATGATTTGCATTTGCAAAACTAACTTAAACCACGCACATTTCTGACGGATGAAGAGATGTTCAACAACAGAAAATCGTGCGCTTTTTCCAGCGTTCAAGAGTCCTCGGGGACGTTGGGAAAACATAGTAAACGAGTTCAACAAGCAGTTCGGAAATCTCTTGGCGAATAAAGTGTGCTACTTGGGATAAATACGGGATGGAGTAAAGAGGTTTAGGGACCATCTACAAATAACGTAGTTCACAACACAAAACAATATTTATACACAGGCAAATATATTTTTCTTGTCCTGTCTCATTTAAACCTCTGAATTTTCAGTTTTACGGACGATCCCCTAGAAATGAGTCCAGATCAGAAGAATACCATACAAAAATCTCAAATACATTTGTGCAGTAAGTGTCACAATTTCGCATTCGCATTAGAAGTGTCACTTTTGTGTAAAAATTTAAATCAACATTATAATTGTTTTAATAGTTTTTAGTCGATTGAATAAGTTTTATATTGAAGGAGATTTACAAGCTAAATCATGAATAATTAAATTATAATTGTATAATGATTAGACGATTACCTTCAAAATACTTCAAAATTTCTGTAAAAATAGACGAGCAATCAACTGTAAACCATTAAAAATAGCTTTTTCCTGCGTTAATTGTCATTATTGAACTTCATTTTTCGCAAAAAAATAAATGACTCATCAAAATTTCGATTTTTTAAAACATTAAAATTAATGATTGTTAGAAAATCATTTTGGTGTATAATCCGTTGAAAAGTTGAAACAATCACAAAAAAACATTTTTTTTTGTTCAACTGTAATTAATGATAAGAAAATATGAAATTCCAAGAAAAACATAAATAAAATCGAAATCCTAAATATCATAACATGCATTCCCAGCAAAAACTAAAGAAAATTTCAAAACATATTTTTTACAATTCTTCTGTTCCAAACTATGAAAAAAATATAAATAACTCAATCTGCCAACCCTGCCTTCGTTCGTTGCTCCCCTCACAAAAAAACAACAACATTTTTTATTGTCTTGGTGTTATTTTGCACGGTTCGCGAGAAAATTCGCGCATTTATCCTTACCATATACACAAACACATAAACACCAGTCAGTGTTGTTGCCTTGCTGCTTGAGGACTCCCACTCACTCCCGGCCAGCGAGAGTGCCAAGGTGGCATACATTTTTAATACCATAAGTGAAATAAAATTCAGTTTACCCGATGCTAATGCAT
This sequence comes from Culex quinquefasciatus, assembly GCF_015732765.1. NCBI lineage: Eukaryota > Metazoa > Arthropoda > Insecta > Diptera > Culicidae > Culex > Culex quinquefasciatus. Next base: position 163,519,020 of record NC_051862.1, read on the forward strand.
TTCTTTGAGCTTGTTTTTATTTCCATCCCCTCCCTTCCCCTATCCAGCCCCATCCAACTTAGCTGGTACATTTTTTACGATTATGGATTATGCCAACATTTTCACTGGTCCCACAAGTCCCAGGCATTTTCCAAACGAATTTTCCAAACGGTTCCGGTTGATGCAATAAACATCAAACCTAAGCAAATTTGACGCAATGGAATTTTCGGAAAAGTTTTTTGTCTCATTCTTCTTTTTACGCTTCAAAAAATTGATTCCCAAACCAGCTCCCAAAAACGGCCAAATCAAATTTTCCATCTCCCAGCTCGCGGGCTCCGGAAATCCCTTTCGTTTCAATTAGCTTTATTGTTCGCTGATGAATTTTGATTTCCGCGAGGAATTTCCCCATCCACTCACTTTTCGCGATGGATCTTGAAAAGTTCTGACCCTTGGCGCGAAGGGGGAGTTTGGGGGAAAAAATTAAAATGTTTCTCAAATGAATTATTTCGTTGGCGTTTCGCGCAAGGCGGAAAGGATTTCTTAGCGGATTAAAAAAGAGGAGAAAAAAAAGTAAAATCAATGGAATTATCATAAAATTTACTTAAAAGTGGCACAGAACCGAGCATGGTTCTTGAATGCGGACTTTGGTCTAGAGTGGAATGGGGAAATTTTCCTGCAGGGTATGATTAAGACATGAGAATGGAAAGAAAAACTGGCGAAAGAGGAAAAGAGCACGGCAAATTTGAATAATTTATATAATTTTTCTTTGGAAGCTTTCTCTGGATTGCATTTTCTTTCCCGGCTCTCTCGGGAAGATAAGTCAGCGAAAAAAAGTCTCTTCAGTGTCTGTGGAAAGCTACAACGTTGAGAAAAATGTTGTTAGCAAATTAGTCTTTTAATTTTGAGTGTTCACTTTTACCGAGGTTGATAGTATCGAGTGCAAAGGAAACATGGAAGAATAATATTTATTATAAATAACATTGACTGAAGTTTTGTACAGTGAATAAATAAGTTCATTACTACATTAAAATTACTAATAAAATAAACTAAATTGAATTGGTGTCTTGAGAAGAGTTGTTGAAAATGAAAATTAGCAAACTTTAGCTTGGTTCAATGTTGGGGTGGTTCACAATAAGGATTTTTTTTATAAATTTCCAGGAATATTTTTGGGACTCTCATGAACAGTTCTCTCAGATCTCGGTCATTCGATTTTATTTTGATATTTTTTAATCCGGCTGAAACTTTTTTGGTGCCTTCGATATGCTCAAAGAAGCCATTTTGCATCATTAATTTGTCCATATAATTTTCCATACAAATTTGGCAGCTGTCTATACAAAAATGATGTATGAAAATTCAAAAATCTGTATCTTCAAATTCAAATTCGGGTTTATTGGTGAATAATCAAGATACAATAAGTTCTTTTGAAGTACAAAACAGAGTTTTGGAGTTCCTTTCAGCTGTGTGTTACATCATAATCCATTTTGGAACAGTTATTGCTTGTAAATAAAGGTGTTACCAAGAGTAAGAAAAATTTAAAAAAAAACTTACTAAACTTGCTAGGAAAAGGGGATAGAAATAGAGAAAGCTTAAAACTAGATCACAGTTTTTTATCCTTTATAGATGTGCTTAATCATTAATTCCCCGAGGGCTAGAAATTGCTCCGCCTTGTTACGGCAGCTCCGAAACCGCGTCATCATCTCCCCCGCGAGAGCAAAGAACTCCGGCAGGGTAAAGAGATCTTCCCCGGTGACTTCTTGCTGGGCCGCATTGCCGCTTCCGGCCGCGACCACGCTGGCAAACGATCGCCCCCAGCCAGGAGGGATCGCTGGGTTGTCCGCTGGAACCGTACGCTGGCCAGCTGCAGGAACGGCTGCACTCGTACTTCGTTGAGGAGGGTGGGACGCTGCTGCTTTCTTCTTCCTCTTTTCCTGCTCCTCGAGGTAGGACTTGCGCGCGACGCATCCGCGGTAATTACCGGTATGGTTACCGCCGCAGTTCGCGCACTTTACGCGCGGCTTGGTTTGTTCTGCGTTTTCCCCCAAGTCCGCCTTTCGTGGCAGTGCGCACACATCCGAGAGGTGTGACTCACCGCACTTCACGCAGCGGGGCTGGAGGTTGCAGTTCCGCGAGCCGTGGCCGAATTTCTGGCAACGGTGACATTGCGCTGCGTCCGTCGGATTTTTGGAGTAAAACCGCCAGTTTACCCAAAACCGTCCAACGCCTTAGTCCGCCGCAGGTCTTGAATCTTGACGGTGCCGCGGTCGAAGTACAACAGGTACAGTGTGTGTGTCCCTGTGACTGTTGTCTTCCGCGAGAGGACTTTTATGTCTCGCGGCGTTATTCCGGCACCCGAGAGGTGCTCCTTGAGGACGGAGGTCGGGCGGTCTTGGTACCCTGCAAGACAATCTTTACAGCGGTCTTCTGCGCGGGGTCAAATGTGTAGAATTTGAAGTTTTTACGCTTAAATTTCTCCACAACCAGGTCGAAGTTCTTTTGGTCAAATGTGAACACTTGCACTGACGCTTTACCTATTTTAAGGCAGTACACGAGGCCTTCCAGCTGCTCGTCAACATCGTCCGCCAACGTGTCCAAAACAAAAATTGGTGGTGGTCGTCGTTCCTTTGGAGTAATTACTTTTTTTGGCGTCGGCACTTTTTTCCGTGCACGACCATCGTCGTCATCGTCGTCGGTAGTGCTACCGTCGGTGTTGTTGTAGCTGCTTTCCTCGTCACTCAGCCTCGCGAACTTGTTACTGGTGGGAATGTTGGCGGATGTTGAAGCGCCATCGGTCGACGGATTGCCGGAAGTAGCTGAACGGAGCCTAATAGGGCTGCGATCCTGGACGCGGTAATTAGCGTGTAGTAACTTGGGGTCGAATCCTTTGGCGCTCACACTCCCGGCGCGATGGCGGTCGACGCGGCGTTGGTTTGTTTACCTTTTGCACACGGCCGGTAGACGAACTTCGCGGGTTTTTCGAGGCCGCACTCGAACTGCCACGGCCACGGCCGGCCCTTGGCATGCTGTTGGAGCAAACTCGCGGCTAATCACGGTAAATTACGGCGAAAATTTTCGAAAAAACGATGGAGCACTGAGCACTTGACTGCTGCTTGCACTCGTGCGTACACGAATCTGTATCTTTTGAAGTATTTTTCTGATTTTTTGATATGTTTTAGGGGACATCAAAAGCCAACTTTTCAGAAATGTCCAGGTTGTGCAAAAATTGTTGACCGAGTTATGATTTTTTTATCTATACTGATTTTAAAAGAAATCGAAATATTGGTCGCACAAATTTTTCACCTCCATTTTCCGATGTAAAATCAAATTTGCAATCAAAAAGTACTTAAGTGAAATTTTGATAAAATGCACCGTTTTCAAGTTAATGCCATTTATAGGTAACTTTTTTGAAAAAATCCAAAGTTTTTATTATTTTTAAATTAGTGCACATGTTTGCCTACCTTTAAAAAAACATTTTTCAAAAGTTGAGAAAATTCTCTCTGATATAACTTTGGTGTCTTTAACAAAGGGGCTTGGGTTGGCATGACCGTCAACTTTCTACACGGAAAAAAGTGAATTCTTCAAATCGTGAATTGTGTTCATGAATTCAAGAATCACGAAGGAATATATTCAATAGGGTGTTTCATCATAACAACAAAGTTCTCAGAATCAGGCAAACCGAGGTTCCCCTAGTAAAGGATACCCATAGGGACTCTCATGCCAAATACCAGCCCATTTGGTTGAGAATTGGCCTGTCCCCAGCGGTTCAAAGTTTACATGTAAATTCCTATGGAATTTTTATGCACAGTAAAAAAATCATGGTAAAATTTCATCTTAAAAGGAGTACATCTTTTATGTCAGAAAAAAGCTTTAATTTTACCTCTAAAAATATGTAAATTTACATCTGGCAGACGCTAGGAAAAAATATCTGTAATTCAAAAAAAAATCAAACCAGTGATAGTTATATCTAGCTTACTAAGTCTGCGCCCCATCCCGCACGACCAACTCGACACTGTGAAAACTGGGTTATCAAAGCCAATGTACCTCTACTTATCTCGTATATCGTATATGTACCCTATATGCAGTAAATAAAGTATATAATGCACGGAACACATAGAGCTACATTGGCTTTGATCGTCCTGTTTTCACAGCGGCGAGATGGCCGTGCGGGTTGGGGCGCGGACTTAGTTAGCTAGATATAACTAACACCGGTTTGATATTTTTTTGGGATTACAGATATTGTTTCCTAGCGTCTGCCAGATGTAAATTTACATATTTTTAGAGGTAAAATTAAAGCTTTTTCAGACATAAAAGATGTACTCCTTTTTAGATGAAATTTTACCATGATTTTTTTTACTGTGTGCTTTTCGTTCCATCGTTCCTACAGGTCTGGGGACAACATGGGTTCACTCGGAATAAAGACAAGTGTGTAGGGGATGGTCCAAGGAACAAATTCCAGAAGGAATTAGGGTTGTCCATTCTGTCCCCAAGGTGCGCATTGGATCGACGTCCGGTGTCTCCAGAATCAACGAATCACCCTTCAAATGTACGCATTGTCCTTAGTATGCTATGACGGCTAGCTGAAAATTACGACGTCCCATGTTAGACGGTGAACACGTGGCAGAGCATCCACTCAAGTTTTGGCTCAGAAACATACTTTAAAGTAACAAAATTATAATTTGTGATGTTCCTGTAACAATTTGAACTATTCCAAATAACGTAACATTATGATTTTGTAATAATATTGCAATCGTTGCTTCTCCACGTGTTCACCGTCTGACATGGGGCGTCGTAATTTTCAGCTACCCGTCATAGCATACTAAGGACAATGCGTACATTTGAAGGGTGATTCGTTGATTCTGGAGACACCGGACGTCGATCCAATGCGCACCTTGGGGACAGAATGGACAACCCTAATTCCTTCTGGAATTTGTTCCTTGGACCATCCCCTACACACTTGTCTTTATTCCGAGTGAGTGGAACGATGGAACGATAAGCATAAAAATCCCATAGTAATTTACATGTAAACTTTGAACCGCTGGGGACAGGCCAATTCTCAACCGAATGGGCTGGTATTTGGCCTATGGGTATCCTCTACTAGGGGAACCTCGGTTTTCCTGATTCTGAGAACTTTTTTGTTCGGATGAAACACCCTAATATTCACGTTTATTGTGCAAATGCACCATACTAATGAATTAATTCTTTCGTGGTTCTTAAATTCATGAACACAATTCACGATTACGGGAATTGTTTTTTTTTTTTTTTTTGGTGTAGAATAAATCCCGATAATATACTTGTAAATATAGATTTAAAAGGTCACCCTTATTGTGAAACACCCTTATTTTCTACCAATGCTCTTCTTTTTAACTAGGATCTTCTTGCACTCTTCGATAAATTTGCAGGGAATTTAAATTCCTACAAGGTTCGCACACTTGGACAATTTTGAGCGAAACCTGCGTCACCTGCTGCCAAATCCTGAAATGTTTTTTTTTTCACCATATGCTTTTACGAAATTTCCCATGCAAACTTCAACGATCTATAGGGACCCTTAACCGATTTGGCTCAAAATTAGCACAGTACCGTAATCAGGGGTGATTCGGGACTACAGTCTGAATAGGGACAGCAGTTTTTAGAGCACTTAGAGCTTTAAAATTTGGAAATGGATGTACACATTTGGTTGGCCCGAGTCTGTTCTTACCGAAACCAACCAAAAAAATCAAAATATTGTGCTCGAACATGGTTAAAACTTCTGTCCCAATTCACCCCATGTGTCCCGATTGACCCCAGTTTACGGTAACTCATTTTTGCCTCGGAAATCGAACCGAGGTTTTCTCAAATCTAAATTTTTCTTACACATTTTTAGGTAATATTACTTAAAAAAGAGATAATATTCAATCAACCAAATTTTCAACAAAACATTTTTTTTGCTGTGAATGCTAAATTTTCAATTCATGTTTCGTAACTCCTAGAGTTAAATATCTTTTTGTGATTTTGCTTTCAACTGAACTTTGAACTCAACCATATTAGGTTTGTATGGATTTGTGGTCTAAATAGAAATTTAAGTTATGAAAAATGTTAAAAAACAATTTGAAACACATTTTGACAACAACATGACAGGGATCAAGTCCCTCCAGAATCCCCTAATGAATCGAGTATTTAAGAAAAAATAGATAGATTTAGTTGTTGTGGTTGATAAATGTTGAAAAATATCTCCTCTAACTTTTTTACCAACAATTTTCCCCCAACCATGTCCGTCCAATCAATGCGACCACCCATCATTTAGTGAAAGTGTCCTTAATGACTTCCGGCAAACCGCAGGCGGTTCTGCGTTGATAGACCACCAAAGGACTCCCGCTGGGCTAGATTCAGCCAACCCTCAATCAACAATCGGTCCTACTCATGGAGTTGTAACAAAATCACCGCATTAAAAAACGTTAAGTAGCGCGAAATAAAGAAGCCATCCACCACCACCCAACAAGAAGCTCGACGGAGGTCGGATAAAGAACATAACTCTAAATCTGTTTTGAATAGTAAATGGAGCATACCAAACCAAACCAAACCGAAAGTATGGCAGGAGGGGGTGAGTTTGCAACATTCTGGCATTAGGTTCGAGGCCGACTCGCTACTCAAAAAAAAGGGAGTGAAAAAAAAACGCACACCCTTCTCTTTGTTTGCTTGTAATCGAAAATTGCCTGCAACGATTTACCCTCTGCCGAGAGGGAAAAGGACTATTTTTTATGTTGTTGATTTTTTCTTCTTCTTCTTTTCAGATTACATCCGAGAGTCACCACAAATATGCTTTTCTTTCCTGTTGGTGCTGCAACTCATGCGTTATACGCCTGTCGGACTGTTTTTTTTTGAAAGAGTGAAAACATTATTAAGAAAAAAATATCTCTATTTAGGGTGCGAGAACATCGTTGGGGGAAACGAGAAAAAAAAATCCTCTGACAACATAAAACATCAAGTGAGATCAGCATAATAGAGTGGCTAACACTATGCCAACAATAGCGGCTCACCAAAGAGGTTTTGCGTGGAAAAGTCTGGTAATAATATTAATTGTTTATTTATTATATGACATTCCAGATTTAAACTTGTGGGGTGGAGTAGGACTGCAATAGCTTTTTTTATAAATATGTATTGCAAATTTTTACATATAAAAACTTTAAACATTCCTTAACAATTTTAAACATTTCAAAACTATCTCCCAAAGCAAACTTTCTCCACCGGACAAAAATAAACTAATTAACGCCAATTAAAATTCATCGAATAAAGCGAAATAGCCCTAATTGATATGTCAAACAGTAACTCGATCATCGCAGGCTGGCTGGCGCGTTCCTCTCGGCCAGTTTTAATAAATTGTCCACGGCTGAGTGCAGCAGCAGCGCGAACGCCCCCATGACTGGAAGGCCAAAACACAATCAAAGTGCCACCATCGCCATCATAACTTGGTGCCACACGCTTCGTTGTTGAGTTCAGTGGGGAAGAGCGTCGCGATGGGACTCAAATTCATCTACGGCTCATCAACGCCATCCCGATCCGGTGGATAGTGGGTTGGAAGTGGTAAAAAAAGGTAAAAATAGCTCAACACAAACATATCTAGAGTTTTTTTAAGGTCCTATAAACTATTGTGTTTCATATGTTTATGGGACCTATGGGTCTCGTGGCGCAGGGGTAGCGGCTTCGGCTGCCGATCCCGATGATGCTATGAGACGCGGGTTCGATTCCCGCCTTATCCACTGAGCTTCTATCGGATGGTGAAGTAAAACGTCGGTCCCGGTTTTCTCCTGTCTCGTCAGAGGCGCTGGAGCAGAAATCCCACGTTAGAGGAAGGCCATGCCCCGGGGGGCGTAGTGCCAATAGTTTCGGGTAATTCTCTAACAACTCACACTAAATCGGGAAAAAATTTCCTGACACCTCTTCGATTTGCGTGAAACTTTGTCAAAAGGGGTAACTTTTGTCCTTGATCACGAATCCGAGTTCCCCTTTCAATTTTTGAACATGCGAAAAAAGGTGTTTTTCAATAATTTGCAACCTTAAACGGTGATGAGAGAGAAATTTGGTGCCAGAGGGACTTTTGTGTAAAATTAGATGGCGTACTCAGAATTCCGAAAAAACGTATTTTTTAATCTACATAGAAGGGTCATTTTTTCATTTAGAACAAAACATTTCATTTTAATATTTCGTGTTTTTTTCTAACTTTGCAGGGATATTTTTTATAGGGTAACATTGTTCTACGAAGTTGTAGAGCAGAAAAATACAAGAATTTCGTTTCTCTTTGTTTCGACGTCCGTGACTGTCGCGGGTGACTGACCATGAACGAGCAACGATGACCAAATTTAAAAAAAAAGCGTAAAATCGCAATAACTCGTGATGTTTACAAGCAAACCCCTAATGTTAATAAAACATTTTTTTGTAATTGTCTGCTCTACAACTTTGTACAACATTGTTACACTCTAAAAAAAACCTGTAAAGTTAGAAAAAAACACGAAATAATAAAATGAAAATGTTTGTTCTAAATGAAAAAATGACCCTTCTGGGTCAATGCAGATTCGATAAATACATTAAATTTCCTTCAAATGACATGTTCCAAAAAAATACAGTTTTTTACGGAACTCTGAGCAAGTCTCTTTGACACCAAATTTCTATCTCATCACCGTTTCAGGCTGAAAATTATTGAAAAACATGTCTTTTTCGCATGTTCAAAAATTGAAAGGGGTCGTACCGCCCCTCCGTCATGAGATATCAAAAATGGACCTAGGATTCGTGATCAGGGACAAAAGTCACCCTTAGGACAAAGTTTCACGCAAATCGAAGAGGGGTCGGGGCAACTGCTGTGTGAGTTGGCGATGAATTACCCCTATTCAAAAAAATCTAGATTCAATTCAAGCCTAAAAAGAACAAAAAATGCATAATTTAATTCGTTTTGTATATAAAAATATTCAAAGAAGCTGAACGTTGTATTTTTTGACTTCTCTGGATGAAAATATTACATATTTAAATTAAATGTTCAGACTATTCGAAAATTGCAAATGTTGATGGCTCAATATGTCAGCTTTTAGCTGTAATTTAACAAACAAAAATATGGAGACTTTACTAGAAAAGCATAAGTATAAGTAATATGTAAGGCTGGTAATTTTTCGCGATTTCACGGAAGCCGCGTAATCCGTAAAATTTGCCCTTAGCCGTGAAATCTGAAAAATTGCTTCTCAGTGTTTAAAAATTAGATTTTTGAAATAAAACATGGTTGCATGGTTAATTTAGATCTCATTTTTGAAGATATTGATCATAAGATTTCTCTATCGAAATGCTGATTTTCACATGCCACTGCAAAATGACCTTTGATTGTAACATGCCATGATTAACGCAAAGTTAAATTCAATAAATGAAAACACAAAACAGATTGAGCTTTTTTATTTTTGTTTATCTTTGTTAAATTTAGTAAAATAACGATTGACTAGTTAAATGGTATAAAGTGAGTAAAAAATCAAAATTATTTGAATATTTAAAGTAGAAATTAAGTTTTTTATTTAATTTTTATTCATGTTGATAAATGTTACCTTTTAAAGTATTTTTTAATGTTTTTTTATTTGTTATAATAAACACTAAATTGATTGATCAAACTCATTCGAAATAATCAAATATTTTAGTACCGTAAACGGGGTGACTTTGATAGGTTTGCGATTTTTCCGCAAAATGAAGAGTACAATTCAAATACGTAAGGAATGGTTTAGAAACATACTGACCGTGGTAGAGAAGTTTTCAAAGTACTTCAAGAAGAACTTTTCATAAAATTTTGACAAGTTTAAAAAGTTATTTAACTATAGTTAAGAAAATGTTGAGGAAAGTCATTATTTTAAACTTCTCAAAGTGTCATGATTTTTTCAATGAACATGATTTTTAATCAGAAAGCGAAATGCATTTTCGGATTCTTTGGACAATTTTCCACTAGGTGAAGATTAAAAAAGTTTGTAAATAATAAATAATATGTGTTTTTGAAACACAATTAAAAAAAAATCTCAAAATGTGTAGGCAATTTCAGTTGAACAAATTTCATTTAAAATGTGAAAACATGTGATTCGTGTTTCGAATTCAGTATAACATGCAATATAAATCGATCATTTTACAAACAAAACTAGTTTTAACACATTTCAGGCAAAATTTCGACTTTTCAGCAATTTTACCTAAAATTTATATGTATTTAGCTAAAAAGCTTATACACTTAGTTAACTTAATATAAATAATGATTTTTTTCTTAAAAACTATATCAGCTACTTTAGTCATGGTACATTTAGCGTTTAGTTTGATCATTTTAAATATGATTTTAACAAGAAAAACTATGACTATCAAAGTCACCCCGGAATCAAAACTAAGAATTTTTAACGTAACTATTTTTCTAAACATTATTGATAAAACTTTTTTTCCGATTTAGTACATGGACTTTGTGTGGTCTATCCCAGTACATATTTTAAAAATAATAATCATGAGAAAAACCTTACCTGTTGGAAAATATTCTAAAAACAAATTGAAATCCTATCAAAGTCACCCCGGTTTACGGTACTTCTTTTGATGAATTAAGAATAATTTTAGTTTGGAGAGACTTTAGCGAATTATATCAATACTAAAATTTTAAAGAATTCAAATATTTTGTAATAAGCATGCCGTGAAATTTTAATTTATGAGCCGTGAAAAATCACTCAGCACTAGTAATATGGAGACTTTACTACACAGACAAAAATATGTAAATTTACACAGCACGTAATTACTGTTTCTTATGTAAACTCACTCAATGTAATGTTGAAATATGATGTAAAGAGTAAAAAGTCATGGAAATTACTCCAATGTAAATCTAAATCTAATGTAAATCATGAATCTAATGGAAACGTTGAGCATGGAAACTCAAATCTGATGAATTTCTACCCGTGTTCGGCTTCCTGTAAATTCCTATTTAATGTAAATCATATATTCAATGTATTTCTGCCAAACGTTGACTTCAAAACTACCCGAACTAAAAATATTTATATTTGGTTCTCTTTCTATCGCTCTCATATTTCGCTTGCCCACTGCCTGAGCCTCGACCTGAACAAGTTGATGCTTTAGCCGCTTGTTTATAAAATGCGAAGATGGCTCAGTCGGCAGCGGGTAGCAGCAGTAACACCGAACATCCTACCCGTCGTCCGTTCGATTCCAGTCCAGCGTTATTCCACTTGGCCGTCGACGAGAAAGCGTCCCCTACCTGTGAAACAACTTTTTAAAATCCGAATTTCCTTTTGCTGCCCGCTTCAATCATTTTAAAATAGAACATAGGCCACACCCTTTTCCTACTGCATTCCAAGTCGAGCTTCTCATTCCCATTGGCCAATCAGAATTAGTTGATTTGAACTAATGTATATACCAAAAGTAATGTAAATTCCAAAACTAATGTAAATTTTCAAAACTAATGTAAATTTCCAATGAATCTAATGTAAATTTCCAATGAACCTAATGTAAATATACATCATTTATCATGATACCTTTTGGTACATGATAAATAATGTAAATTTACAGGAATATTTTTTTCTGTGTAGAAAAGAGGAAAAATCAAACAAAATATTATTGTCTACACTTTATTTTTTCAATTCTGCAATCTTTGAAAACGATAAGTCTCAATCTGACCGAGAATTTTAAAAAAATATCGATTTTTAAATACGTTTGTTATATAAATATAATATTTTATATTCTATATAAATCAATTTTAAATAAGTGAAAAAAAATTAATTGAATTCATTTATTTGGTCTTTTTTTATCAACATTGCATTAAAACTATTCTGAATTTTTAAAGATAGGTCTCACATAATTTTGATAACATTTTTATAACATGCCTCTCAAAGTATACAAACTGATGTTAACGCGTTACAAATTTGTAGGACGAGTCAATTAATTCTATCCCAAGTAACATTTTTTCCAGGAGTTCTACAAGAGCTCTTCAAGATAGCTACAGCATAGCAGTTTGGACCGCGGTAGGATAAAACTCTCTTCAAGTACTCTTCCAAACTCCTGAAGAAGTTTTGAAGAGAATTTTATCCTACCGCGGTCCAAACTGTTATGCTGTAGCTATCTTGAAGAGCTCTTGTAGAACTCCTGGAAAAAAATGTTACTTGGGATTAGCAACAATTAAGATTAATTACAATACTTGGGAGCTGATATATTTCTTCAAAGTAGCATATCGCAGGCATGTGAGCATATGGATACAGAAAAATAATAAAATTAAATTTTAATAATTTAAATGCCACTCGAAGCTAGTCCGTCCCATATTTAATTTCGTCAGTTTTGAAGTAATGATGCAGTTTGGTTAGAAATCATGTAAACTATCGGAAAAACCAATAAAACTTAGTACTTTGTTCTAGGAAACCGGAGAAAATCCAATTTTTCGTGAAATTTACATATGGGACGGACCCGATTAGAGCGGCAGTACTAATGTCAATTGAAATTCTACTAAATAAAACAAAAAATACAAAAAAAACATGCCAACCTTTGAAAAATCATTTGTAAAATCATAAAAACCAGTTGGAAAAACAAGCATATTTAAAATTCAAATTTATTAAAATGCACAACAGCCCAATACGATCAGTGATTGCACTCAACAGTCAAGCATCCATGACCTCATCCTCGCAGCAGCACAATGATCCAAATTGTCCTCGAATAGCCCTCCACTCCTAACGTGTGGCCCTCCCGGTGGGACGTTCGAGCAATTAACGTCAATATTGAGGCGCATGTTTTTGCACAACATTGCGCCCCCTTTTCGCTTTCACGATGACCTGCTGCTGCTGCTGTTTCGCCTGTGTGACAATCGTGGCACGCGTCCCTCTATACGACCACTTGCTGGGCTGAAACGGAACGAGAGAGTGCGGGGTTGGAAAAACAATTTTCACACAAAGACAGTGTAGATCGGAGAGGGGACTGATTTTGGAACTCCCAGCTAATGATGAGCATGATTTGGCGGCGTTTATTCATGGCTGGAACGGTTGGAATCCGTTTTGTTTCGTTTTGTTACGTGACACGTGCCGGGCGTAATTTTGTTTTCGCCCTCCCAGGGATATCGATTTCAGTGGAATGGCTTTCGGAAGGATGTCAACCAAGCTAAGAACGTCTCAATTGCTTTGTATACGGAGATGTCTGTGATACTCTATTCGTTTAGGATTTTTTGGTCTACGCATTACAAAATCATTGTAATATGAATTATAATCTGATGGTGTTGAAAAATGTTAGGTCAATCTCACTCAATTAACTTTGCTCAAGCCATCTTCATCCGTAATCCTCCAAATTACCTTCCAGAAATATGAAATTAAGTCGTGTAATATCACCGTTGATTGAATTTTATATCATGCAAATCCCCCTCTCACCAGCCTCAAACAAGTAAAATGAAATTGAAAACGGTGCTACACAAGAAAGCCTTCTTTGTCTTTCCCAAGAAACACAAGTTCTCAAAACACCCATAAACCATGCCTCTTGAGCAAGCAAACACCCAAAACAAACACCCACCACAACCTCTTGTTCGACGTCGACGAGGACGAAAATTGAAAATTTTCCGCCACCACGGAGCGGGCGCAAACACGAGCCCACACACACATACAGTCACATTCTCCAAAGTACAATTAAAATTTCAACAATAAATTTTGTCGAAATATAATTACCGAGGCGTGGTATTGCAAATTAAATTCTTCATCATCTTTCTCGCTTCTGCCCATGGGGTGGGTGGTGTGGTGAAACAAAGCAAAATTATGGTACAATTTCATCACCCAAAAACGCAGCGTGGGTGGTTGGCGGAAAATTGCGAGGTGGTTAGTGGGTTGAAACACAAACAGACACACTGCTGTGGTGCTGGTGCTTGATTCGAAAATTATCCCGGCGGGCATCATCGGGGCTGCGCACGGAAAAGGGGTTCCACAGGGACCGGGGATTTGCGGATCTCTCCGACTGGATGATGGAGTTGGAGTGTGCGCGGCGGCGGTGTGATGTAATATAACAACTTAATCCAATACAAAAGTTTTGGTTTCGATGCGATGCGATACGGCGGCGGTCGACCTGTCCGGGGAACTGTGCTGGAGATCTAGTTCTGGTTGCTTGGGTATTAGATTTTATACGGATTTTTTTCCGATCTGTGATGTCGAATATATGAATGTTTAAATCATCATTCCTTTATTATAGGACTTTCTTCATCCTCGTTTTTTATTGTTCCATTTTGAATTGTGAAAACCACAAAAAAAAACTTAAGAGCAATTATTGAATTATTCATGTTCAACACAGGAAATTTTCAGACATTTTTTTAAATCGACCTTCTCCGATATCAATGAAACTATGTGGCGTGTGTGGTACGGTGTGTTGTCTTAGACGCATATAAACCATTTAGGTATAGGTAAATAGCGCCACATGCTGATAAAATCGTAGAAAAATTAGTTTCTACAAAAGTTCCCCTTAGTAGACAGTAATTCCATAAACAAGCGTTCTCAAAATTGGTCTGGAGGTAGCCACGTATTCTTTTTATAGGTCCTTGGGGTTGTTCTAGTCATGTTAGGGTGGTTTGGTCAAAACAAAAGCATAACAAATTTTTGCTTAAATCATAAAATTAAGTCATTCCAACTGATGTTTGCTCCTTTGGACGCAAATGAAGATTACTTGTTGGACTTAATAGGAAAAAAATAAGGCAAAAAATCCAGGCTCCGAAAAAAAAGTCACGACGGTAACTTCAACTTGCTGGATCTCGGCCATGACTCAACCGATTGAGACGGTTATTTTTCCAGAGATAGTAAGACGGATGCAAATATATATTTTTCTAAGTTTGTGTACCTCGGGTCTGACCGGGACCGATCGAAGGGGAGACGGGGAGGGCAAAAAATGTTAAAAAAATAAATAAGGCCGTTGCAAATATTTTTCAAAGTTTATGTCGCCCCTCCCCCCTTCAAAGTTGGCCTGAATAATCAGGGGGCAAAAAAAAAATAACTTCAAAATTTTAATAAAAATTTAAGCTTAATCAACTTAAAACCAGTTAAGGTGAAGCCGTTGATCATTTTTGAAGAAAATTGATCATCACTATACAATATTCTGCATTAAATTCAATTTGACGACTTTCAGCACCAAAAGGAATAAGCGTGTGCCGGTTGTTGCCTTCTTGAAGCCACTGAAGGAATTTTTGATTTAAATCTATTGTGCTTCAAAATTTATATAATTTTCTAGTTGGCAATCATTGATTAATGACGATTTCCATAACTTCACAAGGAATGGGATGATCGTTACCAAAAGGAATCAGCATGTTTAGGGCACTATTCTTAACAACTTGTTGAAGGAATTTTGTCAAAATATTGAAAGCGACGCAAAATTTATATCTTTGAACGAAAAATCATGACAATGATGGAAATCTTCACGTTAAAATGCATTTTCCCGCGTTTATAATCATATTCAGCATGTTTGAACTCCTTTGAAAACATTTTAAAAGTTTTCATCAAATACCGATGTACAGTCCCACGATTTTTTTTTTGCGAAAAAAAATTCCGTCAATACCTCGATATTTTCAAACCTAATGATTGGAAGGCAACTGTACACCTGTAAAATGCATTTTAAAACACTTTTTTCATCCAAATGCTGAAACCTAGGCTTGTAATTTCAATTTTTATATTTTTTTATTTCTTCTCCTCCTCCTAACTCCATCCAATTTGATGATTTTCACTATTTGAACAATTTATTTTGGAACACTTTTGATAGAAACTTGCTTGCTCACTTCCTAATGAGCTATTTATCACTTTATTTCACTTGAAAACACTTTTTATGAGCTGTAATTGAACGTCAAAGTGCAAATATGCCAAGATGCTGTTCCCCCATCTGCAATGTTTTACTCGAAAACAGTTTGTTAAATAAAAACAATATTGCACTGTTTGTTTCACTGCTTATCTAACATTGTCATGGCATCTTCTAAAAAATGGGCGTGGCCAACCATTCTATAAATAACCTTAGGTTTTCTCGCTTTGTTACACAAATGTTATCGGAGAATAGATTATATAACTGATGCTCAATATACATATTCAACTTGACATTGCGAGTTGTTAGGTGGTGTAAATTTGTACATGAGGAATTTAGAGTTTCATAAATGTTCATGTATTGAAGATTGCAATAGTTTTGATTGTTGACCGATTCATTTGTGAACATATCGCTGGTAAAAGCTTCACAAATTTTCAGCTTTTAGAGTTTATGATAGTAAAAACAACAAATAAAAATCTTACCGATTTTCAATATTACTCCGTGGTACGGTAATCGAAATGACAGTTGAAACGGTTTGTTATAACAAAGTTATATAGTGGAGTTATAAAAACTGACTTGAAACAAACTTATATAATTTCAATTCCAATGACAGCCTTCGTTGGAGTTAAGTTCTTTAGCTAACAAAGCAGACAGCAGCCTTCTTATTTACACTTGGGCCAGTTTGTTTACTATGAAGCCCCGTGGAGAGATGTGGAAGCGCGCCTGGACCTGCCGTGGAGATAACAACAAATCGTCAAAGTCATCGGATCGAATCTTGGGAAAGAGGAAGTTCTTCATAAAAGGAAAATCTAAAAGTTCGCCATGCAGGAAATTTCACAGTAATCACATGCGCGCCATGATTGTTTTTCTTTTTAAATTCAATTTCGAATTATTTTAAATAAATCTTGCAGAAACAAGCGTAATTTTGTATTAGCTAGAGAGCCTATACGGAGAGGCGAAATGTCACTCTCAGGGTTTCAATCGAACTGTCAAATCGGGGTTCCAATCGAGCAACAAGATCATGCAAGAACAAGGTTGGAATCAATTTAAAATAGTTTTGGCAAAAACGAGACTTATAACAATTACAAGTATTGTAAAACTGTTGTTGATAATAAACTGATAGTTTTTGTTATGTTTGTGCTTGTTCTAATCTAACCTAATCTAACCCTAGCGCAGCCAGTCTTTCGAGGGCATCCTGGAAAATGCCTTAGGTTGGTTAACGCCTAGCATCCTCTTGTCATTATTAACAATTGCAGTGCCCCAATGCGATAAATTGCTTTGAGACATCACAAACGTTAAAGCGGCCAGGCCAACTGCTTTTGTTATGTTTGTGCTTGTTCGGTATAAAAAAAAGTGTCAGCACGAAAGAAAAACTACAAGTTTTTCAACCTTAAATTTGAATGACTTTGGGTGTTTAAAATTTCTCCCAGAACATTTCATTTCCCTATGTAGGTCCCAAATATTAGCTTTGATTGAAATTCTAATAAGAAACGTTTGTTTACATGTAAGTTAGTCGACGGTTAGATAACTGTTTTCAATCTAACTTTCCTTTCCAGTGTGCGCCTTGATTTGACAGCACAGCCGTAAACCACACCCCCTTTTTTCGTTGAATCTCTTGTTAGATAGCACAGTGTTGTCATATACATTTGTACAACTTACTCTGATAACTTGCATCTTTTTCTGGCAAGTCATACAACAAAAAAAGTGCGCTTTTTCCAGTTCACAGGAGTTGTAGAACAAGTTGTGGTAACGAGGCGGATTGGTTATACAACCAGTTAGGAAACACGTTTATATGAAAAAGTGTGTTGGCTCAAAAGAATGATGTCTGTTTTAGTCCCCTAAAACATATCGTATTTTTTTCAGAATTCAACTTTTATGCGTAAAAAGTTAAATAAAATAGGAATGGGATTTTTTCGCGTACCCATTTATTTCTGAAAAAGTTCTCATCATAACCTACAACTTTGCTGAAGACACCAAATCGATAAGAAAATCTCTTCTCAAGTTACAAAATTTCACATACTTCCATACCTATTTTGCTTGACCAGTCCTTAAAAAATGTATGGAGACTTGCTTGGAAAAAAAATAATGATACAAAAAATGAATTCAACCGACATAGGCAAAGTTTCATCCAAATAAAAAAAATGATATTTTAGGCATTGAGAGCTGCACAAAATTGCGTTCTCAACTTAATTTAGCCCAAAATGCACCTGCGACTAGTTAGCACGACAGTGACGATTTGATAGGTTTTTGAATGGCATATCCAGTCAGCAAAAACAAGCAAAAGATTTGGCAATGCTGACCAGAAAAAAGTCAAATGTCAAAAAAGAAATGTGGAAAGAAGGAAACAGCATTCTACAGGTAAATGATGCATTGTTTTTTACCGAAAGATCGAAAAATATTATTCTCTCAAAATATTTTTGAGCATCAATATTTATAAAAAAACAACATATAAACACATACCTTAAAATGGATTTTCTTTTGAAAATATTTGAATTCTAAATTGTTCAATCCTCAACATATCACTGAACATAATAAGCAAACAGATGTAGCCAAACATCGCGAAAATTGAATAAACCAATCCAAAGTGACACCCCAGCCCTCCAGCTCACCCGGACTAATGTAGCAAAACTCAAGCACCTTCCCATCCGGGCTGTTATAAATAAGTAAACAATTCATTTGCATACTTTTCTTTGTTTTTTATTGCAATCTTCCAGTTCCGAGGGGTGGGCGAAAATGCTCGCCTGTGCATCTCGGAGGTCCTTTTTTCGCACTTTACATATGTATGCAAACTCGTTTATTCACGAGTAAAAGACACACCAACTCACTTCCTCCAGTTGGAGAAACCCTTTCAGTCCTGCTTTCCATAATGCTGTTTGAATAGGGTTGAGGACAAATGGGGAAGGGGAAAAGGGGGTGAAAAATGGAGCGAATTTCGCACCCTTTGTTTTATGTTTTATGAATGCGGAATTTGTATGCTTTCCACTTTGGGAAATTGTGCGACAAGATCAAGAAGCGTTTCGTGACGTTTGATGACGGCTGAGGGAGGACAGAACGGCGATGCTGGGAAAGGTTTTGGGGTCTATGTTGTTTTATTATTTTTTTTGTGTGTTAATACTTGATATCAGCGGCACCGATTTCTCACTGAGAATTGAGAATTTTCCTAACATCTTCATTTATGAAGCTTCAGTTTCATAAAAATGAAAAGCGCAAATCTAATATCTTGAAATCCGATACTCAAGAAACAGGTTCCAACGATTGCCCTTTTGCTTTCTCCGGTACAACTTTTCAGAGACACGTGTCCGATCTGTATCATCCTTTAATAAAATTATAGTGGCATAATTGCTTTACAAACTTCCCCTGCCAAGTGGAACGAGATAAATTTAGAGCACGCGTGTGCTCGTCACGAAATTTGACACCTCGTTGAACGGACACTTCCCCAGAGGGAATTGACGTACTGTTTGATTCGTACTGAATATAACGGTCATTTTCTGCTGATGAAGGTCGATTTCAGTTTGGAGTAACAAGTCTTTTTCACAATTTGTTTTATTCTAATTGCACAAAACCACTTGTCAGAACGAAAAGTTCCAAATTGTCTGCATTGTACTAAACGTCCATGCAAAATTTCTTAAAAACAAGCACACAAAACACTTCTCGCACAGTCCAAACACTTGAATTGCTACACATGCACCTCTTGTCCAACTCCCCCTCGAGCCCGGGTCCACAAATCCAGACGAAAATCTTGGAAAAGGAAAATTAAATAAACACGGCAGAAACTCACTCCGTGGTAGCATAAATGAATCGTTTCAACTCTGCCCCGAGACCACCCAGCAGAACACAGCGACGAGTCCTTTTTTTCGTCTTGGGGTGTCAAGATTGCTGCAAAACCAACTCGAGAGGGCGTCGTCGTCGTCATCTCGGGCAAGTACTCTGCCGTGAATTGTTCTGTATACACATGTTTATCCCCCAGCGAACGGGGGTTTCGTCCGTCGTCGGGGGTGCACTTTGTTCCTGGCGCATTCGCTGCAGCAGAACGCTCCTCTTCACTTTGTGTCAATCATTAAAAATTTACAGTCACTTCGAGTTTACAGTCGTTACAAAGGCCTTTGAAATGTATCATTGGATAGAGGTTTGTTTTGTTTAAAACAATCTATGAAATTGGTCTGATTACACAACTCGACATTTTTGAAGTTAATGTCAGAAAACGATTCAGTTTCGTCAAAGTATGATAGATTTGGACTTCCTGAATCGACAGAGTTGAATTTTAGTGATTTCCTGACCAATAAATAAAATTATAAATTTCAGCAAAAAAAAATGTTATTTATTGGCATATAATTAACATAAATTCGATTCTGTCAATTGTACTGTGTTTAAGGAACCCAAATCTATCATACCTTGATGAAACTGAAGCAATGTGTTTGGACGTTATCTTAAATGAGCAATTCCAGCTCAAATCAGGAATTTTTCTGGTACTTTTGCACTCGACCCTCTTCGATTTCAATGAAACTTTGTGTATCTCAAAGCCGTTGCATCGTATCAAAAAGTGGTCAAAGGCAAACTTGTAGAAAATTGGACGGGCTTTCTGGAAAAAAAATACACTGAAAGAAAAGTGCACAACACTTCTATGAGATTTTTAATTTTTTAAGTTTAAAAGTTAAATTTTAAGGTGATGTGACGTTTTTGTTTTGTTCATTTTTTTTTAGGAAATAGCCTGAGATGTGACAAAAAGACTCACGAAAAATGCAGGATGGTATGTCTATCCAACATAATAAACAAAAATCATTTACAAAAACTGTTTTTTAAGAGTGGTCTGAACGTCAAAATTTCTAAAAACCGATAATGGGAATCGATTCACCAGACAATTTTAACTAAAAGTCTGTGATTAAAATGGGTACATTTCCCCTATTAACATTTGAATACAAAAAGGGATTGAAAATGCATGTAACACTAGTTCAGTTGTTTTGCAATCATTAGTTTTGAGCATTTCTCTACCAAAACCGGAGATTGATTTTATTTGCATTTTTTTTTTTAATTGGCTCAAACTTTGAGGGGACCTTTCCTATGACCAAAGAAGCTATTTTGTGTCATTGATTCACCCATACAAGTCTCCATACAATTTTGGCAGCTGTCCATACAAATATGGTACGTAAATATTCAAACAGCTGTAACTTTTGAGTGAATTTTCTGATCAATTTGGTGTCTTCGACAAAGTTGTAGGTATTGTTGAGGATTATTGAGAAAAAATAGGTACAAGGATAAAAAATTGCGGATTTTTTAATCAACTTTTTTTTTCACAAAAACTCGATTTCCCAAAATACGTATTTTTTTATTTTCGAGATTTTTAGGTATGTTTTAGGGGACAAAAACCCGCAACTTTTGAGCCATAGAGAAACATGGTCAAAAGCCGTGAAATTTTCAATCTTTTCGAAAAAAATATTTTGAAAAAAATATTTTGAAAAAAATTTAATCAAGACTAGCATTTTTAATGGGCGTAATATTAAATATTTGGCCCTTTCAAAATGTTAGTCTTGATTTAAAAATTTTCAAAATATTGTTTTCGAAAAGATCGGAAAATTTCACGAATGTTTCATGAAAATCGGACCATTAGTTGCTGAGATATCGACATTAGAAAATGGTGGGTTGTTTGGGTAAGACTTAGAAAACTTTAATTTTCATGTTTCTTTTTCTTAAAGCCGCTGTATCTCAGCAACCCGAGGTCCAATCTTCAATGTCTGTTAAACAATTTTATAGCGAATTTTCTTAACTCTTCAAAAAAATTTTTAGGAATGGGCAATCATGGTCACTATTTTTAGAAATCGAAAAACTTTAAATTTTTCGCTAAAATCAAACTTTCGGTGGCTTTATCTTGAAAACAGAGCCCTTTATCAAAAAATCTGAAAAGTATCTTTCGGTTGGAAATTCAATATTACATCAAAGAAATACGAAACAATACCTACAACTTTGCCCAAGACATCAAATTGATCAGAAAATTCACTCAAAAGTAACAGCTGCTTGAATATTTACGTACCATTTTTGTATGGACAGCTGCCATGGTCAGCTAATTGTATGAAGGCTTGTATGGATGAACCAATTACACGAAATAGCTTAGTTGGTCAAAGGAAAGACCCCCACAAAGTTTGAGCCAAATAAAAAAATACAAAAAAAATGGTCGAAATCGGCCGATTTCGTAGAGACAAATGTGAGATTTGACGAAAACAAAAAGTTTTGCGGAAAAATAAATTTTTGCGGTACTGTACTTCGACATTTTTATTAAGGGGTTACATACATGTAGAAAATCACAAAATTTCATATTACAGAAAATTTATTAAATCAACTTCAAAGATGATTTTCAAACACTCCTGAAAGTTTCATGAAGGAATTTCATGATTTAACTGAGTTAGAGACGATTTAAGCTCAGAGTTTTGCCATGTTCAAAGCAAACTGTCTAACTTTCTGAGCGTTTTTCTCTGAACACCAAGTTAATTTACGGGTGCCACGATATCTCGAGATGAGACGGACAAAATTGGCTGAAATTTTGGGTGGAGACTCCCAAGACATATTCCGTGTGCATGACGAAGCCCGATTTTGAAATTTTGAATTTTCAAAAAATACAAAAATCAAAAACTGGCGATTTTTTATATGAAAAACAGGCAAATGTTTTTATCTTTTTTAAAATAAACTATTTGAAAATCGGCCTTCGTCATGCACACGAGACCGGTTTAACGAGTCTTCACCAAAATTTTGAGCCGATTTGGTCGAAGCAATGTTGAGATATCTTGGCACCCGTTTTTTGAAACTGCTAACTTCAAATAGCTATATCTCGGCAAAGCTACAACCAAATGTCTTCAATTTGTTTTGTTAATACATGAAAAGTAATATTTTAATGCCCTGAAAACAGATTTTAAAAAAAGTTTAAGTGTGTGCTCAAACCCACCTCTGACATTTTTGCCGATTTACATGTATGTAACCCCTTAAATTCAAAAGATTTTTTGATAAACCCAGTACTAAAATTTAAGGGGGGTGACAAAAACTTTTCAAAATATTTGTACCAGCCTAAACCATTTTCACATTTGGCCCGTAAACTCATGTGAGCTTTAAATTTGGCCCACCATTCAAAAACTTTTGGAACCCCTGGTTTGAATAAACTCCTTTCTAAAGTGTTCAAGGACTCCTAAGTCACTAGTAGATGTTTGTAGGGGGGTTTGGACTCAAAGTTGTATTAAACTAGATTTTAAAACTAATTTTTATGTCGATTTTGCTACAACTAACCTTTATTGCTCAGACACATCCGAACCACACTCAAACAGCTTGCCACCACACAACAATAGTCACATAATGGACACATAAACGGCTTACGTCAATTGCTGATCCCTTCTCAAAAAGCCAAGTCCGAAGAAAAACATAACCACAATAGGACATACGGCGATCGGCTTTCCACGTAACTAATCTGCCAAAGGGTACTTGTCCCGAATCGACTGGTTTCCCTTCACTTTCTAAATTTCAACCCCTCTTTCCAACAGCGCGTAACACACCATATGTAATGAACAAATGTGCGGCGAGAGCAAGAATCACCTTGGTTTAGAGTGAGGGAAAGAAATAACCCCTTTAGCGTACAAACCCCTTGCTGGCACGATAGTTCCACCGACAGGACCTGATCCGATCTGTGATCCCTTACCAGCTCTTTCATTTATTTATTTAATCCTATTTTGGCCTCGCACTTCCTCCTATTTTTTGCTGTCGGAGTAGGCTCTTCGCGCGAAGTCCTCGAGAGTTTTGTCGAGTACGCACTTCCGCGTGCAATTTGGCAGGTTGCGTTACCGTAAAGATTTGTTGGTTTAAAAAAAAAATAATTCAAATTTTTCAAAGCATGCAAATGCTTTTTTGAAAAAAATGATAAAAAAATACACCAACATTCCAAACTATATTAACCACCCAGTCCTGCACATCTTGATCGAAAATAATAACAGTTATTACTTACAATCATGTCCCATTACCAGCGGGGAGGGGAGAGAAAGAAGAAGAAAATCAACTAAGCGCCCAGCATAAAACATAATCAAGGCGTGCTAATATCATAAGCATCATCACTGCCAACATCATCAACCATCGTATCGTATCGTCGTTAGGTCTCTCTGCTGCATCTGCTGGGGCAGAGCGGCGCAGGGATTAGGGCGATGATAATGGAAATAATAATCGAGTAATACATAATAATTATCAGTTAAGGCTACTGGTCGGTCGGTGGTGGTGTGATGACATTAGAATGAAGTTTGCTGGTGGAGTGTTTTCATTTGGGTGCTGCTGGCCAGGGGGTGAATCAAATCTTTTTGATGTTGCGACAAATTGATTGTTAGGGTCGATGGTTTTGGGTTGTAGTCGGTGGAACGAGGATTCACGATTAGCAGATTTATTTATTTTGCTATAGCTTGTTTTTAAAATTGATTGTCGTAGTATATAAGCTTGTGTCCTATTGTGTGGCACAAAAAAACCTAAGTTATTTAATAGGCTGAATACCATGTAACAAAAACCATACAAAATCATTAAAAACAGCTTCAAACTATCAATAGTGCCCAAAGAATACATATATTTTAAAAACTCGCTTCAAATATTTGAATACTTTGAGTTGTGATTTCATGAAATAGTGTGTAAAGTTAAAAAGCACATGAGGTTAGATATTTAAGATAAATTCAATGATTATATATTAGGGTGTCAATTAAAAAATATCGACATCAGAGATACCCCCTGATTCGATTCCTTGGGCAAAAATAAGTTACTGTGAAAATTTTGGGCGAAATCGGTTAAGGGTTAAGGGTCACTTTTTATCGTTGAAGTTGGTGGAAAAAATATCTTTTCATGCAAAAAGGTCTTTTTCAGATCAGTAATATCTCGTCGGGGTTAATTCGGATCGTCTTAAAATTTTTCCTAAAATCACATTTTTTTTTAAATTTCATAGCTCGGCGGAAGATTTTTTGACCATATTTCTCTTTGGCTCAAAAGTTGCGGATTTTTGTCCCCTAAAACATATAAAAAAATCTCGAAAATAAAAATATACGTATTTTGGGAAATTGAGTTTTAGTGTAAAAAAAGTTGATTAAAATATCTGCAATTTTTTCCGTGTACCTATTTTTTCTCAAATGTTCTCAACAATATCTACAACTTGATCTAAAAAAGCACTCAAAAGTTACAGCTGACCAGTTCTCTACGGAATCGGGCTTTTTATTTAATTTTAATTTTTGTATTTTTTAATCCGGCTGAAACTTCTTTGGTGCCTTTGGTATGCCCAAAGAAGCCATTTTGCATCATTAGTTTTTCCATATAATTTTCCATACAAATTTGGCAGCTGTCCATACAAAAATGATATGAGAAAATTCAAAAATCTGTATCTGTATCTGATCGATTTGGTGACATCGGTAAAGTTGTAGGTATGGATATGGACTACACTGAAAAAAATGATATATGGTAAAAAAAAAAATGGTAATTTTCAATTTCATTTTTTGTCACTAAAACTTGATTTGCAAAAAAAAACACTATTTTTAATTTTTTTTATTTTTTGATATGTTTTAGAGGACATCAACTGCCAACTATTCAGAAATTTCAAGAATGGGCAAAAAATCTTTAACCGAGTTATGATTTTTTGAATCAATACTTTTTTTCGAAAAGATCAGAAAATTTCCCGAATGTTTCATTCTTTAATATTGTAAATCGGACCATTAGTTGCTGAGATATCGACATCAGAAAATGGTGGGTTGTTTGGGTGTGACTTAGAAAACATCAATTTAATTGTTTTTAAACCTTAACATGGCAATATCTCAGAAACTAAGGGTCGTATCAACAAAGTCCGAAAAAGCAAAACATAGAGTATTTTCTCAGCTTTTCAAAAATATTTTTTTCGAAAGTGGACAAACATGGGCACTATTTAAAAAAAATCAATAACTGCGACTATTTTGAAAAAAGTTACAAAAAATGGCTAAAACTTGAAAACGGTGCACTTTATCAAAATTTCACTGGAGTACTTTTTGATTGCAAATTCAATTTTACATCGAAAAATGAAATTGAAAAATTTTTGCGACCGATATTTTGATTTTTTGAAAAAAAAATGTATTGGTTCAAAAAATCATAACTCGGTCAAAGGTTTTTTGCCCATTCTGGAAATTTCTGAAAAGTTGACATTTGATGTCCTCTAAAACATATCAAAAAAAAAATGAAAATAGTGTTTTTTTTTTGCAAATCAAGTTTTAGTGACAAAAAGTGGAATTAAAAACCACCAAAAAAATTTTACCGCGTATCATTTTTTTTTCAGTGTAGTCCATATCCATAGCTGCAACTATGCCGAAGACACCAAATCGATCAAAAAATTCCTTCAAAAGATACAGATTTTTTAATTTTCATACATCATTTTTGTATGGCCAGCTGCCAAATTTGTATAGAAAATTATATGGACAAACTAATGATAAGCAGTTCTCGAGGATTTCGGTCATTCGATTTTTTTTTTGTATTTTTTAATCCGACTGAACCTTTTTTGGTGCCTTCGGTATGCCCAAAGAAGCCATTTTGCATCATTAGTTTGTCCATATAATTTTCCATACAAATTCGGCAGCCGTCCATACAAAAATGATGCATGAAAATTCAAAAATCTGTATCTTTTGAAGAAATTTTTTGGTCGATTTGGTGTCTTGGGCAAAGTTGTAGGTATAGATAAAAAGTCACCTAAATATGGATTTAACTTGAAAACGGTGCACTTTATCAAAATTTCACTGAAGTACTTTTTGATTGCAAATTTGATTTTACATCTAAAAATGAAGTTGAAAAATTGTT
Organism: Culex quinquefasciatus; assembly: GCF_015732765.1. Lineage (NCBI taxonomy): Eukaryota > Metazoa > Arthropoda > Insecta > Diptera > Culicidae > Culex > Culex quinquefasciatus. Next base: position 163,545,567 of record NC_051862.1, read on the forward strand.
GCGACCCATATTTCGATTTTTGGAAAAATCAGTATTGATTCAAAAATTCATAACTCGCTCAATGATGTTTTGCACAACCTGGAAATTTCTGAAAAGTTGGCATTTTATGTCCTCTAAAACATATCAAAAAATAAAAAAATAAATATAGTGTTTTTTTGCAAATCAAGTTTTAGTGATAAAAAGTTAAATAAAAAATCACCATTTTTTTTACTGTGTATCATTTTTTCCAGTGTAGTCCGTATCCATACCTACAACTTTGCCCAAGACTCCAAATCAATCGAAAAATTCCTTCAAAAGATACAGATTTTTTAATTTTCATACATCATTTTTGTATGGACAGCTGCCAAAATTGTATGGAAAATTATATCGACAAACTAATGATGCAAATTGGCTTCTTTGGGCATACCGAAGGCACCAAAAAAGTTTCAGTCGGATTAAAAAATACAAAAAAAATCGAATGACCAAAATCTGAGAGAATTGCTCAGTAACGGAAAAAGGCAGAGTTTTTAAAACTATTTTTGTTTTTTTTCGGAATTCTGAGTACGCCATCAAATCGGACGTCCAATTTTACATAAAAGTCCTTTTGACACCAAATTTCAGGCTGCAAATTATTGAAAAACACCTCTTTTTTCGCATGTTCAAAAATGGAAGGGGTCGTACCGCCCCTCCATCACAAGATATCAAAAAACGGGCCTCGGATTCGTGATCAGGGACAAAATTTTCCCCTTAGGACAAAGTTTCAGTGGTGGTGGTGGACTGGTGTGAGTTGGCGAAGAATTACCCAGCAGTCAAGACATATGTTGATTCCCACAATCATTTCGACCATTAAAGTAACTGTTGTATACAGTTTTGTTGTAAAATGTTATTCAGATGCAAGGTTTGGAATGCAGGATCGCAATATTTTTTAAATAAATTTGTTGAAAATACCTCGTTCAACGGGAATTTTGTAACCCCGGCAAAGCTTTAGGTATGAATGAGCTTGAGGAATGCCATCTTTAAAAAAATCCAGACCCATCTTTGACTAAGATATAATTTTTTGAATAAATGGGTAAAACATAACGTAAAAAATTGTTTTAAATTAAAGATAGACCATTATAAAAAAAGTTTTAGTCACAAAAAGGGATTTTTAAAATCAAAAACCCTGCATCTTTTTTAGTGTATTCCTCATCCAATCCTACAGCTTTGCTGATCAAAAAAAAACTTCATTAGATCCAGATTTTTGAATTTTAAAAATCATTTTGGTACGGACAGCAGCCAAACTTGTATGGAAAATGAAATGAACAAACTAACGATACAAATGGATTTCTTTGGTTATACTGGAGTTATCCAAAAAATTCAGCCGGTTAAAAAAATGCAAATGGAATCGGATGGCCGAAATCTCACAAAATTTCTCTGCTTTGTCAAATTTTGAAATTTATCCAAGGCATAATAAAATTTAATATTTTATGTTTGTTAATTGGATAAATTAAATTTCATTTTTTCCAATTAGTTGTATTCTGTTATCAACATTATCAGGTTGTCGAAATTGTGGAAAGCGTGGTCTGGGACATTATAAACATTACTGTCTATTAAAAATATAGAAGAAGTAACAGAAAAACAAAACCAAGGTCCTTTTTAAACCAAATAAAAACTTTCAGATTTATAATCAATATGTATAAAACATTTTTTTTTTTGTTGAGATTGTTGATTGTTTATACGATTAAAATTAAAAAAATATTAAATTTCTAAAGCAACTTCCAGGATATCAAGAAAATTTTGAGGATTTTCAATTAAAAAGTTATTTTGAAGGTTTTTGAGAATAATTACTTTTAAGATCTAACAATACGGAGCAAAATTTGAAGAAGCTAAGCACATGAGAATCAAGGAAAAGTTATATAACATACTGTAATATAAGATAATTCGAAATATTACGGAAAATTTATTAAATCAACTTAAAAAATTATTCAAGTGTTTCAATTATTCAATCACTCCTGGAAGTTTCGTGAAGATATTTCATGATTAAACTGAGTAAGAGACGATTTTAGCTGAAAGCATGACGAAGCCCGATTTTAAAAGTATGCATTTTACAAAAATACAAAAATTAAAAACTGATGATTTTTAATATGAAAAACATAGAAATATTTTTAACTTTTTTAAAAATAAACTTTTTGAAAATCTGCCTTCGTCATGCACATAGGACCACTTTAATGAGTCTTCACCAAAATTTTGAGCCAATTTGGTCAAGGCAGTGTTGAGATATCGAGGCACTCATTTTTTGAAAATGCTAACTTCATGTAGCTGTATCTCGGCAATGATACAACCAAATGTCTTCAAATTTATTTTGATGAAAGTTGAAAATGTATATGGGTCATTCCATCTCAACTGTGCACGAAAAAGTGCAAATTTGAAAATTACCCTCTCCGATCCTACTCAAATTTGGCAGGGTTGTTGATACTATCAAAACATGCAAAAATCCCAAATTTCATCCAAATCGGACCACCCCCTCCATTTTTGTACCTCCCCAAAAAATCGACTTTTTGGCGATTTTTGTGCGAAACCCCTATTTTCAAACGGCGATAGCTCAGGAACCACAAATCTTAGAAGGTCGGTCTTAGACTCAATTTTGAAGGAAATTGGACGTAGAATCCATTTCCGAGATCAAAATTTTGATTAATTTATTTTTCCTACCTGTATTGCGCAATTGAAAACTTTAAACGGCCGTATCTCAAAACACCCCATCTTATTTTTTTTATTTGACCTCACCATCGTGTTCCCCGGCCAATTTTACGTAAGAATCACTTATCGACAGAAAGGAATATGTTTCGTTCCAGAGATATCGAATTTTAAAGTTTTGAGTATTTGAGATTACCTACATTAGCTTCATTCGCCGCATATACTAGAAGCACTCAGGAGCACTTTTTAATAATTACTACCTGATGTTGTGAAAAATGATTAATTTATTTTTATTTTTATAATTTCACGCAATTTTCAAATAGCTAATACCTTAATCATTTTTTGTTCAAGGAATATTTATTGGGTTATTTTGAATGTACCGTTTTTTACGAGTTGCTAACCGTTTTAGAGTACCCCGAGGCCATGACTAGGGCCTTTGTCATGAGCGGTAGCATAATAGTGCCATTCAGCAAAAACTCCAAAATCTGCTTTATGGTTCAAAAGATGGATTATATTAAATCGATTTTTATATTGTGAGCCAGCTCCATTTAATTAATGGATGGTTTTGGTCAAAGTACACTTAGTAGCCGCATTGTGTTCCAAGAATCCGAAATGATAGAAGAAAATAAACATTATTGTTCGGACGGTGTCTAAATCATCGCTACTAAATTTTGGGAACTAGCTGAACTTTGTGATTTTCTTACATTTTTCAGTTTTATACTTTCCAGAAATCCTTTTCCTACTCCTTGTGATCGTCCTTCACTAGAGTACAACGTATCAACAAATTTTATTCATTTTAATTCATATTTTTTTACTCAATAATGTATCGTGCACTTATTGTTCAGTAAATCTTGCAAGTAACAAGATCAATTGCATTTTTCTGCTCGCTGCATCGGAATCCAATTCTGCCCTGTACTGTGTGTCGTTATTGCTCTATCCTGTGGGTTAGCACAGAAATTCATCTTATTTTTTTTAAGCGGATAAACATTTGCGATTTAAGGTGAAGCCTTTGATCATTTTCGAAGAAAATTGATCATCACTCTAAATTGTTCTGTACTGAATTCAATTTAACGAATTTCTGCACCAAATGTAATCAGCATGTGCCGGTTGTTGCCTTCTTAAAGCCACTGAAAGAATTGTTGGTCTAAATCAAATGTGTTTCAAAAGTTACATAATTTTGAGGTACAATCATTGACATCCTAGTTGGCAATCATTGATCAATGGCGATTTCCATAACTTTGCAATTATTGGGATAATCGTTACCAAAAGGAATCAGCTTGTTTAGGGCACTATTCTAAACAACTTGTAAAAGAATCATTGTTATCCGAGCATTCGTTGGTGAAGGTTGTCTGAATCAACATGACTCGTCGCGTCCCGGCGCAAAACGCCGGCAATATTGCCCTACCTGCGGCTCAAGCAGGCAAAAAAGTGGGAATTTCCAAAAGGAAGGTTGAGGCCTCAACTGATGGCCAAAAACCGGGAATTTCCAAAAGGAAGGTGCTTTTGGAAGTGACATCGAACAGCAAAAAGACGAAAAAGAGCGACGGTACTGTACCGATGGATGAGGAGGAGGAGAACTCTTCATCGCACGAGGAGCAGCTTTTGAAGAACAACAAGTTTGCTGGACTGCCTGACGAGGACCAGGTAGCGGAAGCAAAGGAGAATGAAGTGAAACAGCGAAAGGAGAAACTGCCTCCTTTTTATGTGAGGCAATCAGCAGCAACGATCGACTTTCGTGCGGGGCTGGTTGAACTCATCAAGTCTGGGAAAGTCCAAGGCAACATTCGTCTGTGTCAGGACGGATTTAAGGTGCTGGTGCAATCCAGGCAGCACTATCAACTGGTCAAGGATTACTTGACCGAAAACGAGGCGGAGTACTTTACCCATGATGTCGTCATGGATAAGCCGTACAAAATCGTCGTCAGAGGTCTGTACGACATGCCAGTGGAGGAATTAGCTGCCGAGCTAAAAGTTTTGAAACTGGATGTGTTGGCCGTGCACAAAATGAGCCGACGCAACAAAGACATCAAGTACCGTGACCAGCTCTACCTGCTGCATTTGGCTAAGGGATCGACGACGCTTCCTGAGCTGAAGGCAATTCGAGCGGTTTTCAACATTATCGTGTCGTGGGAGCGATACCGACCAGTGCATCGTGACGTCACACAATGCTTCAACTGCCTGGGCTTCGGGCACGGAGGTAAGAACTGCCACCTGAAGCGTCGTTGCGCCAAATGTGGTACCGATGCGCACATCACATCCCAGTGCATCCAAGATTCGCTGGTGAAGTGCCTCAACTGCAACGGTGAGCACTCGTCAACCGACCGAAAGTGCCCCAAGAGAGCTGAGTTCGTGAAAATTCGGCAGCAAGCATCGACGAAGAATCAGCCTCAGCGTCGTAGAACTCCTCCAGCCCTGGTGGAGCAAAATTTCCACCTCTTCAACCGCGACGCCAGGTCCCGAACTTGGCACCGTTGCCGTTGGATCCCAGGAAGAGAGCTGAGATGAATCATCCACGGCCGGGTTCCAGCCAGGAGCCGAGACCGCCACCACCGGGCTTCAGCCAGGAGCCAAGACCAACCCAAGAACCAGCAGTTGAGGAAAATGGTAATGATCTTTACACCTCAACCGAACTCCTCAATATTTTCAAACAGATGTCCGCTGCACTGCGTGGATGCAAAACCAAGACCCAGCAGATTGAAGTGCTGACCTCGTTCGTCATCCAGTATGGATCGTAGGTCCCTCAAGCTGCTGAATTGGAACGCTTGCTCCATTAGGAGGAAGAACTTAGAGCTGGTGGATTTTCTTCGCGAGAAGGAGATCGACGTAGCTGCCATCACGGAAACTCATCTGAAGCCCGGTGAAAAAGTTTATCTGCAAAACTACAAGATCGCGACGCAGCTCGATAGGACCACCTCTGGAGGAGGAGGTGTGCTTGTCGCTGTTCATCGTGATCTCAAGCCACGCCGGCTGCCACACTTTAAGCTGGACATCATCGAGGCCGTTGGAGTGGAAATTCCCACTTCGGTTGGCCCAGTACTCTTCATTGCTGCATACTGCCCACGTCAGGTGAATTCCAGAGATGGTTCAGCAGCAAAACTGAAGAGCGATATCCAGAAGCTGACACGGCGGAGCGCAAAGTACATCATCGCTGGTGACCTCAACGCGAAGCATGAAGTTTGGGGCAACAGCAGGAGGAATCGGAACGGAGTGATTCTGCACAACGATCTGCAAAACGGATACTACAACGTTGTGAGTCCGGATCGTCCAACGAGGGTGGCTCGGTCTGGGAATCACTCAATCATCGACTTCTTCATTACCAATATGGCTGAGAACGTGGCTCATCCTGAGGTGTTTGAAGAGTTGAGTTCTGATCACTATCCGGTGGTTGTGGAGGTTGGAGCTTCCGTTACTCCGCAGCGGCAACCAACCCGGAAAGATTACCACAACGTTGACTGGCAGCAGTTTCAGCAAGTGGTCGACAGCAACATCGACTATGATCAACACCCGGAAACTTCTGCTGATATTGATCGTTCGCTGGAGGTGATCCAGCAGGCTATCAACCAAGCAGAGGCTGCCAACGTTCGGGAGGTTCCTGTTAATTTTAAGGTAACTGATATTGACGTAGATACTAAACACTTGATTAGACTTAGGAATGTTTATAGGAGACAATATCAACGGACTGGGGACTATGACAAAAGATTTCAGTGAACAATTTGAACAAAATCATACAAGACCGACTTGACAATATCAGAAATCAAGAATTTTCAAAACATGTAAGCCAGCTTGGGAATTATTCAAAACCATTTTGGAAACTTTCAAAAGTTCTTAAAAACAAACCAAAGCCTATTCCTCCTCTTATTGTTGAGGATTCTCCTTTGATTACATCCGAGGAAAAGGCAAATGCACTTGGGCTTCATTTTGTTAGTTCACATAATCTTGGCGCTTCCATGACCAGCCGTAAAGAAACATCAGTTGCCAATAGTATTTCAACAATCAATGACTCTACCTTTGAATTTCCTGCAGATTCCCATGTTTCTGGTGAGGAAGTCAAAGTTGCAGTTAAACAAATGAAAAATATGAAAGCTCCAGGCTTTGATAACATTTTAATCTAGTGTTGAAAAAACAGAGTGATCAGTTCTTTCAACATCTAGCCAATATTTTCAATAAATGTTTGCAACTTGGTTACTTCCCCACCAATTGGAAACTGGGCAAAGTCATACCAATTTTGAAGCCTCAAAAGATCCAACATCGCCAACAAGTTATCGTCCCATTAGTCTTTTGAGTAGTCTGTCCAAACTCTTTGAGAAGGTCATCTATTCAAGGCTTTTGGATTTTACCAACGATAATAATATAATTTTGAATGAGCAGTTTGGCTTCCGAAAGGGACATAATACTGCTCATCAGCTTACGAGAGTAACTAAAATCATCAAGCAGAACAAGCTTGAGTCTAAATCAACTGCTATGGCTTTGTTGGATGTTGAGAAGGCTTTTGACAATGTTTGGCATGATGGTTTGATACATAAACTGTATTTATACGGTTTTCCAATGTATCTTATCAAAATTATCCAGCACTATCTTTCGGAGAGATCGTTCAGGGTTTTTCTGAATGGGATTGCTTCTGGATTATTCAACATTGATGCTGGGGTTCCCCAAGGAAGTATTCTTGGCCCACTTCTGTACAATATTTTTACATCTGATTTGCCTACTCTTCCTGGTAATGGTGTGTTGTCACTTTTTGCTGATGACACTGCCGTTATTTATAAGGGTAAAATAACCAGATATTTAGTTGGCCGTCTTCAGAAGGGTCTTGACGTTCTTTCCGAATACTTTGGCGACTGGAAAATTCGCATAAATGCAGCCAAAACTCAAACCATCATTTTTCCACTTTCCAAATCGGCCAGATTTGTCCCAAAGGATGATGTTTTGATTAAAATGAATGATGTTTCAATACCCTGGTCAAAGGAAGTTGTCTATTTAGGTCTCATACTTGACTCGAAACTATTGTTTCGGCAGCATGTAGATAAAATATTGAACAAGTGCAGCATTCTCATCAGGTGTTTGTATCCTTTAATTAACAGAAAATCAAAGCTATCTTTGAAAAATAAGCTAGCAGTTTACAAACAAATAATTTACCCCGTTATTGAGTATGCAGTACCTGTTTGGGAGTGTTGCGCTAGAACTCATAAATTGAAGCTCCAGCGTGTCCAAAACAAGGTACTCAAAATGGTTTTGAATGTTCCTGGCTGGACAAGATCAAGTGAGGTTCATGAATTAGCAGAAGTAAAAATGTTGGATCAGAAGATTCAAGAAAAATGTTTGAAATTCAGGGAAAAATGTGCTATATCTGAATACCCCTTGATTCAAGGATTGGTTTAGTTTATGGTAAGATTAAGTTAGTTTTAGGTTAGGTTATGTTTTCTTAACATTTTTTTTTCCTCATTGTACCTAGTGTTACAAAAATGATAAATCATATACTTTTAAAGTTAAGAAAATGAACAGTGTTTAAATCACGAAAAGCAAACTAAAGCTGAAGAGCCACAGCTGACCACTTATTATGTAAACCAAATGTAATTATTATAAGAAAGATTCAATAAAGTATATTTAATTCAAAAAAAAAATTAGGTGACAATTAAAAAATATCGACATCAGAGATACCCCCTGATTCGATTCCTTAGGCAAAAATAAGTGACTGTGAAAATTTTGGGCGAAATCGGTTAAGGGTTAAGGGTCACTTTTTATCGTTGAAGTTGGTGGAAAAAATATCTTTTCGTGCAAAAAGGTCTTTTTCAGATCAGTAATATCTCGTCGGTGTTAATTCGGATCGTCTTAAAAATTTTCCTAAAACCACTATTTTTTTCAAAATTGAAAAAAAAAACTGAAAAAAATGATATATGGTAAAAAAATTGGTGATTTTTAATTTAATTTTTTGTCACTAAAACTTGATTTGCAAAAAAAAACACTATTTTTATTTTTTTTATTTTTTGATATGTTTTAGAGGACATCAACTGCCAACTTTTCAGAAATTTCCAGAATGGGCAAAAAATCTTTAACCGAGTTATGATTTTTTGAATCAATATTTTTTTCGAAAAGATCAGAAAATTTCACGAATGTTTCATTCTTTAATATTGTAAATCGGACCATTAGTTGCTGAGATATCGACATCAGAAAATTGTGGGTTGTTTGGGTGTGACTTAGAAAACATCAATTTTATTGTTTTTAAACCTTTACATGTCAATATCTCAGCAACTAAGGGTCGTATCAACAAAGTCCGAAAAAGCAATTTTCTCAGCTTTTCAAAAATATTTTTTTCGAAAGTGGACAAACATGGGCACTATTTAAAAAAAATCAATAACTGCGACTATTTTGAAAAAAGTTACAAAAATGGGTAAAACTTGAAAACGGTGCACTTTATCAAAATTTCACTGAAGTACTTTTTGATTGCAAATTCAATTTTACATCGAAAAATGAAATTGAAAATTTTTGTGACCGATATTTCGATTTTTTGAAAAAAAAAAATTGTATTGATTCAAAAAATCATAACTTGGTCAAAGGTTTTTTGCCCATTCTGGAAATTTCTGAAAAGTTGGCATTTGATGTCCTCTAAAACATATCAAAAAATAATAAAAATAAAAATAGTGTTTTTTTGCAAATCAAGTTTTAGTGACAAAAAGTGGAATTAAAAATCACCAAAAAAATTTTTACCGCGTATCTTTTTTTTCAGTGTAGTCCATATCCATAGCTGCAACTATGCCGAAGACACCAAATCGATCAAAAAATTCCTTCAAAAGATACAGATTTTTTAATTGTCATACATCATTTTTGTATGGCCAGCTGCCAAATTTGTATAGAAAATTATGTGGACAAACTAATGATGAGCAGTTCTCGAGGATTTTGATCATTCGATTTTTTTTTTGTATTTTTTAATCCGACTGAATCTTTTTTGGTGCCTTCGGTATGCTCAAAGAAGCCATTTTGCATCATTAGTTTGTCCATATAATTTTCCATACAAATTCGGCAGCTGTCCATACAAAAATGATGTATGAAAATTCAAAAATCTGTATCTTTTGATGGAATTTTTTGGTTGATTTGGTGTCTTGGGCAAAGTATAGATACGATATATCTATAGATATAGATAAAAAGTCACCTAAATATGGATTTAACTTGAAAACGGTGCACTTTATCAAAATTTCACTATAGTACTTTTTGATTGCAAATTTGATTTTACATCTAAAAATGAAGTTGAAAAATTGTTGCGACCCATATTTCGAATTTTTGAAAAAATCAGTATTGATTCAAAAATTCATAACTCGCTCAATGATTTTTTGCACAACCTGGAAATTTCTGAAAAGTTGGCATTTGATGTCCTCTAAAACATATAAAAAAAGTGTTTTTTTGCAAATCAAGTTTTAGTGATAAAAAGTTAAATAAAAAATCCCCAATTTTTTTTTTACTGTGTATCATTTTTTTCCAGTGTAGTCCGTATCCATACCTACAACTTTGCCCAAGACTCCAAATCAATCAAAAAATTCCTTCAAAAGATTTTTTAATTTTCATACAGCATTTTTGTATGGACAGCTGCCAAATTTGTATGGAAAATTATATCGACAAACTAATGATGCAAAATGGCTTCTTTGGGCATACCGAAGGCACCAAAAAAGTTTCAGTCTGATTAAAAAATACAAAAAAAATCAAATGACCGAAATCTGAGAGAATTGCTCAGTAACGAAAAAAGGCAGAGTTTTTAAAACTATTTTTGATTTTTTTTTTTCGGAATTCTGAGTACGCCATCAAATCGGACGTCCAATTTTACATACTTTTGACACCAAATTTTAGGCTGCAAATTATTGAAAAACACCTCTTTTTTCGCATGTTCAAAAATGGAAGGGGTCGTACCGCCCCTCCATCACAAGATATCAAAAAACGGGCCTCGGATTCGTGATCAGGGACAAAATTTTCCCCTTAGGACAAAGTTTCAGTGGTGGTGGTGGACTGGTGTGAGTTGGCGAAGAATTACCCAGCAGTCAAGACATATATTGATTCCCACAATCATTTCGACCATTAAAGTAACTGTTGTATACAGTTTTGTTGTAAAATGTTATTCAGATGCAAGGTTTGGAATGCAGGATCGCAATATTTTTTTAATAAATTAGTTGAAAATATCTCGTTCAACGGGAATTTTGTAACCCCGGCAAAGCTTTAAGTATGAATGAGCTTGAGGAATGCCATCTTTAAAAAAATCCAGACCCATCTTTGACTAAGATATAATTTTTTGAATAAATGGGTAAAACAAAACGTAAAAAATTGTTTTAAATTAAAAAACCATCAAAAACCCTGCATCTTTTTTAGTGTATTCCTCATCCAATCCTACAGCTTTGCCGATCAAAAAAAAAACTTCATTAGATCCAGATTTTTGAATTTTAAAAATCATTTTGGTACGGACAGCAGCCAAACTTGTATGGAAAATGAAATGAAAAATCTAACGATACAAATGGATTTCTTTGGTTATACTGGAGTTATCCAAAAAATTCGGCCGGTTAAAAAAAATGCAAATGGAATCGGATGGCCGAAACCTCACAAAATTTCTTTGCTTTGTCAAATTTTGAAATTTATCAAAGGCATAATAAAATTTAATATTTTATATTTTTTAATTGGATAAATTAAATTTCATTTTTTCCAATTTGTTGTATTCTGTTATCAACATTATCAGGTTGTCGAAAATGTGGAAAGCATGGTCTGGGACATTACAAACATTACTGTCTATTAAAAATATAGAAAAAGTAACAGAAAAACAAAACCAAGGTCCTTTTTAAACCAAATAAAAACTTTCAGATTTATAATCAATATGTATAAAACAATTTTTTTGTTGAGATTGTTGATTGTTTATACGATTAAAATTTAAAAATATTAAATTTCTAAAGCAACTTCCAGGATATCCAGAAAATTCTGAGGATTTTCAATTAAAAAGACATTTTGAAGGTTTTTGAGAATAATTACTTTTAAGATATAACAATACGGAGCAAAATTTGAAGAAACTAAGCACATGAGAATCAAGGAAAAGTTATATAATATAAGTACTGTAATATAAGATAATTCGAAATATTACGGAAAATTTATTAAATCAACTTAAAAAATGATTTTCAATCACTCCTGGAAGTTTCATGAAGATATTTCATCATTAAACTGAGTAAGAGACGATTTTAGCTGAAAGCATGACGAAGCCCGATTTTGAAAGTCTGCATTTTACAAAAATACAAAAATACAAAAATTAAAAACTGATGATTTTTAATATGAAAAACATAGAAATATTATTAACTTTTTTAAAAACAAACATTTTGAAAATCAGCCTTCGTCATGCACATAGGACCGCTTTAATGAGTCTTCACCAAAATTTTGAGCCAATTTGGTCAAGGCAGTGTTGAGATATCGAGGCACCCGTTTTTTGAAAATGCTAACTTCATATAGCTGTATCTCGGCAATGATACAACCAAATGTCTTCAAATTTATTTTGATGTGAGTTGAAAATGTATATTTTAATGTCCTGAAAACAGATTTTAAAACAAGTTTAAGTTTGTGCTCAAACCACTAGCGTGCACAGGGTGGGGCAACATGGGGCAACTGCCCCACCATCCTCAGAAATTTGTTCTAATTTTAGTCAGGGGTGTCCATAAACGACGAAATTTTTCAAAACGTCCATATAATTGCCCCACCTTCCTCGAGGAGCTGGGCACGCTACTGGCTCAAACCAACCTCTGACATTTTTGCCGATTTACATGTATGGACCCCTTAAGGATTTTGAACAGCCTGAAGAACAAAAAACAAATACTAACTATAAATTTAAGCAGGTTCGTTCCATATGGAAACATATCATGTTGGGCAGTTAAGTCCTCAGCTATGTTAACCGCTCAATTAAAACAATTCTCATTATCACTCGCTCTGCTGCGATATTCACACAGATGGTGTTCGCCGTAGATTTAATTGTACCCCTCTCAAACCCTTTTAATATACGTTGCGCAGAATCCCGGACTCCCAGCCGCAACTGCTACTGCGGAGTCTGCAAAATAAAATAATAACGATAATTGGAATAAAAGTTTTCATTATACACCTCACAGCACCGCCGGGATAAACCAACGTGCAGAGAGCGCACAACATATCCTTTTCCGGAAGCAGACTGTACACTACAAGGTGTGACTGAGCCCCAGGTGCGATTTCGTTCGGTCCCTCCCCCCTTTCCCGTACTATGGCGGAAAGTTTTCCCTCGGCAAGTGATAAATAAAATGGAAAATCTAGCGTCGGCTGGCTGGCCACAATCCAACCCAGCGCCGCCGTTTGTACTTCCTGTGGACGGTGCAAGTCTCCGCTTTCAGGATGATAATTTATAATTAATTACCAAAAGTAATTACGTACAATTGCTGCTCATTTTTTATTCAGATAAGCCCGAGCCAACCAACAGCGCGGTATCATCCGGTTTGAAAAATGGATGCTTTGTAATTCGTTTGATTGTATTTTGGTTTTGCGAAATAATCCACTCCTGGCAGAGGCCTCCAGGTTTCCGTGTCCGGTTGGCCAACGGGTTCCACCCCCTCACACAGAGTGACTAAAATGAGGACTTTGGGGACAGTTTTTTTTTTTGTACCCATTTCCAATGTTCTGTTTGTTGCGCAGAGTTGCGGTTAATTTTTAATCAACGAATTGCAACCATAAATCTGAATTAAATTTTCATCCTTTTTTTCTAGTTGTTTTTTTTTTGTATTTTGAACAGTTTCCTGGATTTGGCGATGGGATTGGTGGTTGTTGTGGTGTAAAAATGACACAGGAAGTGCAATTATAAATAAAAATTGCACTGCAAAATTAATTGCAAGTGTGCATACGGAAAACACTCATTTAGCAGCCATTTCAATCGAGCTGCTTTTCAATTAAAATTGATACATTTAGAGAAAGTAACACAGTTACTCAGTAAGGAAATTAAAAACCAAACTAACTCTTTGTTTTTTACTTTTCCAATAGGACGTAAAAAGAAAAAGATTATGGCTAACTTAAAATTCAAATTTTGGATCAAAATGTATTTTACAATTTTTTAAAAATTGCAACACTCCTGAAGATATCCAAAGAAAATATATGATAATTTAAGATATTTCAAGAATTAATTTTCAATTCAATTCGGTTTTATTGGTGAATAATCATGATACAATGAGTTATTTTGAAGTGCATAACAGAGTTTTGGAGTTCCTTACAGCTGTGTGTTGCATCATAATCCATTTAGGAACAATTATTTCTTTAACTAAGGCACTAGCAAGAGTAAGAAAAAACTATAAAAAAAACTTACAGAAATTGCAAAGGAAAGGGGATAGAGGAAGAGAAAGCTTATATCTAGATCACAGGTAATTTATCCTTTGTAGATGTGTTTGATCATCAGTTCCCCAAGGGCCAGGAATTGTTCTGCCTTGTTCCGGCAGCTCCGAAACCGCGTCATCATCTCCCCCGCGAGAGCAAAGAACTCCGGCAGGGTGAAGAGATCTTCCCCGGTGACTTCTTGCTGGGCCGTACTGCCGCTACCGGCAGCGACCACGCTGGCGAACGAACGCCCCCAACCAGGAGGGAACGCTGAGTTTTCCGCTGGAACCGTACGCTGTCCAGCTGCAGGAACGGCTGCGCTCGTACTTCGCTGAGGAGGGTGGGACGCTTTCTTCTTCCTCTTTCCTGCTCCTCGAGGTAGGCCTTGCGCGCGACGCATCCGCGGTAATTGCCGGTATGGTTGCCGTCACAGTTCGCGCACTTTACGCGCGGCTTGGTTTGTTCTGCCTTGTCCCCCAAGTCCGCCTTTCGTGGCAGTGCGCACGCCTCCGAGAGGTGTGACTCACCGCACTTCACGCAGCGGGGCCGGAGGTTGCAGTTCCGCGAGCCGTGGCCGAATTTCTGGCAACGGTGGCATTGCGCTACGTCCGTCGGGTTCTTGGTGTAAACCGCCAGTTTACCCAAAAACCGTCCAACGTCTTAGTCCGCCGCAGGTCTTGGAGCTTGACGGTGCCGCGGTCGAAGTACAACAGGTACAGTGTGTGCACACCCGTGACTGTTGTTTTTCGCGAGAGCACTTTTATCTCCCGCGGTTTTATTCCGGCGTCCGAAAGGTGACCCTTCAGGTCGGAGATCGGACGGTCTTGATAACCCTGCAAGACGACCTTAACAGAGGGCTTCTCGGGGTTGAATGTGTAGAAGTTGAAGTTGCTACGCTTCAATTCTTCAAACACCAGGTCGAAATTCTTTTTGGTCAGTGTGATCACTTGCACTGCCGACTTACCGATTTTCAGACAATATCCGAGGCCTTCCAGCAACTCGTCAACATCGTCCGCTAACGTGTCCAAAACAAAAATTGGAGGTGGTCTACGTTCCGGCACTTTTTTCCGTGCACGACCATCATCGTCGTCGTCGTCGTCGGTAGTGCTGCTACCGTCAGAGTTGTTATTTTCTTCGTCGTCGCTCAGCATCTGGAACTCGTTCCTGATGGGGATGTTGGCGGATGTTGATGTGCCACTGGTCGTGGCACCGGAAGTACCGGAACGGGTTCGCACTGGTGATCTCGGAACATATCCGGGATATAGTAACTTTTTATCGATTCCATCTGCGCTGACGCTCCCCTGCGCGATGGCGGCTGACACGGCGTTGGTTTGTTTACCTTTTTGCACACGGCCGGTAGACGAACTTCGCGGGTTTTTCGAGGCCGCACTCAAACTGCCACGGCCACGGCCGGCCTTTGGCATGCTGGAGAAGCAAACTCGCGGGTAACCACAATCAATTACGGCGAAAAAAATCGGAAAAACGATGGAGCACTGAGCACTAGCTGCATGCTCTCGTGCGTACACGGAGGGAGCTGATATTTCAAGAATTAATGAACGATTTGGAGAAAAAGTTAACGAAAAATCAATGGTGTTTTCAATTGTGCGCAATAAATCCACAAAAGGTGACTTCCACATATCCTATCATGGAACAACATTTTAATCTCATTCTAAGCGGAAATAGTCAAAGACGTGTTTTGCATCAATTGACTCCGCAAAACAGCATCAAAAGGTTACATCCGAAATCCGTTTAGATAATGAAGGGTATAAGTCGTCGTAATCGGTCCGTATTTGACGCTACATTAGACTATAACCGACTGTTGTTGCGCGACTGTCTTTGTCAGTTTGTGTTGTTGCTGGCGGACGAATCCGACCAGAAATCATTGCATTTATGCAAATCCATCAAATTGCATATAACACACAGCGTCAACGACTGGCGGCGGCGGCGACGGCGACAATGCAAAGTGAATAATAGAAACGACGGCCACACCGACAAAACTGCAACTGCAAAGCCAAAAGGTAGGTATACTGCATTTCTCCATGAATGGGGTTGGTTACGCTAAAACAACAACTGGCGACTAAGCTGGAGCGGGTGGCTTGATTAGAAGGAAAAATAAAATTTGCATCAATAAATGCACTTGAGCCGACATTCAGAGAAGAGACCCCTCTCGCTGCGTGTGTGCCCCGTGCCGATTTGGTTAGTTAGAGAGGGGTGTTTCTTGTTTCTTTTTTTTTGTTCTTGTTTCTTGTTTCTTGTTTCTTGTTTCTTGTTTCTTGTTTCTTGTTTCTTGTTTCTTGTTTCTTGTTTCTTGTTTCTTGTTTCTTGTTTCTTGTTTCTTGTTTCTTGTTTCTTGTTTCTTGTTTCTTGTTTCTTGTTTCTTGTTTCTTGTTTCTTGTTTCTTGTTTCTTGTTTCTTGTTTCTTGTTTCTTGTTTCTTGTTTCTTGTTTCTTGTTTCTTGTTTCTTGTTTCTTGTTTCTTGTTTCTTGTTTCTTGTTTCTTGTTTCTTGTTTCTTGTTTCTTGTTTCTTGTTTCTTGTTTCTTGTTTCTTGTTTCTTGTTTCTTGTTTCTTGTTTCTTGTTTCTTGTTTCTTGTTTCTTGTTTCTTGTTTCTTGTTTCTTGTTTCTTGTTTCTTGTTTCTTGTTTCTTGTTTCTTGTTTCTTGTTTCTTGTTTCTTGTTTCTTGTTTCTTGTTTCTTGTTTCTTGTTTCTTGTTTCTTGTTTCTTGTTTCTTGTTTCTTGTTTCTTGTTTCTTGTTTCTTGTTTCTTGTTTCTTGTTTCTACAATTGTTTTAACAAAAAAATAAAAAGGTTTGTTTCAATCGAAACGTCGCATAATCTTTTGAGCAACCCTAGCTCAAATACCGGTTTCAGTGATGCAAAATGATCCCGGGTGGCCGCTTGATGTTGTCATGCCGCAGCTCCACCACAGGACAGGAAAGGGTTGTAGCGATATCTATGCAACTGCGCGATCGGCTGGCAACACGGGCTAGACGAAAATAGAATCAGAGGATGTTAAAACTGCTGTAATTGAATCGGATAATGTGCAACCTTAAGTACCCTAATGCGACTCAATTGGGTAATAAATAAAGTAAATTAAACACACCGGCTTATCAGGAACGACAGGCCGGTCGTTGCAGATGCAGATCGGTTGCATTTTGCAGCATCAGTCAGCCAGTCAGCCGTTCGGAGCAGATCATATCAGATCAGACCCGGGCAGCGGAACCGGGCGATTGTTGAGCGTTGAGCCAGGCGTACATCATCATCAGCATCGGGGTAATTGATAGAAACATTACTTCCCGAGCTGCTTAGCTGAATTATGATGCGCTTTGTAACAGTGCAAAGTGGAACGGAATTGCTTTGACATTGGAACGTGCCAGGAGTCGGATTTGGGTCAATATTGTTGCTGATTTATTGGATTTTGTGAAGCCTTGCGATTATGCGATGATTGCAAGATTTGTGCCGTCTTCAAGCTTGGAAGATTGAAATAATTCTAAAATGCGATTCTCGACGAAAACCGAAAAAGGGTATAGTTTGATTTTGTTAATTGGCCTAAACTTTCTGAGGTTCTTCTCTACGATCAAAGAAGTCATTTTGCAATGAAGATATATAAAAAAAGTATCCATACAATTATATACAAAAACCTTAGACAAATTTCCAAAACTCGACGATTTTAAAGCATTTATACCCAAAATTTACATTTTTATTTATTTTGATTTGATTTTTTGATCAAGAAGTTCAAATCTATCATACCTTGACGAAACTGAAGCGTTTACTGATCTCAACTTCAAAAATGTCAAGTTGTGTGATCAATGTTAAGGGGTTACATACAGATAAATCAAATTGGTTTGAGCACACATTTAAAAAAAAATTAGACCTGTTTTCAGGGCATTAAAATATACATTTTCATCTATTAACAAAACAAATTTTTAAACATTTTATTATATCATGCTATTTGAACTTAGCTGCTTCAAAAAACGGGTGCCACGATATCTCAACACTGATTTGACCATATAGGCTCAAAATTTTTGTAAAGTCTCGTTAAACCAGTCCCTGTGCATGACAAAGGCCGTATTCAACAAAAAAAAAATGGATAAAAATATGTTTTATGTTTTTCATATAAAAAAATCACCAGTTTTTGATTTTTTTTTAAATGCTATATTTCAAAATCAGTCATCGTCATGCACACGGGATATGCCTTGTAAGTCTTCACCCCGAATTTCAGCCAATTTGGCTCATCCCATCTCGAGATATCGTGGTACCCGCTTAGAACAAGATTGTCCGTTCGACGCAGTGGTGAACGCAGAACGCTGTGCCAGTTCGATTTTTCCATCAGCTGTCAGTCGAACAATCTGCAGGGGTTGCTTTGTTCAATGGTCGATGACTGGCAGGCTATGATGACAGGCGCAGAATTTTGCGTTTGCGTCCAGGCCTGACGGACAATCTTGTTCTTACCTTAAATCAACTCGGAGAAAATCGCTGACAAAGTTTGACAGCCCGCTTTGCGCATGGCAAAATTTTGAGCTTAAATTGTCTCTTACTCAGTTTAATCATGAAATATATTCATGAAACATTCAGGAGTGATTGAAAATCATCTCTTAAGTTGATTTAATATATTTTCAGTAATTTGAAATTTTATGATTTTCTACATGTATGTAGACCCCTTAAAAATATTTATTCGTGAAGTTGTCTGATATTTTCGAATATTTTATAAAGCATATATTAGGCCGATACAGAGGGTAATGATTCTCGGGAAAACGAGAGCTGAATTTTGCATTTCCCGGGATATCCAGAGACCCGAAAATTTCAATTTTTATGCAAAATTATTGATATGTTGACAAACAATTTGAAGAAATATTACTGATTTATAACATAAGCATAAATTTAATAACATTAAGTCAAAGTTATTCAACACAATATTAGTTTATTATCGAGATTTTAAAAGATTGTGGAATGATTTCTGCTTGCTGATAATGTTTTACAAATCCGAGAGTACAAGTTCAATTCAATGGCTTGTTTGTATTAAAAACCTAAAAAAAATCTATCAAATTTAAGTTGTCTAAGAACTGGTGTCTCGTTTCACCTTAATGAATCTTTCTGTGTCGTAGTAGACATCAAATTGTTATTTTCGTACTTGATTTTTGCCAAAAAATTAAATATTTGGAGTTACAGGGAAAACTAAACATTTCAAATTTACCAAGAGTTCACTTTTCTTTACTTCAATAATTAATCTTATCATAATTCCAGGGAGTCTCGCCGAAATTTTTCGGGAATCGAGAGGCTCAAAAATGGCTCAGTTCTCGGGAAATTTGACCCGGGAATTATGTTCATGCACTCGTTACCTTTTAGGCCCATACGAATAATCAGCTTGATTAAACTCAAATGTGCCCTTTTCAAATGTTCGTTTATTTTTTTTCGTGTAAACAAGCAAATATTCTGTTTATTTTCTCGGCTTTGAAAAAAATAAGACTACTTGTTATAATTACCTGTCAGTTTTCGTAAATGAACAATGTATATAAACAAAGCGAACAATTACATTCAAATTATGACGATAATGATGGAAATAATGTAAATTTAACATTTTCAAGTGTTAGCAAGAATAAAATCTGTACCAGATTTTGAAAGATTTTTCTATGTCTGACCATTCTGAACAACTTTTTGTTTCAAATGATCGAATTCAATTAAAAATCGAAAAGTTAAGTAACCATTACTAAACGAATAGGAAAAATTCAACAAAAAAAAGCGTAAAAATCAATGGAGCACTTCCATTCGAACAGTTTTTGCTTTTTTCTACAATTTATTTCTTTCATTCAAACTTTTGGATTAATTCATATCCACACTTTCCTTCCCCGTTCGTATTTGTTAGATATTCGACTGCTAAATTATCTTGATGTTTTTATTGGTACTTGCCAGATATTATTAAATTTTATTCACACGGAGAAAAAAAAGTTCCCAAAATCTTGAAAATCAGAATTGAAAAACGTTTTATGCAATTTGTACACTTTATTCGTGGTTTCGATTTTTATGAACGCTTGTTCACGATTTTGGGAACTCTTTTTGCCTTTCTTACAAAAGAAAGGTTTTAGGTTTGCTTTTGGAAAAACGCTTTTTTCAGAAATCTAAAAAAATCGTGCACGGCGAGGATTCGTCACAGGAAAAAATCCTATTACTAAATTGAAGGTATAGATGCGCTCTTTCAATTGAATTTTGGCCCGAAACCCGGAACTCAAAGTCTGATTTTTGAGAGCTCTTTTTTCTGAAATACATGGCCGATGTCTGTATCCGCTCTTAAAAATTTGTGTCTTCCATCACTGGCAAACCGCTCGTAAAACCCACAATTTTTAAAAGTCAGATCTGTAGCCGTGGGGTCGGAGACGAACATTTTATTTTTCGATTCACAATTTTCGACCAGTAAATGTGGTCAAAGCCATTTTTAGAGGTATTTTTTGGACTATTTTACAGATAACACTAGCAAATTTAAAGAATTCAGTTTCAAACAAAAAGCCGTTTGAAAACATGCGCCATAAACTGTTTGGGCCCAAAATTTGAAGCTTTTCCAAAATGTATTTCCAGAGATATAGCAATTTTAGTGTTTTTCGTTTTATTTTTACCCTATTTTTTCCTATTAAATTTTTGGATTTATACAAAATCATATACTGAACATCAAATTCGAAGTCCCGGCTCGTTCTCGCTCGAAAAATCGTCAAGTCGAAGCTTCAACGCCGGGGCTTTTACGCTTGCGCGTTTTACGCTGCGCGTGAAAGTGTTCTTTCTGGCTTCTCATAATTGATCGACAAAGTGCAATAGCGATACATATTTGTTTAAGTTTATCATAGACTAACATTATAGACTGAGTACTTTTTATTTATTTTTTCTAATAATGTCAATCCAATATGTTTTTTTAAATTAAATTTAAATTGCGACAAATAATGTACTTCTGGAATTTAAAAAAAATGGCATTTGAGGTTTAGCCTAAAATGATTCGAAGCCTTAATCTCACTGGATGGTATCATTATGTTTTTGAAAAATTAATTGCACCAATATATTTCTCGGAGTTTCATCATTTTGTAAAAAAGGCTCTATTTCACCTCTGGTGATATTAAATCGGGTTTTTCTCTGTGTAGTGTCTTATTTTACTTTTATATGATTTACGTTGATTTTTTTAATTATTGACTGGGCTGGCAAAGTTTTATTAAGATATATTTGCGTAAGATTGAAAATTCATTCCGTGTTTCATTCCATTCTTCTTGCGTCATTTTTTAATCTGAAATGAAATCTACCGTTTGATGTTTTAAAAACCTTGAAATAATAAACCGTTTACTAAAGAAAAATAACATTTACCGCTGTAAAACCACTACACACGGTTTCATTAAAAACCTTTTCAAAGTTCTTTGCAATTCGCTATCTTGCAGGAATCTTTAAAAGCCGGCAAGATAATTGATTATGTAGACCTCATCACATCAGCAGCCATCATCATTCCGAAATCACGTTTTCAATTATTTTGAAGAGCAAGCTCCCCATTCAGTTTCATAATTATTTCTAACCGATTTTCCAGGTTGTATTTGCTCAAAGTACTATAAAATTCCGTTTGACACTGAGATGAGTTTTTCTCTTGCTGGAAATGCTTTTCGCATCTCGTGCCTCCTGTTCTTTGCCGGCGGAACATCAAATAGATGCAACGGGACAGATACGGGACCACACCTATTTGCGATAAGGACCATTGCCGTCGGGAGGAACTTTTTGTTCAAGATCCTCTTCTGAAAAGGTACCCATTAGTTTTCATTTGCACATTCGGATTGCATTTCGCAACTGGACAGCAAATATTTGCTGGTCACTTTCCGTTTAGAAAATCCCATCTGATAAGAACAATTGGAAGTAATCTGGTCCCAGATATCGTTCCGGCCAGATCGACGCCCCCGGACACTGGACACGGACATTGAGTTATGTTCTGACAGAGATGGCAAGACCTCGTCGGAAGCTGGATTAAATTGCATGACACATAAATTGCTTAACCGAATCAATTTAATTTCTAAATTTAAAAACCAAGCAATTTAATACATTAACTTATAATGGACGTCTCACTCACACTCACTCACACCAATCATCGCCAGCACATAAGAGCAAGATGCCACTCACACGCGATTTCTTCATCTCTCTGCTATCTTTGTCTATGTACCTACCATGCGTCCCCACACCACCTCCAGCTCAATTTCCTCTTCTCAGTCTCAAGTGGACGCGCCAAAGGAAAATCCTATCATTTAATTTTCCTCACGCTCCACTCACACCCACACACTCACACTCACACAGCAGCAGCAGCAGCGGCCGGAAACTTTGCACGAGCGAATCCCAGGGACAATTGAATGAAAACAATTTAGTCGCAATCTTCAATTTAGCTACACACAAACACTCGCACGCACACACTTCTTGAAAAGGAAATTTCATATCATGCCTTGGTAGTGTTGGTGAAGTTTTCCTTCCAGCGACCGACGAACGTCGTTTCAAGACGTCTCGAGTGGCGTTAGTTTGCTCGAGAGTGTGAGAGAGAGAGCGAAAGCGAACAAGAGCGAACGAGAAAGTGGGAAAATCTTGAGAACAAAACGCAAAACCTTGAGCAAACGTACGACGACAATGGAAGCGAAACAACAAAGAAATGCAACTTTTTGGATTGCCTTGTGAAGAACGAGTGGTAGGGGAGAACGGGGTGTGAGTGTGTGCGAGAGTGATGGGCGGAGCCTAAATGTGCTTTTGTGGTGTTGTTATTCTTTCTTTCTTTTTTCGTCGTCGCTCGTTATTGTATCAAATGGATGGAGGATGCTGAAGCCGTATGATAAAGGGGATGGGAAAGGAATGGTTTCAGGTTTTGATTTGGGAGAAAATTGTAATTTGATTTTGGACGTGATACTTTGGATTATTACTTTTCAATCACAATTTGGCTGTGGGAAATCGATTAGCAAAATTGATGATTCCCTTTATAAAATACAGACTACTGCCAGTAGGGGTGACATTGGGTCAAAGTGATTTTTACGGATTTTACTATTTCTCAGGTTCTTCTCAATGAAACTAAATCCTGTTAAAAGGGTTGTGTAGGGGACATCTTAAGATGACTTCGCTGAAAAAATCTCGTTCCTAGAACAAATCCTGTTATTTTGGTAGCTGTCTAAAGTTGAGGTACGTTTTTGGCCAAAAATGACCTCTAGAAAAATATTTTTATAATATTTGTGTTGGAATTGCTCGAAAACTACTCAAATGTTTAAAAATCTCTACTTCAAACATTGTAGCATGTCAATACGATTCCCTGGAACAACAAACACTATTGGATGACTTGTTTTTACCACATCATTTTATTTGAGCATCATTTTAGTTTCATTTGATCCGATGTCACCCCCGTCTAAGGGATGAAATTGAATCAATTTTCAAACTATTGGCATTTAAGGTAGTGTTCATCAAAATCCACCATATTTTGAGAAAATGTTAGTAAACTATCTAACAACAAATCCACGTTGAAAGATTTTCGATGTTATTCAAATTGTTTTCGTTATGAAGAAATTACGAGAGGTGAATCGTTTTTTGACCCATAGTCACCCCCACTGACGATATGTTTTTATGCAATGGAATAGTTAATGTTGATGATTGAAATATTCTTTGAAAACTAAGGATTCATTAAAAGTGCTTCCCACATTTTCTTGTATATGGCATCAAAAAACTTTTATTTCTATTTTAAAATTATTACTGTTATTTTGGTCCCAATTTTTTTGGGAGACTTCATCAACATGAAGCCTGAAATTTTTGGCTACAAACCTTCATGAGATAACAAATTCATTTTTTCCATTTTTTTCTGTATTTCCATTGAATTAAAATTTTAGCCCGTTGCAATTTTTCTGGCCAAAAACAAGGGGGGGTAGGCTAAAGCAAAATATGAATATTTAAATTACAAGCCATGGTATTACCTGCATGGCTTGTATTTTAAATATTCATATTATGTTTTTGCCCCCCCCCCCTTGTTTTTGGCCAGAAAAATTGCAACGGGCTAAAAAACTAATTTAATTCAATGGAAATACAGAAAAAATGGAAAAAATCGAATTTGTTATCTCATGAAGGATTTTAATAAAAAAGTGTTTTGCAATGCATTTATCACCTGTATTTCCTTTAAAAAAAATTAAATTTTGCCCCCTAATTTTTCGGGCCGATTTTGGAAAGGGTTGGTGACATAAACATTGAAAGATATTTGGTGACATAAACATTGAAAAATAACGGCCTTATCAAAAATAAAAAAAAAACTATTTTTATTGAAAAAACGTTACTTAATCCACCATTAGGTGGTTGGTGCCTTCCTCACATGTTGAGTGTAATGCTAGGTAATATATGAGATCCGGCCTCCACAAAGTTCATAAATAACACTTAAGTGCTTATAACTTTTGATAGGGTCGTCAGATCTTCAATCTACTGAACTCGTTGGAAAGGTCTTTTGATTACTTATCCAACGACAGGTCGCATGATAGATCCGGACAACGTTTTCATCGAAATATATGAGATCCGGCCTCTTAAAAGTTCATAAATAACACTTAAGTGCCTATAACATTTGATAGGGTTGTCAGATCCGCAATTTATTGAACTCGTTGGAAAGGTCTTTTGATTACCTTTCCAACGACAATTCGCATGATAGATCCGGCCAACGTTTTCATCGAAATATATGAGATCCGGCCTCTAAAAAGTTCATAAATAACACTTAAGTGCTTATAACTTTTGGTAGGGTTGTCAAATCTTCAATGTTTTGGACTCGTTAGAAAGGTCTTTTAAACACCTTTCAGAAAATGTATAATATGCCAGGTTTTCTTACAAAAACCACCCTTTTTACAATCTTTCGGACTTTAGTCAAAATCGTTTTTTTAGCATAACTTTTGAAGTACTTTACTAAACTTCATAATTTTCAATAGGGACTTATGGGACCCCAAGACGAATCGAATGAGACCAAAACGGTCCAAATCGGTTAAGCCAGTGCTGAGATAATCGAGTGCATATTTTTTGGTGCACAGACCCACATCCCTACACACACACACACACACACAGACATTTGCTCAGAATTTGATTCTGAGTCGATATGTATACGTGAAGGTGGGTCTAGGAGGTCAAATTAAGAAGTTCGTTTTTCGAGTGATTTTATAGCCTTTCCTCAGTAAAGTGAGGAAGGCAAAAAACAAAACATTACCCTGAGAGTTTATTTTAAAAAATCATTTAACTACTATTACCATCTATTTGATTTTTTTTGTTTTTCATTTTTGACTTAAACATTTATATAAAAAAATATCTGAACCGTCAACGCTTCAGAAAATCCTAATTTGAACTGTAGGGTCAAAAAGTTTAACTCCGCTGCGCTAAAATTTAAGAAGGATGTAAAATGTTGTACCAAAAATACGATTTTTTGAAAAAATGTGATTTTTGAAAAACAAAATACGAAATATTGTCAAGCAAAAGTTCGAAAATCATTTTCTGATACTAAATCAAATTTATCATTCACTCTATTCTTTTCTTTTCTATTACTTTTTTATAAGGAACGCCGTTTTCAAGTCATAGGCATTGTCAGATATTTTTAATCGATAAAAGGTTTTATAATTTGACAAATTAATAATACATAGGCATAACTTTGAAAGGTTAACAATTACATGAAAATTTTTTGTCACATTTTTGAAATTTTACATGAGGGGTTGGTAAAATATTCATCAGTTGCAGTTGAATGTCACTTTTCAGCACATTATTTCAATAAAATTTCAACTGGTAAGTTTGTTACGAGTTATTTGTGGCTTTCTCAGTCAACAAAACAGATCAATCGATTTTGTTGTTTGAAATTGCCCTAAATATTAGTTTTTCTCAGTGTAATCTAATTAGCCCTTATTTTCAACTCGCAATATCATCGATTTTCTATGATAAATAACGTAAATTCATAAAATTGTCTGCTCGTTTCAATAAAAATATTTTGAAATTTTAGAATTAAGATTAACTTTTTCAAGGGGCTAGAACAATCATTTTGACATTTTTTTTTTTTAATGTTGGGCTTGACTTTCTCAGACTTTGCAAGTTGAAAAACGACACTGAGAAAAATTAACTACACGGATAGAAATCTTGTAAGCATATCCGGTAACTCTATTATTTAAAATTCGTAAACATTGAAATGTTGCCAAAATCATCATCATTTTTTCAATTTAGATGTAAATGTTTCAGAATCAACAACATTGTTGTTCGCAGTCGGATAGAAATGTTGACGATGTTCGAAACATTTCAATGTTTACAAATTTGAAAACATAGAGTTACCGGATATGCGTACAAGATTTCTATCCGTGTATCCAGCAGTACGATCAACAAAGTCCAAAAATTTAATTGCTGGAAATTTTCTCAACCCAACAAAAATATTTTTTGCAACATTTTTATGAAAAACTAAAACTTTTAGTAATTAAAAGTCGAATACAAAAAGGGATTCTTTTTCTGGTGATTTTTTTCTTAATACAGTCCAGACTCGATTATCCGAAGCCTCGATTATCCGAAGTTTCTATTATCCGAAGTTCGATTATTCGAAGGTTTGTATGGGACTTCAAATAATCAAATCACGAACATTTTTTTTTTGTTTTTTTTTTCTTTTTCTTGTTTTAAACATCAAATGCGAGTTCTGCGAGCCATTTCAGTCAAATTTGAAGAGTTGATTGCTTATTAAATAATAAAATGCATGTTTTCAATATTTCGTCCCCACCATATTGGCCGCCATCTTGGATTAAAAAATGTAAATCACTTTAGCGTAGTTCAGGGGTCATACTTAAGCTCGACAATCAAAAAAAAGACAGCGAAAATTTTTTTTTCCTGATTTGATTATCCGAAGTGAAATTTTTCCGAGGCCTTCGGATAATCGAGTCTGGACTGTAGTCTTAATAATACCCTGCAACTATGCCGAAGAAATCATAATGATCAGAAAATCATATTGATCCGTTATCAAGATTCAAATTGTTGAATATTCAAATTCGAATTGTACAGAAAAAATAAAAATGGCTATTTTTGACATATGGATTACGTGGACAAATTTTCATCCAAATAAAAAGTCCCAATTAAAATTAAAAAAAAGTGAAAATATAGAGAATGACTCATTTATTTTATTAATTTAATCAATTTTGATTGAGATTTATTTCAAATTTAATTATAGAGATCTCGAGAAAGCATTCAAAAATTCCATTATCAACATTGTTCATGCATCAGCAGATCCAAACCAGCATGAATCATAAGCTATGCCAGTATACACTACAAAACACTCCGTAGAACACCAACTTTCAAATTCCATCTTACTGCTCACCACCGTTAGCAATCTTCTCCCGTTACAATTGTCTCTTGCCACAGCAACCATGCCGAACACGCTCAGCGCAAATAAATAATATAATTGATTCATTAAAAGTTTACCACCGAAACCTCATAAATACTGTAAACGAATCTTGTCAGTTCTCCACGTTGCCCCAACACAAACTCCCCACCACGCGCATACACACACAGAGAAGTAAGAGGAACCACGTGCTACACCAACAATCTCACAAAACAGATAGGGGAGTTGCTCAACTGCGCAAGCTCGCCGTTTTCGAAAGCTCGCTCTCACCAAATCAGATTTCTGCACCCCTTGGTTTTCCCTGCAAAACAGAAGGGTGGAGGTGGCGGTGGTGCCAGCAAACTCATTACAGGATCATATTTTGATTAAATTCTCTCCCAATTCTTTGTGCGGCGTGTCTCCTTTGCTCTTCGTTCTGAGTTCCTCTCTATCTCACTCTAACCACTGTACCAGCTGAGCTGATCTCGCACCCTCTTCCTCATCCTTCCATCCCTTCTTCTACCACAGTGGAAAATTATTGCCGGTTTTATATCGTTTTCATTCAATTGGATTCCCGCTTTTCCCGTTGATTCGTCTCATCCTCTCTTCCACGGATCTCTTTCCTGAATCATCAGCTGAACTGCCCATATTTGAAAATTCGGCTATTATGCCAAATCAAGTATTCCGAGAAAAACGCGTTTTAGTGTTTGTCACAAAATCTCTGTCAAGGCAATTTCCCATAAGAGTGGCATATTAGCCGTTTGGTTTTTCGCATCGGCAGCTAAGTCTAAACACTATTTCAGTGAAATTCAAGTTCCAGGAGATGCGTTGGAACATCCTCTACCGCCTGGTGCGAATATCTCATTTTTGCCAAAAGTGGATATTAGCCGTTTTTTCAATGGTGGGCAGTGAACCCCCGCGCGCGCGTTCGCCGTCATAATCATCTCTCTCACTGCTTTTGCACTTCTCGTAGAGTTGTGCTTGTTCTGAAATTGGATGCGTGACTGGAGGACTTGAACCCTGGCTCTGCACTCGGCTGATGGTCTGAAATTGGATAACGGCAAGTGATTCGGGCGAGCTGTGGATGCTGGCTGATGATTCCTATCGTGAACGTCGCCGTGGATGGACGTGCCCGTAGTCTCAGCTTGTCGTGGCTCGATTCGTGAGTGAGTGTGAATACTGTGCGGTTCTTGTGTGTACGGAAACGACGACAGGTCGTACGGTCGACCATCAGGTGAAACTGTGATTTATTTTTCCTGAGATTAAAATTTGGAGCCTGGAACAAGTTGGAGCAATCGAAGAGGTGTTGACACTGTGGAATCAGAAACAAATCAGCAGAGCATCGAGCAAGTTTTATAAAAGTTCAAAAAGTTAAGATAAAAAATAATAGTGAAAAGTGAACTACAGAAAACCTGCAAAGTGCCCAACAAATATCAATTTTGATACCAAATTGTGAAAAATCAGGGAAGCTCTTTTCGGGATTACAGGTGAGCGGGCTGCTAGGAGCCTGCTGTTACGCTGACAAGATTTTCACGGACGGGAATAAGGTGAGCTAGAAGAAATGTTCGTCGTGAACTGTATGAAATACCGACGGTGGATGAGAATGATTTTGGTTTTTGTTGCTAGTACAGTCAGTATTTGATCCAATAATTGAACCATTTGTTTCTTTGTATCACTTTAATTTTAAAGTAAAATTCGAACTCAGATCAATTTGGACTTTCCCATGCAAATTTAAAAGATAATTGTATGAAGAATTATTGCGGTTTGCTCATTGTATGCTTTTTCCTTTTGTTTTCTCATTATATGTTGCGTACAATTATTTACTCCTCATACCAAACTGAGTAAAAAATCATTCAGTTTTCCCTTTTTGTTACGGGATGAATCAAATTGGATTGCATTCATGGAACTCTTCCGTTTGCATTGGCTAGTGTAATACAGTCATCCCACATATTCGGAACACCCACAAATTCGGAACCCTTTGTGATAATTCTGTCGAACCTACTATTTTTATGACCTTTTTTTGGACATTCTTTTGCTATTTCAGTGATAAAAGCAGTAATTTTTAAACAAAAACTGCATTCCCGAGCAGACGGTAATAACTTGAGAATAACATTTTTTGATATTTGAAATACTAAGCAAATAACATTTTATGTTATTTATAACAAGATTTGTTATTCGTCGTTATGGATTTTTTGTTATTTGATTGTTATTGTAATAACATAAGGATAATATTTTCAGTTATTTTTTCGAACAAATCTTTGTTATTATTTTTTGTTATTTTAACAACTAATTCCATCCCCATAAAAGTTGGAGGTATTCTTCCATAACAAAAAATGTTATTCCCAAGTTGTTTTGGCTTTCAATCAATATCAGACCAATAACAAATTTTGTTATGATAACATAAGCTGTTATTCAAATCTTATGCAAATGGATTTTCCAAGAAGATTCCATAACACTTTTTGTTATTTTAACTGTATTGAAATGACATGAATTTAGTTATTACCGTCTGTTCGGGTTTCAAGACGATTTTGTTCAGAGCAGCAAAACACTGCCTCCAAATTGCCTGTTCCATAATTGTGGTTTGTGATTGTGCCTCCCACAATTGTGGAACACCTGAAATTAACTGATATTTTCAAGATATCTGACCATGCATAAAACGTAACTAAGCTTGGTGTGTACTTATGGAGAGAACCAAAGTTTTTTTACAACCGTATGAAAACATTATTTCGAATTTGTGGATTTCAAGGGTCAAAGTTTTTCTTCAAAATCTTGATATAAAAGAACGCTCCCATTATACACAAAATATGGCGAGCAAATATTACAAAATTTGAAGAGAATCACGAAATTTGTTAAATTGTTAATGATGCCGACACCGTCGGGATTTTTTGTGCAAACAGATGATAATAATAACATAAAATGCTGTAAATCACAATTGAAGTTCATCAAACTATCAACTTAACAGCATATAAAAATGGATACGGTTCATCTGAAAATAAATCACGCTTAGAAAAAGATTTATATTTTAAATGAACTTTTTTTTCAATATTCCGTTTTTTATTTTAAAAAAT
Source organism: Culex quinquefasciatus (assembly GCF_015732765.1). Lineage (NCBI taxonomy): Eukaryota > Metazoa > Arthropoda > Insecta > Diptera > Culicidae > Culex > Culex quinquefasciatus. The sequence continues at coordinate 163,575,946 of NC_051862.1, forward strand.
CACACTTAAGCTTATACTGTATCCCATTTATTAGTCGGTGGATCTTTGTTTGAATGTTTGAATTAAAAAATCTCAAAAATAATTTTAGAACGTTTAAAATCATAAAATTTAGAAGTTTAGTCTAAAAATGTAGACTGATAAAGCAATATCACGAAAACCTATTTTCTAAAAATTTATTACTATATTGAAACGGAAATCACTAAAGGCTTATCATAGCTTTATCGAACTGCCTAAAAAGCGAATTAAAACAAATTAAAAGTAAAGAAGAGCGAATTTTTAACATTTTGGTTGTTAATCTTTAAAATTCAAAAAGTATACATTTCTTAGTAAGACTGTACCTATTTTTTCTTTACAGTCCATATCCACATGTAAATCAAGCTTTTCTGAATTACTCAGGTTTTGATAACCCTATAGGTGACATTGTATCTGGGGGTGAGATTGAGTGATTTTTTTAACGGATTTTACAATTCTCAGGTTCTTCTCAATGAAACTTAATTCTGTTTAAAGGGTTGTATAGGGGGCATCTTAGGAAAATTTGGCTGACAAAATCTCGTTCCAAGATCAAATCCTGTAATTTTCTCAGCCGTCTAAATTTTAAGTAGGTTTTTGGCAAAAAATTACCTTTAAAAAATCATCCTTAGATTTTTCATTTGCAAGAAAAGTATCTAATAGATTAAAAATCTCCACTTCCAACATTGTAGCATGTCAAAAAAATCCCTTATACAAGTAGTGCTGTTGAATGATTTTTTTTGACCCTATATTTTGGGAATTTGTTGGTATCCTATTTTTGAAAAAAAATACGTTATAAGTTTTTGATAGCATTTAAATTGATTTTGTTATTGAAAAATTTAGCAGGGTTTACTGTCCCTATTCGCATAAATGGCCCACATGCGATTTCATCACTTTTGAGTTATTGATGCAATTTGGTTCAAAATTGAAAAACCAGAAATATCAAGTACCGTCATGATTTTCTCAATGAAAATGATTTTGAATTGGAAAACCGAATGCATTTTAGGATTTTTTGGACAACTTTTCACTAGAAGAAGGTAACATTATTTTGTAAATAATAAATATTTGGTGTTTTCGAAACAAAATTTAAAAATAAAACTCTACATTTATAAGCATTTTTCGTTGAATAAATTCCATATGAAATATGAAAACTTTTGATTCGTGCTTTGAATTCAGTACTCGGGTGCACAGCAACGAAGGAAGTTGTTGTCTTCTTATTCCAAAATGGTCAAACTTACGGACCCAATCCTGCAATAAAGGGAATGTAAATTTAATCAAACTTTGTTGTAAATCACTTTGTGGACAGTACTTTAGGGGATGAATAAAAAAATATTTCGATAGTACCCGTAGTTCTGAAGATACTAAAAAGTCTGTAACAAAAATTTGGGTGCAAAATATCTGGTTAATGTGCACCGTTAAACAATTTTATCAATTATTCATGTATATTTGTTAAACAAACATATAAACTAAGTAAACTAATTATAAACACTTTTTTAACTATATCAGCAACCTTAGTGATAGTATATTTGAAGTAAAAATAAAGTTAGAACGCCATTAATCTGATTTTAACAAGAAAAACTATGGCTATCAAAGTCACCCCCAAATTCAAACTAAGAATAACGTAATCATTTTTTTAAGCACATTTTAAATAACTTTTTTTCAAAAATAGTGCATGGCCTTTGTGTGGCTTGCCCAAGTTAATGTTTAGAAATATTTCTTAAAAAAAATTGATTCGTATCAACGCATTTCATTTCATTTTATTAGGTTGCTTTAACAATTACATTGGTGCTGTTGTAATCCTGAGCTGAGATATGAACTACCTTTCAACAGCTGATTTGTTCGAAATGGAGAGAGAGTAGAGCGTCCAATTTCCCGGGGTTACAAAATTCCCGGGAAACGGGAAATTTTCAACAAATTTCCCGGGAAATCCCTGGAAATCCCGGGAATTTTGAAATTTAACAAAAATTATTCTAACCCTGCTTCTAATTAATCTTTTGCAACGAAATTGTATAGAACAGCAACTTTAATGGTCAAAATGAGTGTGAGGATCAATATTGATCAATGGCTTGACTGCTTGTAAAAAATCATGCAACTTTGAGAAAATATAAAAACTTTCTAATTTTTAAATCTTTCAAATCGTCCCAAATGAAAGAAAATATAATTAGTATTTTTGTTGAGAAGGATTTTTTTAAATCAAAGTGTTTGGATAGTGAAAATCTATGCTCCACAACCATGAAGTTGCTTTAAAATTTGTATCAGTGATCATAAAGTTAAAATAATAAAACCAAAAAAATCAACTTGTGAAAAAATAAATAAACATTGAATTTATCTAAGAAATCTAATTTTAGCGCTTTTTAACTTGAAACACTATTTCATGAAATCACAACTCAAAGTTTTCAAATATTTGGAGCGAGTTTTTGAAAAATAGTTGCATTCTTTGGGTAACTTTCATATGATACGAAGTTGTTTTTTAATAGTTTTTCATGGTTTTATGATATGATTTAAGTTATATGGTATTCCATTCCGCCTAATAAATTAATTACATTAAATTAATTTTGATTATTTAAAAGTGGTTGAAATTCAACAATATTTTTTCATATATAACCCTCTTACGCCCTTGGTAGCTCTCGTGTTTCATAAATTTATAACTTCAATCTGTAATTTCTCGAATACTGAGAAACAAATTCTTCTCACACAAACCTTTTTTTTTAATTTAATATATCAGTTCAATTTCCATCCAACATGTTCAAGGTAAAAAAAGTCAAGCAAATCTCAATGTTGATCTTGGCCGGAAGATGTAAATATCTTATTTTCAAATGATATGACAAAAAAAAACATTTAAAAAAGGTTGTCAAAAATTTTATAGTTTATATTCATTCCATAACAGCGTAAATTTTGTGGTCCAACATATAAGCAAACAATATTCCTAGTGGTGAATGCTTCAGAAATAAATATTATATGAATTAAACCTTGACATGAAATTTACAGACAAGCTGATCAGTTCAATATGAACAGTAGATGGAAATAAATAAAATCGAATCAGGTTCTCCATTTTTTTTTTTTTTTGTATAATTTCAAAACATTGATGCCAAAAAGGTAGGAAAATGTATACTTCTGCTTGTATTTCGGGAATTTCCTGGAAATTTACAAATTTCCCGGGAAACGGGAAATATTTTTTCCCGGAACGGGAAATTGAACGTTCTAGGAGAGAGTTTACTGGTACCAAGGAGAACGAATTGGACATAGAAGAAAAAAATGCAAAAATAACCGTCGAAATAGGGGGTTTCCTCTCAATGTCACGCCGATTTACTGTATTTTTTTCTAGAAAACTAGAAAGAATAACATGAAAAGAAAAAAGCCTTCAAAAATTTCACGTGAATTGATGCACAGAAAATTTGTTAGTTTTATAAAATGCAATTATAAATTCGTTGAAAACAGTTTTGATATCAATCAAATCAATTGCACGGCAAACAAATCATTGCTCTGCATTACAAATGCCAACCACAAGCACACCCAAACACAAACACACTCTCACAGCAACTTGCAGCCATTTTGCAAATTTTAATCCCTCCCAATCCACGAGCCCCAACAAACATCCTACCCCCTTTTCTCTGTGCTTTCCATTGTATCAACGGCCCGCGCACGTTGTTGGCGCCCAATAAATGTGCAAAATAGGCAGCGATTTAATAAATAATCGAGCGGATATTTATTCAATTTGTGCAATTTGCGCATTTGATTGATTCTGCAAATAAAAGTTGCCGAGGCGGGCGGCGCGCTCCGTGATTTTGCGTTGCTGGGCTGGACGCGTTGATTGGGTTGCGCGTGACCACGTGGTGGGTGGGGAGGGAAGGTGGGGGTGGCGTTACTAATTGGGGATGGAATTGGCACAATTAGCACTAGCCGGAGTGATTAGTGTGCGGGTGGTGGTAATTTTGCACATTGCAATATCCTGGGCGCAGTGCTTTTTAGATTTCCGGCACACGGGTCACACGGCTCGGTGGAGATAATCTGTGATTGTTTGTTTTTTTTTTTACGATTATATTCTAAATTGTTTCACTGAGTGGTACTAATGGATAACAGCGACCTTGGCCCTTGGTAATAGTTTGTCACTGGCATATGTGGTAAAATTGTGGACTTTATAACAAAAGATGAAGATTCTTTGATTTGCTTGAAAGGAAAAATTGTCAACAAAATGATTGCATTTCAATAATCTAGGTAGACTAGTATGAAATTAAAGACCCCAAATAAGAAAAAAAAATAGAGGTCGATTGCCTGTTAATTACTAAATTAATATTTCATCACTTCACCACCTCCATATTCTCGCCATCTTGGATTACATATTCTCTCATCACTTTGCATTTTGGAGGCCATTTTTTAGCTCAACGACCCTTAAGACAAAGACGAAGACGAAAATGGGATTGTAATTTAAAAATACTTAAAGATATAAATTTGTGAAATGGTTTTTGAAAACCATGAAATTCAAAATAAAGTCATGCAGAAATTCAGAGATTTTTTTTGTTCAATCTCGATTTCATCCTCGCCCGTTAAACCCTGGCCCGCGGGTTCGTTTATGCGCGTCCTTTATCCCCCGCCCGAAGCCCCAAATCTGAATAATTTAAATTGTATCCGAGCGATGAATAATTAATTTTCCTTAATTTCATTTGTCCCCAATCAGGACGTTGCCCGTTTGTACACAGTTTGTCAAACTGAAATTCAGTATCCAGAGAGAAACAGAGATTCAAAAAAGCACACTCTTTTTTTTCTCGGCCAGCAACATCAATCACAATCAGATTTCATCACACCAATCAGATTGAAGGATGAGTCTGCTGCTGATGGTGGGTTCTTTCTGTGGTCAATTTCATCCCCACAATCACCATGTTGATAAAAGCTGTAATCAAATAATCATAAATCAAAATAATTTCACCCGGTGTTGAGCGTTGGGCTGGCAGCACTGATTGAGCGACTCAACATGCCGATGCCGTGGGCACTCGTGGTCCAGATTTCTGCCAACCGCTATTTTTAAATGCATGCACTCTTATCACCCTTGAGGATCTTTAGGAAGTTGACGAAACCCACGGTAAGCTGAGCGGAAGCAGCAACTTGCGTGGGAGTTCGTACTCAACAATTCTCAGTACTCGTCAAAGTGGCTTAAAACTAGTTTTAAAAATAGATCCTCCCTGGCTACGCACCTCCAACATTCAAACAGAAATAGTATACCGCAATTATGATGAGACCACATCTGGTTACAAACTACAAGTGTCAGCGAAATTCAACCAACTCCCGAGCAAACATCATGTGCTGCACATGTGCGAATTGTTGTAATGAGTCCGAACGAATGTTAATTGCTTAATTGAGACCAATTAAATCGTATTCGACGTAGTAAGGAAGCAGCTGCTATCACTCTTTAGAATACGAAATTGACTTGCAAAACAGCTCATAAGTCAGACTGAAACCTTGAGAAAACAACCTAGGACTTTATTACTAAATTCAATTATCAATATCTCTGGCATTCTATTTTGACATCAAGTTCCCTTAAAACCATCAGAATTTCAAAATTGATTTGGCCTTGAAGCGTGCAAAAAGACAGCAGCAGTCCCGCAGAGTCCCGAGCGAGATGATATCGCCCAGCTCACTCGGCAGTGGTATCATTCTATTACGGCTAATCATATTCACATAACATTATACATCCGTCATAAAGTTAAAACAATCTCCCCCAGCAATTTGATGCTCAGCTGCATTTGGGTGCTGGTGGCGGCTCGTGTAGCTCATGATAGAATTTATACTTATCGTTTAAATTGGAAATAAAACTAACTAACATATATTTTAGAGTGTAAGTTCAATTCCAAAAGAACAATAAGATATTGAAATTTGATGTTTATTGAAATACATAGCTGAATGATTTTTACTATAAAATTAATCAATTCCATTATTGATAATTCAGAAAAGTCATTTAGAAACTACTTGGATACATTTTTAAATCCAAAACTTTTTAACGTTTGAGCAATTCCAACCCAAATCGGGTATTTTTCTGGAACTTTTGTATCCGACTCTCTCCGATTTTTTTATTTTGTGATTTAAAAATTACTGTATCTCGGAGCCGTTACATCGTAACAATAAGTGGTCAAAGACAAACTTGTATGAAATTGGACGGGCTTTCTGAAAAAATACACTGAAAGAAACATACACGCCACCTCTATGAGATTTTTTTATTTTTACGTTTAAAAGTTAGATTTTAAGGTGATTTCACTTTTTTTCGTTCAAATTTTTTGAAGAAATAGCCTAAGATGTTACAAAAAGTATCACGAAAAATGCAGGATCATTTACTAATACTGTTTTTTGAAAAGTGGTCTAAACGCCAAAATTTTTAAAAACCGATAGTGGGAATCGATTCCCCAGACAATTTCACATAAAGTCTCCATATTGACCATTGTCCAATTACCAAGCTTTGTGAAGATAGAGCGGTTTAAAAATAAAAATGTAGAAAAAATAGGTTTTTTGGTGGTATTTGGAAATTTTTATAAGACAGACTTGATTTTTCAGTCTCAAAAATATTTTTACCGGAAAGCTCGTCCAATTTCCTAAAAGTTTGTCTTCACAGCATTTCAATTGCATGTATGGGCTTATAGATAGGGGAGAGTGGGGAGACTTGATCCCCTTTTTTTGTATCGCACATAACTCTGTCAATTTCGCACAAAACAATGAACTTTTTGCATGAATTGAAAGCTTAAACATTCAACTATGTTTGGCTGATAAGGGTATTTCATCAGATAAACTCTTCGAATCAAGCCAAGCGTTTTTAAAAAAATATTTTAAATCGGTATTTTCAAAATGTTGGGGGTTTTTTGATCCCCCTTTCAACATTTTGAAGAAATCTTAAGCAAATTTTTTCTCATTCATCCAAACTTTTAATTTTCTATAAGTTACAGCAATTTCACATTAAACCTGTACGTTTGTGTTCAAAATATAACAAGTTTAGCATGTAAAATATTTAAAAACTTAAAATTTTCTTTTTAGACCAAAATTGAGCATGTTTACAAAAGCTGGTAATTTTTGTTTGCAAAACTTTTGAAAAATGGTTCAAAATGCAGTAAGTTATGTTCAACTATACTAAAGGAAACTATGTACGAAAACCCAGCCCAATTATATAATCTTGAGGCTGATTCTAGTGACTGTATAAATGCAGAGTCTCCCTAAACGCACTTTTTTAAACAATTGATTGTTAAAAATAGTATGACGATAAATTTAACATCAATTGCGTAAGGGTTTTGGAGTTGATATGTTTATCAAACAATTCATGCATAAAAAATATTTTTTTGAATAATTTTTGAGTGTTTTCTATACTTATCAAAACAAAGAAAAAAGATCTCTTGGAAGTTTTTTGCAACACTTTTTAGAAAAATGTGTGTAACTCAATCGAAACATTTTTTAATTTTTTTCTTTGTTTTCTACAATGAGTTTTAGTCAATTTCGCACAACTTTCTAGAACAAAGCTAATTGTTTTACCCACATGCTGACGAGATACAGGCTTGGGATCAAGTGTCCCCGGGGATCAAGTCTCCCCACTCTCCCCTATAAGCTTGATTATATTGCTCATAACTGAAAATAATTTTTTTTTCAGTGTGGTAGAAACCAGGATAGTAAATAAGCTTATATGTAGATATTAAAACAAGTCAAATCAAAAAGCTGTCAAAGATAAACTTATGGGGAATTAGACGAGCTTTCTGTGCTTGTTTCGTCAACATGCTCTTGCTAGGTTGTTTAAACACGAACGCGAACTACACATAAACAACTTGTTTACGATAAATACCAACTGAAGCCAAAGGTCAAATCTACTATGATAACTCATGTTTAGCAAACTTTAACTGAAACATCATGTCTGCAAATGCTTTTCGAGTTCTTCAAGCATGTTTCATTTAAGTCAGAATCCGATGCTAGATTTGGCATTTGAGTTACACAACCATGTTGAACAATGGTTTTTAATCAAAATGTGAACAATTGACCATATTTTATGACACTTGTTTAATAATAAACGTAAAAAAACGTTTGTGCAGCAATTATTTAACAAAAATAAAAAGCGAAGTTATGCTTGCTACTTGGGAAGCTTCGATAATTTGTTCTAAAGTTATGATAATACTACCTTAATCCACCTATGTGGTTGGTGCCTTCCCACTTCTTATCAAAAATGGGTCACAAAAAAGGTCAGGAAATGATAGCATCAAGCATGATTCTGGTGCGGAACCAACTGAAACCAAAATATCCGGATTCATAAAAATACAACGTCATGATTCGAAATCCGGACACTTAGTAGCATATCATTTTTGTTATAGCTGGCAAAAAATCATGTAATAAGTTGGAAATGTAGAAATATCATAAGGATGTAGTTTAAACAGTCAGTTTCAAGAAAATTTTTCAATCAGAATTTTAAAATTAAAATGACTTGTTGTGCTTTGAATCCCGGACACTGATAAAAGCTGATTCGAAATCCGGACACTTTTGCTTCGAATTCCGGACACTCGATTTTACTTATAAATCGCACAAATTTGGACTGAAATGTTAATGAATGGTATTCTTTAGGTCTCAAATAAGCTGTTAACATCAAAACAATCGATAGTTTATATAATAATTTGTTAGAATTCAAGGAAATCGAAACCATTAATTTCTGCTTTGCCTTCCCGGTGCTTCGAACGCCTATGAAATATTTCAAGTGAAATGTTTCGCATTTTTGGTAAACCTATAATTTTATTGTATTTAATTGTTTTGGCATTAACTACAGCGTTCAAACAAACTTTAAATGAAAGTTGATGTTGGAATTCATCAAATAACACAGTTTTGACATTCATAATGCGAACTTATATCCAAATTATTGAGAAAACAAGATGAAGTGTCCGGGTTTCGAAGCGTCCGGGAATTCGAATCATGACGTCATAAATATCACTGATGTGGTCATGACTTGACACAGGGTTGCCAGTTCTTCAAAGTTTTGCAATCGTTTTAATGATCTTTTGATAACCAATTTGACGATACGTCGAATGATTGATCTGAATTTGGTTTTCATACAAGCTTAAGAAAAAATATAAATATGATCCAACCTACAACAGGGTTGCCTGATCTTCAAGATTTTCGACCAGATCCAGATAGCAATATTTTCCCAAGCTCGAGAAGTTTAAGTGTTGAGCACGAATAACTTTTAGAAAGGTCAAATGACTCCCAACTCTAAAAAAAATGTGTTAAAATCAGCTCTTGCTTCACGATCTTTCACTCGACACTCCAATCTTCTCTTCATCAAAACCCAGTCTCAGTTCGTGCTACTGCCTGCCCTGACTAGCCTTTCCCTGATAGTGTCGCGTTGCTCTGCCGGCGGAGCAGCAGCAGCGTCAAATTCAATTTAAGTTAATTTAGATGAAATTGTTTGACTATAAACGCTGTTAATAATGTATTCATAAATTAATTGTAATAAAAACTAATTTATCAGAGTCGCGTCTCGTCGCGCGCCGTGGCATGTCCGCATGTAAAAGTGGCTGCTGCCAGCAGCCCCGTTTAAACAGAATTAAATTAATCAAGACGAATGAGCTTTTCTGCGTTGATGAACATCGAGCGATGTGCAGTGCAGCACCGCGGGTTGATGGTTATTCCCGCAATTGAATCGAATCGATTCGCTAGACTTTGGCCCGAAGGCGCCTCCCGCGAAGTTCTGCAGCAGCAGCTGATGACTGTTTGCATTCAAATGTCGTTTGGAGAGTTAAAACCCTTTTCTTTATGATCGAGAGATTGCCCAACTAATTCCATGGGTGCTACTCAACAGAAGAGTGAAGATTAATTGAATTTGGCTCGCTACCCGGCTGAACCGTAAATGCAATTGCTGTGGTCCGCAACTTCTCCGGACTGGGTTGTGACAACATGTGATTAGCGGGCGCGTCCACTTATTACGCCCCCTTTTTTAATTATTCCCGGCGGGAAGGGGTTCACAATCCTTTTGGGTAAGCTGCTTGCTGGCAGGATATACGCCATATGTCTGTCGTCATGCGATGCTCCACGAGGGCGAATTCGTTAGATGACATCATACTTCAATGTTTGTTTTTTTTTTACAGTAGGGATGATCAATTTTTGAATGAAGAAATGTTTATGTAGAAACAAATATAATTCATTCTAAATTTTAATGTTGCTTCCAAGATTTCTCGAGCATCCTCGAGCTATATTAAGACTCCAAATCCCCTAAAGAAACCAGAGATGGGCGATGAGGGTTTTTTTACTCCCAATCTTCCATCCACTCCGGGATTCGAACTGATGACCTTTGGATTGTGGGTCCACCTGCCGACCAGCGATTCTACCGGAGTTTGTTTAAACATTTACTAGGGTTACGACTCCACTACTGGGACTGAATTAACAACCTAACCTCCTTTTTTATCTTAATTTACTTCGCCATCCGATGGAAGTCGTGATCAGACAAAACATGTTACCACTTCGCCACTAGACCCGGCTAATTTACAACAAAAATATTGTTTACGGTTAAATCTACATAAAAATTTATTTTAAAAACTGAATTTACATTTTCCAGCAATCTAAGAGAAACCGGATACTGGACCATCCCTAGGACCGGGGGAAGCCAACCCCAAAGTGTTGAATACCAACTGGTTACCAACACTTGAGGAGCTAAATCTTTACCCTCCCGAGAGTGTGTAAACAGGCAGCAAACTGAATCAAGCGAATTGGTACCTCCTTATCGCGATCAAGAATTTGTTCAACATCCACACCCCTGCCAATTCCCCTTCCGAGTCCTCGTGTGCTTCAAGTGGTTCCAAAAATTCCGTTCCACCACCGTCGTCGTCACTTTTTTTTCGTCTCGTTTTAATTTGCCTTAATAAAATCACGCAATTTTCTTACCCATTTAGAGCGTACACAAACTCGTTTTATTCAATTACCCAACACTCCATCTACATGCGGGTCATAATTGCTGGCGGCAAACACGGTGACGACCGACGAGTTTTTAGATCCGGAGGCCGCGATACGGTTCAGAACCATCCCCTGAGTGTTGTTGTTTTTTTTCGAACGAAATACCTTCCTAATCTCAAGAGTGTGTGAGCTTTTGTGTAAAACCAGGACATGTGAGCAAAATCACAGGAAAGGAGCGAAAGAAAACACTTCACGGCTGGATTCCGATTGATCTGAAGTTTTTATTGTTCTTATATTTTTTTGTTTTGAAATTCCATTCAAAAAGCGTTTTTCGGAATTGCAGAAAATGAAACTAGATTTTTTCAGCACTCGTGTTTATCCAACTCTGAAAACTATCCAGCTGAAAAAAAAACTTCTTTTTGTAACTTTTTGCAAAAACTACTTTCGCAAAATTTTGATAAGGTTCATCGTGTTCAAATAAATCAAAACATTTTAAACAACCCGTTATCAAAACAACCAATCAATCATGGCAACACAATTGAAAACACTTTCCCCCCCAAAACATGTCCCAATTTCATCAAAATCCCGTGGCCACTCTGTCCAAACTTGAGTGCGGTTCAAGCGCGTAAATTGACCACGCCAAAATATTTGCGCTCGCGCGTGAGTCTGCTCGTGCTCGTGGACCATTCCAGCCCGGAGCAGAAACTAGTTTAGAACAAAATATCCAGCCAAACGTTTATTAAATTAGATCTCATTGAATTAAATTAAGTTAATAATTTAAATTCATCTGCATATGTATCAGCGTCATCACACCCGTCATCGCGTCGCCGTTGCTGTCGTTGGCCACGGTCCCCGGGGGGAGGGGAGTGAGCGTAGGGACCCGGCCGGGCATCACAGTTTGCACAGCGTTGACGAGGTCGGCACAAATTTGCGACTTGTGCATTGTTTTCTAGATGAAAATGATCCCCTCCCTGATGTGCGAGAGGGACGGAGGGGGTCGTCATAATTCCGGAACACATAAAACCACTTGTCACCGAGTGTGATCAACCGTGCTAGGGGTGCTGGAACTGGACACAAAGGTTGGCTTGTTGGAGTGGGGGGAGCATTGCAACCGGTCCCTTCCAGTGCAACAGCACTGGAAGATTCGTCCGTGACCGTCGACGTTGGCGCTGGTGCGCCGAAATGAAAAGTGCAAACGCAAAACACCCTCATCCGGATGGAGCACGGTGGGACTGAGAAAATAATATTTGGTCTTTGTTATCACATTTTTTATCATTTTTTAATTCATCTATTAAGATTTATAATTTATTATAATTCTATGATTAAAAATCAAATACGAAAAATTTTAAGAATTTTTTTTTGTATTTTTCAGTAACCACAAACCTGTCCAAATTTGAAGCACATACACAGAAAGATCTGATGAATGTTTATGAATGTTTTAATGTTGATATTTTTTAATTATCCAACAGATACGCCATTAAATCTAATGAACCTTAAATTGACATGACAAAATTATGATTCTTGGCCAGAATTTAATGAATTTGATATTTTAATCTTTTTGTACAGACTTTTTTTTGTTAAAAATTTGGTGTCAAAGGAACATTTGTGCCCGATTTAATGGAGTACTCAAAATTAAAAAAACTAATTTTGCATTAAAAAAAGTTTTAACATACATAGTACTCAAATCACTGCAATTTCACGTTACCCAACTGTCAAAAATCGAAAACATGTAATTTTATAGGCAATTTCATGTTTTTTTATTTGCAACCACTCACAGAGGACAGTTTCTAATTTAGAACAAACTTTTTCATTTTAAAATTACGTGTTTTTTGTAACTTTGCAGGGTTACTTTTTATGTAAATTTAAGTTTCACTAAAACAGAACTTTTGATGTAAGAAGTTTGCATGTACAGTCGACTCTCTGGTTGTCAATATCCAAGGGACCGTCGAGGAAGAGAATCATCAGTTTACAGAACGATGCAAAATGAAGACTCGATTGAAAATATGTTTTTCTTGGTACCCAGCTATGGGAGAGAATCATGGCAACGTCCAGCAAACAAAAACAAACTAATGTCAAACACCCTTCAAAGCTTCGTTTTGCAAAGAAAAATGTCTATGCAAGCCATGAGATAGTGACAATATTGACAACCGGAAGAGATTTTTAAAGCAAACAGAATTCAAGGGACCGTCGAGGAAAGGATCCTTCAAGCAAGAGAAAATATCAAGGAATAAAGCCAATCGAAGTATGCAGTTTGAAGGGACTGAAGAATTCATCGATATATGGAGCAATATTGATATCGAGAAGATCGACAGCCAGATAGTCGACTGTATTTTTCACGAGTTATCAAAATCTAACGTAAAGGTTTTTTGAAAAGGGGCGATTTTGAACATTTTTGACAAGTTTTTCAAGAGTTTTTCGTAGTTATAAACCATAAAACTCGTTTATGCGCTTTTGAAAGTTTTTTTTTTCGGAAAATTCAGCAAAATTTGCAGATGTGGGATTTTTTAATAAATAAAGTAACAAACAAGATGCTTCGCTCATCTTTTTTTTAATCCTCTCATTCTAGCAGTGTCATTCTTAGGTAATTTGCTGAACTTTGCAAGAAAAAAATCAAATGCACAAGATTGAGTTTTAGGGTTTACAACAGGGGTGCCCAATCTTTTGGCTCTGCGGGCCAGATTTGATTTTTCTGAAGCAGTGGTGGGCCGGAACTAATATTTTTATTTTTTATTTTTATTTTGTTTCGGTTAAAATTGTATAATAATTGTTTTTTTTTCGATTAAATCATAGTCTGTGATTAAAAACCCTGATATACAAATTTCGTAGTTGCATGTTTTTTTTTAAGTTTGAACAATCAACGAAACAAGATAAAATTTATTGAAACGTAATTTGGATTCAAAGCTTCTTTACGAAAAAACTATTTTAGATTTGTTTTGCACATTTATTCAAATATTTCACAAAAGATTTCAAAATTAATTTTAAAGACACGAAATTTAAAAATGTGTAGAAAAATATATATCTGAAAGTTTTTATTTCGTCATTCTTCAAATTTCTTGGAATTATTGAAGCTTATGAAAAAATGGCTATCTGATTTCTTGACTCAATTTAAAATATTTTTTTAAATTTGAAAAATATTTGAAGCGATCTTTATTTTCAATATTTTTTTGCTTTTTAAAAGCGTTTTTCCAGCAAAACTTTATCATTGAAAAGTTTATCTGAAAAAAGAAACATTTTTGCTTACTCGTTTATGAAAAACAATTTTAATAAAAATTCTCAAAAAAAAAAACAATTCAACTAGAAGTGAAAACAGCCAAAACATAAAAAGAAAATTAGTGTCTTTTTGCAATCTTTTTGCACATTTTTCAAGTTTAATAATTGATTCAGAAAATATCAATATATAAATAATAAGAATCAAATTCAAACATAAAGAATCTTTAAATGTGACATTTAATCATTTTTAAAAAGTATAAAGGAAAAATTCAAACAAAACGTTAAATCATTTTATGTAAAAATCAAAAAAAAAAAGAACAAATAAATGTTTTGTTATAATATCTGAATATTTTTTCTCAAGATTATTTTTTTTTAATTTTGACATTCAATTTATTTATTGAGTTTTTCATGAACAGCCTTTAGGGCCGTTCATAGAACTATTTTGAAAAACCGTCACGGGCCGGATGAAATGGCTTCACGGGCCGGACGTTGGACAGGCCTGCGTTACACCCTGCTGCCATCTGGTTTTTTTATGTGCAAGAGTGAAAAAGTGCTGAGTCATCGTCTAAAAATAGAGGGCATCCTATCTCGCCCAGCAAAACGAAGTCGATAAAGTAGTCGGTTTCTGATGGAGAAAAAGTGGAAAATGTGGTCTAAAAATAGCGACGCCATCCCCCTATAGAGGAGAAAAGCAACTCGCGACAAAATTTTGAGGCTAGGAATTTTGACAGGTATGGTTTTCATAAAGTATTCGCCTCCTTTTCTCTCCCACAGCAAACTGGGGACAATGTAACTGTCAAACTAGCAAAAATTGTTAAAGTCACTCACAAAATGAACTTTGAGTGATTTGAGTTCATTTGTGACGTCATGATTTTTTTCCTCTATAAGAGGAGAAAAGACACTCGCAACGAAATTTATGATTTATGATTTTTTTAGGTATGATTTTCATTAAGTATTCGCTTCCTTTTCTCTCCCACAGAAAACTTAGCACAATGTAGCTGTCAAACTAGGCCAAACTGTTAAAGTCACTCACAAAATGAACTTTGAGGGATTTGAGTTCATTTCTGACGTCACGATTTTCTCCTCTATTTTGTGAGAGTATCGCCTCTCGCGTGTTCATTCGTTCATTGGAACAGTTCATCCTATTGAGTGGCTTATATGGACAAATGACCGCCACTTAGTCACCGAACTATGGTGGCCCATACGGCAATGGCACGGTTCAATATGCCGAAGGTCTTGGGTTCAATTCTCGGTACCGGTACTTTTTTTATGGATGAGCTTTTTTTGAAGATGAACCCATGAGTACAGTACTCTCGGTAATTTCGGGATTTATCATCTCAGTCCGCACACAGTACCATTTTACTACCGAATCGTGCTATTTATCCTCTCGTATGCCGATGTCCAGTTCTGGGTGTGTGTATAGCAATCATAACGATCTGATGTTCTGTCCATCTAAAATAAATTCAGTGTGCGCAAATAATGTCACTGCTGATACCAGTTGGGTCATTTCCAAACTAGTTTCGAAATCAGCGTGCGCGCCATAACGTAGATTTCCGATCCAAATTCGCGTAGCTCAACAGAGTGCAATGAAATTTAATAAACTGTTTGAAGTCGAGTACAATTTATAATTAGCTTGCATGTAGCAAAAATCTAATCCATTCCACGTAGTGAAATTCGAAAGGGTGTTGCAACCGTGTCACAAAGTAGCAAAAGTACAGAGTTCGATCCTAAATTCCTCGAGATTCGAGGCTCGAATTCTAATTCTGCAACACCGGGGTAATCTCCGGCCCTGCTGCTATTAGATTTCAACAGTCAGAGCAGTGTCACAGGAATGAATTTTTAATCACACTCGAAAAGGTCCAATTGCTGCACGTTCCAACCAGATCGCAGTGCACAAAGTTTGGCCCACACAAAAAAAATAGGTCCGGCTCGAAAATCCTATAAATTTCAAATTTGATTCAATCTAGTCACGTCTCGTCACCAGGTTTGTACCCGACACAGACGAGAGAAGGATTGCCGCTGAATCGGGGAGCAAAAATATCTTCAATCAACGGGAAATGAAACGATTGACTAGTGCATGAGGCCTAAAAGGGTTTAGAGGGTTTGCCCGTGGACACTTCCTGAATATAGAGGGCTCATACGGATTGCAAGAATCGATTGCGGCGCTTGATTGAGACACTTTAAGCTCAGCAAAAAAAAATCATGTTTTTTCTCTCTCTCGCCTATTTCAGCTGGGTTCCGCTACAGCGGGTCGTGGAATGTTCTGCTACCACTGTCCACCGTCGCTGCATCCGGCAGGACCACATCCGCCACGGTTACCCACGCTCGAGTACCCGTTCGCACCGACCCATCCCTGTAAGTATTTTTTTTTGTAGCTGTTGGAAATTTTTCACATTTAGATTCAAAAATTATTCAAAGAATCCATATCAGAAAGCAAATTTCAACTTCAAACGAATTTGCCCTGATTAGAAAATCCACTTTTCTCGGTCAGTCCGATGGCATAACCCTTTCCGTCCAAGGGGAAGGGTGGCAAATACATGCCACAAGTGCACACAGCTCACATGAACGAATTATGTTGGCAACCCCTCTCCCAGAACTAGAGCTTAGACTAGAGTCATGAAGTACATGTGTTTGACCGTAGTGGTACGGCAGTACCGGACACCAGATTGGATTAACCTCAAAGTTTTGGGACCCATTGCTCTGTACTGCATTTCGCACACCATGTTGAAAGCGCGGTGGTGCAAAAACTATCAAAAACTTGATCTCTCCGGACCCGGGGCGAGCAAAATTACCCCCCCGAAAAGATAATCTGCACCCGTAACTACATTAGTGCAACGTTAGACTTATGAATTAGTCACTAATTTGCTAAGTGGTTTCGGAGTTGGGTGAGTTTTCAGAAGAGAAGTGTGTGTTGTGTGGAAGTTCGTGTTAATCTTGTGGGTTTACCCCGAAAGTAGGGAAGCGTGTGTACCACGTAGAGATTATGACCACAGAAAAGGAAATTACATTTGCCATGCACCATGTAGCCATGAAGTGTGAGTTACCTGTGTAGTTCATGTGGAATGGAATTAATGAGTGAGCAATGGAGATGACCTACCTATTTCTAATCTTAAATTTTTTTGAAGCAATTTATGGAAAAAATACTTCCACGTTTATCTGTTATCGTCACGTTATCAACGAAAAAAAAACAATTTTCGGTGGCTTTAACTTGGTAATGGAGATCATTTTTTGTGAGACAAAAAACAATAAAAAAAATAAGTTTTTTTTAACTTGTGACTATTTTTCCTGAAAAATATTTAGCAATCGTAAAAGAGGCTTTGGTTGACTCACCACTAGGGTGACAATAATAAAAATCGACATTCGATTTCTTCGGCAAAAATAAGTATCTGTGACAATTTTAAGCCAAATCAGTTAAGGTTAAGAAGTCGTTTTTTATCGCTTTTTATTTATAATTGATTGTGATCACCCGCGAGTTTGCTTCTCCAGCATGCCAAAGGCCGGCCGTGGCGTGGCAGTTCGAGTGCGGCCTCGAAAAACCCACGAAGTTCGTCTACCGACCGTGTGCAAAAAGGTAAACAAATCAATGCCGTGTCGGCCGCCATTGCGCAGGGGAGCGTGAGCGCAGGTGGAATCGACAAAAAGTATCTACATCCCGGATATGTTCCGAGATCACCAGTGCGAACCCGTTCAGGTACTTCTGGTGCCACGACCAGCGGCACTCAACATCCGCCAACATTCAACACGTTGGCGGACGATATTGACGAGTTGCCTCGGATATTGTCTGAAAATTGGTAAGTCGTCAGTGCAAGTTTACACATTTGACGAAAAGAATTTCGACCTGGTTGTGGAGAAATTGAAGCGTCAAAACTTCAAGTTTTACACATTCGACCCCGTGCAGAAGACAGCTGTTAAAGTCGTCTTGCAGGGGTACCAAGACCGCCCGATCTCCAACCTCAAGAAGGACCTCTCGGGTGCTGGAATAACGCCGCGTGACATAAAAGTCCTCTCGCGGAAGACACCAGTCTCAGGTACACACACCTTCTACCTGTTGTACTTCGACCGCGGCACCGTCAAAATTCAAGACCTGGCGAACTAAAGCGTTAGACGGTTTTTCGGTAAACTGGCGGTTCTACTGAAGTGCGGTGAATCACACCTCTCTGAGGCGTGTGCACTGTCGTGAAAGGCGGACTTGGGGGACAAGGCAGAGCAAAGTGCGCCAACTGTGGAGGTAACCATACCAGCAACTACCGTGGATGCAGCGCATCGAAAAACTACCTCGTGGAGCAGAAAAAGAGGAAGAAGAAAGCAGCAGCGTCCCACCCTCCTCAGCGAAGAACGAGTGTAACCGTGTCGGCAGCTGGTCATCGTACGGTTCCAGCGGACAACTCAGCGTTCCCTCCTGGATGGGGGCGATCGTTCGCCAGCGTGGTCGCTGCCGGTAGCGGCAATGCGGCCCAGCAAGAAGTCACCGGGGAAGATCTCTTTACCCTGCCAGATTTCTTTGCTTTCGCAGGGGTGATGATGACGCGGTTTCGGACCTGCCGTAACAAGGCGGAGCAATTCCTGGCCCTTGGGGAGCTGATGATCAAGCACATCTATAAGGGTGAAAAACTTTGATCTAGTCTTATGCTTTCTCTATTTCTATCCCCTTTCCCATGCAATTTTAGTAAGTTTTTTTCTTAGTTTTTCTTACTCTTGGTGACCTTTATTTACAAGCAATAAATGTTTCAAAAATGGATTATGATGTAACACACAGCTGAAAGGAACTCCAAAACTCTGTAATGTACCTCAAAAGAACTTATTGTATCTTGATTATTCACAAATAAAACCGAAATGAATCAAATTATTTTTTGATATGTTTTAGGGGACATAAAATGCCAACTTTTCAGAAATTTCCAGGTTGTGCAAAAAATCTTTGAACGAGTTATGAATTTTGAATCAATACTGATTTTTGTTGAGAATCTAATTTGCAATCAAAAAGTACTTTAGTGAAATTTTGATAAAATGCACCGTTTTCAAGTTAAGGCCATTTTAGGTTACTATTTTGAACAAAGTTCCACTTTTTCATTTTTAAATTATTGCACATGTTTGCCCACTTTTGAAAAAAATATTTTGGAATATATATTTTGCTTTTTGAACTTTGTTAATAGTACGACCCTTAGTTGCTGAGATATTGCCATGCAAAGGTTAAAAACAGGACAATTGATGTTTTCCAATTCTCACCCAAACAACCCACCATATTCTAACGTCGATATCTCAGCAACTAGTGGTCCGATTTACAATGTTAAAATATGAAACATTCGTGAAAAATATTAAAAAATATCTCTTCGAAAAAAATATTTGAAAAGAATTTAAACCAAGACAAACATTTTAAAAGGGCGTAATATTGAATATTTGGCCCTTTTGAAATGTTAGTCTTGATGAGCAGAACCTTGCAACAGAGACCACAAAAGACACGGGGGTTGTTAAAGTGGATAGCTTAGCAATACAGTCCAGATTAGATTATCCGAAGCCTCGATTGTCCGAATTTTCGATTATCTGAAATTCGATTATCCGAAGATTTGTATGGGTCTTTTGATAACCGAATCACAAACAAAAAAAATGTCAAATCTAAATAACAAAATACAAAATAAATAAAATTTTCCTATATTTCGTCACTGCCATATTGGCCGCCATCTTGGATTAAAAAAATTAAATCACTTTAGCGTAGTTTAGGAGTCATACTTCAGCTCGGGAATGAACAATTGAACGACGAAAAACATTTTTTTTCGTGGTTCGACTATCCGAGGTGATATTTTAAACTTTGCGGAAGACACCAATTCGATCAGAAAGTCCGTTCCCAACAAACAGGTATTTGAATATTTTAATAGCCTTTATGTCTGGACGGTTGCCAAAATTTTATGGAAATGTTTGCCTTGATTTCTAAATTTCCAAAATATTTTTTCGAAAAGATCAGAAAATTTCCCGAACGATTTTTTATTATCATTGAAAAATGGGCCATTAGTTGCTCAAATAATGGCATTAGAAAATAAAGGCTACTAGGGTGAAACTTTAGTGAGATACCTCCCTCCTTAACGGTCCCTTCGATATCGACATAGAGAGGGTCTGTTTATTTTGCTTATGTCACTATTCACTTTATAATCAAACCATCAAAAATGCAAGTGGATTGATATACCGTGGACCCTCTCTGTGTCGATATCGAAGGGACCGTTAAGGGAGGGAGGTATCAGAACATATAACGTAATAATCTAAGTATGCCGTTTGAAGAGACTGAAGAATCAATCGTAACAGTAAGGATTACCGTAAAACGGGGTGACTTTAATAGCCAGGGTGACTTTGATAGGTTTCAGATTTTTCCGCAAAATGAAGAGTACAAATTAAATACGTACGCAACGGTTTGAAATCAAACTGACCGTAGTAGAGGAGTGTTCAAAGTGCCTTAAGAAAAACTTTTGATAAAATTTTGAAAATTTTAAAAAGGTTAGTTAACTATAATAGTAAAGGAAAAGTTGGTGAAAGACATTATTTCATACTTCAGAAAGTGTCATGATTTTCTCAATGAACATGATTTTGAATCGGAAAACGGAATGCATTTTTTGGATTCTTTGGACAATTTTCCACTAAGAGAAGGCAAAATAAGGTTGTAAATAATAAATAATATATGTTTTTGAAACACAATTTAAAAAAAATCTCCAAATTTATAGGCAATGTTAGTAAAACAAATTTAATGTAAAATGTGAAAACTTGTGATTCGTGCTTCGAAATCAGTTTAAAATGCAATATTAATTAAAAAAATGTAATCAAAACCAGTTTTAATGAATTTCAGGATAAATTTCGACAATTTTACAATTTTACCTAAAATTTAAATGTATTTTGTTAAAATGCTTCTAAACTTAAATAACTAAATATAAACAATATTTTTTTTTCTTAAAAACAATATCAGCAACCTTAG
The DNA here is from genome assembly GCF_015732765.1 of Culex quinquefasciatus. Classification (NCBI taxonomy): domain Eukaryota; kingdom Metazoa; phylum Arthropoda; class Insecta; order Diptera; family Culicidae; genus Culex; species Culex quinquefasciatus. The sequence goes on from NC_051862.1 coordinate 163,597,007, forward strand.
TGATGGTACATTTGATTTGAAAATGACATTTGAACACCTTAAATCTGGTTTTTACAAGAAAAATTATAACTATCACAGTCACCCCGGAATTTAAACTAAGAATTTTTAACGTAACTATTTTTCTAAACTCTACTGAAAAAACTTTTTTTCAAAAATAGTGCATGGACTACCCCAGTACATGTTTTAAAAATAATAATCTTGAGAAAAACCTTACCAGTTGGAAAATATTTCAAAAATAAATTGAAATCCTATCAAAGTCACCCCGGTTTACGGTATTGGAAAATCAGAAATCGATAACCGTAGAGTCGACTGTATTGCCAATGACAGTGTTTATCAGAGAGCATTTACAGTGGACTCTCTCGTTGTCGATATAGAAGGCACCGTCGAGAGCGGTAAAAGTGCAATGAATCATTTTTTCGTCACTGAACTTCCACCACCTTTCAAACAGTATCACTTTTCAGCTAAATTATGTTTCTATATTTGATTAACAAGCTAAATCAATTAGAAGTTGCGTCCTTCCACGATCTGATCTCTACCCTCGTAAGCGAACCTGGCCATGTCCCTTTCAAAACACTGTCCGCCGTGAAAATCGCCGGAAAAGTTAACTTTTGGCGAACACACATCATCAGAGCACACTTCTGTCCGTCCGTTCCTACACTAGTTAGCTAATCTCTTTTAATCCCTCGCCGTCAGTCGGGGTTCCGCGAGATGAGGATTGACCCCCCTCCGGTCCGGGAAAGCGGGCGCGCACACGTTGAAAGCCGCCGGTTGAAGATAATTCAATTTTCGGGAAATGTTTTCGCTGTATGTATAATACGTTGTTTCGATTTGTCCGCTTGAATCTGATATCGTGTCGTTGGGAGAGGGACATGATGCAGGGGCACTTTGCCGTCAAAATCAGCATCAGCATCAGAATCCGGTGATGCCAGGGGTTTTCGGGCTGGTCCGGAAATTCGAGATCTTCCAATTCCCATCAGATTTGGGCCAACTTCGCTCTTCGCTCGGTCGTGTTGCCGAAAGTCGTCGTACGTCGGCCCAGCAGAAGCAAGGAGCAGGTTCCTGGGGAAAAACTTTAACGTGCCAAGGAATTATCATCGTTTATGAGCCCATTAGGCCGGCTGCTGGCTGCTGGCAGGCTCCTTCGGGGTCTTTTGGCACTTTGGTATTGGATTTCTCCGCAAGGAGTTCCGTTCGTCGAAGTCGAGCCGAAAGGCGGCAGATAAAAGCTGGTAATCGAATTACTGCTAACCGAAATTTGGGATCCTCTTTCTCTCGGCCGGCGGTGGAAGGAAGCACTCTCCAATCAGCCCACTTTCACCGTTGCAGAGATAGGCAAGGCAAGTTCAAAAGTCATCATTCTCACCGCAAGCGAAATTCATGTTCATCGAATTATTCGTTTAACTCGGATCAATGAAGTAAACCTGTCAGCAGTACACAGTATCCGGGGTCCGGCCGGAGAGGTTGAAAGAGAATGTTGAAGCTCGTCGAATAGCAGCACGATAGTCGAACGTACATTTCCAGTTCAATTAGACGCAGAAATAACGAAATCTAATTACGGCTGCCGATGCCGATGCGTTTCGAGGTACGGTTTGAACACACTGGTACTACAGACAGGAAGAGTCAGATGTTGAGTGAGAGTAGGTATGTTGCTGTCGAAATGTTGCTACTAGTATGGTAGATCGGATGTGGTTACCCTTGAGTGGGTCAACATTCGACTGACTAGGCTGGAAGGTTGCGAGGGAAAATCGATAGAAATTATCATTTTCAGATTGTGAATCGAGCTGTTATTTTGTACTATACACAGCATAGTATATGTTTATTTTGCAGATTAAATTAAAAAAGCTTCACATTTTCAAAAATTATCACAGCTTTCATAGCTTCATATTTTCAACAGCTATCGAGTTGTAGCTTGAAATACACACATCAACTAATTTCATTAATCATGATGAAGGAAAAGGAACCATATTAGTTCTTCAGTTTGTGTTATTTATAGGTAGCAATGAATCCTGAGTTTTTAAGAGAACCCTAGAACAAAACAAATTTTGTTTGATCTTATTAGGCAACATAAAGAATTAAACAACTTTTTATCAACTTATCATTTTTTTAAACTTGATTTGACTGTTCTTTTACATTTTAAAATCTTTACCAAGCAAATACATGTACATGCACCACATTTTCGTAATTGAAATACGCAACTTTTGATACCCAAACATGGATAAAAGTTGATTTTTCCCGTATTCGTCATTTCTTATTTTCCACGCGGCACGTCGAAAACATCTTTTTTAAATCATATCTTGGAATCCTGTTAATGAATCGGATCTGGTACATTTCGCCGAATGTCGTTTCGCCGAAAGGACGTTTCGCCGAAAAACATATTTTTTGTATGATTTATGGTGATTCTTCGCAGCATTGCTATCTTGTCACTCGTTCAAACAAACATGTATGAGAGCGTTCTTTTATTAAGTAACGCAGTTGAGGGAAGGGAAGGGAGGGGGGAGGATCGAAGGCTGTGTTGTGTTACACTTCATAACAAAAAACTATAAAAAAATCGAGGGGGTATAAAAATCCATATCATTCGTATCAAAGAGCGGCAAGATAATAATATAATAAAATTATATCTTTTATATAAAAAAGTAAATAACTGCTTTTGAACTGCTTCTATTTGAAATAATGCAGAAACTTACAGAAATAATTCAAATAATTTGCTTTGAAAATTGAAAAAAATGCATAAACCAACAAAATTAGAAGGTGAATAAAAGAAGAACTGATCATATTTGAGAGAATTCATAAACTCACAGAAATAATATAAATTATTTTCTTTACATAACGAAAAATGCAAAAAAATCACCGAAATAATTTAAAATTAAATGCTGATTTTTTTTTGTTGTTTATTTGATTAATGTAACTTTAACCTTCATAATGTTGTTCGTCACTTGAAGATTAATAGAACCTCTTATGTTTTAACCCTTTAAGGCCTGATGGGTCTCGTGGCGCAGGGGTAGTGGCTTCGGCTGCCGATCCCGATGATGCTATGAGACGCGGGTTCGATTCCCGCCTTATCCACTGAGCTTCTATCGGATGGTGAAGTAAAACGTCGGTCCCGGTTTCTCCTGTCTCGTCAGAGGCGCTGGAGCAGAAATCCCACGTTAGAGGAAGGCCATGCCCCGGGGGGCGTAGTGCCAATAGTTTCGTTTTTTTCGTTTTCGGCCTGATGGGTCATATATGACCCAAAAATCAAAATTTTCTAGCCTATAATTTTCGTATGACTCTTAGGATCATTTTCCATTCATTAACTAAAAAAATATTTTTTTGAAAATTCAAGCCAGCAGAATCAATAAAGATTATTCACTTTAAAAAAAAGAATGCATAAAATCACAGAATTTATTAAAAATAATATGACAAAAATTAAAAGAAATGCTCTTGTTTTAAACAAGAGCATTTCTTCTTATTTTCGTGTTTTAAACAAGAGCATTTCTTTTAATTTTCGTCCCATAATTTTTAATAAATTCTGTGAATTTTGCATTCTTAGTAATTTTTTTAAAGCGAATAATCTTTATTGATTCTGTGGGTTTGCAATTCTATAAAACATAAGAGGTTCTATTAATTTTCAAGTGACGAATGCACAAACTCACAAAAATAAAACAAATATATACTGAAAATTTAAAGAACTGCTCATGTTTGAAAGAATGCAAAAACTAACAGAAATTATACAACTTGTAAGAAAAACAAAGATAGCAAAAAATTTATAATAAAATTATATGATGAAAATTTAAAAGATCTGCTGATGTTTAAAATGCAAAAAACTCACAGAAATGGCACAAATAAGTAGCTTTAAAAATCAAAGAATGCAAAACCTACAAAAAATATTCAAAATTATATGCTGAAAATTTTAAGAATTGCTCATGTTTGAAAGAATGCAAAAACTCACAGAAATTATACAACTTACGCAAAAAAACAAAAAAAAAATGCAAAACAAACAAAAATTCTTGAAAATTTTATGCTGAAAATTTAAAGAACTGCTCATGTTTGAAAGAATGCAAACACTCAACAAATTATACATATTACATGAAAAACAAAGATAGCAAAAAACCAAAGAAATTATTCCAAATTATATGATGAAAATTTAAACAGATCTGCAGATGTTTAAAAGAATGCAAAAACTTAAAAAAATAAAACAAATAAGTGGCTTTGAAAAACCAAAGAATGCAAAAAAAAAAACAAGAATTGGGTACTAAAGCCCTATGCCAATTTTTATGTACAACGGTAAAAAACACGTTTAAAAACCATTTCTGATCATTTTTTTTCATTTTAATGCAAAATTTTTTTTGACAAGACAACATTTTTTCGATGGATCAACTATGGTCCCCTTGGAACGACCTGTCAAGTAGGAGCTTTTCGGTCAAGAAGGACCGCGAGGTAAATTTTTCAAAATTGATTTTAAAATCCATTTTAAGCTCTTTATGGTCGTCGTACAAAGGGTCATTGTACTCAGAAAAATAAGTTTTATCGCTGTGAACAATAATATCAGCAATCTAAGCTTCATTTTAGGACCCAATTACTCAAAATGTGAATTTAAAGTTTAAAGCACTTTTGAAACCTTAAATTTTTGTACAAAAAAAAGTGACAATAAAACTTCAAAAAATATCTGTAGTTTCTTTATATTTCCATTAATAAAGTATGTGTGCATTTTACATTGCTTTGTACGAAATTTTGTTAATTCGGCGAAACGACTTTCAGCGAAATGTCCCGCACCCGGTCCAGACACCATCAAAACGGCATTTGAAGTTTTCAAAAGACCTTTTCAAATGTTACGCTAGAATTTTGAAACTCCAGATTATTTTTACGTAAAAGTCAAACTTATCATCTTTGATTTGCGCCCAAGATAGCTAAAATCAGTTAAAATGGAGCGAGGTATGATGTTTTGGTTTTTGTGAAAATCGACGAAAATTGCCATTTTTCGGACTACCCTAACACGGCGTTGGTCACCATCATGGCCAAACAAAAAATATCGGGTCTTATTACTTCGGCCAGGAAATCCAATTTTGAGCCAAATAGAAGCATTTTTTTTACTTTAATAAGGAACTGCTGAATATATTTGTGATAGCACGTCTTTTGAAACATCATTGATAGAAATAAAAAGCAACTAAGACTATTTTCTTTACAAATTTCAGTACTCAGTTAAACTTCATAAATTTTACATTTATAAAATGTTGTACATATTTTGTATCTTGAGCTATATTATATGTGACTTCCGTGTACAGTTTTTTTTCTAAAATAAAACATTTTTGCATTTATTTTAGGCAAATTTTAAAGAGCCGTGAAATTGTCGTGAAATTTCAATGTTTTGTAATTCGACGTCGTCGTACTATCTTGTCGCACCCGCCATGTCGGCGTTCCGAGAAAAACGCGTTGTAATGTTTGACCTTGAGTAAACAAAGACTAGAGCACGCAACTTAAGCAATAAAAAAGAAACACGTTTTGTTTGGTTGATCATTTTGTGCATTGTCCCGAAGTTTGGTTGAAGTTGGTTGCTAGAGTCCCGAGTTATAATTACGAATGTTTACGGTAGTCTAACTTGTCCGTGCGTCAAACGCGTTCTGACCTGAAATCTCTTTGTCCAGTAGTCACACTCACATCAGTTTTCAAGGAGTGACAATATAGCACGACAAGATTAAAACTACTTTCATATGTAAAGTGACAAAAATGTACGGAGTTTTTTTGAGGATTGAAATCGAATTTTGGAGATCTGTGAAGGTCAAAAGGTGAGGCATTGTGAGCTGCACAAAACGCACGTATGACAAATTAGCACGATGTCGACGAATTGGCAAATTTCAATATTTTTGCCGTGGAAAATAACCTGCCCTTTTAATGAATCACATGAATTATAAACTTTTTGTTTGATAATTTAGTTCGGAATTGCGTATTTGTCATTTAAAAAACACATATGAACAGTTACAATTCAAAGCATTGATTTTAACTAATTCTTCCTACTTTATTCTACTCCCCAGACACTAGCTACTCGTACCACCCCGCGATCCACGACGAAAGCTTCGTGCGACGGAAACAGCGAAGAAACAGAACCACCTTCACCCTGCAGCAGGTAAAACCTCCTTTTTCCTCACACAAAAAAAAATCAGCGAAATGCTTGAAACCGAAATCCGATTTTCTTACCCTTTATTTCCTTCATTTTCACCAACAGCTGGAGGAGCTGGAAACGGCCTTCGCCCAAACCCACTACCCGGACGTGTTCACCCGCGAAGATCTGGCCATGAAAATCAACCTCACCGAGGCCCGCGTCCAGGTAAGAGTCGAGTCAGCGCCAAAATTGAATCAACCTGTGCTGGAAGCACCTGGGAAGAAGAAACAGTCAAAACTAGTCACTAAGTCCCGAAGGAGGAAGAACAGCTGGGGGGAAAAAAACACACTTCCACCATGTAACGTTATGTCCAGAACCAGGGGGATGCTAACCGGCGGCCATCTTGGAGGCAGAGATTGATTTGACAACGCACACTGTGTTAACACACACACGCGCACATACGCAGACACGTTGCGCTCGAAAACAAAAACAAATCTTCCTTGCTTTTTCGACTCGTTGTTTAGATTGATTGTTCGGTCGTTTTTAGCTACAATGAAGTGCATCGTACCGTTCTGTACCACGGATTTTCACCAAATTCCCGTAGGAATCACGCAACATTGGTTCCCTGTTGACGAAATTCGCCAAGCTCAGTGGTTTGAAGCTATCCTCGCGGCCGAAAACTATCATCCAAACGTCCTATCAGCGGTCAACTTTAAGCGTGATCGAATTTGTTCGAAGCTAACTAACTAAGTTCGAATAACTAACTTTAAACAACTTTTCTTCCAGGAGTTGACAAATCACAAACACAACGCTGATATCGAAGAGTTGTACGAAGAAATGGTGTCGCAGTCGACTTTACTAGCTTCGACTTTCGATGATTTATCCGATCATCAGAGTTGCCGGGACCATGCAGTGCTCGTTGTCGTTACCGAATATTTGCACACACGGATCGGCAGCTACGTCCCTGCAATGATCAAATTCAAGCCCAGCAACCGACCCCAACTGACCAAGCTGATCATCTTCGAAGGACTTTAAGTTCTGTTTTATTTTCGTTGTAACTTTGTTATTAAACACCCAGCTATTAAATGCTTAGTTTTCTTATTTTACTGTCATTAATTAACTTAAAAAACGTTGCTTTTCAAGCAACTCCGAATCATGCCGGATGAGATTTTATTAGTTATGCACTTTGGCCGATGCTTGTCGATGCCGATGGTTTGCTGTCGCTGGCGGCGCTTCTCAAAGTTCCCGGTTCGATCCAGGTCGTCTTCGTCCGAAGTGGACGTTTCTTGTACCATCGACGTGGTTAACGCACATTGCCCTAGTGTGTGACTTTGGCCAGCTCAATCCGGCGCACGTGAGATCCCGGTGAAAGTTCCTCCTGTTTGTTGTCCACTTCGTGAGCTTTCCGTTCTTAGTAACTGCGTAGCAACTTTTCCAGGTCGTCTTCAATTTGCAGCTCTAGAAAAAAACGAACATTCCGAATAAGACACCAGGAAATAAATGCACCATTTCTATGGTTGCAATAATCAAACACAACGTACATTTTCCATCGCAGCTTACTTCGCCGCCGGTTTTTTTGTGAGACATTGAAAAGTTCAAAGAAAAATCAGTTCAAACTGTTAAAACCAGGGGGATGCTAACCGGCGGCCATCTTGGAGGCAGAGATTGATTTGACAACGCACACTGTGTTAACACACACACGCGCACATACGCAGACACGTTGCGCTCGAAAACAAAAACAAATCTTCCTTGCTTTTTCGACTCGTTGTTTAGATTGATTGTTCGGTCGTTTTTAGCTACAATGAAGTGCATCGTACCGTTCTGTACCACGGATTTTCACCAAATTCCCGTAGGAATCACGCAACATTGGTTCCCTGTTGACGAAATTCGCCAAGCTCAGTGGTTTGAAGCTATCCTCGCGGCCGAAAACTATCATCCAAACGTCCTATCAGCGGTCAACTTTAAGCGTGATCGAATTTGTTCGAAGCTAACTAACTAAGTTCGAATAACTAACTTTAAACAACTTTTCTTCCAGGAGTTGACAAATCACAAACACAACGCTGATATCGAAGAGTTGTACGAAGAAATGGTGTCGCAGTCGACTTTACTAGCTTCGACTTTCGATGATTTATCCGATCATCAGAGTTGCCGGGACCATGCAGTGCTCGTTGTCGTTACCGAATATTTGCACACACGGATCGGCAGCTACGTCCCTGCAATGATCAAATTCAAGCCCAGCAACCGACCCCAACTGACCAAGCTGATCATCTTCGAAGGACTTTAAGTTCTGTTTTATTTTCGTTATAACTTTGTTATTAAACACCCAGCTATTAAATGCTTAGTTTTCTTATTTTACTGTCATTAATTAACTTAAAAAACGTTGCTTTTCAAGCAACTCCGAATCATGCCGGATGAGATTTTATTAGTTATGCACTTTGGCCGATGCTTGTCGATGCCGATGGTTTGCTGTCGCTGGCGGCGCTTCTCAAAGTTCCCGGTTCGATCCAGGTCGTCTTCGTCCGAAGTGGACGTTTCTTGTACCATCGACGTGGTTAACGCACATTGCCCTAGTGTGTGACTTTGGCCAGCTCAATCCGGCGCACGTGAGATCCCGGTGAAAGTTCCTCCTGTTTGTTGTCCACTTCGTGAGCTTTCCGTTCTTAGTAACTGCGTAGCAACTTTTCCGGGTCGTCTTCAATTTGCAGCTCTAGAAAAAAAAACGAACATTCCGAATAAGACACCAGGAAATAAATGCACCATTTCTATGGTTGCAATAATCAAACACAACGTACATTTTCCATCGCAGCTTACTTCGCCGCCGGTTTTTTTGTGAGACATTGAAAAGTTCAAAGAAAAATCAGTTCAAACTGTTAAAACACTATTTCATTAGCAGAAATAATCACACTTAACCTTCCTCGAGCGAAATCAAATCACGTTTGTTTTGGTTCCCAAATTGGCTTTGTGTTGGTGTCGTTAATGACAGGTCTTTTGTTTCGGTGCCGAAGTTGACGGCTGTGGAGCCGAAATTGATAATTGATGATGGCTGCGCTGCAATTGCCTGTGTTGAGATACAGATGTCGCCCCCCTGGTCCAGAACACATGTCCGGAACACCGGAGGGGAACCAAATTTAATAACGTCCAAATCCTCTAATCCGATAATGTGACGATGACAAGGTTATGCAAGTTTGAACGCTATCGAGGTTAGATTAGGGTCGGACGGCCATCGTCGTCCACCGTGGCGAATCAATTCAGTGGCCTCGACGGTGGAAAACTCTTGAAAGGGGCCGTGGGAGGAACTCCACCAACTTGGACGTCCACCGGCGGCCAACTTTTTCATTCGAGTTTCGCCTTTTCTGCGCCGTGGACGTCACCAACTTTGTCGTTAGCTCGTGTCGTCCCGATGGCCTGAAGCGAAAGCAACGGCAAATGGACCCCCGTCCCCGTCCACGATTGGGTGGGGAAAATTGGAAAAAGTTGGCGAATTTGTGCGGTGAAAGGTTGGATGTGTGTGTGTGTGTGACGACACGGCACATCTTTTCCACTTATCGAGTTTTGGCTCTTAATAGGTCAACTCGATTTGAACCTTATGGGTTAGTTTGGTTGAAAATTGAATTTAGACGAAACGAGCCCGTTGTTTTATATAGGGGTTGCCTTTTGTTGAATAAAAAAAACTAGATTTTCTTTTTATTTTTTTGCATTTCAAACATGAATAAAAAAGCAATAAAAAATCAATAATTGTAACATGTTTTTTTTTTGTTAAACAAAATTAGATCACAAAATTGCTCTCTTGTTTGTTTACTTTAGAACACATTTTTCATAGGCCTTATTACATCTAATCTGATAAGTCCAGAAAAAGTATTGAATTTCAAAAAACAATCTGCCTGAAAATCGTTACAAACCCCACGTAACCCATCCAGGCAAACGTCTAATTCAATTTTAAAACACTGCCCTACATCAAACCCTTGTTCCATTTTATTTCCCTTGTCCCGGGGCCTATCTAATCGTAATAACGCTTTTCCCCGACTGAGCCCGGCAAGTGTGCCAAAGTCGGGTGCAATCGCAATTTGTAACTTGACACCACCGTAAATGGAATTGTCCGGGGAATTGTTCCGCACCGTTGTCGTCCTCTGACTCAGTACACGTGTTACTTCAACAGAGTTGAAAAAAGTGGCTGCTGCTGGGGCGCTATTAATATTTCAAATGCCAATCAAGAACAAGGAGTTTCACCACCAAAAAATAAAAGTGGAGAAGTAACCGTGAGCTCCCACGAAAGTTGAAGGTGGAAGAATATAGCATTTCATAATTTTCTCCCGAGAGGGGCTCATGTTTTATGGATTTTTGACTGCGCGCTGAATTTTGATGTATTTCTTGAGCAGTGCTCCCAACATTTGCAGCGGCAGCGGCGGGGAAGTCGGTTTGAAAAATTTAACACAATTTTCAGCGTAAATAATCATAATTTCATAAATGGAACGAGACCAGCAAGTGGGAAGAAAACGTTACGAAAAATACATCCACCAGCAACGAGATTAAGGAATTACCATTTTCCGAGTGTTCCATCCGACTTCTTGGATGGGGAAGACACGCGGGCAGTCGCACACGTGGTGAAGGTTTTTCGTGTGTAGAGAGCTGGAGCATAATTCGTGAATTATTTCACGTTTGCTGGCTCAAGGACGTCGTCATCGGATGGGATGTCGGAGTTGGTTTTCCCTGGAGAGGTTTATTTTGGTACGTTCTTACCGTTGAGCAGTAATTCCGGTGCAATGTTACGAAAAGCTGTTTTAATGAGATAATTCAACACCTTGACCTAAAAACAGACACTCAAGTAAACTGGCATCTCATGGAATTTTGTTTAGAGCAGTTTCATAACAGGTTGCTTATGATCAATTCAAGCGTCTAATTTCCCGGCGATCCAGCATGATAGAGCAGCGACTTTAGTGGTCAAGTTGAATATAGGGGAGAGTGGGGAGACTTGATCCCCTTTTTTGTATCGCACATAACTCTGTCAATTTCTCACAAAACTATGATCTTTTTGCATGAATTGAAAGCTTAAACATTCAACTATGTTTGGCTGATAAGGGTATTTCATCAGATAAACTGTTCGAATAATGCCAAGCTTTTTTAAAAAATATTTTAAACCGGCATTTTCAAAATGTTGGGGGTAATTTGATCCCCCTTTCAACATTTTGAAGAAATCTTAAGCAAAATGTTTCTTATTCATCCAAACTTTTAATTTTCTATAAGATACAGCAATTTCACATTAAACCTGTACGTTTGTGTTCAAAATATAACAAGTTTAGCATGTGAAATATTTAAAAACTTAAAATTTTCTTTTTTAGACCAAAATTGAGCATGTTTACAAAAGCTGGTAATTTTTGTTTACAAAACTTTTGAAAAATGGTTCAAACTGCAGTTAGTTATGTACAACTATACTAAAGGAAACTATGTGCGAAAACCCAGCCAAATTATTTAATCTTGAGGCTGATTCCAGTGACTGTAAAAATGCAGGGATCAAGTCTCCCTTAACGCACTTTTTTAAACAATTGATTGTAAAAATAGTATGACGATAAATTTAACGTCAAATGCGTAAGGGTTTTGGAGTTGATATGTTTATCAAACAATTCATGTATAAAAAATATTTTTTTGAATAATTTTTGAGTGTTTTCTATACTTATCAAAACAAAGAAAAAAGATCTCTTAGAAGTTTTTTGCAGCACTTCTTAGAAAAATTTGTGTAATTCAATCCAAACATTTTTTAATTTTTTTCTTTGTTTTCTACAATGAGTTTTAGTCAATTTCGCACAACTTTCTAGAACAAAGCTAATTGTTTTACCCACATGCTGACGAGATACAGGCTTGGGATCAAGTCTCCCCGGGGATCAAGTCTCCCCACTCTCCCCTAAGGATCAGCGATGGAATAATCATCATCAAAAGAAAATCTTCGGACGTTCATCAAGAGAAAAAAAAAAATCCGAAGAGAGCAAGGCTCTCCTCTCTCGCGCACGAAAGACCGGTAAAAAGAATCTAAAAAAATCATCATCTCGATTTTTCTGCGGAACATCTTTTTCACTACTACTTTTGCAAGTGTAACGTCACACGTCGAAAAATTACCTGTCACATTTTGTGCAATAAATATTTTGAAGTGGTGCTGCCAAGGAAATTCACAAAAAAATTATCAGCAGATTGAATTTCTTGGAGAATTTCGGGAGCGATTATCGTTTGCGTGATTTGCCTACTCTCTCTTTCGCGGGTGAAGAAAGTTCGCAAGCGAAAATGATTCTTTTGCGATTATTTCATCCCTGATAAGGATCAATTAATGGCTTAACTGTTAGTAAAAATAATAAACTATGAATAAAATTATTGGTGCTTCGATACACAATAACCCAAAACTCCGGTTGTGGAGCAGGGGGTAATTTTTCTGTGACCAGTTCCAGTGTTTTCCATGACTAATAACTTTTCAAGAACAGTTCACTTGGAAAACATTTTTATTGAAATATGTTTGCATTTTTTGGGCACCGTTCATATTTTGAAGTATTATTTGATTGACTTTTTTATGGTTTAATTTAGGGTTCGGTTTATGTTTTCAGCTTTATAAATGACTTCGGTTAACCGTGTTTTTATAGCACTTTTTTTCTAATAATCGATAAATCGACATAAGATTGTGTAATGATGGCTTCTATTTGTATTTAACCTTCCATGTTAGTAACAGTACTCACTGAATTGAATAAATTCTTCTCACACAATCCTTTTTAAAATATTAATGGTATCATTTCAACGTTCATCCAATTTAGTCAGGCTTAGCTAAAACTTAAAATATCTTGACTACAAAAGGGTTTAGATAACTGTTTAAACTACATAACAAAAATTATTCTTTGAAAAGCTCACGATATATGAGCATATTATATTTATTCGGTAATATCGTAATTTCTGTTGCTCGACAAATAAGCAAAATTTTCCAAAAAAAAACCTTAACATGAATTTTTTGAGTTGGTTGATTCAATAAGCAAAAAAATTAAAAAAAAAACTGAATTTCAAATTTCATGCCGAATTTTCATAATACCTAAGCGAACAGTATTCCAAAATGCTTAATACATAATAACAATTATGGTACTACCGGTAATTTGTAAAATTTCAATCAATTTATGGAAATATTATTTTCTAAAGTGTGGTCCAGAAAATCCAAAGGTGCAATAACTGTAAGAGTACCCTATTTGATCAAAAACACAAAATAAACGTTATACAATACATTTTTAATAGTTAACAATGGGACTATCCATAAACCACGTGGGGGGGGGAGGGGGTTCGGCGATTGTCCACGCTCCATACAAACCATTTTCCAAATCAAAAATGAAACCATCCACATTAACGACCCCCGGATCGTGGCCGAATGGTTACGCTGTCCGCTTTGTAAGCGGATGATTCTGGGTTCGATTCCCATCTGCTGCAACCTTCCATCGGATGAGGAAGTAAAACGTCGGTCTCGGCCTTGGTTGTTGTTAGGCCGTTAAGTCATTCCAGGTGTAGGAGTCATCTCCATGCCATAAGGCTGGTACAAATATTTTTTAAAGTTTTTGTCACCCCCTTCAAAATTGGCCCAAAATCAGGGGCAAAAACATATTTTACAATAAACTTCAAAATTTCAATGAAAATTCAAGGGCAACTAGCTTGTTATTTAATTTTTTATTTTGCCCCCCCACAGCCAGGGCCGAGGGACAAAAACTTTTTAAACATTTGCATCGGCCTAAGTACAAACAACACACCAAACCAAGCCTACTCCGGTGGAATCGCTGGCGGCGGTTGGACTCGTAATCCAAAGGTCGTCAGTTCAAACACTAGGGTGGAAGGTTCCTTGGAGTATAAAGAGGTTTGGGTGCTCTCCCCATTGAAGCCTTCGGACTCTAGGTTCGAGCAGCAACTTGCAACAGAGACCACAAAAGACCCGGGGGTCGTTAATGTGGATGGTTTGATTTTTTTTGGGTCTTTTGTGGTCTCTATTGCAAGTTTCTGCTCGAACCAAGGAGGCCGAAGGCTTTTGAATGGGGAGAGCACCCAAACCTCTTTATACTCCAAGGAACCTTCCACCCCAGTGTTTGAACTGACGACCTTTGGATTACGAGTCCAACCGCCGCCAGCGATTCCACCGGAGTAGGCTTGGTTTGGTGTGTTGTTTGTACTTATGGCATGGAGACGACTCCTACACCTGGAATAACTTAACGGCCTAACAACAACCAAGGCCGGGACCGACGTTTTACTTCCTCATCCGATAGAAGGAGTAAATTTAAGTTAAATTGCATTGCTTGGGTTAGTTGTCACGCACCTTTCAATAACAATGCAGTTTTTATATCAATCAACAAAAAAATATCCTTCACATGCTCTCAATTTAAAAACATTTAAAATTTCACTTTACAAAAGTATAGTTCGAAAAACACCAAAGTACGTTAAATCAACTTAAAGATCCAAATAATTCATACACCAAATCAAGTTCCAAAATAACGAACCAAATTGAATTTTCGGATCTCTCATTGGTTTCCTTTCGAGAAACGCAGACAAATCACCTTAAGCCACCACCACAAGGATAACAACACTCAAACCCACTCACACCCACCCAAATTTGCTGATTGAGTTCTAAATGTTATATACACACATATCACCAACAGTTTCTTTTTCTCCATTTCTGCTAACCACCTCCTTCCACCCTCAACCCCCAATCAGACAAGGGGGTTGATTCCCACAAATACCATCAAACCAGTTACGTTTCGTTCGGCGAAAACCCATTGTGACGGAGAAGCACCATTTTGTTTGAGTGCACATGCGCCTTGCAAGAAAATGGTCCAATTACACCCACACCCACCCCCTTTCTTCCCTTACATGCTGCCAGACAGACAGACACCACTTGCCTTAGGGGGTGGAATGAAGAATAAAAGAGAACGATATAAAAGAGAAACAATTCTTTGTGCTTTAAATGGTAGTGGGTGGAAGTTTTCTATATGTGTGTGTGTGTGATGTTACGATGGTGTAACAAGCGTTTTGGGGAAGCACGATTTGATAAATTGATTTGAAAATAAAGAAAACCGCAAATAACTTTTTTTTTCTAAATTTACAAGTGATAATATAAAATAGAAAAAAAATCAATTTTATTATAGGGGTAATTCTCTACCAACTCACACGAAACCGGGAAAAGTTGCCCCGACCCCTCTTCGATTTGCGTGAAACTTTGTACTAACTTTTGTCCCTGATCAAGAATCCGAGGTCCGTTTTTTGATATCTCGTGACGGAGGGGCGGTACGACCCCTTCCATTTTTGAACATGCGAAAAAAGAGGTGTTTTTCAATAATTTGCAGCCTGAAACGGTGATGAGATAGAAATTTGGTGTCAAAGGGACTTTTATGTAAAATTGTACGCCCGATTTGATGGCGTACTCAGAATTCTGAAAAAACGTATTTTTCATCGAAAAAAACACTAAAAAAGTTTTAAAAATTCTCCCATTTTCCGTTACTCGACTGTGAAAAATTTTGGAACATGTCATTTTATGGGAAATTTAATGTTCTTTTCAAATCTAGAAGGGTCATTTATGCATTTTGAACAAATTTTTTCATTTTAAAATTTCGTGTTTTTTCTAACTTTGCAGGGTTATTTTTTAGAGTGTAACAATGTTCTACAAAGTTGTAGATTAGACATTTACAAAAAATTTGATATGTAGACATAAGGGGTTTGCTTATAAACATCACGAGTAATCGCGATTTTACACAACATAGTTTTGAAAAAGTTACTTTTTGCGTTTCTTTTTGTTTTGTCGTCCGTGTCTGTCGCGGGTGACCATGAACGGCCATGATCGATGACGACCAACTTTTTCAAAACTTTTTTTCGCCCCTCCGTCACGAGATATCAAAAAACGGACCTCGGATTCGTGATCAGGGACAAAAGTTACCCCTTAGGACAAAGTTTCACGCAAATCAAAGAGGGGTCGGGGCAACTGCTGTGTGAGTTGGCGGAGAATTACCCATAGATAAATAATATTGGGGTTTTTTATCTTAATTTTAGATAGTTACAATGATTTAATTTCAATTTAATACCATTAATGCAGTTTTTAACTTTACAGTATTTTTTGCCTTATTTTTTAATGGTTTACTGTTAAACGAGGAAAGATATCTCTAAAACTTAATAAAATCATGAAAAAAATAGATTCTTTACAAAATATTTTGTACAATTATAACATTGTAGTTCCAAAAACAAGTCATAAAATCAATCAGACTATTCTGAATGTTATTAAAAAAAATAAAAATTTACAATCTGAGACAAACAGCTTATTTTACTGTCGAGTACATATCCCTTCAGAATAAGTGATCACATCATTGATTAAATATTTTATCAATTTTTACAGGTATGGTTTCAAAACCGCCGTGCCAAATGGCGCAAGGCCGAACGGCTAAAGGAGGAGCAGCGAAAACGTGGAGACGGGTCTGATCCTCAGTTAATGAATGATAAGGTAAATTGACCTGCTATACCAAATTATTTCAAAGAAAATTTCCCCTACAAAGGTCACTTCAGGGTCTAATCGAGTTTTTTTTTTTGCTCATTCATTAGCTGGACACCGACAGTCGTGACTCAAGCCCGGACATTACCGGGGACGCCGACGATGACGACATGCGTAGCTCAAGTGCCCCACCGATGAGTCCTCGGATGGACTCCGAACCGGATCGGCCTCACTCCGGCAACAACCAGATGCACCACTCGATGAACACTCAGTCTGGTTCGAACAGCGCCGGAACGCCGTCACCCGGGTTGAAGTGAGTTTAGCTTTTCCCTGTTGGGAGTTGAAGATTCTTAAACAATGTTGTGTAATTTCTCAATTTTCAGATATTCCCACCAGGCGGAGCTGAGCCCGTCCCCGTCCGTGACGGCGGATTCCCCCATCGAGGTCGGCGGGCCGATTTCGCTGACGACGTCGACACGTGCGGACACTTCCAGCCCCCTGACGGCGGTATCCAGTGGCAGCGGCAACATTCTGAACGGCGGTCACAGCACGGCCACCACCGCAGGAGGAACTGGCAGTACCACCCATCACAGCTTCAGCAGTCACCTCTTCGGGAGCTTCGGGGAGAGGTTGGTATTGAAAAGATGCAATTCTCTAGGAAACTGCATTTTTTTAATATAATTTTATTAGTGAATTTGAATAAACTGAGTCAGTTTAACGCAACAAAATTCATGCAATAAGAAAACTGATTTAGACAAGGATTTGGAACTTTATTCTAAAAGATGTTAACAAGCTTGGAGTTCTTCCAGGAATGCATAACATAAAAGCTTAAATAAGGTGTTATAAATTGTTGAGACTATTTGAAAATTTCCTGAAGAATTCCTCTCAACAATATCTCGAGAATCTGCCTTTTCCGGTTTATTCAAATGTCACTTTAATGCCAACTGCCAGAAAATCATAAATCTTCCCCGACATCTATGCAAAGCTCTGCCTTAATTGAGATGTTTTCACCGTCACTGCCAAATTTTCCTCATTTTCCCCGTTGATTTTTATGCCATAAAATACCCCTAGAACGAACGCAAATAACGCAATTACCCCGGCAAAACGCATCGTCCGGAATTCCGGACACTCGCTGATGAAGTGGCCGCCACGTGGCTGCTCGCTCCAGTTGGCTCGGATCGAGCCGTAATACGAAAACAATCAGCACGAGGTTCGCTTTTCGTCCCCCTCACCACGTGGGATAGATTTATGAGCGACTTTGGGTGTGTGCTAAAGTGTTTAGGTGTTTGCACAAGCATAAACACTGCGTAATTGTTGTTGGGGGGAGGAGGAGGACGGAGAGCAGACACACGTCACTTATGCTTGCTGTCTTTTAGCATAATGATGATGTCGTGACTTCCAAAAGTCACTGTTTATGAGAAAGAGACATGCAATTAAATGAGTATATTTACTCGGAGACTTCATTCAAAAAATTTCACGATACTTTAAATATGTTGACATGGGTACCAACTCACACGAAATCGGGAAATTTAAAATACTTTTCGAATCTACATTAACCCACAAGAGTAATTTTTTAGTCAGAATTTATTTTCGTTTTAAAATTTCGTGTTTTTTTTAACTTTTCAGGGTTTTTTTATAAATCTAACAATGTTTTACAAAGTTGTAGAACAGACAATTACATTTTTTTTGCAAACATAAGGGGTTTGCTTATCACCATCTCGAGTTATGGGCAGCGAATGACCAAGAAGGTTAAAGCTGCCAGAAATAAATGAATTAACAACAACATCTCGAGTTATAGTGATTTTACAAAAAAGGTTTGGAAAAGTTATTTTTTTGTGTTTCTCTTTGTTTCGTCGTTCGTGTCTGTCGCGTGTGACGATGAACGGCCATGATCGACAGAAACCAACTTTTTTAAATCTTTTTTTTTTCGTAAAATCGCGATAACTCGTGATGTTTATGAGCAAGCCCCTAATGTTTTTATATCATTTTTTTATTTGTCTCTTCTACAACTTTGTAGAACATTGTTACAATCTTAAAAATATCCTGGAAAAGTTAGAAAAAATACAAAATTTTAAAATGAAGAATTTTGTTCTAGATGAAAAAATTATCCTTCTGGGTTAATGTAGATTCAAAAAGAACATTAAATGGCAGAGTTTTTAAAACTTTTTGCGTGTTATTTCGATGAAAAATATGTTTTTTGTCGGAATTTTGACTACGCCATCAAAGCGTGCGTCCAATTTTACATAAAAGTCCCTTTGACACCAAATTTCATCACCATAGGCTGCAAATTATTGAAAAACATGTCTTTTTTCGTATGTTCAAAAATTGAAGGGGTCGTACCGCCCCTTCGTCACGAGATATCAAAAAACGGACCTCGAATTCGTGATCAAGGACAAAAGTTTCACGCAAATCGAAAAGGGGTCGGGGCTGTGTGAGTTGGCGGAGAATATTTAAAATCAGAAGTATTTTTGCTTTACTTAAAAAAGTTCAACGTTATTGCTTATTGCGAGATAAAATCACGTTTTTCTTTCGCTGTGACTGACAGGAGATTATAGCCGGATAACTACCGCAGTGTGAAAATCAGCAAGTTGAACCAGCGTTGCCACAACGTACAGATATTTGAGCACAAAAAAAATGATCAAACAAGTTTAACTCTAAAACTAAACATTATTTTCCCAAACTGGAAAAGTCAAAAGTTAAGGAAAATTACCATCTTTTTGGTCCAGAAATCAATCCTTTGATTAATTGCCGAAATCAGTTGTCATGCGGCTGTCATGCGCTCATTATCTTGCGGTCGTATGACCGCGCGTGAACTCTAATTTTTGACGCCCGAAGTAATATTTTAGTGATTTTACGAAAACCTCGTTTTTCTTGTGTGGTTTTCTTTCGGAGGCTGTATCTCAGCAACCACTATAATGTTTTTTTTTTCTTAACTTACTTTTTATTAGGTCCTTTTAGGTGCTGTGACCAGGTTGGGACCGAGGATCAGTATAACAATATATAATAACAAAAAAAACTCCTTAAATTCCATACTTGGAGATCATGTAACTGACGAGGGTTACTTGGTCCAAGCGGGTCTTGCAGGTTTTGAACCTGCCTATGTACTCGGAGAAAATCCCCCACAGCTCAGCCGAACTGTAGAGTACCTCCCCGGCTTCCTTCTCCGTGGCTCCACCGTCTCGGGAGCCACCTTGGCTGCTTCCTGCGGGACGAGGGCGATCCTTGGATTTTCCGTCCGGAACTGCGCCCGGCAGCGGAGGGAACTCCGCCGGCGTAAACGCCGGTACTGCTGGACTCTGCTTCTCCGCCTTCCTTACCGGCGGTTTCGGATTCGACGCCTGCTGGCGCCTCCGGATGAAGTCCGCACGCTTAGGGCAGCTGCGGTCCGTGGCTTCGTGGGATCCAGAGCAGTTGGCACACCGCTTCGGCTCGGCTTCTTGGACTTTGCACTCGTCCGTCTTGTGGGGACCTCCACAGTTGTTCCTGGTTCCATGACCCAGCTGCAAGCAGTTCCTGCACTGGGTAACGTTCGGCCGCTTGTTCCGGTAGGCCTCCCACCGGATGATAGTGCTTGCCACAACTTTCATTGCAGAGAACTTCTTCAGATTGGTGTATCCCTTGGGGAAGACCACAATGTACGGAGTTTCGTCCACGGTGGACTTTTCCTTCCGCTTGATGGTATGCACCTCCAGCGCGTCCAGCTTGAGATCCCTCTTCAGAAGGTACTTGACCTAGTCCGGTTTCAGTTCATCAGGAAAACCACGAAGAACCACCCGATGATTTCGTTCGCTCCGCCGATCGTGGGTGTAGAATTCTACTTTCTTCTTCTTGAGTAGCTCTTGCAACTTGTCAAAATCTTTGACAGAGAAGCAGGTCACCTTGGTTCCAAATCGGGTTAGTTTGTAAATCGGTTTGAAACCTAATTTACAACTTTCCACTATCGCCACGAGCTTGTAAAAATCCGTGGTGTTCTTCACCACCAAAGGTGGTTGCTTTTGTTTACCTGCCGACTGGCCGGGTGGTGGAACCGCCGGGGCGTCCCCCCCTCCTGCTGGGCTGGCATTGTTGTTGTTTTTGTTATCCGCTAGCGGGCTGAACTTGTTTTTGTTGAGCAGGGTCTTCTCAACTTTTTCTCCTTCGATGCCGATTCCAGTGACCTCGCTGGACTTCTTCCGCTTCCGATTCCCGCGGACGGGACGAAAATCTTCCTCCTCGGAGGATTCCTCCACCTCCATCTGTCAAAAACTTCCAAGCACGCGAGATGACAACACGAGCAAAACACGTCTTAACTTGTCGCTGGCTGGCGACTGAGTGTGAACCACTATAATGTTGTGTTTCACCTTCCTGATTAAGAATATATTTGATTCAACATATTCTATTGCTTTTTCAGAAAAAACAAGATTTTTCATACTAATGGAGTTTTGACCAACTATGCAACAAAAAAATGGATAATTTAGTTAAGAGCATAACTAGTTTTTTTTCTTTTGATAAGTCCTAAGTGAATACCTACAACTTTGCCGAAGACATTCGATCAAAAAATTCGCACAGATTTTTGAATATTTTAATAGCCTAGTCCACACAAGCGGCCAAAATTGTATAACTTGTATGGACGAACTAATTATGCAAAATGACTTCTTAGTCATAAAAAATTACACACAAACTTTCATCCAAATAAAAAAATACAAAAATGTCTCAGAGACTTGCTCGTTGTCAAATTTATTATAGAAGCTCGCTTGTGGCCTGGACTTTGTACTAAGATCATCCGCATACTTGAAGAGTGATTCTTTGAGAGAGTCCTATATCAATGAATTTTCTACTATTATTTTAATCGTTTTAACATGAAAAACAAGAGTTTCCTAATGGGTAATTCTCCGCCAACTCACACAGCATTCACATCAACTTTATTCTCAGAAGCAAAATGTGTACTATCGCTTGTCCTACCTCCTCTGGGAGGGATATTAGGTTACCCTTGTCAAAATCGATTTGAATCAAATTTTAATGTACCGTTTTTTCCTCACTCGAGTACCATCGCACTGGCTCCTAGCGGTAGTCAGTCTGGTTGAAGTCAGTGTCCGGATCGATTTTCCGTACAGAAAGAATTCCGCTCGACCCGGTTCAACGTAACGCACGACTGGGATTCCAAATCAGGGCTGATTACGCTCGTCAGCCCGCCCTCGAGTGAGATCAGGCTATAGAGAAGATATCAATTTTTATCAGATCATCTATTTTTTATTCATTTTATTTGAATTTGCATTTTTCCTCCTCCTCCCTACCTCCCTGAGGGTCTAGAAAAGGGGAAAAAAACCTGACAGAGGAAAAGTCATCGTTTGCATTTCCACGATGCATTGGCTG
Source organism: Culex quinquefasciatus (assembly GCF_015732765.1). Classification (NCBI taxonomy): domain Eukaryota; kingdom Metazoa; phylum Arthropoda; class Insecta; order Diptera; family Culicidae; genus Culex; species Culex quinquefasciatus. Next base: position 163,618,906 of record NC_051862.1, read on the forward strand.
ACATTCTGAAGCGGAACGAACTCTTTTTTCAACCTGAGCTCACGTTCATGGCGATTTTCCTCCCTATTCCCTGGTTCTCCATCACACTCACAAAAAATGATGATACTCAAACATCAAACCCCCTCGTCACACACTGACAAACGTGCTCAAAAATGGCTGGGGCTTGAAAAAGCGAAGAACTACGACGACGTGAACATAATTTTCCGAAATTTATTTACCTTTATATTTTATGCCCTAATTGCGTCGAAGAGGAGGGGGGAAATCAAATTTGCGGAAAATTGCTTTTCGCCAAGGCAAATAATTGCCTCCGGGTGTGTGGTGCAGAAGGAAGGTGCCTTTTGGGCATGGGGCGCGCATGATGGCAACCGGGCTTCATCGTTCGCCATCTTTGAAGAATGTCGTGCATTGAACTGTGAAATTTGTGGAAAATCGATGCAAATAAATGAAAGGCTCTTTTTTAACATTAACATTAAGAATATTCTATCGGTGGATTACCATTCTAAATATTTATCAAATTTCACATTTTTTTCATTTCAGCAATGGTGGATTCCGCCCAGTACTGGACAACGGTCAACCAAGGACGACACCCCCGCTGTTCCTTCCACCTCATTTGGCTTCCCTTGGTTCACAGTTCGCCCCGCCACTGTTTCCAAATCTGAAAGGTAAGCTCCCATTTTCATCCCTAAAATCAACCAAAATCCTAATCTTTAAAGTTCTTCCCCACCTCTTCTCGACCCATTCAGCTGCCTTCCCCGGTTTGTGTTCGTGCTGTCCGGTCAAGTCCCCCATCACGAGCGGTGCCTCCTCGACCGCGACGTCCTCCCCGACGTGCACCTCATCATCGCACTCCCTGGTGACGACCAGCCCCAGCCCGGATCCGCGCTCCTCCTCGGTGGCCGAACTGCGCCGGAAAGCTCAGGAACACTCCGCCGCCCTGTTGCACTCCCTGCAGGCCGCGGCCGCCGCCGGATTAGCCTTTCCGGGCTTCCACCTGCCGCCACTCGCTGCACAGTGCCTGGCCGGTGGCCGCAAGCCGAGCGATTTCATCAGCGACCTGTCGATGCACCACCATCTGAGCAGCCACGGAATGTCCGCCCTCGGAATGCACGGGTTGGCCGCCAGCAACAATAACAACAACAACAACAATAGCCCAAATAGTACCAATAACAATGTCCCGAGCGGGGCCGATTCGCCACCCCGGCACAACGGTGACAAATCCGGTAGCGATTAGTGTTGCGATGCTAGCGGCACAGATTCTGACCAATTGTGATTATGACCAGTATCGAAATGAAATTGTTGTACATACTTAAGTAAAACACTGCTAAAAGTAGCCTTTTTCCAATCACACGTAGCTTTGTTCGTACTATTTCTATGAAAATATAAAAATAATTAAACCATTTAAACACATTGAGTATTCTGTACAGTGAGAGTAGGTTAAACGACAGTTCACGACAACTTGCAATAACTTAGACACTAGAAACGAGTAGCATCGCTTACCCACCATTACTTAATTTGATTTATAAAGATAATTCTAGTAGAAAAGTGAAACATCTTATGTAATTATAGTTAAATTTTGAGATTAAACCATTGTTTTACATGTTTCCCGTGAAATAAAACTTACAACAACAAAACTCAACAAATATTTGTAAATATCGAAATAACATTATCATAGCACGCGCCAAATCAAAATTATTTATCGTCAAGCAGTACACGACGAGTAGTTTTAAAGCATAATGTTTGGACCCAATAATATTCATAAGCAGTGAAAAAGGGAAGTCGATTCCAATATCTGGTAAAGATTTGCTTTATTTATTCCAAAACCATCAAATTCACCGTTTTCAAACACTATGCCATCAGAATATGTAAAATAAACAGTAAACACAGAATAATAAACCAAACGAATTATGAGTACCGTTGAAACCGCTTTGCATTGTTTTCAATCATCCGAACATTTTCCTCATAAAACTTTTTTTACGTGGTCTATACAATGACATTAATAAAACATGGTTGAACAAAATGTTAAAAGTCTTATTAGCATTCCAAAATTGAATTATCATCAATCTTATTTCAAACATTTTTTTAAAGCTAAAAACTAAAAACTAAAAACTAAAAACTAAAAACTAAAAACTAAAAACTAAAAACTAAAAACTAAAAACTAAAAACTAAAAACTAAAAACTAAAAACTAAAAACTAAAAACTAAAAACTAAAAACTAAAAACTAAAAACTAAAAACTAAAAACTAAAAACTAAAAACTAAAAACTAAAAACTAAAAACTAAAACTAAAAACTAAAAACTAAAACTAAAAACTAAAAACTAAAACTAAAAACTAAAAACTAAAAACTAAAAACTAAAAACTAAAAACTAAAAACTAAAAACTAAAACTAAAAACTAAAACTAAAAACTAAAACTAAAAACTAAAACTAAAAACTAAAACTAAAAACTAAAAACTAAAAACTAAAACTAAAAACTAAAAACTAAAAACTAAAACTAAAAACTAAAACTAAAACTAAAAACTAAAAACTAAAACTAAAAACTAAAAACTAAAACTAAAAACTAAAAACTAAAAACTAAAAACTAAAAACTAAAAACTAAAACTAAAAACTAAAAACTAAAACTAAAAACTAAAAACTAAAAACTAAAACTAAAAACTAAAAACTAAAAACTAAAAACTAAAAACTAAAAACTAAAAACTAAAAACTAAAAACTAAAAACTAAAAACTAAAAACTAAAAACTAAAAACTAAAAACTAAAACTAAAAACTAAAAACTAAAAACTAAAACTAAAACTAAAACTAAAAACTAAAACTAAAACTAAAAACAAAAAACAAAACTAAAAACTAAAACTAAAACTAAAAACTAAAAACTAAAAACTAAACTAAAAACTAAAAACTAAAAACTAAAAACTAAAAACTAAAAACTAAAAACTAAAAACTAAAAACTAAAAACTAAAAACTAAAAACTAAAAACTAAAAACTAAAAACTAAAAACTAAAAACTAAAAACTAAAAACTAAAAACTAAAAACTAAAAACTAAAAACTAAAAACTAAAAACTAAAAACTAAAAACTAAAAACTAAAACTAAAAACTAAAAACTAAAAACTAAAAACTAAAACTAAAAACTAAAACTAAAAACTAAAAAACTAAAAACTAAAACTAAAAACTAAAAACTAAAAACTAAAACTAAAAACTAAAAACTAAAACTAAAAACTAAAACTAAAAACTAAAAACTAAAAACTAAAAACTAAAACTAAAAACTAAAAACTAAAAACTAAAAACTAAAAACTAAAAACTAAAACTAAAAACTAAAAACTAAAAACTAAAACTAAAAACTAAAAACTAAAACTAAAAACTAAAAACTAAAAACTAAAACTAAAAACTAAAAACTAAAAACTAAAAACTAAAAACTAAAAACTAAAAACTAAAACTAAAAACTAAAAACTAAAACTAAAAACTAAAACTAAAAACTAAAAACTAAAAACTAAAAACTAAAAACTAAAAACTAAAAACTAAAAACTAAAACTAAAAACTAAAACTAAAAACTAAAACTAAAACTAAAAACTAAAAACTAAAAACTAAAAACTAAAAACTAAAAACTAAAAACTAAAAACTAAAAACTAAAAACTAAAAACTAAAACTAAAAACTAAAAACTAAAACTAAAAACTAAAACTAAAACTAAAAACTAAAACTAAAAACTAAAAACTAAAAACTAAAAACTAAAAACTAAAAACTAAAAACTAAAAACTAAAACTAAAAACTAAAAACTAAAACTAAAAACTAAAAACTAAAACTAAAAACTAAAACTAAAACTAAAAACTAAAACTAAAACTAAAACTAAAAACTAAAAACTAAAAACTAAAAACTAAAAACTAAAAACTAAAAACTAAAAACTAAAAACTAAAACTAAAACTAAAAACTAAAACTAAAAACTAAAAACTAAAAACTAAAACTAAAAACTAAAAACTAAAAACTAAAAACTAAAAACTAAAAACTAAAACTAAAAACTAAAAACTAAAACTAAAAACTAAAACTAAAAACTAAAAACTAAAAACTAAAACTAAAAACTAAAAACTAAAAACTAAAAACTAAAAACTAAAAACTAAAAACTAAAAACTAAAAACTAAAAACTAAAAACTAAAAACTAAAAACTAAAAACTAAAAACTAAAAACTAAAAACTAAAAACTAAAAACTAAAAACTAAAAACTAAAAACTAAAAACTAAAACTAAAAACTAAAAACTAAAAACTAAAAACAAAAAAACAAAAAACTAAAAACTAAAAACTAAAACTAAAAACTAAAAACTAAAAACTAAACCCTAAAAACTAAAAACTAAAAACTAAAAACTAAAAACTAAAAACTAAAAACTAAAAACTAAAAACTAAAAACTAAAAACTAAAAACTAAAAACTAAAAACTAAAAACTAAAAACTAAAAACTAAAAACTAAAAACTAAAAACTAAAAACTAAAAACTAAAAACTAAAAACTAAAAACTAAAAACTAAAAACTAAAAACTAAAAACTAAAAACTAAAAACTAAAACTAAAAACTAAAACTAAAAACTAAAAACTAAAAACTAAAAACTAAAACTAAAACTAAAAACTAAAAACTAAAAACTAAAAACTAAAAACTAAAAACTAAAAACTAAAAACTAAAAACTAAAAACTAAAAACTAAAAACTAAAAACTAAAAACTAAAAACTAAAAACTAAAAACTAAAAACTAAAAACTAAAAACTAAAACTAAAAACTAAAAACTAAAAACTAAAAACTAAAACTAAAAACTAAAAACTAAAAACTAAAAACTAAAAACTAAAAACTAAAACTAAAAACTAAAAACTAAAAACTAAAAACTAAAAACTAAAACTAAAAACTAAAACTAAAAACTAAAACTAAAAACTAAAAACTAAAAACTAAAAACTAAAAACTAAAAACTAAAAACTAAAAACTAAAACTAAAAACTAAAAACTAAAAACTAAAACTAAAAACTAAAAACTAAAACTAAAAACTAAAAACTAAAAACTAAAAACTAAAAACTAAAAACTAAAAACTAAAACTAAAAACTAAAAACTAAAACTAAAAACTAAAAACTAAAAACTAAAACTAAAAACTAAAACTAAAACTAAAAACTAAAAACTAAAAACTAAAAACTAAAAACTAAAAACTAAAAACTAAAAACTAAAACTAAAAACTAAAAACTAAAAACTAAAAACTAAAACTAAAAACTAAAAACTAAAAACTAAAACTAAAACTAAAAACTAAAAACTAAAAACTAAAACTAAAACTAAAAACTAAAAACTAAAAACTAAAACTAAAAACTAAAAACTAAAAACTAAAAACTAAAAACTAAAAACTAAAAACTAAAACTAAAAACTAAAAACTAAAAACTAAAACTAAAACTAAAAACTAAAAACTAAAAACTAAAAACTAAAAACTAAAAACTAAAAACTAAAACTAAAAACTAAAAACTAAAAACTAAAAACTAAAAACTAAAAACTAAAAACTAAAAACTAAAACTAAAAACTAAAAACTAAAAACTAAAAACTAAAAACTAAAAACTAAAAACTAAAAACTAAAAACTAAAAACTAAAAACTAAAAACTAAAAACTAAAAACTAAAAACTAAAAACTAAAAACTAAAACTAAAAACTAAAAACTAAAAACTAAAAACTAAAAACTAAAAACTAAAACTAAAAACTAAAAACTAAAAACTAAAACTAAAAACTAAAACTAAAAACTAAAAACTAAAAACTAAAAACTAAAAACTAAAAACTAAAACTAAAAACTAAAACTAAAAACTAAAAACTAAAAACTAAAAACTAAAAACTAAAAACTAAAAACTAAAAACTAAAAACTAAAAACTAAAAACTAAAAACTAAAAACTAAAAACTAAAAACTAAAAACTAAAAACTAAAAACTAAAACTAAAAACTAAAAACTAAAAACTAAAACTAAAAACTAAAAACTAAAAACTAAAAACTAAAAACTAAAACTAAAAACTAAAAACTAAAAACTAAAAACTAAAACTAAAAACTAAAACTAAAAACTAAAACTAAAAACTAAAAACTAAAAACTAAAAACTAAAAACTAAAAACTAAAAACTAAAACTAAAAACTAAAAACTAAAAACTAAAAACTAAAAACTAAAAACTAAAACTAAAACTAAAAACTAAAAACTAAAAACTAAAAACTAAAAACTAAAAACTAAAAACTAAAAACTAAAAACTAAAAACTAAAAACTAAAAACTAAAAACTAAAAACTAAAAACTAAAAACTAAAAACTAAAAACTAAAAACTAAAAACTAAAAACTAAAAACTAAAAACTAAAACTAAAAACTAAAACTAAAACTAAAAACAAAAAAAAAAAAACTAAAACTAAAACTAAAACTAAAAACTAAAAACTAAAAACTAAAAACTAAAAACTAAAAACTAAAACTAAAAACTAAAAACTAAAAACTAAAAACTAAAAACTAAAAACTAAAACTAAAAACTAAAAACTAAAAACTAAAAACTAAAACTAAAAACTAAAAACTAAAAACTAAAAACTAAAAACTAAAAACTAAAACTAAAAACTAAAAACTAAAAACTAAAACTAAAACTAAAACTAAAAACTAAAAACTAAAAACTAAAAACTAAAACTAAAAACTAAAAACTAAAAACTAAAAACTAAAAACTAAAACTAAAAACTAAAAACTAAAAACTAAAAACTAAAAACTAAAACTAAAAACTAAAAACTAAAAACTAAAAACTAAAAACTAAAACTAAAAACTAAAAACTAAAAAAAAACTAAAAACTAAAAACTAAAACTAAAAACTAAAAACTAAAAACTAAAAACTAAAAACTAAAAACTAAAAACTAAAACTAAAAACTAAAAACTAAAAACTAAAAACTAAAAACTAAAAACTAAAAACTAAAAACTAAAACTAAAAACTAAAAACTAAAAACTAAAAACTAAAAACTAAAAACTAAAACTAAAACTAAAAACTAAAAACTAAAACTAAAAACTAAAAACTAAAACTAAAAACTAAAAACTAAAACTAAAAACTAAAAACTAAAAACTAAAAACTAAAACTAAAACTAAAAACTAAAAACTAAAAACTAAAAACTAAAAACTAAAAACTAAAAACTAAAAACTAAAAACTAAAAACTAAAAACTAAAAACTAAAAACTAAAAACTAAAAACTAAAAACTAAAAACTAAAAACTAAAACTAAAAAGTAAAAACTAAAAACTAAAAACTAAAAACTAAAAACTAAAAACTAAAAACAATAAAACAAAAAACTAAAAACTAAAAACTAAAAACTAAAAACTAAAAACTAAAAACTAAAAACTAAAAACTAAAAACTAAAAACTAAAAACTAAAAACTAAAAACTAAAAACTAAAAACTAAAAACTAAAACTAAAAAGTAAAAACTAAAAACTAAAAACTAAAAACTAAAAACTAAAAACTAAAAACAAAAAAACAAAAAACTAAAAACTAAAAACTAAAACTAAAAACTAAAAACTAAAAACTAAAAACTTTCAATTTAACTAAATGTCAATATATTACCATAGAAATGATTAATAAACATTTTGGAGGGGTTGTATGATAGAATAGATTTTCGGAATTTTGAAAATTACGTCGTCGGAAACCGATCGAACCGGTCCACAATTCACAAGTCAACCTATGAGGAATCGGAAAGGGCATAAAATTTCCGATCTTTTGATATCCATACATCCAGGTTTTCTATAAAACCCACGTTTTTAAATACCTGAGCAAAAAGTAAGTTTGATCCACGAGAACAAAAATTACGAAAGTCCATACATTTTTGGCAGGTTGCTCAAACGAAACCATAACAACGTTTTTACCTAGGTATTTAAAACGTAGGTTTTATAGAAAACCTGGATGTATGGGTATCAAAAGATCGGAAATTTTATGCCCTTTCCGATGCCACATAGGTTGACTTGTGAATTGTAGACCGGTTCGGATGCCGGCGGATTTTCCGACGACGTAATTCCGGGTTGGTACAAAATTCCAACGATAAATCTATTCTAGCGATACAAAGACCCCCAAAACGGTGTTATACCCACTCCAGAATGTTTAAATAGCAATTCTATGGTAATATATTGACATTTAATTGAATTAAAAGTTTGCAAAATTACTTTTAGATAAGTTTTCTATAGAATTTCCAGAGTTATATAAACTTTTACACTAAGTAGTTAGTAAACTTTATATTCAATCCAAATTATTTTTTTAATCAGTCAAGGATGCCTATTTGGAGTTGGGAGACTGTATTTATGGTGATTTGTCAACAAATAACATTATTTATGTTAATATTTCAAAAGGTGTACAAACTTTTTTTGCACCTTTTTTATTTTTGTAATAGTATTTGTTATATAACTTTTTATAGAACACATCTTTTCATGAGCTTTTTGTAGCAAAATGTTCGGCATGAGTTTCTGATAAAAACGTAGTACTAGGTTTCTGTCAAACTTTAAATTGTTACATGTTTCATCACAAAATGTGCATAGTGCCCAAGGGGTGTGAATACTTTTTTTACATACTGTACATAAAAGTCCCATCGACTTCGAATTACCAACTCATCGCTATTTTTTAAAGCTGCAATTTATGTGTTTCAATATCTTTTCAGTATTTTCAATAGTTTAAGGCACACCCCTAGTCCCGATCATAATCTACAACTTCCCTTCTCGAGATACATTTTTTCGAATATTTTTATAGCAGTACGAACAGCCCCCAAATTTGTGTGTAAACTTGTATTGAGGAATCAATTATGCAAAATTGTTTTTATGGACATAAAAATCGACGAACAATGTTTCATCCAAATAAAAAATAAAATGAAAGTACGATTTTACGAAAACGTCAAGAATGGCTAATATCAGCATTATTCGTCATAATAACTATTCAGTATTCATCATTTTCAGCATATCTTTCCGAAAGGATCAAAACAAAATTCATAAATCTCTTCATCCCTCTAACCCCACAAAATCCCAGCTGAACTTACTTACCGTCGAGCCGCTTCTGCCACTTTCCTAAAAGATATCAATCACGAACCACGAACCGTAATTGTATTACTAAATTGACATAAAAATCATCTCGACGTCGTCGTGCAATCTTGTCGCACCCGCCATTTTGACGTTCCGAGAAAAACGCGTTTTAATGTTTGACCTTGAATATACAAAAACGAGAGCACGCAATGAAAACAATAACAAACACGTTTTGTTTGGCTGACCATTCTGTGCATTGTCCCGAAGTTTGGCTGAAGTTGGTTGCTGGAGTCCCGAGGTATAATTACAAATGTTTACGGTAGTCTAGCTTGTACGTGCGACAAACGCATCCTGACTTTCCTGGCCTGAAATTCCTTTGGCCTTTTGTCGCACTTACATCAATTTTCATGGAGTGACAAGATAGCACGACAAGATTGAAACTACTTTCATATGTAAAGTGACAAAAATGCACAGAGTTTTTTCGGTTTATGTTGAATATCTCAGGATTGAAATCGAATTTTGGGGATCTGTGAAGGTCAAAAGGTGAGGCATTGTGAGCTGCACAAAATGGCGTTCTTAACTCAATTTGGCCCAAAATGCACGTACGACAAGTTAGCACGATGGCGACGATCTTCAATCTTCACGGTACCCCACCAACTCAGCATGAAAAAAAAGATTTTTCAAGGAAACGAGGCTCAAACAAAAACCTCCACAAAGTGAAACATCATCTTCGACAATCATCTCAATCGGGTAACTAAATTATGCGATTTGATTTTCCCTCTCGGTGATACAACTGTGCTCCGGCTGAAAAGAAGACAACTTTTGAATTTTCCACGTGCCAACCCTATACCTTCCAACACAGAGGCAGAGAAAAATATGATGACAGATTTGCTCACTTGGTGACAAAATGTGACACTGACTATGCTTGGGAGGGGACCAGAGAGCAGGGTAAGAGTCTCTAAATTACATCACCGTCATACACAGCAAAAGCGATGATTTTATCATTAGCATATTTTAAATCTGCCGCAGCACAACCCGAAAAATATGCAGAATGATTCACCATAATTGAGGACCCGTACGCCCCCTTTTGCCACACTAACAGAACAGAAGGATTCCTCCTCCCTGTCACGACAAATTGGGGCGGCGGCGGTGTGGCTCTCGAGGGTTTTGCAATATCAATTACCTAATTTACATATTTTAAAATTGAATCAAACCTGTTTCGCAGAAGTTGATAGTGATCTTCCCTTTCCTAATCCCTGAACGTAGGAGCTGGTTGCTTTTGATGTTGGGAAGACAGCGTTGCTTTGCTGATTTGTGACACGAGATTACGATTTTTTATTTGGGTTAGCACTAAAAATGACTGAGGTTTAAGTTAATAATCATATTTTTGATTATAAAAAAAAGTTCTAGCGAGTAAAACAATAGTTTGATTCTTAATATCAATTCAAATTCAACTCTGTAAAGGTGATGCTAAACCCGCATATAAATATTGAATAAGAAATTCAAATACAGAGCTTGTGAAAAGCAAAAGTACGATTCGCCAAAGGATTCCCGTTTCGACAGCTCTGCTTTGGCTCGAGACTTTGCTGGGGTGCGCAAATTACAAATTATACCCGTCGAGAAAGGAAACGAAACGAGTGGCGGTGAATAATATTTGAAGTAATAATTATTAAATTTAGCGCTCGTAGAGCAAGGCAGGGCAGCAATCGGCGGTAAATTACATCAAAGAGCAACCCTACTTCGAAGTATGCTTTATGTACGCGATGAGAGTCGTTGATTGGAAAATGGATACGTTGAGCAAACATTTTTTGTTGCTAAAAGTTCCTGTATTTAAGATTTTTTGTTACGTTTGTTGAATAAATTTTAAAGTTGGCTTGATCCAAAACAATATTCAAAAGGACAGAAAATTTTATTTGTTTCCCCTGGAAACCGAAACAATAATTTCCGAGATTTGAATTGTCAGTTGAAAATTGAGGACTGATTATATGGCACCATGATGACACTACACTGTGGTCCAGATCGCAAAACTAGGTAGAACATGATTTTTCCAAAAAATAGGGATGTTTTGGAGCTTTGCTGTCTTTAGAAGAGTTGTTACAAATGAGAGGGGTAAAATTTGGTTTTGTTCAAAAATCAGTTTTTAACGTAGCAATTCAGGGTTGTGCTTTAGAGCACAATTGGGGCACTTTTAGAGCTCTAAAAACAAACATTTTCATTTTTTGACAGATCAACTAAGACTTCAGGGTCAAAAGTTACAAACCATTTTAAGGTAGAAAGAGAACAGGTCAATTTGGACTTAAGGGTCAAACGTTACAAATTTTTTTCAGCTAGATTGCATTAGAAAAAGATCTTGCATTAAATGAGGAAAAAATCTCAGGAATGATTTTCTTTAAACTTAAGATATCTTCATTTAAAAAAATCAAAATCAAAAATCAAATTATTCACTCTACAGCATTGCCTTGGCGTTCCCGATTACGGGATTCCTACTCGAAACTAGGTGTCCGAAGGCTTGATTGTTGAGGCAATTGCAAACCTCTTCAAATTATTCGCTCTACAGCATTGCCTTGGCGTTCCCGATTACGGGATTCCTACTCGAAACTAGGTGTCCGAAGGCTTGATTGTTGAGGCAATTGCAAACCTCTTTTTACACCTAAGCTTCCATCCACCCCGGGATTCGAACTGACGACCTTTGGATTGTGAGTCCAACTGCCTACCAGCGACTCCACCAGGACAGGACCCAGGGAGACGACTCCTACACCTGGACTGAGCTATCGACCTAACCTCTAGGTTAGACCGGGGCCAACATTTACTTCCCCATCCGACGGAAGGCGTGATCAGACAAATCTCGTCTCAAAATTTGCCACCGGGACCTTCTGGGATCGAACCCAGGCCGACTGGGTGAGAGGCAATCACGCTTACCCCAACACCACGGTCCTGGCTTCATTTAAAAATGTCTAATTTTCAAGGGAAAAGTTTATGGGACCACCCTAACGAAATTCAAAAAATTTCCAAATATATGTTTTTCCATTTAATGTTGCCCGTTGAATTGGAATCTGCACTCAGAATTCAGCTAAATCGTCAAAATTTCAAAATATCAATGTTAGGTCATATTTTGGGTTGATATGATAATTTTACATAGAAACCCGAAATATGACCAAAAATCGATATTATGACATTTTGGCTCATTTCTTAGTTGGCGTTCAATAGCAATAGATCTGTCCATTTCCGTGTGCTTTATAAGGCTTTCTAGGGGAAATATACCCATTTTAAGCCTAATAAGCGGTCGTGTTTGATTAATGCTGGATAATCTGGAGCATTCTGGAAATTTACTAAAACCAAGTACACCAACGAGTAGAGCCACTTTTTTGTGAACATTTCTGTTTATTTTCACTTTTATTAAAAGTTATGCTTTCTCTTTTACAAGCATTAAAAAAAAAATATTTCCCAAATGCATTCTAATCAGTCGAGTGCATTGGGCCACCCCATTTTTCTATTTTCAGCTTAGTTCTTTTTTTCTTTCAGCGCTCTTTTGGGACTACTTTTTTTTGAAATTAAATATGTCTTTATTGAACTTTTTATAATAATTACATTTCATTTACATTCTAAGTGGTATGGCTAAATGCTCTTCATCTTTGTTGTATTTTTCGTTTTATTATTACTGTTCACATTCATTAATTTATTTCAAATTGTTTTACATTTTTGCATTTAATCGAATACATTTGGGTAAAATTTTGGGACTACTTCATGCTCCCAAAATTGATAAAATTTTAAGCGAACTCTCACGAAAAGTAGCATTTTCTTGACATCACTAGCTAACTCCAACAGGCACTGCACCAGCATGTTGGTAATGTTGGTGGCCACCCTTTGTTCTTTATTTGCCTTCGCTTCTCGCTCGGGTTTCTTCAGCCTTCGATTGGAATGGGTAGTCAAAATTTAAACGCCAAAAGACTTAGCGCGTTTGTTTTTTGGATGGCGCTTGCTAATTATTTACATGTTTCGGGATTATTTTTCAAGTGAGTGATTAAAGAATGTGCGAAAGAACATGTTGCCGGTAGTTGGAAGCAAGTTTATATCTTAAGCGCTTTGAAATCGTTAGCGCAAGTGAAAAGATATTGATGGCGACTTTCGTTAAGCAGTTATCCTCTCATCTTGCGTGTGGATCTGTGTGCCATCAAAATGATGAGAAATGGTTTCGCAAAATACAAATTATGACTAAAAAAATGCATTAAATTTGATCTTTTTGGCCAGTAAATGGCATAAATTTGCGTGTTTACTCGAGGCGGTGCCGTTGCTGGTAAGTTTATATCCTAAATAGTATTTTTGGAGCTTTAATCGAGCATCAATCTCTTCATATAACGAAGATAGGTGTTTGGTTAGAAAGGGTATATTTCCCCTAGTCAAAAATTTACCAACACATTCAAAGTTTGTTTACTTGGCAGCTGCGGGTTTTTCATTTTTGTATCAGATTTGCTATCTCTTTCTAGCAAAAGTTTTTTTCTCATGTGACTTAAGTGTGAATAGAGTTATCTAAGCCCGATCTCACGCACACTAGCTTACCATTTGTTTTTGCTGGCGACCACAAATTTTAACCTAAAAATCCATCGTGTACGTACACGCAATACATGCGCACGTAGATAACTCTATTCAAACTGTTTTTTTTTCAGAAGGGTGCTTTGTCCAATCCCTCGCCTAGACCAGAACAAAATCCATGAAATAGCTGTCAAACCAAATCTGTCAGACCAAAGAGTAAAAAGTAAACAATCTTGTTATTTGACGTAGGTGCACACAAATCAAGAAAAGAAAATTTGAAAAATAATTTTATTTTTATATTTGATCGCGTTTTCGGTTTACACCTAAACAATCTTGAAATTATTTACGAGGATTTGTGATTCCTCTCGTTCCATCATTCCTTTGGTTTTTTCAGCCAAAATATGTCGCTCAACACGATCTTTGTTTGCATTAAAACCACTGTGACGAATAGCTTTTGAGTTGAATTATTTTTTCTCTTGGCCTAGAAAGCCTTCAACCATTTTCAGTAAAATGGCTGTTTCTCTTTAATAGTTCATTTTACTTTGAGGTTTTCATAGATTTTCATGTAAAATTGTTTGGGGAACACGATGGCGATAAAATAAAAAAAAAACAAATATAGGAAATGTGTAAAAACCACAAAAAAGCTTAAACTAAAAGTGTAAATAAATAATATCGGGGTGCTTTTGAAGATTAAAATGTATTTTTATTGAATTCCTTGGACAATTTTCTATAAAATGCAACATGAAGAAAGTCTTTTGGATGGTCCAATCAGCACCAAAATTGGAATTTCTGTTAACAACCTATAGATGAATGTTTGGCCCAAGTCGGTGAAAGCCGAGTCCAAAAGTGTACTCAGTTGACATTGAATGACCCTTATTCAAATCAATGTTTTCAAAATTGTGCAGAAAGTCGAGCGTACATATGAAAAGTTATAGCAAAGAAATATGACGATGAATTGTTAATAGTGTCATCACAAGTTACTAAAGAGTAATTCTAAAATACAAAACTTTAACGGCAGATTACAGAAGATGAAATAACTATAAACAGTAAATCAGTGTAATTCCGTGTGATTAAAATTTTAAGAAGTTTTCGTTATGGTCGATTTCTGTACAGTTGATACTGACCGGGACGATCGAGGGGACGATTTTTCTTGATAAGTGAGCAGTTACGAAACTCGCTACCCAAAAATTGTATTCAATTCATCAACATCGATTTCAAGTTCATCCGCCCCGCGAAATAAGGCACACGAGTTTTTTAACTCAACTCACGGTGTGTTTTGAAGAACAAACTAATGATAAAAAATTCGGTATGTCTGATATTTGGCACCGTGAAAGGAGGGCTATTTCCCGACATTTTGCGGGGTCTACCGAAATATTTCGTCGGGGGGTCTAGAGCAACTTTTTTTTTTGAAAATTATTTTTCGATTTTATGGCATATCTGTTCGAAAAAAAAAATCTGTTCGAAAAGGTCACAGAAAATCGGCGCATTCATGTTGATACCACTCAAATTCCTTATGAATATGTTTTGAAAACTCTAACCAACTATATTTGACCAATATTTGACCTCCACTAAAATAAATTCGAGCCAAAATTAACCCAAAATCCAAGCTGGAAACCCCGATACGACCGAAAATAAATCTTTTCTTTGTAGGCCAATAGGTTCCGAAAAATATATTTTTAATCCTCTGCCACATTACACCATAACATTTAAAAACATTTTAGAATCAATCACATTGTAGAGAACAGTTTTTTGAACCAATCCCAAAAAAAAGTATCAGTTTTGGTTCAATATTAGCAGAGATATGCCTAATTTCCTAAAATAAATAGTGACTTTCTCCAAAATTTCTTGATTTAATTCCCATTCACATGATCTACCTACTAAGTTTTTTAAAGAATGTCATAGAATTATTAAATTTAGTCAAAACTTTTTATAACTTTTATGTTTCATTAAAATATAATCATCATAAAAAATATCAGAGAAGGCAAAGTGGATTCAACCAAGAAATTTTGGAGAAAGTCACTATTTATTTTAGGAAATTAGGCATATCTCTGCTAAAATTGAACCAAAACTGATACCTTTTTATGGAATTTGTTCAGAAAACTGTTCTCTACAAAGCGATTGATTCTAAAATGTTTTTGAATGTTATGGTATAATGTGGCAGAGGATTAAACAAATATTTTTCGGAGCCAGCTTATTAATCAAATGATCCATTTTTGGCATTGTTTATTGCTCAAATTCGTATCCGGGCAGTGTGTTGCTGAATTTTCATGACAAATTGTACAAAGAAAAGTTGGTTAGTGTTCTCAAAATCCCATAAAATCGAAAAATAATTTTCAAAAAAAAATTTGCTCTAGACCCCCCGGCGAAATATTTCGGTAGACCCCGCAAATAATCGGGAAAGAGCCCTTCTTTCACGGTGCCAAATATTAGACATACCGATTTTTTTATCATTGAGGTCTCGAAAAAATACACAAATCCCTCGTCTAACAATGGAGTTTTTTTAACTCAACAATTTTAAAATATAGGTAAACATTTCCCTTGACAGAACATTGAAATAATTTTAGAAATTGGCGTAATGGGTAAAAAGTAATACAATTGGTTGTTTTTTTTTTATTTGCATTTTTTTATCTATATAAACGGTAAAATATGCACTGAATTACGAATTGGGTAATCTTTAAAAAAACTCAGAATTGATTAAATTTGTTTGAAAGCATGCAGCTCATCCTTCCTTTTTTAATGCATTGCCAGCTGATACTCTCGCTCCTTTTCACGTGATTGATTGATTAGGGAAAATCAGTTTTGGGATGCCTCACCGCAGGTTGCACGTTTGCACTTGCGTCTCGTGCTCGCGAAGGTGACAAGTTTTCCTAATTGAAGTGGTTTGCATTACACACAGTTTCCTTCCAACAAACCAGGCACTAGTGAGTCCAAAGTGTTCCTGAGACTACGATGGGTGCAGGAAGTGACTTTCGCGATATGAATTATTGAAGCACACTATCTCTTTGCCCGTTTGGAAAAAGCAGCACAAGGAGCAACGTCTTGGCGCCGAGATGTACTGCATTTCAATCAACTCAAGCTAATCTGCACCCTTTTGGGAAAGGGGGAAGACGAGTTTCGTCGTCTTCAGCGCGATGCTCAACGTTCCAGAACTTCAGCGATGCCCCAGCAATCCATCCATCCAACTTCCTCGTTCTACTTGCTGGCGGAGTTCACCACGGGTAGTGGAGAAGACGCCGCAACTGATCCCCAGGTGCACTTCATTGCTTTCGCTTCAGCGTTATTGAATTTTCCTGTGATGCTGATGCTGCCCCGGTGGAGGATCTGCTTCCCTCTTCCGGCAGACTCTTGGGATTTGAATTTTCAAACGGACGAACCAGCCAGCCAGCGACGATCTTAAACTCTCAGCTTAGTTCGTGCATAAAATCATCTTGTTAAAGTGTAATTTGATGTTGTTTAAATTATCAATATTGTGTACAGTGAATAATTAATTAGCGTCATGGTCCAACTTCTCCGTTGGCACCTTTCCGGGCGAGGAACGTCGGCGGCGTCGTCGTCGTCGGGACCACTTTGCTGTAACCGCAGCACCCGCAAGTATTTTGGAGCTAATTCAGCAAGCGGCAAAATTATGCTTCCGTAAACCACCCACTTAGCACTGCTTTTTATGATGATGATGATGATGACGGTGGGTGCTGCCTGGCTCCAGGACTGGCGGGCAGCAGGACGTTTCAGACGACGATGTTTTAAGGAACTTTGGATGCGTCGCAAATAGAACTATTTACCACATTCTTCCAGTTGTTGAAACAACAACATTTTTAAATGCCAATCTTTTTTTCGCAAAAACATATTTCCAAGTTTAATAAAAAGAAAAAAAATACATTTTTCTGAGAATCTCATGCAAGAAAATATGTCATTTGTGAAGCGCCAATCATACGACAAAAACCTCCCACAGTCACCACCCTCAATCGCTCCCCAACTTTGTCATCTCATTCCTCACGGTTGATCGGGCAAATAGTTTTCCCAGAATCCAAACAATGCGCAAATTCCAACCCGAAGCATAAAATCACATTTCACGCTAAACACACCTCGCCGATTCGAGCTCCGAAATAATTGCATTTCACAGCAATTTCTTTCTCTCCTCTGGAAATCATCGGCGAGTTGTGGATCACAAACGGATCGGATCGTGAGCTTTGATTTTATTGCATTCCGCAAATAATTTCCAATACCGCGCGCGCGTTGAATAAATAAAGAGAGAGCCAGTTTGAGAGGTACCACCACCACAATCACAATCGCAAAAACAATTGAATTACCTTTTCATCACTTTCATCACGGAATGGATTGATTGAGCGTTCGGGGATTTGGGACGTTTGCAGCAGCATCAGCGGTGCATAAGGTTCACCATGGCCAATGCAGGGGCTTGAATCGGCGCAGAAAGGTTCGATAATGAGTTCTGCGAAATCAATTTCTTACGCTTAAACACCCCGAAATCAACACCTTTTCCTGGATTTCGATTAGGGGCGAGCTAGGGTGAAATGGGACAGGACACTTGATTTCATAAAATTATATAAATTTTAAATTCGTGAGCGAGAGGAAGAGTCAGTTAGTGAGTTAAGAAGTGGGTAAGTGAGAGAGTGAGTGATGAGTGAGTAAGTGAGTGAATGAGTAAGTGATTTTTTATTCGGTGAGTTACGCATTCACTTTTTCGATCGTTACGCCCTAAGGGTGTGAGTGAGTGAGTAAGTCAGTGAGACAGTAGGTCTATTCCCGTACTTGCAGAATTGCAGAATTTCTGCAGCTTCTGCAGAATTCTGCAGCCAGCATAAGTCACTTTTTTGCAGCACGTTCCCGTACTTTTCAGTTCGCTCTCTTCATCTCTCTCTTTTGCAGAAGTTCTGCAAGGAGAGAAACCGCAAAACTTTTGCCTGGGTAGCGCGTTCCAGTACTTTTTCTACAATATTGTACATAGTTGAGTGGATTTACTCAAATTGGGTATTAAAGTTTTTTAATTATTTCAACATATTAAAAAAATGGTTCACAAAAAAAGTAATTGAAAGAAGTTTACCTCTATAACGGGGATATTATTTTTTATGCAGTACAACGTTTTATTTAAAAAATCAAGGATCTATTATTTATTAAGTAACTAGAAATTAATCATGCTTAGGTAGAAATTAATATTAGAAACAACTCAAATTTTGTACATTAGGTAAACAATTTTACAAATTAGAGTGGCAGGTACGTTTAATAAATATCATTAAAAAAGACAAACATAGGTTTTATATAGAAGGGACCAAAAACACATGTTTTAATCGCACAATGTTTGAAAGATTATTCATAATAACATAAATAAATTATGACTGACTCACATGAAAAAACAACGGTGACGCAGCAAAATTGACAAATTTGAAAAAAATAATCAAAAACTCAAAATTTTTGAAAAACTTGAATTAGGAAATCTGGAAATTAAGACATCAATAATTCAAAATATAAAAAAAAAACTAATATTTTCAAATTGAGAAACTTTCAAAAAACATAAATCAGATATTTGAGAAATTTAAAAATGCAAATAATTATTTCAAAAAAATATAAAAAAGAGTAATAAATCACAAATTCAAATAATTGTAAACTAAATATTTCAAAATGTTTAAAATTTCAAAAGAATCTTAATTTTAAAAATTCTAAATAAAAAAATAAAGGTTGAAAAAAAAATCGAAATAAAAAAACAAAAGTTTGAATATTTATGAGTTTAGAACATTAAAAATTCAAAAGCAACAGTTAAAAATAATAAGAATGAAAATTAAAGAAATTATAATTTCAAAAATAAGTAAAACTAAAAAAATCTGTAACCAAAAATTTTAAAACTCATACATAAATAAAATAGATACAGTCCAAATTTCCAATCTCTAGATCCTCTAAATTTAAGTTTCTAACCTAAAATATGACTCCAAAAAATTTGTGTTTATTATGATTCAAGATTGCGAAGAATTTGAGAATTTAGGAACTTAAGAATTTAATAATTTGAGAATTCAGGAATTTAAGAATTCAAGAACTTCAGGGTTTCAGAATTTTAGTTTTGACAAAATTACATCAATTTTTTTCGTTCATATAAGAATACAAATTGGTACAATTTATTATTTGCCAATTAAATTTACCTATTATTTTAACACTACTAAATATATACTAAATTCAAAATCAATTTAAGATCAAAAGTTATTCCTAAACAAATATTTATTTGAAAATATTAAACTCAAAAGAAATGTGTCTTTTAAAAGTTTTTAAAACAATTTGTTTTTAAAATACATTTTGTTTTGTTGTTTTTATCAGGTAAAAAAACACTAAAAAAAATCGCTTTATCATTTACATGAATGAATTAAGCCTGAAATTGTAATCATAAAAAAATTGTTTTTAATAAAACCAGACATAAAAAAAACTTATTACAACTAATAATAAAATGCTTGATTTCACCCAACATGCAAATTTTATGTAAGCGTGTAATCAACATCCATCACACCAAATTGCAGTAACTTTTCAACAAGAAAAAGAAGAGAGAGCTTGCAGAAAAGTACCCCGTACGGTTTCGCTGCAACTTCTACCTCTCTCACTGCAGAAGTTCTGCCTGAGAGAAAAGTTACTTTTGTTGCAGAAAAGTACGGGAACGCTCTGCTGCCGTTTTTGTGCACAATTGCAGAATTCTGCAGTACGGGAATAGACCTAGTGGGTAGGTAAGTGCATAAGTGAGATAGAAAGTGAGTGAGTCAATGAGCGAGTCAGTGAGTGAGTGAACCTGTGAGTGGTTGATTTAGTGAGCGAGTGAATGAGTAAAGAAGTGATAAGTTTGTCACTGAGTCATGCATTCACTTATTCGATCGTTGCGCACTAAAAGCACAGACAACAGACGTAGCGGCTAGAAAAAAATATTTGAAAATTGTGTGTAAAAACAAGGCCGCCGCATTCTGCTAATTTACTAGCGCCATCTGTTAGCCTATTGCCACTCTCTAAAGCAGCCATGATGGTTTTCTGAGAGGGTATGTTTGAAAATGCATCACCCAGAAATATATAAAAAAAATATTATTTCAATTTTTCGAAAAAAAAGTGTGAATAGGTAAAGATTACGTTTAGATTAGAGCGTCCAATTTCCCGTCCCGGGAAAAAAATCCCGGGAATTCCCAAAAAAAAAAATTTCCCGTTTCCCGGGAAATTTGTAAATTTCCCGGGAATTCCCGAAATTCTCAAAATTCAAGTGGGAGTATACATTTTCTTAAATTTTTGGAATTATTTTTTGAAAATGCTCTGAAAAAAATAACAAAAGAACAAACTCAACATGATTTTGTTCAATGAAATGTATTGTTTGGTATCACAATTATTTCTGATAATATTAATTTTTGGAGCAACTGGGAATAGATCTTGCTTAATGAGTATTAAAATATTACAATTAGGTAAGCTTTTAACAGATTGGTGTTATTTCATCAAAATAATATTAACTCCTTACCTCCAAATTAAAATTGAGATTGTTTCACCTTTTTGTTTACCATGATAAAATGAGATAAAAATCGAATTTGAGCAAAAAGAATTATTTATTTATATTATTTCAATTGGTTGAATATCTAGTACTTAAGAAATTACAATTTGAAGTAAAAGAATTATGGAGCAGTGGTGCAACTACAGGTGTTAGAGGATTAAATGTGAAAAACTAAAAAACTTTTTGTGGAATGATGTTAATCTATCGTATAATTTAAATCATGTTGCATAATAAAACATACAAAAATCATTGAAAAATTACATTCTATTGTTTGTTCTCAAAAAATGAAAAAATATATTCAAAACTGTGTGTGTGTGTGTGTGTGTGGTCCAATCCAATTCCCGCTAACCGGTAGCGATATTAAACAAAAATATATTCAATGCTTTCTTCAATTATTTGAAAAAATGGGTTGTTTGGAGTAAAAACCATCACTAAAAAGCTTTACCATTTGTTCAAGAGCTGAAACCAGTATTTGTCATGAAAAACCTAATTTCTGCATTTTTTTTTTCTTATTTCAATAAACTGGTCACAGAGGCAAGTTTAAAATTTCTCATCAAAAAATAACAAAATACATTTTCTTGTTGTTGAATAATTTTTTACATGCAGTCAAGCTGTTAACTAATCATCACACTTATTTAAACCATTAATATTGATGTCCTATACAATTTTGTTGCATAATATTTATTAAAACCAAGATCATAACAATTTTCAATAAATTTATAATTTCCCGGGAATTCCCGGGATTTCCCGGGAAATTGGCTGAAAACTTCCCGTTTCCCGGGAAATTTGTAACCCCGGGAAATTGGACGCTCTAGTTTAGATGCTTCATTAAATTTACTTTAATTATTAATTAACGCGATTTACGAGCACATGGAAGTATTTTTTTCCATTAATTATCGATATTAAATAAATAGTCTAGCCTGATGCTTTTTTAAACACAGCAACCAAGGTCTGTGCTTAAAGTAAGAGTTTGATCTTTCATTTTAAAGTTAGGTTTTTAAAATTTCTCAATTTAATTTTCTAAAATCAAGATTTATTAATTATCAAGACAAGCATGATAAAATAGTTATTTTACAAATATTTATGAAATATAAAAACACCCATTTTACCCCGTGACCCTCGAATCTCTTGAACCCAGAGCTCAGAGCATAAATAGCTCAGCACACAAAACAATGTCATCAAGGGGCTAATCACACACGGGTCGGTTCTGGTGGCACCCCTCCGTTTTATATGCTCTCTGCTCTGCTCTCGGGTCGTTGTGCGTTCTGCCAGATTGTCATGAATCCTTGATGGCATTATTTGTTGGCACCGTTGGCCAATAATGATCAGCAAACCTGCTGTTAAGCTCTGGGAAGGTCGCTGCCACACCCTCCGTGTTCCCGGGAAAGAATGTGTGTGTGTCTCTCTCTCTCTCTCTCAGCCAGAACTAAATAAATTATGCGCGATGGGCCACGAGGGGCTGCTAATGTGTTGTATACAGGGATTGTTGTTGCGCTTGTTCAATGTTGAAGTGATGTGACTGTTGTTCGGTTGAAGTGCGTCGCATAATGGCAGAGATTATTCTTGTTTGCAAATACAATTCGTGGGAAAAGTAATTTGTTGAGCAATTTGGCGCTCGATTAGATGTGTTTTGTTCTAAACGCATTCAAGTACTAGGCAATTCTAAATATTATTTAAAATTTGTGTAAATGACTTTTTGAGCTAATAAAAACTAAAAAATCTCAAAAATAATGATAGAATTAATTTAATTAATTACTTTGTTTTGAAAACTTCTCTATTTGTTGCCGTTTTTCTCTATTTGCATATTTCAAAAAATATTATTAATCAACAATATTTTTCTTTTAGATGGCAGAAGTTATATTGCAATGTTCTGAAAAAGTTATATTGTAAGTACTAAAAATTTAAAAAAAAAACATTGCTGCAAGATAACTTTTTAGTACTAAAGTTATCTTGCAGCGAGGTTTTTTTTCTAAAATCATCGAATCTGCTAGATAACTTCAGCTTGTTTTTTTTTTTTTGTAAGATTACTTGCTGTAAGATAACTTCAAATCGAGTTCTGCAAAATACCTTCAGCTCGGTTTTTGCAAGAATAGTTTCAGGTTGTTTCTGCATGATAACTTCAGGCTAGTTTTTGTGAGAAAACTTTGTGCAAGATAACTTCAGGTCAATTTCTGCAAGCTAGCATCGGCTGGTTTCATAGAACCAGGCTGCAAGATAACTAAGGTTTTGTTCAAAAAGCGAACTGAAGTTATCTTGCAGAAAGCTTGCCTTACAAAAATTCGAACTGAAGTTATTTTGCAAAAATCAGGATAAATTGCAGATTCGATGATTTTAGAAAAAAAGCAATGCAATTACAGCAATGTTTTTTTTTTTTGTTTCAAGTTCTTGCAAGATAACTTTGTTATGAATATTGCAAAATAACTTCTGCCATCTGTTCCAGAAAAAATTAAACATTTATAGACATTAAACTCCGATTCAATTCTAAAAGCTTGATCAGTGATTGGACAATTGAAAAATGAGCAGTTCTCTACGGAATCGGTCTTTTTTCTTTAATTTTAATTTTTGTATTTTTTAATCCGGCTGAAACTTTTTCGGTGCCTTCGGTATGCCCAAAGAAGCCATTTTGCATCATTAGTTTGTCCATATAATTTTCCATACAAATTTGGCAGCTGTCCATACAAAAATGATAGGTGAAAATTCAAAAATCTGTATCTTTTGAAGGATTTTTTTGATCGATTTGGTGTCTTCGGTAAAGTTGTAGGTATGGATATGGACTACACTGAAAAAAAATGATACAGGGTAAAAAAAATTTGGTGATTTTTAATTTAACTTTTTGTCACTAAAACTTGATTTGCAAAAAAAACACTATTTTTATTTTTTTGATTTTTTGATATGTTTTAGAGGACATAACATGCCAACTTTTCAGAAATTTCCAGAATGGGCGAAAAATCTTTGACCGAGTTATGATTTTTTGAATCAATACAGTTTTTTTCAAAAAATCGAAATATTGGTCGCAAAAAATTTTCAACTTCATTTTTCGATGTAAAATCGAATTTGCAATCAAAAAGAACTTTAGTGAATTTTTGATAAAGTGCACCGTTTTCAAGTTATAACCATTTTTGGGTAACTTTTTTGAAAATAGTCGCAGTTTTTCATTTTTTTAAATTAGTGCCCATGTTTGCCAACCCTTGAAAAAAATATTTTTGAAAAGCTGAGAAAATTCTCTATATTTTGCTTAATTGAACTTTGTTGATACGACCCATACGTTAAACGTTAAAAAACAGGAAAATTCATGTTTTCTAAGTCTCACCCAAACAACCCACCATTTTCTAATGTCGATATCTCAGCAACTATAGGTCCGATTTACAATGTTAAAACATGAAACAGTTGTGAAATTTTCCGATCTTTCCGAAAAAAATATTTTCAAAAATTTTAAATCAAGACTAACATTTTAAACGGGCCAAACATACAATATTACGCCCATTTAAAATGTTAGTCTTGATTTAAAATTTTTGAAAATATTTTTTTCGAAAAGATCGGAAAATTTCACAACTGTTTCATGTTTTAACGTTGTAAATCGGACCTATAGTTGCTGAGATATCGACATTAGAAAATGTTGGGTTGTTTGGGTGAGACTTAGAAAACATCAATTTTGCAATATCTCAACAACTATGGGTCGCATCAACAAAGTTCAATAAAGCAAAATATAGAGAATTTTCTCAGCCTTTCAAAAATATTTTTTTCAAAGGTGGGCAAACATGGGCACTTATTTTAAAAAATGAAAAACTGCGACTATTTTCAAAAAAGTTACCTAAAAATGGTTATAACTTAAAAACGGTGCAGTTTATCAAAAATTCACTAAAGTTCTTTTTGATTGCAAATTCGATTTTACATCGAAAAATGAAGTTGACAAATTTTTGCGACCAATATTTCGATTTTTTGAAAAAAACTGTATTGATTCAAAAAATCATAACTCGGTCAAAGATTTTTTGTCCATTCTGGAAATTTCTGAAAAGTTGGCATGTTATGTCCTCTAAAACATATCAAAAAATAAAAAAATAAAAATATTGTTTTTTTGCAAATCAAGTTTTAGTGACAAAAAGTTAAATTAAAAATCACCAAAAATTGTTTTACCGTGTATCATTTTTTTTCAGTGTAGTCTACAACTACACCGAAGACACCAAATCGATCAAAAAATTCCTTCGAAAGATACAGATTTTTGAATTTTCACATATCATTTTTGTATGGACAGCTGCCAAATTTGTATGGAAAATTATATGGACAAACTAATGATGCAAAATGGCTTCTTTAGGCATACCAAAGGCACCGAAAAAGTTTCAGCCGGATTAAAAAATACAAAAAAAAAATCGAATGACCGAAATCTCAGAGAATTGCTCAAATGTATTTTATATATATTTTTAAAATGATAATTTATGGAAAATATTAAACAATTGGCTTACTAAATTTTCAAATTTATTGATAAATGCTGAATACAATTTTCAATTTGGAGACTTTTTCATTTGATCAATTCGAAAAAAAAAAATCCAAGAGCTGAGAAAATTTCCTTAAATTTGGTCCTAAAATTGAGTTTAAATCCTGATTTTATCACACGCACTGATAAAGCTTATTTTAAAAAGCACAATGACACTTTGAACAACCACAGAGTTAAAAATGTTTTTTTGAATAAATTTAAAAAAAAAATGGATAGCTGACTTTCTTGACAGAAAGTATCTCTACAGCTCGTTGCAATGGAACTATAGTTGATCAATCGCAAAATGTCGTCTTGTCAATTTTTTTTAAATGACAATTAAAAAAAAGCTATCAGAAATGCTTCTCTGGCATGCCTTTTATCGTTGTATGTAAAAAAATCACTTAGGGCTTTAGGACCCTATTTTTTCTTTAAAGGTTTTGTTGATTGGGCTGTTAATTGCTGAGATACAGACTCTTATTATTATTTTTTTTAAATCATGAGTTTTTCTAAGCTCTGAAAAATCAAGTGACGTCATATCAAAAACTATTTGTTTGAAGTTTAATATTTAAAGAACACATTTTTGTGAAAATTATTGCTCTTTTCAATGAAAATATGTGATTTAGCAAGTAGACCTAAAAAGACTTGATTATGACATTTTGAAATGTAAGACCTGATTCAAAAACTTCGGAAATATGTTTACTGAATTTTATGTTGGAGAACGTTAGTTGAAAAATGAGAACCAATTAGTAAAACTCATTTCTCACAAAATTTTAATTTTAGAGTCTTCATCTCAGCAACCGGAAAAAAAAACGGAATCGACGTAACACCTTATTATGTGGCCCTCTTAAACTTTGCGGTTTCGTCAACGGATCCACAGGCGTGTATCGTTCTTTTTGAGCAGTTCTCTACGGAATCGGTCTTTTTTGCTTAATTTTAATTTTTGTATTTTTTAATCCGGTGATTTTGCATCATTAGTTTGTCCATATAATAACAAAAAAACATTTTAATTTTTTTGAGGTGGCAAAATTTTGACGAATGATTATGACTTTGAATACAGATTTTTCGAAAATTTCCATCATTTTTCGATGAATTTGCAATCAAAAGTACTTTAGTGAAATTTTGATAAAGTGCACCGTTTTCAAGTTATAACCATTTTTAGGTAACTTTTGAAAATAGTCGCAGTTTTCATTTTTAAAATTAGTGCCCATGTTTGCCCAAAAAAAATTTTCTGAGAAAATTCTCTATATTTTGCTTTATTGAACTTTGTTGATACGACCCATAGTTGCTGAGATATTGCCATGCAAAGGTTAAAAAACAGGAAAATTGATGTTTTCTAAGTCTTACCTAAACAACCCACCATTTTCTAATGTCGATATCTCAGCAACTATAAATCCGATTCACAATGTTAAAATATGAAACATTCGTGAAATTTTCCGATCTTTTCGAAAAAAATATTTTTAAAAATTTAAAATCAAGACTAACATTTCAAACGGGCCAAACATTCAATATTACACCCATTTGAAATGTTAGTCTTGATTTTAAATTTTTGAAAATATTTTTTTCGAAGAGATCGGAAAATTTTACGAATGTTTCATGTTTTAACATTGTGAATCGGATTTATAGTTGCTGAGATATCGACATTAGAAATGGTGGGTTGTTTAGGTAAGACTTAGAAAACATCAATTTTCCTGTTTTTAACCTTGCATGGCAATATCTCAGCAACTATGGGTCGTATCAACAAAGTTCAATAAAGCAAAATATAGAAATTTTCTCAGCTATTCAAAATATTTTTTTCAAAAGTGGGCAAATATGGGCACTAATTTTAAAAAATGAAAAACTGCGACTATTTTCAAAAAAGTTACCTAAAAATGGTTATAACTTGAAAACGGTGCACTTTATCAAAATTTCACTAAAGTACTTTTTGATTGCAAATTCGATTTTACATCGAAAAATGAAGTTGAAAAATTTTTGCGACCAATATTTCGATTTTTTGAAAAAATCTGTATTGATTCAAAATTCATAACTCGGTCAAAGATTTTGCCCATTCTGGAAATTTCTGAAAAGTTGGCATTTTATGTCCTCTAAAACATATCAAAAATAAAAAATTAAAAATAGTGTTTTTTGCAAATCAAGTTTTGTGTCAAAAGCTAAATAAAATCACCAAAATTTTACCGTGTATCATTTTTTCAGTGTAGTCCATATCCATACCTACAACTTTGCCGAAGACACCAAATCGATCAAAAATTCCTTCAAAAGATACAGATTTTGAATTTTCATACATCATTTTTGTATGGACAGCTGCCAACTTTGTATGGAAAATTATATGGACAAACTAATGATGCAAAATGGCTTCTTTGGGCATACCGAAGGCACCAAAAAAGTTTCACCCGGATTAAAAAATACAAAAAAAATCGAATGACCGAAATCTCAGAGAATTGCTCTTTTGCGACAAGACTCCGCCTCCCGGGTCTCCTAAGTGTGAAGGTATGGCACGGGGAGAGGGCGCCGAAAACCTATATTTACACTTAGAATTTATTTGCGTCCGCCTCGGGATTCGAACCGGCGACCTCTGGATTGTGAGTCCAGTGCGCGGTCCGATTGATCCACACAGGCAGACATCGTCTCAGCAACCAGTAGTTCAATAAATATAACCTTAAAAGGAAAATTTTATCTAAATATAGCTCATATAGATAAAAAAAAAGTTCAACAATATCACTATTTTTGATAAATATTTCGAGAAAAATTTAATATTTCAAAAAAATTTAAATTAAAATAATGATTCGTTGCCTACAAATTGCTTTTTATTCGCTCATGAAATAGAAAAATCAATTTGCATTTTTTCCAAACCATTGGTTTATTATGCAACAAAGCAAAACGCTACCAATTACAGAATTAATTGGTTGGATGAATAATTGACAGCGAGTCGTGGTTGAGCAGAAAAAAAAACTAAAATCAATTATATTTTTTCATTTCCGTTGCAAGTTCCGGTGCTCTTTTCGATTGATCGCAAAATGCGAAAAAAAAACCTCGACCACATTCAAACTTGGCTTCCACTGGACATTTTGCACGTTTGTGTTTTATTTATTTATTCAATCCCACGAAAACCCACCGTAAAGCAAGTTATATGAATTATAATTAATTTCATCAATAATGCAACTAAATAGGAAATTAATTTTTCAGATTTTTTTCTCCTCTCGTTTTCATTAGCCTCGTCATTTTTTTCGTTGGGCTGACCAAATATCCTGGCAGGACATTAGATTTTTTTTCGCCATCATCACATTGTTTTTCATGCCTGCGATTTTAATAACGGTGCCATGAAAAATTAATATCAAATTACCAACCGCGTGCGAGGCTCTACCTCGGAGAAGGGAAAATGGGCGGGAAATCATTATCCATGTGATGACTTTTTTTCCGATGCCGCGTGAGTTGAGTTAAAAAGGTGGAAATTGAAAAAAGGCACATCGGCCAATTTTCCCATGAAATTGTGATTTCCGAAATTTTATTCGGTTGGTTTGCTGGCTCGCCTTTTTTATCCTCTTGGTTTGGGACAGAGATTTACGCCGGCCTGAATCAAATTCCGCACAATCTGATGCGGGTTGATGAAATTAATAAGTGGATTACGAATAATGATGAATAATGAGGGGCACAACCTGGCGAGGTTAAACAGTGCGAAAGGATGAGCTCTTTTAATTTTATCTTGCAGCGCGAGTCGATGGTCAACTTTTGTTTCAAAGTTCACAAATTTCACCAATATTAGTAAAAAAAAACCTTTTTAAAAACTAAGATGTTTGATGCAGCATGTTTTTTACAACATATATTTCGCTCCATTTGTTTTTATTTGTAGTGTCGGCACCAGAAAGCAAACATATTAAACTATAATCCTTCGATAAAACAACCATAAATCTGATTTCCCCGATTGAACGCGAAGGGTTGTTACTGTTGGTTTTTTTGTCCCTGTTGTTGGTTCACCACAGGATCATTGTGTTTGTGTTAGAAGGGTGTTATAACGCACATGTGCGACGAGCTGCTTATTTTTAACCCCGGAGGTTAAATATTCACTGTACGGTAGTTTGAACCAAGAAGCAAAATCCAATATATTCGAAGGGGTAACTTTATCCATCAGCCCTCGAGAAAAGGGGTTGGGGTGGAAAGGCCTTCTGTTGACACACCTCTCAACACAGTTAAAAACATTGTTATAAGTTTTATTTAAGAACTCAAAAATTTCTTTTTTGCAATTCCGCTATGAAACTGTCAACTTTTCCTGTCCTTCTGGTGAAACGAAACGGCCTACTTTTCCCTACCAAAAATAACTGTATGGAAAATTAATACCTTTGAATACTAGTGCTGAAAGTTCTACTTTTCAGCACTGAAATGGGTGCTGGAGAGTTGAACTTTTTAACACTAGAATCGAAAAGTTTTGTTTTAAACGGTTAATTTACTAAACACATGTATGTTTGACATAAAATTCCATTCAAAGAGCGTTTTTTTTCTGAATTGCAAAAAATGTTGTAAGCCCCTCGTTGCAAAACTTGAATTGAAAAAAACTCCGTGCATTTTTGTCACTTTACATATGGAAGTAGTTTCAATCTTGTAGTGCTATCTTGTCACTCCCTGAAAATTGATGTAAGTGTGACAATTGACCAAAGGGATTTTAGGTCAGGATGCGTTTGACGCACGTACAAGATAGAATACCGTAAACAATTGTTATTATAATTCGGGACTCCAGCAACCAAATACAACCAAACCTCGGGACAATGCACAGAATGGTCATCCAAACAAAACGCGTTTGTTATTGTTTACATAACATTGTTTTCGTTTATTCAAGGTCAAACATTAAAACGCGTTTTTCTCGGAAAGTCGAGTGCGACAAGATAGCACGACGACGTCGAAATAACATATAATAACAAATTTTATTAAATTTTAGAATACCCATATTTATCATATTCCAATTAAAAACATTATTTACTGTGCTACTGGCAGCAACCCACTTGTTCGTCTATTTGTCAAAGATCACCCTGAAGTGGATTTGCACAAGGACGACGAGGGACGGGGTGATGTGGTTTAGGGCGAAAATATGCTTCGAAAAATGTAACAGAACAGCTCGGCGGTTTGCCCCTAGGGCTTGGACGAGAAAAAAAAAGAAACAAAATCGAGTGGCAGATGAAGAGGCCGCTCTTACTATCGCATTAGCGAAGAGAAATTACCCCGGATCAAATGATTATTACATTTCGGAGATCGTTAGCGGAGAGCCCGGGACTGTGATTGAATTAGGTGGTATTTATTAGCCCATCCTTTGAGATGGAAAGAAGTTTCGGATTTTTGTTTTTAGCCTTTCGAACGAAGCAAGTTTTTTTAAAATGTATTTTCTCATGTGAATTCTGATGCAACCAAGCATAAAAAAAAATTCAAAAAAAATTCTTATGGCCGCTCATAACCGTTTGAATAAAACCTCTATTGTCAATGTAGTATGAGTTCAAATCTTGCTTACGTTAGTAAAACGGCTTCAAGGATCCCGTTCAAATGGCGTATAAACATAAGCACTCACATTTTAAAAAGGTATTTATATTATTCAAAAAAATATATTTTGGAATCCAGTTAATGAAACTCAATAATTTTTGATATGTTAAATAATGTTCGTATTGTTGATATTCAATGTTAGTTTATTCAATCTAAAGTATTCGATAACTATTGAGTTGCGTTGGAGAATTTGAACGGTGCGCGTCGCGGTCATCACGCAGGATTTTCGTTGCCGTTTCCGTCTTTGTTGTCCCCCCGATTGTGTGTGTTTTTTTGGTCCGGGCGGTTTCGCGTTTTTGCATTTTATTTGGTTGTATCTTTCCACAGCCGGCTGTCTAAGATTTAATCATTTATGCTAAACTCAACACCAAATAACCGGGAATAGTCTAATCCCCATACTCCGACTGTTTGCTTGAGAATGCATAATACATCACACCATTAAACAAAATTTATTGATTATTGGGTCGCATCATCATCCTCTATGTTGAATCCTGGCCATTACCCTCACCCACTAACAAAATCCCATGTAGAAGTAGTTTTCCGGCACACGTGGGGGTGTGGATATCGTATAGAACCCACCCTTTGTAGCAACCTGTGCTAACTAACATTCCCGTCCCAATCCCCCGAGATCTACAAACTGACATGGCGGGCGCCGTTGGTGGCCAATGACTGTTTCCTATTAGCAACGGCTCTAGTTTTGATGATCGTGATGTTTTTTTCTTTTCAGCGCATTCATGCATGCTGTTGATAAGGGAAACATCATTTGATCGTTTAAGCGTATGGTCGGTTGTGTTGATAGGATATTACGGTCCTGTTCAGCAACGGAGAAGGACAACCATGGGTGGTCTCTCATGCTCATGCTCATGCTCATAACTTTTGATGTGCTTTACTAAATCTTATAAATTTCAATAGGGACTTATGGGACCCCAAGACGAATCGAAAGAGGCCAATCGGTCGAAATCGGCACAGTCAGTGACGAGATATTCCAGTGACATTGATTCGTTACACATGTATAAATACAGCTAAACACACATACATTTGCTCAGCTGGTGATTCTGAGTCGATATGTATAAATGACGGTAGGTCTAGGAGGTCTAATTAAAAAGTTCATTTCTCGAGTTTTTTTTTTAAAAAAAAGGTCCAATAAACCAAATTTTCAGTTTTTGCTTTTTGGGTGTTTTTTAATACCTCTGACTCAAGACGGTTTCAAAAACACCCAACAAGCAAAAACTGGACATTTAGTATTGGACCTTTGAAGTTTAATACGAGGCAATTTTGCTTTTTTTTTAATGTTTTAGCACAAAATAGGATATTTACTATGCAAACAGGCCATTTTCACTTAATCTTTGTTAAAAGCTTATCAGGAGTAAAGGAAAATGTCATTTTATACGTTTTCAAAAATCTATTCTGGCAAAATTAATTCTTCGTCTTTGCAAATGGAGATGGAGATAATTGAAACAATTTAAAGTCTTTTTGCTGTTGATAAGTGACACAAATTCAGCTGCGGTTGAAATGTTACCGATTCATGTGTTTATCAAAAATCAATTGTCATCTAATTATATTGTTTTACTGAAAAAAATGAAGCAACCATTTGCCTTTTATTTTCACGTGGTGAAAGCCTTGTTAGAACCTACTAATCGGCTTTTGCTTATTGGTTGCTGTGAATGCCAAAATAAAATTATTAAACAATCAAGATGCTCAAATAAAACCTCTGTTTGCTAGTTGGTTTAAAAAAAATTACTTGGGCACATTGAGCAGATCTTCAAAAATATTGTTTTTTTTGGGGGGAATGTATATGTTTTCAATATTCTCTTTTTTAGTTAGGGACCATCCACAAACCACGTGGACACTTTTTTTTGGAAATCTCAACCGGGGGGGGGGGGAGGTAATTTTATTAGGGGGTGAGGGGGCCTCCTCATGGACAATTTGCCATACAATTTGTTGATTAAAAGCTGTGCCTGTTTTGAATAAGCTTTGGCATATTTTTTATGTTTTTCAATTTTATTTTTTTGAAATATTTTTGATAAGAGAAAAGGTTAAACATATTCAGAAAAATAAAAAAAAATAATGCATTCTTTAGCTTATTTCAACAACTTTTAAAAATATGTAAACTTTGATATTTGTGCAACGATAAAAAACACCCGCATAGACGAAAAAGAAATTTTTTGGTGCAATTTTCACATTGCAATTAAAAAAAACTTAAACCATTTTTAACGAGCTCAAACATGCTATATAGACTACCAATGTAGCAAAATGCATTTGAAATGTTTTAGTGTGTTACACTTCTATTTCCATTATAGTTTTGAAGTTTTTTGAAAAAAAAAAATGTTTTTTTGCCTCCTGATTTTTCGGATCAATTTCGTGAGGGGGGCGACATAAACTTAGAAAAATGTCATCAAAAGCCTGAACCAATTTTTTTTTTTTGCTTTTTGGGTATTTTTTTTTAATTTTCTTGAGTTAGCGGTATCCAAAAACACTCAAAAAGAAAAAAAATTAAAATTTGGTTTATTGGGCTTTAAAAAAAATGCAGAACTGTACTTTAATCATAGATCCGCAACAGAAAAAAAACTCTAAGTACTCTTCCTGAAACTTTCAGTTAAAGTTATCGATTTTTCCCGAGACGCGGCTTCCAAAACACAAATTGAATTACCCACACTTTAACCGGCAGTTACCACCACAAAAACCGCCGTAAAACGGCAATTTAGTGTGGTATAAAAACCTTCCACCTCCCCGCGACGAGTCTGGTGGAGATACCGCGTAAAAAATAACTTTATTTTACAACCGTGACTTTTTTATGCTGACACCTGTATCCCATCGTCGCCAAACAAGAGGATGAGTACGCCGACGACGACGACGACGCGTCCTTTCGTCGGGCAAAATTTGTTTTAATTTTTACTCAATTTTCACCCTCACAAAGCGGCACATGCAGCTTAAACACGCCACTTCCGACAATCTTGTAACAAACTTTCCCGTCCCGACAAAAAAGGGGCTCTGGCTCCGGTGGAGGAATTTTGCAGGTTCTCCGGTCTATTTTATCCTTTGTTGTTGTTCCGTTGATCACATTCGATAAAATTTTAATAAGATGAGCAAAAGTTTGGGTAATTGCCTAAATAAATTGGGTTAAATAAAATTAAGCGGATTAAGTGGGGGTGGCCCGCCCTGGCGGGGCGGCGGCGGCAACCATCGGGGAGCAGATTCTGGGTACCTTCGCCGACGCAACGTAAAATGGCTGTGAAAACGGTGTTTTTGTGAGTGTGTGCGGAAAAGTTGGCCGCTTTGAAGTTCTGGCTTCAAGGCCAAGTTGGAAGTGGCGGTCGTGGAAAGTTCAAAGCACACGGGCCAGACCACGAAGGAAATTCGCGGCGGAAGGTTGCCTCTCTCGCTTGAACCTGATTAAGTTTGGTAATGCTGGCGGGATTAAATTATATCGAAAGTTGGGGATTAATCTGCTTCTAGTAACGAGCTAATCGATTCTGAATGAGCGTTCGAAAGGGCGTTTCTTTCGAATTTTAAACTGTTCCCTTAAATTGGAAATGACTAATATTCAGGATTACCTAAACCATATATTTACACTGAAAACATGATTACATCAAATCCTGAAGAGTTACGTCCTTTCGCACTGCGTTATTGAAGCCTTCCTTGTAGCGATACCAAATAGGACTTTTTACAATCGTGTCCGTCCCACCTGAAATGAGTTTTAGATTTTTGGTTACTAGCTTTTGTCTTAACGGCAATTTTGCCAAATAAAAAAAAAC
Organism: Culex quinquefasciatus; assembly: GCF_015732765.1. Classification (NCBI taxonomy): domain Eukaryota; kingdom Metazoa; phylum Arthropoda; class Insecta; order Diptera; family Culicidae; genus Culex; species Culex quinquefasciatus. Next base: position 163,653,664 of record NC_051862.1, read on the forward strand.
GTAAAATGGGTAGAAAAGAAACATTTTGATAATTAAAAATCCTTCTAAATTAATGTACTTGATAAATGTATAGAATAATTCTTCAACAACTCACCTTCCTGAACCGACAGCACTGTTTCCTTCGTCGAAACCCTTCCAAAGAAATCCTTCGAAACCTGCAAAAAGAAGCAACAAAAAATCCATTTTTATAAATTTCTTCAGAGCAATCCAACCGGAAGGATGAATAAGTACACTAAATCTCAAACATCAATTTTAGTTACGAAACCAATCCTATCAAACCAATCAAAAGTTCGGATTGGATCTGCCTCCCCACTTCGACATGCCAAACTACCGTTGGAAAAATTGCACGCGGGAAAATTCACTTTTTCACCCAACCCACCGAACCACCAGAACCCGAACCAACCACGTTCGTGATTCCATCAGCCGCCGTTTCAATCAAACTTTCCTCGCTCGATTCGCCGCGATAGATTGCAATCAATCTGAATAATAAAAATATTTCCTCAAAATTGATTCTTGATGGCGTTGCGCGCTGCTGGTAAGATTACTTTTCTTTTTGCGCGGTGTCATCAAATCCGCAAACAAGGAGAGAGAGTTTGGCACTGCCAACAAAGTGGAAAGTTGTTACCCGGGTGTAATGTAGCGAACTCGGTTCGAACTTATGATGGATGTGTGTGGTTCATGTGAAATTGTTATTACAACTTTCAAGCAGCGTGATATTGAACAAAAGATGGATTTCATATCTCATGATTGCAGAATGGTTTATTTGTGTTTGAATTGTGGATTTGATAGAGATTTTAGACTTTTTACGTGATTTTTTTCGGTTACACAATGGATTCTTCAACGCAAACGATTTAGAGTTTTTCTACCCCGGGCAGGTGGGAATAACAAATCGGAGGTAACAAGTCCTGTTAACATATCTAATTTGGTTACAGTCATCCCACATATTCGGAACACCCACAAATTCGGAACACTTTTGTGGTAATTTGTCAATAGAATGCAAAATGTAACTTTTCTGCCGGCCCTGCTATTTTTAGGGCCTTTATTTGAACATTCTCTTGCTATTTCACTAGTAAAAGTAATACTTTTTAAACAAAAACTGCATTTCAAGACTATTTTACCCAGAACACCAAAACACTGCCTCCAAATTGACTGTTCCATGAATGTGGGATGTTATTGTGTCTCCCACAATTGTGGAACACCTGAATTTAACTAATATTTTCATAAAAAAGTTATCAGACCATTCATAAAACATTACGAAGCATGAGTTTTATTGGTTTCAGAGTGCAAAGTCAAAGTTTGTTTACATCGTAAGAAAAAAATGTTCCGAATTTGTGGATTTCAAGGGTCAATGTTTTTCTTTGAAAACTTGATATAAAACGTAAAAATATATAGCCGGTCTATACATCAATCGAAAGATCGCAAGAAAAGCTTTCACATGAAGGTAAAAGCAAATCTTTATGTTTAATTATCGATTTTATATGATTTGTTGAACATTGGCCGATCTGTAAGCTGCTCCGAATATGAGGGATGACTGTATCAGAAAGTCATGAAATTCGGCAATGAGAAGACAAAACAAAATAATAACATCTCCAACACTTAGTCTAAAAATTGTTATTGAACAGATCTTATGAGAGAGTAAGACAATGACAACTCAAAGTATGGAATATATGGAAAATCATTCCATCATTGATCGCTTTATTCATGTGATATTCCAACTTAAAAAAAAAAAACAATCATCATTCATAGCTTAATTTGCTATTATTTGTTACTGAGCAATTCTCTACCAAAACCGGAAATGGATTTTATTTGTATTTTATGATTTGGCTCAAACTTTGTGGGGGCCTTCCCTATGACCAAATAAGCTGTTTTGCGTCATTGGTTTACCCATACAAGTCTCCATACAATTTTGGCAGCTGTCCATACAAAAATGATATGTAAATATTCAAACAGCTGTACTGCCCATGTTCGCATAAATGTCCCATATGCAAAAAAAAACGCATTTGAAGTTTGTCCCACACATAAGGCTACGTGTTAAGTTTTCGCGAAAAAACTGGATTTCCTCCTAATTTCTCGAACAAAGTACTGGATGTTATAGGCTTTTCTGAAAGATCACACGATTTTGAACCAAACTGCATCAATAACTCAAAAGTGATGAAAATGCATATGGGACATTTATGCGATCAGGGGCAGTGTAACTTTTGAGTGAATTTTCTGATCAATTTGGTGTCTTCGGCAAAGTTGTAGGTATTGTTGAGGACTTTTGAGAAAAAAATAGGTACACGGAAAAAAATTGCAGATTTTTTTATCAACTTTTTTTTCACTAAAACTCAATTTCCCAAAATACGTATTTTTTTTATTTTCGAGATTTTTTGATATATTTTAGGGGACAAAAATCCGCAACTTTTGATCTATAGAGAAACATGGTCAAAAAATCTGCCGCCGAGTTATGAATTTTTGAAAAAAAATAGTGATTTTTGGAAAAAATCGAAGTTTTATGCAAAACAAGTTTGACATCACTTTTTAATGCAAAATTGAATTTGCAATCGAAAAGTACTTAACAGATTTTTTGATTAAGGGCTCCGTTTTCAAGATATAGCCACCGAAAGTTCGATTTTAGCGAAATATTTGCAGTTTTTCAATTCTTAAAAATAGTGACCATGAGTGACCATTTCTAAAAATATTTTTTTTGAAAAGTTCAGAAAATTTGCTATAAAATTGTCTAAGAGACATTGAAGATTGGACCTCTGGCTGCTGAAATACAGCAGCTTAAAGAAAAAGAAACACGAAAATTGAAGTTTTCTAAGTCTCACCCAATCAGCCCACCATTTTCTAATGACGATATCTCAGCAATTAATGGTCCGATTTTCAATGTAAATACATGAAACATTCGTGAAATTTTCCGATCTTTTCGAAAAAAATATTCTTTTTTTAAATCAAGACTAGCATTTTAAATGGGCGTAATATTCAATATTTGGCAATTTGCCGACACCAAATTGATCAGAAAATTCACTCAAAAGTTACAGCTGTTTGAATATTTACATACCATTTTTGTATGGACAGCAGCCAAAATTGTATGGAGACTTGTATGGGTAAACCAATGACGCAAAATAGCTTATTTGGTCATAGGGAAGGCCCCCACAAAGTTTGAGTCAAATAAAAAAATACAAAAAATAAAAATGGTCGAAATCGGCCGATTTCGTAGAGAGTTGCAAAAATTTTGACCAATTTTCCATAACCCAATTTATTATATTTTTTTCATTTGGCAAAATATTGCCAGAACATGTTCCAAAAAATTTTACAATCGAGTAACGGAAAATGGGATAATTTTCAAAACTATTTTATTGTTTCTTCGATGAAAAATACGTTTTTTTGGAACTTTGAGTACGCCATCAAATCGGGCGTCTAATTTTACATAAAAGTCCCTTTGACACCAAATTCCTATCTCATCATCGTTTCAGGCTGCAAATTATTTAAAAACACCTCTTTATTCGCATGTTAAAAAATGTAAGGGGCCGTACCGCCCCCCCCCCCCCTCCGTCACGAGATATCAAAAAACGTACCTCGGATTCGTGATCAGGGACAAAAGTTACAACTTAGAACAAAGTTTCACGTAAATCGAAGAGGGATCGGGGCAACTTTTCCCGATTTTGTTTGAGTTGGTAGAGAATTACTTTTAATTAATTAATAAATTAAAATTTTATAAACATTTTACAAATATTTTTAAAAGTTTTTGTCAATATCCCAGAATCTAGACAGTGAAACAATATTTTATTTAAAACATTTGAACATTTGATTGCCTTTTAAGTAGCCAAATGTATTTTTTTGCAATTCCGTCGTGAAACTACTTACTTTTCTTGTCATTCTTGAACGACGAAATAGCCTACTTTTCTGTACCGAAAATAACAGAATCGAATAGCATCACTTTTCAAAATTAATGCTGAAAAGTTCTACTTTTCAGCACTTAAACGGGTGCTGAAAAGTTAAACATTTCAGCACTTGTTTTGAAAAGTAACACATTTCAACATTTTTTTTTAATTTAAACGATTTATTGACAAAATACATGAAAATTTGACATAAAATTTCACTCAGTGTGTGTTTTTTGGAATTGCAAAAAATGTTGTATGGAACTCGTTGCAAAACTTGTTTTTTTCAGCACTCTTCGTATTTATCCAACTCAGTGAACCTCGTTGGATAAATGTACGATTCGTACTGAAAAAATCCTCTTTTTGCAACTTGTTGCATAAACTACTATTACAATATTTCATCACCGCCATTTTAGCTGCCATCTTGGATTTAAAAATTCTGAATCATTTACAATAGTTTATGGGTCATCCCTTACAATCAAAAAATAAGATAACGAAAAAAAATTTCGTTCAAAAATCCAAAGTGATTTTTTTTTAATTCTTAAAATATTTCAAATACTTGAAATACTTAAAATATTTGAAATATTCGAAATACTTGAAATACTTGAAATACTTGAAATACTTAAAATGCTTCCAATACTGTCCAATACTTCAAATACTTATAATACATAAAATGCCTTAAATACTTAAGGGTGCACAGAAGCCTTCTTATTCCAAAATTGTCCAACTTTCGGACCCAATCCTGCAAAAATCTGATTGTAAAAAACAAAGATTTTGTTGTTAATTATTTTGCAGACTGTACTTTACAGGATGAATCAAAAATTATATTGATAGTTTCCGTAATTTTAAGGATACTAAAATGTGTTCAACAATAATCTGGGTACGAAAAGTTCTAGTTGATGTGCACTATTAAAATACTTAAGTATTACTTAGAAAAAACTTTAAAAAAAACATATGCATTAAATACTTTAAATTCCTTATTAAGTGGCCATACACAAACCACGTGATTTTGAAATTTTGATTGAAAAAATAAACAAGAAGAGTAAACATTCAACGAAATATTTCTAGTCGTTATCAAACATTTGCCAAAAGCCAAAGTTGAACAGTTTTTAACCATCAATCACTCGTTTTTTAAGGGGATTTTTAAACTTTCAACTTCAACATTCAATATATCGTCTCTATCTATTTAACTAAAGCCCTACGTTAAATTGTCTTAGAAACACGATGGTGAGGTCAGAACTTTCACTAAAATTTGAAAATTATGTTCCAAGGTTTGATTTGCGCAACACACACTGAGGGGCATTCCATAAACCACGCGAGAAATTACCACAGGGGAGGAGGGGTCTAGAATTCACAAAAAGTGCCCCTGTGGTTTGTGGATGGTCCTTGAGCACAGTTTTTAATTGGAAACTTGATGTCAATCAATTCTACGTCCAATTCTTTGAGTAGGTACATATTCAACCTTCTAAGTTCTGTGATTTTTTTTAATGGTTTGGTTTACGTCTTTTAAAATTACTCACATAAGAATACACTCAAGCTAGATACGAAACTCATTGTAAAATTGTAAAACTGCGCTCATACATTGTCCAACATACAGTCATTTTTTTTTGCTCCAAAATAACCCATTCCAGCATAAAACCAATATAAAACGGCAATCAATCATCAGATAATGGTAATCCTTCCCCAAGACGGCAAAAAACTCGTGAAACCAAATTTCCCCACGTCATGAATACCAAAGTAGCAATTGCTTCAACAAAAAAATGTCTTCATCATTTTCAATCGCCCTGCGTGATGAGAAAAAAAACCGCAACTGTGTGATGCATGCGCAATTTGCAAATTGCCCAAAAATGTTTGATTCCATTTTAGCGTTGTTTTTCATACAAATTGAAAATATAATAGATTTCTACCGAATTTTCCCACCCCCCAACCCGACTCCCCGCAGAGAACATCAAACAGCGAACAGAAATGAAGCAATCAACGATACAAAATGCAAATAACTAATAAAAATGCTCCAACTTACCACCTGTTTCACTTTGCTGACGTTGATCTGCTTCGGTTGCAGCGTTTGCAGATGGTTCGGCAGGGAGGCCTTCTTGTCCTTGGCCGGTGGTTCCGGCCGGCTCTTTTTCGCGACCAGCGCTGGACCAGCGATTGCCCTCAAACTTGAGGCCGCCGCGGCTTTCGGCTGCGCTCGCCTCATCTGCTCCAGCTCGACCTCGCGGGCCACGATCTGCTTGCCAAAGTAGCTCAGATTTTGGGGCGAAACGCCCTGGAACTGGCCCAGCTGCTCCAGATCCGGATCCAGCTGGTACTGGTACGTTCCCTCGGCCGACTTGAGCTGGATGTAGTTGAGCCCAAAGTCGGCCATCACTTCGACGGTGTGGGTCAGGTCGGATTTTTCTCTGTGAATTAAAAAAGAAATCAATTAATTATAAGTTTTTTTTCCCCCAAAAACTCAATCAGCTTACTTTGGGGTCAGCAGCTGCAACGAAACCGAACGCAGCGAGGGGCTGATGACGCGCTTCAGCAGCGGAACTGTGTCCAGCAGTACGGTGGGACCCTCGCCGATTCCCTTGAGGTGGGCCGATAGGCCCTTGCGCAGTCCGGTGAGGATCAGCTTACAGGTGGCCAGTTTTTGTGAATTCTATTAGCGTCGGACGAGCGGGGAATAATGAGAAAAAGGATTTTAAGTTCAGATTGAAAGGCGGCCAGGGGCGTAGGTTAGGGTTTGTGGCGACCTTCAAGTTATTGTGTACGCTTTATTTATAGGACTTTATATTTTAAAATGTGAGTAAAATTTAGATTAATTGCTCAAACAAATGTAATGTAATTGTACATAAATACGGCTTTAATTTAAATTTTCAATACAGTCGACAATCTGGTTGTCAATATTCAAGGAAGGAACTATCGAGAAAGAGATCTATCAGATTGCCGAACAAAGCAAAATGAAGAATTGATTGGAGTTGTTTTAATTGAAGACCAGAAAACGTAAAATTCAATCTTAATCATTAATCAATGTTTCCCGTTACTCAAAGAAAAATGTAAAAGAGAAAATATTGACAAAAAGAAGTTTTTTAGACAGTTGAAGAAGGGATTCTTCTAGCAAAAGCGGAAATCGAGGAATTGAGATAATTCCATCGTTAAAAATGGTAAAAACTGTATAAAAAAACTGGGAAATTCACTACAAAATTAGCCTTATTTCAAATATTATTTTTTGAATTTTTTTATCTGACTGAAACCTTTTGGATACCTTTCGGATGCCCAAGGAAACCATTTTGCATCATCAGATTGTTTAAATACTTTTACATGCACATTTAACAGCTGTCCATACAAAAATGGTGTGTAAGAATTCAAAAATCTGTATCTTTGATCGGTTTGGTGTTTTTGGCAAAGTTGTAAGTATGGATGAGAACCACACCGAAACAAAATTACATTCGGATTTTTTGTGATTTTCACAATCATTTTTTGACATTTAAAAAATTAAAATCCAAAAAACACTAAATATTTTTATTTTGTTGAAATGAAATTTTTACATGAAATTTCAGGCAGAGAAAATCTTTGACCAATTTATGATTTTAAAAATGATGAATGATGATGATGAAAAAAAAACTTTCTTGACTAATTTACTAACTAGACCGTGCCAGGTAGCATAGTGGTAACCACCTAAAAGCGGTAGACCGGGTTTCAAATCCCAGCTCGGACGAACACAACTATCATTACAGGTTGGACCTTAACACGACACCATAGGAAAGTTTACATTACTAAACATGTTAACAATGTGTTAAGAAATAGCCACTGAATCCGTTTTGAAAATGCGGCCCCGATGCTCTTCATGAGTCATGAGAAAAAATACTTTACTAAAAGTAAATCAAGTGCACCGCTTTCAAGTTTTATCCATTTGTAGGGCGAATATAAGAACATTAGCATTTCAAAAAAGTTACCAAAAATGGCTATTTCTTGAAAACCGGCACCCGTGATGTGAGGGTAAGCGTGATTGCCTCTCACGCAGTCGGCCTGGGTTCGATTCCCGGTGGCATTTTTCGAGATGAGATTTGTCCGATCCCGCCTTCCGTCGGATGGGGAAGTAAATGTTGGCCCCGGTCTAACCTAGAGGTTAGGTCGTTAGCTCCCTGGGTCCTGTCTCGGTGGAGTCGCTGGTAGGCAGTTGACTCACAATCCAAAGGTCGTCAGTTCGAATCCCGGGGTGGATGGAAGCTAAGGTGTAAAAAGATGATTGGAAACGCCTCAACAATCAATCCTTCGGACATCTAGTTTGGAGTAGGAATCTCGCAATCCAGAACGCCAAGGCAATGCTGTAGAGCGAATAACTTGATTTTTGATTTTTTTTTTCTTGAAAACAGAGCACTTGATCTCAATTTGCATGTTTCATTGCAAATTTATGTTACTTTAAAACATGATTTAAAAAATGTTTGAACCTTTCAAAGATTTGAAAAAATCAATACTTTTCAAAAATCATAACCTGGTGAAAGATTGTTTGACCTTTCTGGAATCTCCTGAAAATATGCCACTTCTAAACCACATAAAAAATAAAAATAAAATTATGGAAATTAATTTTCAGTGACAAAAAGAGATTTGAAAAATCAGCAAAAAAATCAATGTATCATATATATATATTTTTTCTGTATAGTCCTCATCTATATGAACTTACAACTTTGCTAAAAATACCAATTCAATAAAAAAAAACCAACAAAAGATATAGACTTTAAGATTTTCACATACAACTTTTCTATGGACAACTGCCTAATTTGTAAGGCTTCTTTGGGCATTCGGAAGACACCCAAAACGTTTCAGCCAAATTAAAAAAATGTAACAAAATCGGATGGCGGATGGCGAGAACTGCTCATATTTTCAAAGTTGAGCCTTTTTCTATTTTTATAGATTTCCTCATTAATTGAAATTCAGTTGTTTATGGTCTCAAAATAAAAAAAGCATTTTTCGTGGAACTTGTTATGACATCTTAAGCTATTTTCACAAAAAAATGAGCGAAAAAAAATCGTGCACTTGCCATCAATGTTGGCCTTTTCTTAAAATCTTTAATCTCGTTAAAATAGCATGTATTTTTCTATCAGTGTTATTCGTCGAATTTCCAACAAGCTTGCCTGTAATTGTACTGTTGCAGATCTGTGAACCAGAATTTTATTTATTCAAATAGGGTCCTAAAATCCCATGTAAATGTTTATGTACACAGTAAAAAAATGTGTAAATTTGGAAGGTGTAATTTTGGAAGGTTCAATATTACCTCTTTTGTGATGTTATTTTACCTCAATTTAGACTGAAAAAGCGACATTACAACAGAAAAGTGGTAAAATTACACATTTTCAGAGGTAAAATTACACATTTTTTCTGACATAAAAGATGTACCTTTTCTAAGATGTAATATTACAATGATTTTTTTTTTCTGTGTACAACGGTCAAAACACTATTAAAAACCATGTCTGATCACTTTTTTTCATTTTAATGCAAAAAAAAATAAATTGACAAGACAACATTTTTTCTATGAATCAACTATGGCCCCTTTGAAACGAGCTGTCAAGTAGGACCTTTTATGTCAAGAAAGGCCGCGAAGTTAATTTTTAAAAAATTAAAAATCAATTTTAAATCCTTTGCAGTCGTACAAAGGGTCATTATACAGTCGACTCTCTTGCTGTCGATCTTCTCGATATCAATAATTCTCCATATATCGATGAATTCTACAGTCCCTTCAATCTGCATACTTAAATTATCTTCATTCCTCGATATTTTCCCTTGCTTGAAGGATCTCTTCCTCGACGGTCCCTTGGATTCTGATTGCCTTAGAAATCTCTTCCGGTTGTCAATAATTTTACTTTCTCATGGCTTGCATAGACATTTTTCTTGACGAAACGAAGCTTTGAAGGGTGTTTGGCATTAGTTTGTTTTTGTATGATGGACGTTGCCATGATTCTGTCCCATAGCTGGGTATCAAGCAAAAAAATATTTTAATCGAGTCTTCATTTTGCATCGTTCTGTAAACTGATGATTCTCTTCCTCGGTGGGTCCTTGGATATTGACAACCAGAGAGTCGACTGTACTTAGAAAAATAAACTTTATCGTTGTGAACAACAAGATCAGCAATTGAAGCTTATTAATTTATAAAATATAATTCGGATTATACTAAACATTCTCGGAGTGGACGTCTTCGCGAGCAGTCGATCCGAACAGTTGCTCCCGGGCTAGAGAGTTTTTTTCCTATTGTTTGGCTGCAAAGTCACCAAACTATTGTTTTCGCGGAATCTATTCAAGGTCAGAGTAGAGTAAAAATGGAAACCGGAGTTCGAAAGAACACCATGAAACTGTGCTTCGAAGCCGGAACAAGGAACCCAGCCCACCTGGAAGTACTGAAGTTTATTGTGGACTCCCTGAAGCTGAGTGCAGCAGATTTGCACTCGGTGTATAAGGACGAGAACGACGGGAACTTCTATCTGAAGTTTATGGACGAGGTGATTTTCGCCAGATTCGTCAACGAGCTCGACGAACACTACCGTTTCCGGCACAACGACGGTGCGGAGTCTTTTGTGCAACTGGTTCCAGCAAGCAGGATCTTCCGGTACGTACGGATTTTCAATCTTCCTCCGGAAATTGAAGATCAAGCGATCGCCAGCGCTCTCCGCCAATACGGAACAATACGCCAACACGTGCGGGAAAGGTACCCGCTGGATTACAAGTTCAGCGTGTTCAGCGGTGTACGGGGCGTACACATGGAGGTCTCAAAGGAAATTCCTGCGAACCTCTTTGTCGGCCATTTCAGAGCTCGTATTTACTACGATGGCCTGAAAAATCGGTGCTTCCATTGTAAGGAAGAGGGGCACTTGAAATCGAGCTGTCCCAAACTGGCAACAGGCTCGTCGGGAAGCGGCGGTTCACGAACCTACAGTTCCGTGACCGCCCGTGGGACTCCCGCTCCATCGCCGGTTCTGCTGGTTCCGGAGTTTCGTCCAGAGATGGAGGTTCTCAACAAGAAGCAAGCTACAGACAGCAACAACGTCAAGGAAACAGTGGAAGCGGAAGCGACGATCACCGATCCGGTGGTAGTTCCAGCGGCCATTCCGGTGGCCCCTCCACTGGCAAGTCCGGTGGCCTCTCCACCTGGATGTCCGGTGGCCTCTCCAATGGCCATTCCGGCGGCCCTTCCGCCGGCCAGCCCCGCGAAGGATGACGTGCCCGCCGGGCCAAGCAAGTCTCCGGCGGAGATTATGGCTGTGCTGCAACGCATGGCCCAAGAAGCAGAGGAATCGATGGACACCAGCAACCCTAAGCTAGCGGTCAAGAGATCAGCAAATTCGTCAACGGATGGTGAAGAGAACGGCGGGGAAGACGGCTTCAAGCCGGTGATCCCGAAAGGTAAGCGATCAAAAAAGTCAAAAAAGAAGACGCCGTTGAGTACCATCGAAACACGCGCTACCGCCAAGGGCAGCGTGTGAAAGCAACATAACCTTACTTTTTTCAAACCACGTGGGATCGGGCATGGGCTTGGGTTCGGGTTTGGGTTCGGGCTGGGGTTCGGGCTGGGGTTGGGTTGGGATACGTAAGGGCAGTTTTGAAGTAGCAGAGTAGTTTAGTTGTTTGAGTGAAGAAATGGTTTTTGTTAGACGTATTTGTTCCATCAACATCAACGCTATTAGTTGCACTGCCAAAAAGTCTCTTTTAAAAGATTTTATACTCAACACAGATGTCGACATAATACTACTACAGGAAGTGGCCTTCGAAAGTTTCGGGTTTTTGTACTCTCACATTGCTATCGTGAATTCGAATGTAAATGGTGTTGGTACAGCCGTTCTCGTCAGACGGGGTATCCCGTTCAGTGAAGTTTTGCTCAGCCCGTGTGGACGTATCACCTCTGTGTGTGTTGATAATTTTAATATTATAAATGTATACGCAGCTTCGGGATCAAATCGGAAACAGGAGAGAGACATTCTCTTCTCTTCAGATATTGTACCTCATTTGTCAACCAATCATATCAACATCGTAGCGGGTGATTTTAACTGTATTTTGCTCGAATCAGATTCGAATAGTAATATTAATAATTTTAGTAAGGGATTAGATTCGCTTGTTAAATCTCTTAAATTGCTCGATATTGAAAAAGAAAAAAACCATAATGTGAACTTTACTTTCGTAAGAGGAATTTCTAAATCTCGTCTGGATAGATTTTACGCTCCCAAAGATTTTTCAGACAAGGTACAAACAGTATTAACTCTGGCTGTTCCTTTTTCTGATCACCATGCTGTGCTGGTCAAATATGAAGCCCCTGCTGGCACTCCAGTGGCTATTCGAGGCAGGGGGTTTTGGAAAATTAATCCGCTTCTTATTAACAATGATGGCATTACTAGCAAAATTATTTCAATTTTCCAAGATTTACGCAAACGTCAAGCATATTCGCAAAGTTTTGACAAGTGGTGGAACCTTGTAGCCAAAACCAAAATCAAGCAAATATACAAATCTGAAAGCTTCAACATCAATCAGCAAATCCATCGCGAAAAGAACTTCTATTACACGTGTCTTAAAGAAATCATCCAAGAACAAGCAAAAGGTAACAATATTTATGATCAAATGACTTTTATAAAATCAAAACTACTAGAAATTGAACATGAACGATTAAAAATTATTCACTTAAAGTTTCACCAGCATCTATATCATCCGATGAAACAATTTCCTTATTTCAAATATCATCCAGTATTACGAAACAGTACTCTTCAAGTCAATTGCAGCTTCGAACTCCAGAAGGAATAACATCAAATTATCTCATTTTAAAGCCATTTATTAAAGATTATTTTTCAACTTTATTTTCCCAAAACCAACCCTCAGACCATCTTAATCAAAACATCACAATTTTAAATAACATCCGTTCGCCGTTGAGTCGAGAAGACTCAGAGGCGCTTATAAGACCAATAGAAAAGAAGAACTACGTTTAGTAGTCAAACAATCAGCAAAAAGAAAAGTCCTGGACCAGACGGTATTACATACGAATTTTATGAACACTTTTTTGAACAAATTTCAGATGATTTACTTATCCTTTTTAATAGTTATTTAATTGATAATATTTGTCCAGACAAAAGTTTTTCAGAAGGTATAATTACACTTGTTCCCAAAAAAGGCGATCAAGAAGATATATCTAACAAAAGGCCAATAAGTATGCTTAACTGTGATTATAAATTGTTTACTAAAGTTTTAGCCAATCGCTTACATCCTCTCTTGCAAAAAATCATTGGACCTGGCCAAACCGCTTGCCACCCTGAAAAATCGTGTTTGTATAATCTTCAATTACTCAGGAATATTTGTTTACGAGCAGAGCAGAATAAACGCTTCAAAGGACTTCTTCTAAGTTTAGATTTAGAGAAGGCATTTGATAATGTCAATCATAATTTTCTATGGTTGGTATTGGAAAAGTATGGATTTCACGTAAAGTTTATTAATTGTTTGAAAAATTTATATAAGAATGCATCGTCAAAAGTTTTATTTAATGGATATCTTACCGATTCCATTCGAATTCTAAATTCTGTTCGTCAGGGATGTCCTCTTAGCATGGCACTTTTTGTAATATATGTTGAACCATTGATCAGATTGATTTATGACAGTGTTCAAGGCTGTTTCGTAGCGAATACTTTTATAAAAGTAATCGCTTACGCAGACGACCTGAATATTTTCATCCTCAACGATCACGAGTTCGATACTGTGCTGGAGCTCATAAACTATTTTAGTATTTATTCTAAAATAAGGTTAAATGTCGGGAAATCTCAATATATGAGGTTTAACGCCTGTCGCTCCGGTCCTCACATGTTAATATTTTTCAAAAAGTTTCAATTGTTAATACCTTTATACTATCAAAAATTTGGTATTTGGCTCAGGTTTTCCCCCCAACGAATAAGCATATAGCAGAACTGAAAAAAAGTTGTGGGTGGTTTATTTGGAATTCTATTTTTAAAGTTAATCGTGACCAGTTGTATCTTCCTATTGAGAAGGGAGGTCTTTCTCTTGTGGATCCCGAAACAAAAATGCAAGCGATATTTATTAAAAATATAATTTTCGCGGATTTAAACAAACCGGACACAGCAGATCGTTTTATGTTAGCACAGTCTCATAGTAAAACACTCACAAGAAATGCACGAGAATGGCTGAACCTCGCGGCGGATATATTAAATTTAGTCCATTTGAATAGTTGCAAAATCATTTATGAATATTTGCTTCAAAAAAAGAAAATTGTACCTAAAGTAGAGTATGAAAACCCGGAGCTTTTGTGGGAGCACATTTGGGAAAATATCAGTAAGAACTTTATTAGTTCTCATGCCACAGAAACGCTTTTTATGGTGTACAACAACATAATCCCAAACAGATCCAAAATGTTCAGGCTGAAGATAAAAGGTGTAAGCGACAACCTTTGTGAAGTTTGCAAACTGTGGATTCACAGAACATAGAATTAAATATTGTAATCAGTCAAAGCTAGTATGGAAGTGGGTAGTAGAAGTAGTATCGACACGTTTGAAGTTAAATTTAGAAGATCCAGAAGACATCTTAGAAATGAGTATTGTAACATCGCAAAGACACAAGGCTTGTTTATGGTTAGTGGCAGAGGCAATGCGTTTTAATTTGAGCAATTTGAAGAGTGGAACAGTAGCGAAATTTCAGGAACATATTAGACAGTTAAGATGGAATTATAAAATGTTGTTTGAGAAGATTTTTGGTAATTATTTGAACATTTGCTAGCTGAAATTTTCCTGTATCTTGTAATGCTTAAAATACGTTAATAAAAACCATTTATTGAAAAAAAAAAAAAAAAAAAATATGTTATTTTTTTAGGATAACTTCTTAACAATTTGGCATTTGATTTAAAACGGAAATAGTAGAGCTATAGAGTAATTTCATTGAAATGATGTCTCAATCCAGAACCATTAGAAATATATATGTATTAAATGTCAGACATCAACAACCCCTCCGTACGTCACTGAACAGATCAAAAGGGTTCTGTGAGAAGAAAAAAACATGCTACTGCATCAAAAGCAGCAAGAAAAAAAGCGATTCTCGCACCCCGCGAATGAATTGAACGAAAAAAAGGGCTCCACCATCCCCTGGCAAAGCCGATCCCGAAGCTCCCGTAGCCTCTCAAAGGGAAGGTAAATGAATATTGAATAATTAATAGAATCATTTCATGAAACGCTCTTTCGGGTGGGTTATCTTAATAATCATCAGATTTATTTTCCACGGCGGGCCGACCGAAACGTTACCTGAGGGTACAAGGGGACCAACGAAAAAAAAAACTTGTTTTAATTTCAACCTGTTCCGGAATGGTCCCCCCGAAAAAATCGTGCTAAAGTACGCAGGAGTTAGCAACGCCCAGCATCAATCTTATCAAAGTTTGGGCGCACACCATCGTCCCGCGTGAAAAAAAGAGTGCCAAAGGCTAAAAAGCGTGCTAAAATCCGAGGACCCACTTAGCCGTTGATGGATAAACACATGCAGGAAGGCCGGAAAATCCTTTTTAATGAGTCCTGAAAGAGAGAGAGTGGGGGCCAGGGACGGGTGGAGTTCTTATGCAGTTTTATAATTGCCAGCTAAATTATGCATATGCCGCAGAAAGAAACCACATTAAGAGGCCATTATTTACTAATGCACAAGGATCGCGAGAGCGAGTGCTCGTTAAACTCTTCTCTTTGGTGGTGAGTGTACCACCACAAACACCACTACCTACACCGGAGGCCATGGAAAAACGCGAGGGAAAAAGGAAACTTTCCACAAAAAAACCAAATGTGGTTTTTATTTTGTTTTATTTTCTCCAGCCAAGTTATTCCGTTACTTGTGTCATTCCTAATTACTTTCCAGTGATAGTGAAAGCAAAATGTGTCATCTTCCAGAGTGTCACGAGCGGTGGGTTCTAATGCATGGTGTCGACTGTAACATTAAATTAAATTTAAAAAAGCATAAATTTTCAACTTCAATTCAAAAGAGCAATTCTCCATAAAGTAAATAAATAAATTTCGTTTGTATAAGAACATTGCAAATTTTAGTTCAAGTTCTAGTTTTTGAAAAAAGAGCCGACGCCAACTTAAGAAATGAGGCCTACCACTAATACCACCAGCAGCGTGTGTAAGAGTGAGTCAGTGATTCCAAGAGAAAGAAAAGAAACTCTAGGCCGATAAGAGAAACTGCGTGGGCAACAGGGAATTTTCGTCAGACGAGAATAGGCTTTGGAAATACTTTTGTGAAATATTTTAAAAGGTTATAGGAATAAATTTTGGTAAAAATGAACATAACCAAAAATTTTCATAAAATGCTGCTCTTTTTGTTGGTGTACTTGTGTGATGATTTTATTAAATTCATAGGAAATCCCATTAATATTGATCATCATTCAGACACCACTGCTTGGAGTGATGGGAATGGGCATATTTCCCCTACACTGCATTCTAAAATAGTTTACAATCGATTTTACGAGATTTTTCAATAAAAAAATATTTTTTTGGTCAATAAAATATAATTAATTTAAATTAATTCGTTCACAGAATCTGTCTCTGCGGTTAATGCAACGCAGTAGGCCTGGCTGCTTTAATTTTTCCTGTACACTTTTAGGGGTTACTCGGGTGTACTGATGTTATTAATATTGACAAAAAAGGCTTGAGGCGTAATCTAATCGCAAGTTCTTCCAGGATGCTTTCTTTGGACTGGCTACGCTTGTGTTCTATTAGAACTAGTCTCATATATAGAAATAGCGAAAAAAAAAATGCCAAGCCTCTGTTTTCTTCAACATTTTTATTTTTAAAGCCGAGAATGGTCAATACGGAGAATTTTATATAAAATGACTAGAGAATCGATTTTAAAAATGTTGACATCTTACAAAAAAACAATTTTAGTAAATGATTTTTTAGGATTGCTACTCCATTGTTCATTTTTCGTGAGTCTTAGGCTATTTTCACAAAAAAAAAATTAATGAAAAAAATCGTGAGCTCACCTTCAAATTTGACTTTTAAACTTAAAAATCATTTTTTTCATGAAGGTGACGCGTTTATTTGTTTTAGTGTATTTTTTTTCAGAAAGCCAGTCAGATTTCCTACAATTTGTCTTTGCCCACTTTTTGGTACGATGCAACGGCTTCGAGATACAGCAATATTAAAATTACGAAACACAAAAATATTTAAAACACTTACTGTAACACCCTTTTCAAATGTCATTATCGAGTGAAACTCGCTCCCTACACCCAAAAATGACTTCTGTAAGCGTAGGACAACATGTCTACAAAGTTTCGTTGAAATCTGAGAGGGTCGAGTATAAAGTACATAAAAAATCCTAGAATTGCTCATATGCTCTTAACAAAATGAAAAAAAAAACAGATTGCTTGAATTTATTTGCAGAGCTCACCTGTCAACTTTCCTTTAATTTTAACTAGAAATTTCATGAAAACTTAATTTTTTTAAATAATTTCGGTTTGTTTATGTTTTTGACGTTTGATTGCAATTTGATTGCTTTTTAAGTGGGCTACAGCCCAGTTATCGAGCGCCCAGTCACCGAACAAGTACTGTATACAATTGAGTTATTCATAAAATACCCTCTGAGTGAGTTGTTATTAGCTTCGACAAAAATAATGAACATCGAAAAATTTAACGAGTTACCAAAATGCTAAATTACATTTTTTATTATTAAAGTCCTTCCCAGAAAATCTTCACCATGTAGAATCATCAGCGTTCGTGTCCCCAGCTAGCGCCCGTTCGTGGTACAAAAAGAATTATTCAAAATGGTGTAAATTATGTTTAAACTGTGTGTATTCCATTAACATCATCATCATCGTCGTCTTCTTCTCTACCTCCGTAGTGAAGGATTTTCTTTTTTGTCCACGTGCCTTCACAGAAGAGGAGCGAGCGCTCCTCTACTTGCTCGGGGGCACACCAGAAAAGTGCGGTGACGTGACGATGATGCGGTTCTAAACGACTAAGGTACCCCATCTTCACATTTTGCACGAACCCTGTGTTGTTGCGGTGCAAAATAGAATACTAAATTAGAGATTTCCTTGCAGATTGAAGGATGAAAGGGGAAGAATAATTAGTAGCAGCCTCGGAACTACAAGCCAGGTCTATTCATCACGAGATATTAATTTCATCCCTTTTCCACAGAAGGCAGTCATTCTTCGTTGGGGCTAAATCCACATAACAAGTTATAATGGGTCCCGTAATTGATTTCATTCAACACCTCCGCCACAGCCCCACACCACTCACCTCGAAGCCCTTGCTGGGGAAATTGATTTTCGGCCAGGCCAGCCCGGCAAAAAGGTAGTGCCACACGACGAACCCGTACGTCAGGTACGGATAGACGGAGTAGTTCTGCTGGTGGTTGATCTTTTGCTGGACGCGATCGTTGAAGCAGAACCACTCGCCCGCGTCGGCCACCCCGACCATGTTCGGGTCGGGCATCTTCTGGTGCAGATAGTTCTCGAAAACGCCCTGCATCAGCCGATCGTAATCACCCGCCATGTGCAGCACGTCCAGTACGTTCACCATACGCGTGGCCGGCGACATGTCCGATAGGGTGACGATCGCCTCTGCGGCGTCGTCCTCCTGGGAGAGCATCTTTTTTGGCCGTTGAATCTGGAAGAGATGGAAAATCGTTTTATGAAAATCATTACGAGAAAGGTGCAATTATACGTAAGTTATTTAAGGGACCATCCATAAACCACGTGGACATATTTTTTTTTGGTAATCTCTTTGGTAATTTATTAAATTGTATGAAAATGCATGCAATTGGAGATTTTCAATGTTTTTCACGATTTGCTACGTTCTATGATATTTCTCTGATTTTAAAATTCAAAGTCAAATGTGAAGGAATTGCAACGATTTTTTTCCGTTAAGGTTAATTTGTTGCAAAAAGCCTCATGATAAATGCAAGATGGAATGTCTCGCCTAAAAAAAACAAAAATCATTTATAAACTGGTTTTTAAAGTGGTCTAAACATCAAAATTTTCAAAGCCGATTGTAGGAAAGCCGAATACATGCAAACAAAATGCTATAAAAGCGTTACTTGCGTTTGGGCCATAAAAGCCGGATCTTTTGCAATTTTCACCCTTTTTGTATTCGTTAAAATTTTTTTAGCACAATTGCTAGTAACTTTTGATAGCGTTGTCAGATCTTCAATCTTTTACAATTTTTCATCAAAATATTTGAGATCCGGCCTTAAAAAATGTATAAATAACACTTAAGGCTTTTCCCATTATTTTTTATGCCAATGTCGTTTACTCCTGAACACAAACTGGCACAGTTGCAACATGCACTCGTCCTAGCAACCGCCAAAACAACCATTCCTCATCATCAGCAACAGTCTCCCCCTTTTGGAGGGTTAAAATAACAACATTCCGCGAATTCCTACCAAGTTCAACCCAGGTCACCGGGTCGCTCACGGTTTCATTCCTTCGAAAGCAGTCCGCGCGAGAGCACCCAAATCCCACCATGGCGTCGAACCACCTGAAAAGCTACCTCCTGGAGGCGAACGCCAACCTGCGGCCGCTGTTCTACGAGATCGTGAAGCAGTGCGAGCGCCGGAACATCCGCTACGACAAGCAGCTGGTCACCTTTATCATGAACCTGGTCAGCTTGGATCCCAAGTTCGAGATCTACATGGAGACGCTGAGCGCGGACCGGCGGAACCACGACGACTTTGTCGAGGAGTGCGTGCGCATTTTGGGGGGTGAGTTGGCTGGAATGGGGTTGGTTTCTAAGGTTTTGATACAGGATTTTGAGGATTTCCAGAGGACCGTTCGCCAAGCTTGGTAACGCTGAAGATGCAGCTGTACTTTCTGGAGAACTTCTTCGATCGGGAAGATGTGGTTGAAAAGCATACGCGTAATCTTCAGAACAAGACCGCGTACCTGCTGAAGGAAATAACGGAGAACGATGTCATTACGAAGGACGAGCAGGACGACATCTTCAGCAAAATTATAGTGGATATCGTGCTCAATATGGGTCTGGGGAATCCCGACAACAAGGAGGTCATCAACGAAACGTTGAAGGCGTTGAACTCGGTCATGTCCCGCAGTGATAAGGCCAAGTTTGTTACTCTGGACAAGAAGGACCGGTTGATGGCGTTGAAGGACATCCGGGAGATTGTGTGTGGAATTAGGATCTTCAACAAACATGCTGGGAATTCAACCAACGGGATATCCGATCGTAAGTTGTTTCTTAACGAACCTTCGCATAGCACTACTTCAACCTTACAAACTTTTAGTCCCTCGTATCCTGGATCAATCCCACGAATCTACCAAGTCGATTCTCCAAATCACACTCTGTGAAATAATGGACAAGGTCAACCTGCTAACCAGCGCCCTCAACTCGTCAATTGCTTACGACCTACGTAACCGCACCATCGTTACCCTCCTTCCGGAGAACATTTCCGCTGAAGACCTAACCAACCTCAAAGATCTTCTCGTAATGTACCGTCAGCACGAAGTCTACACTCGCAAGCTACTGGACGAGCTTGCGCTGATCAAGTTCAACATCGACACCTGCAATCAGGAGTACAAGGCCAAACTGGTCAAGATCCACGAAGCGGTCCAGTACCGTACGGCGATCCCAACTGATCGAGTCTTTGTGAGCAAACTGAACCTTCCACACCAAAGAGGTCTTCAATTACAGAATTTTGATCTTCCAGCCAAAATTCTCCGAGCTGACGCGCATCTGGCTGCAGTTCCAGAACTACATCTACCTCCTCTCGGAAATCAACCAAATCAGCAACACGCTGACCAACCTGACCGAAAAGTGTCTCAGCTTCGACGATCTCGCGTACCGGCTGCTCGGCGAGTCCCAAGTGCAAACGGACTCGGACCGGCTCGGCAAAACCGCCGGCAAGCAGCTGATTCTGGACGCGGAGGAGCCGAGCTGCGAAATCGTGCCGTACTCGCTGGCGATGAAAGTAAATTCCTGGATTCGATGGTATTTGACGAAACGGGGTCACACATTTGCATATATACTGCAGGTGGAGCTGCTCAAGTTTTGCGTGTGGCACCTGACGGAGGCGGACGGCGTGCTGATGCCTGGCAACGTCGATATGGGCGTGTGTCAGTACCAGAAGGACTGCTACGCGTTCAACATTCCCGAGCCGGTGGTGTTCTTCGACGAGGATCCCGACAAGTAGGTTGCGAGAGGTTTATTGTAGCGTGAGTTTCATTATTGGAATGTGGCAAAATTTATTGGAGTCATTCAGCTAAATGTTTGCCATGAATTATTGAATAAAATTTGGTACAGTCATCCCACATATTCGGAAGACTCGCAATCTCGGAACACTTTTGTGATAATTTGTCAATGGCAGATCATATGCATCCTTTCTGTCGACCCTACTATTTTTAGGACCTTTATCTGGACATTCTCTTGCTATTTCACCAGCAAAAGTACTAGCAAAACACTGCACACTGATATTTTCACAGGTTATAAGACCATTCATAAAACATAACTAAGCTCGAGTTTCATTGGTTTCAGTGTGGAAAGTCATCATTTTGTATTAAATGTGTACTCCTGGAAGGTAATCAAAGTTTGTTTACATCCGTAAGAAAAAGGTGTTCCGAATTTCAAGGGTCATAATTTTCATTAGAAAATTGATATAAAACTTAAAAATGTACAATTGGTCGATACATCATTCGAAAGTTCACAAGAAAAGCTTTCACATAAAGGTAAATGCAAATCATTATGTTCAACTATCGATTTTCTATGATTTTTTTAAAGATTGGTCGATCTGTAAACCGTTCCGAATATGTGGGATGACTAAACCCCCGGTGATTAGTTGCTTTTTCGTTTGACACTTTTTAGTTTGTACCCCGTTGGTTGGTCAAAATCAAACTAAAAAGTGATGAACTGTCACTTTTTAAACGGCGCTCACGCACACTATCAAAACAAACGTTTGGTAGTGAGTGTGAGCTTCGTGTAAAAGGAGTGTCAAGCTAAAAAGTGACCCCTTTCGTTTGACAACAGTTGCTGTCAAACCTTCGGGGTTGAGCAAATTTGCCGAATGTTTTAGTCTTATTTTTTAATTGGCTGAATATTTGTGACAACTTTCTTTATGACCAAAGACATAGATAAAAAAAACTTGCTCATGCTTGGGAGTAGTGAATTCTGGTCACATTTTTCTGCAATTAGTTGTTCGAAGCATTTGTAGAGTTTGTGGAAGGTTTGCTCGCGAGTAGGGGAGTTTGGGGGTAATTTGGACACCCCTTTAAAAATCACATTTTCTTCGGTTATAAAGTGAAAACGGCAATATAGTGATAAGACTAGTACTAGTAATGGCCTAGGAGTATGGACAAACAAAAAAAAAAATTGAATAGGTTAAGTAGTTTTGGTTTCCAAAGGCCGGTTGGCACTGCCTTAAGTTCTAATATTTGAGGGTTGGGAAATAAGGTTTTGCAGGGATTATATGGCAAAAAAGTGAACAATTTTGGTTCAAGGGGGTTGCTTGGACGTTGCCTGAGATATGTAAGTATAAATGTTGTGCATTTTATCAATTTTTATCATCAAAAATTGCAATTTTTGATAGAACATGCTATGGGGGTAATTTGGACATGGCTTGTGGGGTAATTTGGACATACCTGAAAGTCTACCTGTCAGGCAAAAAAAAGTAACTTTCATGGTCGGTTGAGTTTTTAAAGGGATTTAATTAAATTTTTAATTTTAATTAAATTTTAAAAATATTTAAAATGTCAAAACACTCAAAAAGGAATGTAAGGAATGAGACTTTCACAAAACCCCTATTTTTTATTTAGATAATTTTTTTTTTTTTCAATATTTGAATGGATGAAAATCTGACTACTGCACATTTGGTGTTCAACTAGACTCTAATGTTGATTGTTTTTAATTAATTTCTTTGATATTTTTTATTTCTATGCTGGTTTACAATAATATTTAAATTTGAAGGACTACGGAATGTATAATAAAAAAAATGAATGGTTTCAGGTTAATAAATTTCAAATAAAGATTGATTTATATAAATCTAAACGATACCTTAATCACTAAAAACTAAACTTGTGCCTAATCCAGAATCAATGTTTAAATCATTACAGAATGAATGATTGAATTATGTATACTACACTGAACTATTTGTTATCTTCCTATTGAATTATAGTTCTATCACAAAATCATTACCAAAACCTTTGATGAAATATTATGAGCAAAATCACTTAAAAGTATAAAAAGCAATTCCAGCTCAAATTAGGAATTTTTGTGGTATTTTTGTACCCGACCCTCTTAGATTTCAATGAAACTTTTTAGACATGTTATCCTAGGCCTATATAAGCCATTTTTGTGTATATGGAGCCAGTTGCACTCGATAATGACATTTGCATCGCATCAAAAAGTGGTCAAAGACAAACTTGTAGGAAATAAGACGGGGTTTTTGAATAAATACACTGAAAGAAAAATACACGCCAATTTTATGAGATTTTTAAATTTTTAAGTTTAAAAGATAAATTTTAAGGTGATGTCACGATTTTTTACGCTCAAAATTTTTGTGAAAATAGCCTAAAATGTGACAAAAGACTCACGAAAAATGCAGGATGGTAAAAAAATATTCACGAGACTAAAAAATCAAGTCTGTCATATAGAAATTGCCAAAAACCACTAAAAACCCAATTTTTCAACATTTTTATTTTTAAAACCGTTGTATCTTCACAAGGATTAAACATAGGACAATGCTCAATATGGAGTTTTTTTTTTATGTAAAGTTGTCTGGGAAATCGATTCCCACTTCCGGTTTTTGAAAATTTTGACGTTTAGACCACTTTTCAAAAAAACAGTTTTAATAAATGATTTTTGTTTTTTTTTAGGAGAGACATACCATCCTGCATTTTTCGTGAGTCTTTTTGTCACATTTCAGGCTATTTTCACAAAAATTTTGAGCGAAAAAAAAATCGTGACATCACTTTAAAATTTAACTTTTAAACTTAAAAATTAAAAAATCTCATAAAATTGGCGTGTATTTTTCTTTCAGTGTATTTTTTTCAAAAAGCCAGTCTTATTTCCTACAAGTTTGTCTTTGACCACTTTTTGATACGATGCAACGGCTTAGAGATACAGCAATATTTAATTTACAAAATACAAAAATAATTAAAACCCTTACGCCCTTCCTAATGTCATTATCGAGTGCAACTGGCTCCATATACACAAAAATGGCTTATAGAGGCCTAGGATAACATGTCTAAAAAGTTTCATTGAAATCGGAGAGGGTCGGGTACAAAAGTACCACAAAAATTCCTGATTTGAGCTGGAATTGCTCTAAAGCAATTACAAAACCAGGTTGAAGGTTAAAAAACATGCTCAAAAATTCAAATGTTAAACTTATTCTTCAACATGTGTCCAAATTACCCCATGAAAGGTGTCCATATTACCCCACAAGTTATGTCCATATTACCCCACAAGGCATGTCCAAATTACCCCACAAGGCATGTCCAAATTACCCCACAAGGCATTTCCAAATTACCCCATAGGGGTGTTCATATTACCCCCACACAAAAATGTGGGGGTAATTTGGACACCTTTTAATTTTTGCGATAAAAATGGGGTTTTCATCAAAATTTATCGACATTTTTTGACATTTTTCCATAAAATATGGTCTCTTTTATCCTCTGGTGTCATCCACATTCCTTTAAAATACCCATACAGCCCGTGGCAGAGCTATTTCCTTAGGGTGTCCAAATTACCCCACACTCCCCTATTTTGTTACAAGACTAATCGATCAAAATATGACCAGGACCACCAAACGATCATCATTTGATCGCAATTGCCTATTTTTACCCAAGCCCTATTAAACATTATCATGTAAATGTGTAAATTCTAGTCAGAAATTTACCAACACATTCAAAGTATGTTTACATGGCAGCTGGACGTTTGTTTGCATCAGATTTCCTATCTCTTTCTAGCAAAAGTTTTTTGTCAGGCGACTTCTAGCTGGTGTCCGATATGTCAGCCAACATACTTTGCAGGGTTGTGACGGTTGTGACAGTTACAGCTCGATCATTGTTTGCATCAGGACACTGTGACGAGAAAGTCGTCATTTTTGGGTTAAATTATATTTTTTTCACTGGGCCTAAAAAGCCTCTTACGTATTTTGAGCAAGTAGGTAAAACGGGCTTGGTATTTTTAAAAATATTTTCCTGCTCCGTCCCTGCGAATAGAGCTGAACCAGCCTCCGGCTAAAAAGCTTTAGATCATGGGATAAACAAAACTCGCTACAAATGGGCCACACGCGTCTCGAACCGCAGTATTTCATGATAAAAGATACACTTTTATTGGTGGAACACCAAGGAAACGGACGAAACAATTTCTCAGAAACAACACTCAAACTCCAAAGCTCGAAAAATGGAGAATTTGTATGGAAATCCCTCCTTTTTTCTCAAAATTGGGAGTTTAGGTGATAATAACGTTGTAGAAATGTTACCGGGTGATTAGAATAAACCAAATCACTCAAAGTGTTTCAAGGTTGTTTTCATTCTTCGTTGCAAATGTGCTCATTGTATCGTAGCGAAAGCACAAAAACTGAAATTGTATTACTTAAATCTTATCTTATCATGTCTTTATCTCTAAAAGTTTGGATTCTTAATGTGTATATAAATTTATGTTCTAAAGTCATCCAAATTCATTCCTTTGAGATGGCTGAGTTGAAGACATTGTTGGCGCTGTTCGCTCTTTTGGTAGGAGTTCAAGTTCAAGTTTCATCAGTAGAATGCAGGTTCGAGTTTTACAAAACACCTGTGCAAAAGATGAATTAACCAAAAAAAATATTCTTATACTTCAGTAATAACCTAGCCGACCTACCGCAGTGTTGTGCCGATTCTCATTATCGGAAATCGGGCATCCAGATGATCCAACCTCAACCGGGCTTCGGTGAGTCGTTTAAAGTGTTCTGCGATCAGGACTACGAAGGAGGTGGTTGGACCGTCATCCAGAATCGCTACGATGGATCGGTTAACTTTTATCGGGGTTGGAAACAATACGAGGAAGGATTTGGCAGCATGGAGGGAGAGTTTTGGCTAGGACTGAAGAAGATCCACGAGCTAACATACTCGAAGAAGTACGAGCTGGTAGTTCTGATGGACGATTGGAATGGTTACCAGGCGGTGGCAAAATATAGTCGATTTTCGGTGGCAGGTCCGGAGGAGAAGTATACGTTGAAAAGTGTAGGAAATTACTCCGGAACTGCGGGAGATTCGCTGAATTATCAAGTAGGGATGAAGTTTTCTACCTTGGATGTGAAAAACGACATGGTTAAGGATGAGGCTTGTGCCGTTAAATATCAAGGGGCATGGTGGTATGATGCTTGTCACGAAAGGTAATGATTGTTTTAAGGATAATTAAAATTTGGTTGCAGCATTTTTTACATTTTCAGCAACCTTAATGGAGCTTATGTCAGAGGAACAGTAAAAAAACAGTTTCTGCTCGAACCTAAGAGTCCTAAGGCTTGAATGGAGAGAGCACCCAAACCATAATCAATTGTAAACAAAAATGTATGCTTTTCTCTCTTAAATTTGAAAAATCGGAATAAACGTATTAGGCCGTTGCTAATATTTTTTGAAGTTATGTCGGTTTGTGGAAGTGGGGTAAAACGAGCTTTGCAGTTTGAGGTCAAAATTTGCAACAGGACAATCCAACTTCTTGCTTATGCGGACGACATTGACATTATAGCGAGAGACCTAGAGACGGTGAAAAGGGTTTACACCGCCTTAAAGACGCAAGCAAGACGAATTGGATTGGCCATGAATACGACGAAAACAAAGTACATGAAAGGAGGGGCTCAAAGGACGTTGACCCCCAAGACTCACCCTTTAGCTGTGGATGGCGATGTGCTGGAGGAGGTGAGCGAATTCGTGTACTTGGGATCGCTGGTAACGGCCGACAACGACACCAGCTTAGAGATCCGAACTCGTATCCACTCCGCGAATCGTGCCTACTTTGGATTACGGAAAACCTTGACATCTGATCGAGTGCAACGCGCCACAAAGCTGACCCTGTACAAGACACTGATTAGACCGGTTGCCCTCTATGGCCATGAGACCTGGACGCTGCGGCAAGAGGACGAACGAGCCCTTGGAGTTTTCGAACGGAAGGTGCTGCGAACGATCTACGGTGGAGTACGTACAGCTCAGAACGAGTGGCGAAGACGCATGAACCACGAACTGCACGCGCTGCTGGGAGAACCGACCATCGTCACACTGGCGAGAATCGGGAGGCTCAGATGGGCCGGCCATGTCGCGAGGATGGACGAAGACCATCCTGTCAGGATGCTCTTTGACCGCGCGCGACCGGATGGCGGCACAGGCCGACGAGCAGGAGCACAGCGTGCACTGGGGAAATCAGATCGAGGCGGACCTAAGAAAGATCTGCAACCTAGGAGACTGGCGAGCTGCAGCCAAGAACCGAGCAACATGGAACAACCTTCTTGATACAGCACGGGCACCGCGTATGGTGTTCTAAGCTGATTGGTATGGTATGGTATGTATGGTCAAAAAAACATAAAAAATCTTAAAATTGCTCGCATTTTCGTAAAACTTCATCAATTCCAACTCTCTTAGATGCATTCGAAAGTTCTTTTAAAGCACATCAAAATGCGTCATAAAAATCCAGGATTGGTTTGATTTTTTCTCATAGATTTTGCAAATTGGTGTTAAAAAATGATTTTTTTAAAAGCTTAAAAACTATTTGCAACAGCCCTACAGCCTATGGAATGAACCTATTGGCCAAGCGCAGCTGCTCTCATAATTTTTGGGATTTTTTTATAACAAGCATTTTACAACATTAGTTTTTGCCCTGTAGGTAAAAAAACAGCACTTTTCGGTCTCAATTTTTACATATTCGGAATCCTCGAAAAATTTCACATTAGATTGAGATGTTGGAGTTATGAATTTGAATTAAAAAATAACTAAATAAAATATTTAATTAATAAAAAGATAAATTTAGTTTACCCTGTGATCAACACGTCAAATACTGTAAGAGCACGTCAAAGTAGACGAATACCTGTTTTACCCCTAATCCGACAAAATGTTAGAAAATATTTTAAATAATTCTAAATGGCAATTTATTCCAATCAAATTCAAAATTTTAACACCTCAAACTAACGTGAAATTTTCCGCGGATTTCGAATATGTAAAAATTGAGACCAAAAAGTGCCGTCTTTTTGGCCTACAGGCAGGGTTACCAGGTCTGAACAGAAAAAAATCTGGCAAAAAACTGGCAAAAACCTGGCAAGCCACTTTTCTCAAAGTAATGAGCGGAATAGTGTTCAAAAATGGTGTATTTTTACTTTTTATGCATTATAGCTTCACAAAATAAACATCATACGTCAATTCAACAAAGTCTGGAAGAAATAAAAAAATAAAATTTTACAAATTGCCGCTCAAAAAAACTGGCAATGCCAGATTTATCTGGCAACCTGGCATCCCTGCCTACAGGGTAAAAACTAACGTTGTAAAATGTTTCTTATAAAAAAAAATCGTAAAACTATGAGAAAAACTGTGATTGGCCAAAAAGTTAATACCTTAGGCGTACACTCAAACCCCGATGGTTTGACACCAACTGTTGTCAAACGAACGGGGTCACGTTTTAGTTTGACATCCCTTTTACACGGAGTTCACACACACTATCAAACGTTTGTTTTGATAGTGTGCGTGAGCGCCGTGTAAAAAGTGACAGTTCGTCATTTTTTAGTTTGACTTTGACCAACCAACGGGTTACAAACTAAAAAAGTGTCAAACGAAAAAGTGACCAACCACCGGGGGTTGAGTGTATAATAGTCCATGAAATTCCATAACTTTTGACCTACAGCAGTATGGTCTAGGGCAGCGTTTCTCAACCTTCTTCTAGGCTGGTACCCCCTGCCATGTAAATCAAGTAGGCCCGGTACCCCCGTTGAGAATCGCTGGTCTAGGGGTTAATCACTTCGAGTATACTGCATACGCGTATCATACGCACATAATATTCTCTTTGTCTGCATACCGGATTGACGATATAGACTCCATATTCGTCGCATATGAGGTTATATCTACCCAAATATCAGCGTGGATATCATACGCGCATAATACTCGCGCAGTATTCCTAGGTAGCATGCCGTATCGACTCCAATATTGGCTTCATATTGGTGCAGTATCAGAAGTGAATTGCCCTTTGAGTATGGTTGTTGGAGGCTGTTGCAAAAAGATATTGAGGTTTAAAAATAGTAGTTTATGCAACAAGTTGCAAAAAGAAGATTTTTTCAGCACGAGTCGTACATTTATCCAACGAGGTTCACCGAACTAGAACTAATCCTGGATGTTCATGGCGCATTTTGAAGTGCTTCAAAAGAACTTTCGAATGCATCTAAAAGAGTTGGAATTGATGAAGTTTTACGAAAATGCGAGCAATTTTAAGATTTTTTATGTTTTTTTGACCATACATACCATACCATACCAATCAGCTTAGAACACCATACGCGGTGCCCGTGCTGTATCAAGAAGGTTGTTCCATGTTGCTCGGTTCTTGGCTGCAGCTCGCCAGTCTCCTAGGTTGCAGATCTTTCTTAGGTCCGCCTCGATCTGATTTCCCCAGTGCACGCTGTGCTCCTGCTCGTCGGCCTGTGCCGCCATCCGGTCGCGCGCGGTCAAAGAGCATCCTGACAGGATGGTCTTCGTCCATCCTCGCGACATGGCCGGCCCATCTGAGCCTCCCGATTCTCGCCAGTGTGACGATGGTCGGTTCTCCCAGCAGCGCGTGCAGTTCGTGGTTCATGCGTCTTCGCCACTCGTTCTGAGCTGTACGTACTCCACCGTAGATCGTTCGCAGCACCTTCCGTTCGAAAACTCCAAGGGCTCGTTCGTCCTCTTGCCGCAGCGTCCAGGTCTCATGGCCATAGAGGGCAACCGGTCTAATCAGTGTCTTGTACAGGGTCAGCTTTGTGGCGCGTTGCACTCGATCAGATGTCAAGGTTTTCCGTAATCCAAAGTAGGCACGATTCGCGGAGTGGATACGAGTTCGGATCTCTAAGCTGGTGTCGTTGTCGGCCGTTACCAGCGATCCCAAGTACACGAATTCGCTCACCTCCTCCAGCACATCGCCATCCACAGCTAAAGGGGTGAGTCTTGGGGGGTCAACGTCCTTTGAGCCCCTCCCTTTCATGTACTTTGTTTTCGTCGTATTCATGGCCAATCCAATTCGTCTTGCTTGCGTCTTTAAGGCGGTGTAAACCCTTTTCACCGTCTCTAGGTCTCTCGCTATAATGTCAATGTCGTCCGCATAAGCAAGAAGTTGGATTGTCCTGTTGCAAATTTTGACCTCAAACTGCAAAGCTCGTTTTACCCCACTTCCACAAACCGACATAACTTCAAAAAATATTAGCAACGGCCTAATACGTTTATTCCGATTTTTCAAATTTAAGAGAGAAAAGCATACATTTTTGTTTACAATTGATTATGGTTTGGGTGCTCTCTCCATTCAAGCCTTAGGACTCTTAGGTTCGAGCAGAAACTTGCAATAGAGACCACAAAAGACCTGGGGGTCGTTAAAGTGAATGTTTTGATTTTATGTTGAGATTATGATAGTCTCCAGTCGACAGGTCCTAGAACTTTTCAAGTTGTCTCGACAGCAACATCAGATGTTTGCCTTTAGAATAATAATTTAACGGGAATTGTTTTGACAGCAGCATCCTATCAAATCGAAGAGGTCCAAGAATTTTTCAAGTATTGACAGAATTTTCCAAATGTATGTGGAGTAAAACCAGTACAGGTACTAGTCTCGATATAAGGACATCTGATCTGATTCGTTTATTTCATTTAATTTAGGTTAATGGCCTATCTACAATCACTTAGCTTAGAAAATTTCACTTAGCTTAGGAATTTGAATCAATGGAAATGAAGCCGAGCTTCTACAATGGAAAAGTAATCAAATTAGAAACTGACGTATGGTTTGAAAAATTTCAAAATCTACGGTAAGTTGACGTTTCAATATCAAAGGTAAACAAACAACTGCATAGCAACGTATATCAGCCCAGCAAAATTTCTAAGTTGATTGTGGATGACGGCCGTAAGTTGCGTACTTTCCTAAGTAACTACTTTACTTAGATGTTCTAAGCTAAGTGATTGTAGATAGCCCATAAGTAAGAATTAGTTGACAGCTCTGATCATCATTCGCGAGGTCTTCAGTCCATAATAGTAACCTCTGAAGGATTTCCAGCACATCATCGAGGCGAAATCTGTTACTGTTCCTCTGACATAAGCTCCATTAAGGTTGCTGAAAATGTAAAAAATGCAGCAACCAAATTTTAATTATCCTTAAAACAATCATTACCTTTCGTGACAAGCATCATACCACCATGCCCCTTGATATTTAACGGCACAAGCCTCATCCTTAACCATGTCGTTTTTCACATCCAAGGTAGAAAACTTCATCCCTACTTGATAATTCAGCGAATCTCCCGCAGTTCCGGAGTAATTTCCTACACTTTTCAACGTATACTTCTCCTCCGGACCTGCCACCGAAAATCGACTATATTTTGCCACCACCTCTTCCAGACTTTGTTGAATTGACGTATGATGTTTATTTTGTGAAGCTATAATGCATAAAAAGTAAAAATACACCATTTTTGAACACTATTCCGCTCATTACTTTGAGAAAAGTGGCTTGCCAGGTTTTTGCCAGTTTTTTTGCCAGATTTTTTCTGTTCAGACCTGGTAACCCTGCCTGTAGGCCAAAAAGACGGCACTTTTTGGTCTCAATTTTTACATATTCGAAATCCGCGGAAAATTTCACGTTAGTTTGAGGTGTTAAAATTTTGAATTTGATTGGAATAAATTGCCATTTAGAATTATTTAAAATATTTTCTAACATTTTGTCGGATTAGGGGTAAAACAGGTATTCGTCTACTTTGACGTGCTCTTACAGTATTTGACGTGTTGATCACAGGGTAAACTAAATTTATCTTTTTATTAATTAAATATTTTATTTAGTTATTTTTTAATTCAAATTCATAACTCCAACATCTCAATCTAATGTGAAATTTTTCGAGGATTCCGAATATGTAAAAATTGAGACCGAAAAGTGCTGTTTTTTGACCTACAGGGCAAAAACTAATGTTGTACAGTGGACTCTCTGGTTGTCAATATCCAAGGGACCGTCGAGGAAGAGAATCATCAGTTTACAGAACGATGCAAAATGAAGACTCGATTGAAAATATGTTTTCCTTGGTACCCATCTATGGGAGAGAATCATGACAACGTCCAGCAAACAAAAACAAACTAATGTCAAACACCCTTCAAAGCATCGTTTTGCAATGAAAAATGTCTATGCAAGCCATGAGATAGTGACAATATTGACAACCGGAAGAGATTTTTAAAGCAAACAGAATCCAAGGGACCGTCGAGGAAGAGATCCTTCAAGCAAGAGAAAATATCGAGGAATAAAGCCAATCGAAGTATGCAGTTTGAAGGGACTGAAGAATTCATCGATAGATGGAGCAATATTGATATCGAGAAGATCGACAGCCAGAGAGTCGACTGTAAAATGCTTGTTATAAAAAAATCCCAAAAATTATGAGAGCAGCTGCGCTTGGCCAATAGGTTCATTCCATAGGCTGTAGGGCTGTTGCAAATAGTTTTTATGCTTTTAAAAAAATCATTTTTTAACACCAATTTGCAAAATCTATGAGAAAAAATCAAACCAATCCTGGATTTTTATGACGCATTTTGATGTGCTTTAAAAGAACTTTCGAATGCATCTAAGAGAGTTGGAATTGATGAAGTTTTACGAAAATGCGAGCAATTTTTATATTTTTTATGTTTTTTGGACTGCAAAGTTCGTTTTACCCCACTTCCCGTTGACGTAGAGGGCTAATCTCATGTATAGACAAACAAACGCTGAAAGTTTCATCCAAATCGGTGTACCTCGATACGACCTCTAGAACAAACCGAACAGAATCTACGAATACTGCCTCTTAAAAAAAACATTTTTTTTTTTTGCTATCCCCAGGTACCTCTTCAAAATCGTCCAGCTAGCCCGGCGCAAGATCCAGCTCATCACCTTCCTGGAAATCTTCTACAAGGTACAAAACTCGTACAACTCCCAAAGCTCGGACGTGTTCCGCATCAAGGCCCCGATCACGTGCGAGCAGGAAGTGCAAACCGAACTGCACCCCGTCCCGTCCAACATTGACCGCCAGTACCGGTGGAACATCTGGGACCTGCGTCGCGAGGCGATTGAGCTGACAAACATGCGCATGAAACGCACCAGCTCCTGCCAGACTACGAAGGCCAAGCTGACGCAGGTTTACCCACCAAAGGTGCAGGGCACGCAAACGCGGGTAAGTCGCGGCACCGAAACCGAGGAGCGGAGACCGCGGCTCAAGAAGACGGAGACGCCTCCGGCACCGTCCCCGCTCGAGGTTTACTCGCTCACGGTGGAGAGCCTGAGCGCGTCGTCGACGCGGCGCTCGAAATAAATTTGATGTCATGATGAATTTTGCAAAATAAATGTAGAAGGTAGAGTTTCTTACCTGGAAGATTGCCGACCAAATTCCGAACAGTCCCTTGTGGCGATCTTTTTGACCTACGTTACTCTTGAGCACGTCCGTGAGTCGTAGAGGTTTCTTGAGCGAGCTGTGGAACTGCAACATTGAGAGACAGGCTCGCACGTCGTTGCCGGTTTTGTCTGCGAGCGCCAGCATTGAGGTCAAATCGGTGAGTATCTTCTCCTGCTTGGCGATGAGTAGCAATCTACGGGAGAAATGTGTTTGCTTATTTTGTTAGGCATAACAGTTCAAGTCTACGCACCTCTCCGCCAGTCGAGCCGACTCCGTGGGTGGGAAATTAACCACGAACGCCATTTGCCGCAGCTGACGCAACGCCGGCACGTACATGTCGTTGCAGATGCAGATGATTGGCCGCTTCAAGATAAACTTGTCCGCCTTTTCCCCTTTGGCGGTCTTTTTGGCTCCCTTCACGGGGACCGCTCCAGTTACAAACCGCAGTAGAAACTCGATCGTGGCCACGGGGGCGCCGTCGATTTCGTCCAGCACGATACAGTTTGGTCGGCCGTCCTGGTTGAGCACTGACTTCATCTGGGTTCCACCTTCCAGCGCCACCCGGAACGCTTCCGGGCTTCGGTCATCCGATGCGTTGACCTCACGCACCACATAGCCAGCATGTCGCGCGATGGTGTGGGCCAGCGTAGTCTTCCCCAAGCCAGGAGGGCCGCAGAGCAGGGCGATCTTCTGCGCGGGACGACCGTGCTCGTCCAGTTCGGTGTTAAGCGTTGAGCGACCTTTCTTCTTCCAACCTCCGGACTCGAAACGACCCGTTTTCTTGTTGAAGCTGTTGATCTGTTTAGTGTCCTTGGTTTGCTTGGGCTCGCGATTGAAGACGACCTTGTCCCACAGCTTCAGCCACTGCAGCAGACTTCGATTCGTGGTTTCATCTGAGAGCAGGTCGATGTATCGCTTGGGACGATACTTTTCTACCCACAAAACGGAGCCGTGATCAGGCACGACCACAACAGGAACCTCCGGGTTAGCCTCAATAGCTCGAACCGGCTCCTCGTAACGCTTTGCGATGATCTCCTTCGCCTCGTTCCAGATCCTCTCCTTGGCCTCCCCAAGCAACCCATTGTAACCGTCTTTGAAACAGTTAATCTCATTGATCTCCTTCGTTTCAAACTCCTCCGAATGAAACCGAACGTAAACCCGTTCCTTGTCGCTCCGCACAACGGTCGCAAACGGCCACTTGGGCAACGAATACGACAAATTCTGCATCTTGAACCGGTGCAGCGCCTCCACCCGAGCCAACCCACTCGACTTGGTCGGATTGACCACCGCCTGAAACTGCTTCCTCGCCTCCAAAATCTTCTCGATCAACTCCCTATCCAACTGCTCCTCCGTTTTACTCTTCTTCGTCGCACAATCCATCCCGCCAAAGTTGTACTCACTCCGGTCGTCCTCGATGTCCTGAATGTCCCCGAACAGCGCATCCAACCGGCGCTTCCTCGGATTCAACCCCATGTTCTGAATCTCCGCCAACGGATCCGCCGCAACCGATGACGACGCACCCGGAAACGGCGTCGATGCCATCCTCCCGTACTGCCCCTTGTCCGAGGGAGTGCCAAACAGCCGCTTGTGGGTGGTGCTGGCATTGCGCGGAATCTGCGACAGCGCCGGACTCCGCAGCGGACTGTCCTCGTTGATCTGCGACAGATGGGGACTATCCGGTGCGCGACCACCCTGCCGGCTGTAGTTCGAGAAGGACGTCGATGCGCGGGGTGGTTCCTGACGAGATGATGGCCCTGGAGTGGCCGGGGTCACTGCAATAAGTTTACGATTAGTCACTGTTGAAAATCTTGTTAGGCACAAAATCAGCACGTACTCTCCATTCCCATATCGTCCATTGCGTCGAGCTCATCGCCGTACTGCAGCTCGAATTCCTCCTCCTCCGTTGGGAACTGATCCATTTTGGTAGTTTTTCACTTATTTTCACGCACAAAACCTTCCTAAACACTTAAAAATTAACAACACGCAACTGAATGCAACGATCACTCCCCGCGGGAACGAACACCCACTCTGAGGCAAATAACATAAACATTTGACTGTCATGCCGTTTTCGCGCCCTTTTCTTCAGTTCATACTGCTTTTCGGGGTGAACTGCTGCAATCGCGACTAGCGACATCTCTTGGTAAATTGAAGAAACTACCTTTAACTGCATTCAGTCGATGTAATGCCCCCAGTGGGTATGCAACGTGCGATGTAACTTGCGTTTGAAAATGAATTCACATGATCGGACAACAGCTTGAAGGCTTTTTTGGCCCTTTTTGATCAGTATTATTTAAGTTCTTAATTTTATTTTTTTTAAATAATTTTAAATTAAAAGTAAAATGTTTACCTTGTGGAATACGAGAGCTTGCTTTTCTTTTGGCAATGAAAGTACAACTATTTATTATTGCGGTTCGATACGGCTTAAGAAAACTGTAACAGTGGTTGGTTTTCATTTTAAAATGAGCAAGAAAATATTGTAGATCATTTTGTATAAAATTGACACATCAACAAAAATAGAGTAAAGGAAAACAGCTGAAACTGTTGAGAAAATTTCCGATGTGAAAAACACCTTAGGGACAATCCATAAACCACGTGGGCAGCCTAGGGGGGGGGGGGGGGTATTTTTATGGAAATAGTCCACGATGGGGGGGGAGGTTGAGATTTCCAAAAAAGTGTCCACGTGGTATGTGGATGGTCCCTTAACCCTCTACAACCCAACCCGAGCTTTAAGCGTAGAACAAGATTGTCCGTTCGACGCAGTGGTGAACGCAGAACGCTGTGCCAGTTCGATTTTTCCAACAACTGTCAGTCGAACAATCTACAGGGGTTGCTTTGCTCAATGGTCGATGACTGGCAGGGTATGACGACAAGCGCAAAATTTTGCGTTTGCGTCCAGGTCTGACGGACAATCTTGTTCTTACCTTTACGGTACAAATATTTACAAGACTGAAAATCAAGTCTTTCATATAGAAATGGTTAAAACCCACAAAAATGGGCAAACCCCCTGTTTTTTCAACATTTTTATTTTTAAAACCACTGCATCATCACAAGGATTGAAAGAAATATACCTATACATAAATCCGTAGTAACAGTCTATCCCCCTCCTACTTGACGTGAACTGTCACTTGAGCAAAAGCGATAGACTGCTTCTTACAAACGCAGATTCGCCCTATTGAACTGTTACTAAATATTATAACAAGTCCGGGTACTTAGCCGAATGGTTAAGCGATCTGCCTTTCAAGCAGACGATCAGGGATCGAATCCCGCCCGGTCACCTCGTCACCGATTTTTCGGTGGCAACTTTGAACCCTCTGCTTCCTCTGGGAGCATCAGATACATCAGATCAGATTTGCGTGAAACTTTGTCCTGAGGGGTAACTTTTGTTCCTGATCACGAATCCGAGGTTTTTTGATATCTCGTGACGGAGGTGCGGAAAAAAGAGGTGTTTTCAATAATTTGCAGCCTGAAACGGTGATGAGATAGAAATTTGGTGTCAAAGGGACTTTTATGTAAAACTTTAAATAATAATCCTGCAAAGTTAGAATAAACACGAAATTTAAAAATGATTTTTTTTTATTCTAAATGAAAAAATGACCCGTCTGGGTCAATGTAGATTCGAAAAGGACATTAAATTTCCCTTAAAATGACATGCTCCAAAATTTTTTACAGTCGAGTAACGGAAAAAGGGAGAATTTTTGAAACTTTTTAAGTGTTTTTTTCGATGAAAAATACGTTTTGCCTTCCTCACCTCAATGAGGAAAGGCTATAAAATCACTCGAAAAATGAACTTCTTAATTCGACCTCGTAGACCCGACTTCACGTATACCTATCGACTCAGAATCAAATTCTGAACAAATGTCTGTGCGTGTGTCTGGATGTGAGTCCGTGCACCGAAAAATATGCACACGATTATCTCCGGACTGGTTGGACCGATTTGGACCGTTTTGGTCTCATTCGATCCGTCTTGGGGTCCTTCAAGACCCTAGTTAATATTATGAAGTTTAGAAAAGTACTTCAAAAGTTATGCTTAAAAAACGATTTTAGCTAAACTTCGGAAGATTGTAAAAAAGGTGGTTTTTGTAAGAAAACCCGTCATGATAAAAAAACGAAACTATTGGCACTACGCCCCCCGGGGCATGGCCTTCCTCTAACGTGGGATTTCTGCTCCAGCGCCTCTGACGAGACAGGAGAAACCGGGACCGACGTTTTACTTCACCATCCGATAGAAGCTCAGTGGATAAGGCGGGAATCGAACCCGCGTCTCATAGCATCATCGGGATCGGCAGCCGAAGCCGCTACCCCTGCGCCACGAGACCCACCCGTCATGATATATATTGTTAAAAACGTATTTGAAAGACCTTTCCAACGCGTTCAAAAGATTGAAAATCTGACAACCCAATCAAAGGTTAAGAGCACTTAAGTGTTATTTATATACTTTTTTTGGCCGGATCTCAAATATCTTGATGAAAAAGGTGTCCGGATCGATCATGCGACCCATAGTTGGATTGGTAACCAAAAGACCTTTCCAACGAGCACAAAAGATTGAAGATCTGATAACCCTATCAAAAGTTATAAGTACTTTAGTGTTTTTAATACACTTTTTTAGGCCGGATCTCAGATATTAATAATAATAAGTGTTATTTATACCCTTTTTTGATGCTGTGTAGTGTATTCACTTTATGAATGCGAGGAAGGCACCAACCACCTAAAGGTGGATTAAGTAACGTTTTTTTCGGAATTCTGAGTACGCCATTAAATCGGGCGTCTAATTTTACGTAAAAGTTCCTTTGACAGCAAATTTCTATCTCATCACCGTTTCAGGCTGCAAATTATTGAAAAACACCTATTTTTTCGCATGTTCAAAAACGGAAGGGGTCCCCTCCGTCACGAGATATCAAAAATGGACCTCGGATTCGTGATCAGGGACAAAAGTCGTCTTGCCATTTCATTAGGGCACATCACTTTTTTATACAAGAGTGTGTCCCTTTCACACCTTATGTAAACTGTCATTCGAGTGAAAGGGATACACTATTGTTTACAAAAGTTATGTGCCCTTTTGAAATGTTAGGCTCCAAGTTACCCCTTAGGACAAAGTTTTACGCAAATCGAAGAGGGGTTGAGGCAACTTTTCCCGATTTCGTGTGAGTTGGTAGAGAATTACCCATTTGAGTTTGTAAATTGTGCTTTTTTTCCACTTAAATTGTCGATGCGAGATAGGTATGTTTTGATCGTGGACTCGCTCTTAAAACTACTTATCGTTAAAACATCAGAGAGAAGTAACAACTTAAAATGATAACTTCAAATGATACATGAAAAGAAC
Source organism: Culex quinquefasciatus (assembly GCF_015732765.1). Taxonomy (NCBI): domain Eukaryota; kingdom Metazoa; phylum Arthropoda; class Insecta; order Diptera; family Culicidae; genus Culex; species Culex quinquefasciatus. The sequence goes on from NC_051862.1 coordinate 163,692,367, forward strand.
ATATTTAACTGTAATAAAACGTGTTTGGGCGCAAACTTTTTATCATATTTTCAAATTTATTTTTGTAAAAAGGAACTTTTGAAAAAAGTTAGCGGTTTACAATGCTTTCTTTGATATTTGAAACATTTTTGGTCAAATGTTTATCGTTTATCGAAAACGTAGATCTACACAGCGAAAAATCCGATCGTAAAATCGAATGCAAAAGCATGCACATCACCTTCGTCAAAAAAGACACAAAAAATTGCAACCGACGGGACTCAAAACCAGCACCAACAAATAAATTCTTCTCCTGCAATATTTTGGAGTTTTTTTTTTTTTCATTCTTTCAAACAAGAAATATTTGTAATGTTCGATCAGCAAATACTACGAAATTTTTGTTCTTATGTTATTCATTCGCCATTTTTTCCTTTGATCTTTTGTTATAAATTCAAAAAGGAAAAAAACTATTAATACGAAAATTCAGGGATGACAAAAAACAGACATTTCACAGAAAAAAATCATGGTAATATTACATCTGGGATGAGGTACATCTTTTATGTCAGAAAAAAATGTGTAATTTTACCTTTGAAAATGTGTAATTTAACCACTTTTCTGTTGTAATGTCGCTTTTTTAGTCTAAATTAGGGTAAAATTACATGATAAAAGAGGTAATATTTAACCTTCCAAAATTACACCTTCCAAATTTACACAACTTTTTACTGTGTACACAGCAAAAAATAATGTAAATTTGGAAGCTGTAATTTTGGAAGGTTGAATATTACCTCTTTTATGATGTAATTTTACCTCAATTTAGACTGAAAAAGTGGCATTACACCAGAAAAGAGGTAAAATTACACATTTCCAGAGGTAAAATTACACCTTTTTTCTTACATAAAAGATGTACCCCTTCCCAGATGTAATATTACCATGATTTTTATTTTTTGTGTAGATAACGGTTTAACGGAAACGGCGTAAAACTTACAGCAAATTAATTACTTGGCATGGTATAACACTGACTATTTTTTATTGGGTGGGCTAAATTAACCAGAAAGGAACATTCAAAAATATGTATACACACTTCCTTGGATGGCCCACCTCTTACCCATACACAGTTTTTGTAGCATGGAAGGTTTATGAGCAGATATCTTTCGATAATTCTTCGTTCGTGTTTAGAGAGTACCTGTAATCTTACTCCACTTCCGTGTATGCCCATCCATATCTCTATTTTCTCATCTCAAGGCGCTCTTACAAATCCTATGTTGAGTCTTTTTTACACCCAGAACTGGGTATCGGCATACGAGAGGATAAAGAGCACGATTCGGTAGTAAAATGGTACTGTGTGCTGACGGAGAGGATAAATCCCGAAATTACCGAGAGTACTTTACTCATGGTTCATCTTCAAGCAAAGTTCATCTATCAAAAAAAAAAGTACCGGTACCGAGACTCGATCCCAAGACCTTCGTCATATTGAACCGTGCCTTTGCCGTATGGGCCATCTTGGTTCGGTAACTAAACGGCGGTCATTTGTCCATATAAGCCACTCAATAGGATGAACTGTTCCAATGAACGAATGAACACGCGAGAGGACTATACTCTCGCAAAATAGCACTTTCCTCACGTTTCTTTTCGTGAGGACTATCCCCTCGTTCTTTAACTTTGGGTGTATCAATCAGATTGCAGCAATTATTTATCCATTTAGGGTTTTGGAACCATTTGCTATTCCACACGCATATGAGCACATAGGGTTAAACCGCGCCCAGGTTCGCGTTACTTTTGATCAGATTTATCATATGCGGCCCAGAGTGATTCCATGCAAATGCGTACCGATAATGAAGATGGCCGACCGTCATAACGTGCTCTTCGTCACAGTACCATCGTGGGTCACTCTACTCCAACGGCCGTTGCCGTACAAACTCCTTGCAGCTCCGTTTAAACTCGTTTACATTGCTCGAAAATTTTGCAGCCTCCGGAAGTTGGTTATAAAGCTTAAATCCTTTGTAGAATAGCGAGTTCTGCGTGCATGCCTTTTTCCAATTCTGCAACCTGAGATCGTCAGCTCCTCTAGTGTCATGCTCATGGATATCCCTTCCGCATACCATGGCTTCCGTCAAGTATTGTGGTGCCATCCTTTCCTTCATACGAAAAACAAAAACAAGGGTGTTGTACTCAATTCGTTGCTTCACCGACATCCACTGCAAACATTCGAGCATGCTCCGTCGTGGCGTCAATCGATCACATCTAAGGATGAGCCGCATGATCTTACTCTGTAGAACTTGCATTCTTTTGAGTTGCCACTTCGAAAAAATCATGTAATTTTCTGTCGATTCAATGCACATAACTGGAGCGTCAAATAAGACGTAAGATTGTGTCTGATTTGAATATTACACGAACCACACAATCAACTGAGGTCGTGTAAAATTACATTTAATGTAATTCTTGTGGGAAAATGTTCTTATTGGAATTTGTTGATTCTTACGACATGAAAGAAAACAGGTTAATATTCGAATTTATCGATGTTTTTATTGAACTTAGCCATAATTATATTTCACTCATCACAATAATTGAATCATTTATTACTTTGAGTCACAACACTTTTGTTTTTCCTTTTTATTTTGATCACTGAAATCCCCGCAAGGTCAGGTGTGGTTCCGTCTTCAAATTTCCGACGATTCCCCGGAGGTCCAATTCCACTCAGTTCTCTCGTGCCACTTTTTGTCCTCACCTAGCTAATTTCATCATAACAGGTCTTGAACATCATTAGGAAAATAAACAATATTAAAATTTAGTAAAATATTTCGGAAAAAAATACAAACACACAAAAAGTTTTTGGCCTTATAGTTTGTTCTGTTTGTAAATATAAACTAAATGAACTGAAATTATATTGGGAAACTTGTGATATTACTGTACACAAATATGCGTAATAATAATTCCTTTGTGGACCATCATTCAGTGAGGTACTCCTGGATTTTAGCTCCTGAAAAGTGCTTAAAAAGTGCAAAAATGCCTCAGGGCTAGAGCGTCCAATTTCCCGGGGTTACAAAATTCCCGGGAAACGGGAAATTTTCAACAAATTTCCCGGGAAATCCCGGGAATTCCCGGGAAATTCTAAATTAATCGAAAATTGTTCTGATCCTGGTTTTGGTCAATATTTTGCAACAAAATAGTATTAAATAGCAATTCTAATGGTCAGAGTAAGTGTAAGGTTCACTTAATGCCTTGTCTGCTTGTAAAAAAAAACATACAACTTCAGGAAAATATATAAATTTTCTAAATTCGTTCGCTCAAAATATAATGATTAGTATTTTGTATTGATAAGAAATAACCACTGGTATATGTTTTTCATGGCAAATACTTTATTCAGAATAAACCTTACTGGATTAATCTCATGAATAAATATATAAGCATTGAATTTACCTTAAAAATCTGCTATTCACTCGAAATACCATTTTTATGTAATTATAACTTCCAGTTTTCAAATGTTTGGAGCGAGTATTTGAAATATGTTTACATTTTTTGAAGTAGTTTTTAATGATATTTTTAATGATTCGGCCTAATAAAAGACTTCGGTAAAAAGAATTTTCATAGAAAAAAAAAGTTGTTTAGTAGTTTCAGATTTAAACTTTACGCCCTTGGTACGCTAAAAAATGAGTTCGCGTAAACGTGAACAGAGCTCATGCCAACGGGAACCAGGAAGAAAACTATTCAACTTTTATAGTGCATTGCACCATGAAAGTGAACAGTTTTCTTCCTGGTTCCCGTTGGCATGAGCTCTGTTCACGTTTACGCGAACTAATTTTTTTGAGTGTAGCTCAAGTGCTCTATAAATTTTAAACTTTTGACTGTAATTTCTCGAATACTTTTGAACAAATTAACCTAATAATTTGGTAATGGGAAACAAAACAAACAAAATCAATTTTGATCTTGGCGGGAAGAGTTACCTTATTTTCAAATGATATAACAAGAATTTTTGCTTAAAAAGCTTACCAAAATTTTAATAGTTTATTTTTAACATCGTAAGTTTATTCATAATATCGTACAAGATCTATACCTAGTTGTGAATGCTTCAGAAATTATTATCATCTGAAATAAATCTTGACATAAAATTTTTAGACGAACTGATAAGTTCAATAAGAACAGTAAATTGAATTTATTAAAATAAGTTTTTTTATTTAGATTTTTTTTTTGCAAGTTTAAAAAATGTACCAGAAAGTTGAGAAAATGTATACTTCCGCTTGAATTTCGGGAATTCCCGGGAAATTTACAAATTTCCCGGGAAACGGGAAATATTTTTTTTCGGGAAATCCCGGGAATTCCCGGGAATTTTTTTCCCGGGACGGGAAATTGGACGCTCTACTCAGGGCAAGAAAAAGAGGCGGTCCTCACCAGCAGGATCGGCAGATTTGAAGAAGCTAAAGAATGCCGAAGCGCTACCTGCAAAGACAGGCAGTTTGAGCAAGGACGCTCAAAAATTGTCTGGAAACCAGTTCGCTACCATAGACTAATTATTAGTCTATGTCGCTACTCTCCTGTGGACGTGAGCGAGAAGGAAGAATTTGAACGACGGGAAAAGTTGCCACCCATTTTTGTGAAAACATCGTCATCGGACTCGGTGCGAAAGTGGCTGACCGGATTTATCAAATCTGGTGCTTTACGAGCTTCCATTCGCTTGTGTGCTGATGGACTCAAAATTCTGCTACCTACCAGGAAGGATTACAACTACGTTCGGGATTTCCTGAACAACACCAAGATTGAATACTACAGCCATGACGATCCAGGTAAACGCCCCATGAAACCGGTCCTCCGAGGCCTGTACGACATGGATGTGAGTGTGCTGAAAGAAGAGCTCAAAACACTTCAGTTGAACGTGATCGAAGTCTTCAAGATGACGAGACACAACAAGGACATCAAGTATCGTGATCAACTGTACCTGGTTCATCTCGAGAAAGGATCGACAACGCCGTCTGAGCTGAAAGCAGTTCGGGCAATTTTCAACATCATCGTGACTTGGGAACGTTATCGCCCAGTGCACCGTGACGTGACACAGTGTTCAAATTGCTTGCAGTTTGGACATGGTGGAAGGAACTGTTTCATCAAGAGTCGTTGTGCAACCTGCGGAGGTGAGCACAACACACAAGCTTGCGAAACAATCAACGAGAACATCGAAGCGAAATGCTTCAATTGCGGCGGCGACCATTCTACCAAGAATCGAAGCTGCCCAAAACGAGCTGAGTTTGTGAAAATTCGGCAGCAAGCGACGACGAGGCACCAACCAAATCGTCGCCAAACACCACCAGCATACACGGACGTCCTGCTGGATTTTCCTGCTTTGGCGTCACCTGGAGCGGGATCTGTTCGAGTGGTTCCAAATCTGCAGCCATTGCCGTTGAATCAGCGGCAAAGAGTTGCAGAGAATACAACACCTCCAGGCTTCAGTCAGCAACCGAGGGAAAACCAACCAGCATCAACGGATGAAGGCAGTAGTGACCTGTTTTCACTACAAGAACTTCTGAACATTTTCATCGAGATGACAACAACTCTGCGTGGGTGCAAAACTCGCCAGGAACAAGTAAGAACTCTTGGAGCATTCATCTTAAAATACAGTTCGTAGTTTACTCGTTCTAGTGATTTTGAATATTTCAATGGATTTTTTTTTTAGTTTTAGGTTAGGATTAGTTGTTAAAGTGATTTTTTTTTCTTTTTTACCCAAATGTATTCAATTCAATGCAATAATGTAAAACAATTTGAAGCAAATAAATAAAAAAACGAAGCAAATAATAATAAAACGAAAAATAAAACAAAGATGAAGAGCCTTAGGCCATACCACTTATCATGTAAAAGAAATGTAATTATTATAAGAATGTTCAATAAAGACATATTTAATTTTAATTTCAAAATATGCGTAATAAAACTATCGAAAGCATTTCCGGATTTTTCTTTCGCATTCGGTGCGCTACCACGCCAGCATACCCAGTAAAAAAAAAACAAGAACACCGTCGTCGTAAAGTTGACTAAATCAAGATTTTATTGCATTTTTATTATTCAATTTACATACACGTTCGCTACGCGGGGGGAGACATTATTTATATTTATATATTAAAAACAGCTTGATTTTTATTACTCATCTAAAGCAAAGTGTTATAAGTATAGTAGGACACATTTTCTGATTATAAAATGTTGTTACACGAGTTGATGGCACAATTGGGAATACATAAATTAACGCTAAGAGCTACTTTTACAGAACAAAAAAAACACTTGTTAATACTTGCAGTTCATTACTTAGCTGTAGTACACAGTACATTTTCCGCAAAACTTATTATAATTATTTACAAATTTGCGGCCGACGTGTCTCGTGAGTGATGAGCTAATAGTTAAACTGCCAAGCTAACAGGACATTAATATTTTGACGCTGGCCAGCAACAAAAAAACTGGCTTGTTAATTAGGAACATGCCTCGTTGAAAGAAAAGCCCCTCGATTGTTATACACAATCGACCCCAGCATATTTAGGCAAACTGCAGCCGTCGACCCCCGAAAAAAAAAGAAAGACCCGGCCAAAACTGCGCAAACTTTCGTAACATTCGCTAAAGACACGTGATAATTATCGTGTACACACAGCAGGACCAGGTCGAGCAGGTCGTTCGGTTTTGGTCAGCAGCAATGCAGCGCGCGTCCGTTTCAAGAAACTCAACTAGGGCTAAATTACAGGTTTGCGCAGACTTGCTAACTATACGACCGGCTCGCGGTGAAGAGCCCTCGGCTTGGAGTCAGGTTTTGGTCATCGCGGGCCAAAATCTCCGAAGGTGGAGTGAAAGAGGCTGCACACGATCGCAGATATTTTACGCGTTAAATTTCGTTCTAAAACAAACAAAATTCTTCGCATCTTTCTCGAGATATTGGAACTCGGCAAGTCTCAACTGGCAACGCCGACTTTTACATACACGTGGTTCCCATTAAGGTTAGGTACCGAAAGGATCTTGATGATGAGGACGCCTTCGACGTCGAGGTGTACAACTTTACGACCTGGTTCTTTTGCATGAGGGTAGGAGCCCTTTGGCGGATCCAATTATTGTTATTCTCATACGATCGGATTGGGTGAGAGATCGTTTACATTTCAGCGCTTGTTTTCTCCTCGCAACAGTCGTTTTTTTTTTTTTGCTTTAAATTATAACTTTCAGCTGTGGTGCAGTTTAGCGTGGCCTTCGCACACTCCCAGTGCAGTGCGGTTATCGTGACTCGAGGTCTTTCTTGTATGTAAGACTACATATTTGTAGTTGCGCTGAATAAAATTGGCAGGGAGATTGCTATTGTGTTCAGTTGGGTTTGGGAGAGCAAATTTCTTAAGATTTTATGTTTTTGATAAAATTATTTTGGATATAATGTGAATAAAGATCAATTTACTTTTAAAGGTCTACAATTAAGTGTATCGCTTTTTTTTTAAATATTGATAATGATAATGATAACATATTACGCTTCGATCTCCAGTTAACCAAGAATTATTTTGGATTCAACCAGTATGTATATCAAATCTTTTCAGTTTTTCATATTTGTGCGAACGACTTAAAAGGTTATTAAAACTTCAGGCAGCAACATAATCCCTTTATTTTCATATTTTTCATGGAAATGCAACTAACTTCATTCGCAAAATATTTGAAATTCAAATAAACTAGCCAAAAAAACTAATAAAACAGCAATTCCCCACGATTTTTTTGGGGTTCCTTGGCCGAAATAATAAGACCCGTATTTTTTTTTGTTTGGCCATTAGGGTGACCTACGCCGTGTTAGGGTGGTCCGAAAATGGCATCATAAATCATAACTCCGCACCATTTCAACCGAGTTTAGCTGTCTTGAGCGCAAACGAAAGGGTATTAGATAGACTATTAAGGAAAAATAGTTGAAAGTTTCAAATATTTAGCCTAACATTTGAAAACTTAAAATGCGCTAATGAAGGTCTCGGGGCCAAAGAGCCTATGTCTGAAAATATTTTTATCAGTTTACTAGGAAAATTTTTCATAATATATCAAAAAATTGTAAAGTTATGTTTTCAATATTCTGAGATAAGATTTTTTGAAAATAAAAACCGCGTTTTTCGACGCGCCGCGCGATAAAAAAAGGTAAAAGACGAAAATTGTAAAAACACGACTTATTAGTAATGATTAGTAATTAGTATTACACTGAAACTGCGATAACTTAAAAATTTCAGCGATGACATATACATGTTAAGGTACCAAAAGTTGCGTATTTCGAAAATTTTGGTACCCTAACATTTTTTGCCGTTTTCGACACTTTCCAGTTTTTGCATCGAAAAATCCAGTTTTTTTTTTTTCAAAAATCGTATCTCGGAATTTTGAAAACATAACTTCTCAATTTTTGATATGTTTTGTAAATTTTTCCGAGGAATCTTGTCAAAATATTTTCAGACATAAGCTCTTTGGTCCCAAGACCTTCAAATGAAGATTTTAAGTTTTCATTAGATCTTTTTAAATGTTAGGTTAAATATTTGAAACTTTTAACTATTTTTTCTTAAAAGCCTGTCTAATAACCTTTCGTTTGTGCTCAAGACAGCTAAAATCGGTTGAAATGGTGCGGAGTTATGATTTTTTTAATAATGTGGTTTTTGCAAAAATCGACGAAAATTGCCATTTTTCGGACCACCCTAACACGGCGTAGGTCACCCTAATTACCAAACAAGGAACCCCCACAAAAAAATGAGCCCGATCGGAGAACTTTTTTTTCGAATCATGCTGTTTTCGTGGGGAATTGCTGAATAATAAAACGCTTAGCAAAGATTTGAAATCGGTCTGTTTGATCTTGAAAAGTTAGATTATAAAAAAGTTTTGTATTAAAGTTAACCATTGTAACCCGACCATCAATCGAATAATTTTATTCAATTCACTCAGATTTGCCATAATTGTAAATAAATTGCTCAAAAACATTTCCTGGTTGTGGAGCATGACTCTAACTATTCAGAAAATAATAATACGGTCCATACTCGATTATCCGAAGGCCTTGGAAAAACTTCACTTCGGATAATCGAAAGACGAAAAAAAGATTTTTTTTTCGATGTCTTATTTTTAATTGTTAAGCTCGAAAATGACCCCAAATGTATTCTAAAATGATTTATAATTTTTATATCCAAGATGGCGGCCAAAACGGCGGGGTTCAAATACTGAAAAAAACTGTATTTTTTATGCTAAAAGGCAACTAACAACTCAAATTGGACTGAAATGAGATCACAGAACTCGAATTAAATGTTTAAAGTTATAAAATAAAACAACAACATTTTTTTTGTTCGTGATGCAATTATCCGAATTCTCATACAAACCTTCGGACAATCGAAACTTCGGATAATCCAGGCTTCAGATAATCGAGTCTGGACTGTAAATGCAAGAAGTTTCAAAAGATTTTTTTTTTTTTGCAATTCCGTCGTGAAACTACTTACTTTTCCTGTCATTCTTGAACGACGAAATAGCCTACTTTTCTGTACCAAAAATAACAGAATCGAATAGCAACACTTTTCAAAATAAATGCTGAAAAGTTCTACTTTTCAGCACTCAAATGGGTGCTGAAAAGTTGAACTTTTCAGCACTTGTTTCGAAAAGTAACACTTTTTAACATTTTTTAAATTTAAACGATTTTATGACAAAATACATGAAAAATTGACTTAAAATTTCACTCAGTGTGTGTTTTTTGGAATTGCAAAAAATGTTGTATGGAACTCGTTGCAAAACTTGATTTTTTCAGCACTCTTCGTATTTATCCAACTCGGTGAACCTCGTTGGATAAATGTACGACTCGTGCTGAAAAAATCCTCTTTTTGCAACTTGTTGCATAAACAACTATTTCAGCAATTGTACATTTATCTAACCTTTCAGAATCATACACTTATGACTAACGGGATTCGCCGAGTTGGATAAAAACGACGAGTGCTAAAGAACAAACAAACTTTTTTTTTAATTTCGAAAAACAACCTATGAATAGAACCTGTACTAAAAAGTATTACTCTTCAATACAAGTGCTAAAAAGTCAAAGCACCCATTTCAGTACTGAAAAGTAGAACTTTTCAGCCCTTGTATTGAAAAATATTTGTTTTAGATTTAACTTTTATTTTTGGTAAAGAAAAGTAGGTCGATTCATCGTTCTAGAATGTAAGAATGACAGATTAAAAATTCTCTTCATTTTTTTTGTTGGACATTGTAAATTTGACTGACAGATGCTTTTTAACAGGATTGCAAACAATGCAAAAAAAAAAAAACATGTAAAGTATGCAAATAAAAGGTTGCATGTTACAATTTAAAAAAATGGGTCCTATTCTTGACATTCTTCTAATGAAAATGCTTTAAGCTATAAAATATTTTTGAATCATGTTTTATTAACTTGAAGCCTCAGAAATTTAAAAAAAAAAACAGAGTCCACGTGGTTTATGGATGGCTTCTTTATGTAGCATAGTCCAAACTCGATTATCCGAAATTTGGATTATCCGAAGGATGCAACGGATCTTCGGATAACTCAATCATGGGGGTCATATTGAAGCTCAACAAACCATTTTTTCGGGATTCGCTTATATGAATTGAAATATTTCCGAGGATTTGGATAATCGAGTCTGGACTATATTACAATCTTTTTAAAGCTTTAAACCTTTGCATTTGGATAAAAAATATACTTATTTTAAAGTTTTGTGCCTGTTTTTAATGAAACTAATTTTAAATTTTAAAAATACTGTGCCAAAAATGATTTAATCAGCTGTTTTGATTCACCACACATGAGGATTTTAAATGTAGTTCTTTGTAAGAAATGTTTTTTCAAGCTGAAAAAACTTTATTACCTCAAATAGCCAAGATAGATCCAAAATATGGTAGTGTTGGTGACAATGTCTCACATTCAAGAGATCAGCAAATAAAACCGTCATTGATATGTAGATCGTATGCAATTTTGCATTATTTTACATGCAACCACGACAAAAAGCGGTGTGCATTTTCGCGCGCAACCCACCCTTTCATTACGATATGCTTACTCGTTATGTTGCACATGTGCACTCCCCGAAGCCCTCCCAAAACCAACTCGTCGCCTCCACCGCCGCCGCCACCGTTCAGCGTAGTTAAAGTTTTATTTATTTATTTACCAACATTATCGTAAAAATTTTAATCATAAATTATTGTTATGGTTCCGTCACATCGCTCGCTCGCTCGCACCCGTCGAAGAGAGGAGCGCAAAAATCCAATCAAAAATCGATTATATTCGAGAAATGCGCGTCTCCCAACGCGCGCAGAAGGGGCTTTCAACACGCTGCTGCCAATACTGGCCTCAAACGAGACACCCATCACACACGCAGAAATGGCCAGGCCGAAGTGACCGACGAGGTGCCGTATATTTCTTATTTTATCTTGCTTTTACAAGCTTTCTCATCTCTTCTTCCACACCATTTTTGGCGTAATCGGTTCGACGCGATCGCCGACGCCGCCGCCACCATCGCGCAAGTTATGGCCGGTAAGGTACCCGAAGTACCTTATTGAGCGGATCATGAAACAATTGGGATCTCGTCTCCACGAAACTATACGACGTCGCGGAATTTACTTGCGATCGCCGAAAATTTTCTCCACCATCGAGTCGTTTAACAGCTCCTCACGCCATGGCCAATTTACGACCCGCACAACGACCGGTTGACGACTTGTCTTCACGTCATCCTTGTCCGTCCTGGTCAATTTGGAGGGAGAGATACCACTCGGCATGTAAATTATTCATTCCGTTACCGCGGTTAAGACCTTGTTTTCTGGAGTTCTTCTTCTCATCTTAAAAAAAAGCTCACGAGACGCGTCGTTTCGTCGCTCTGCAAGTTGTTGTGTATCCTTTTCCAGCAACGTATAATTAAACTTTCCTTAAGTATCAATCATCGGCCAGGGGTAACCACTTCGTTACACCCCTCACGAAATACATCGTCGTTTCGGGCTAGCCTACATCCACTGCTGTTATGTACAGCGACACGATCCACGAAGAAAAAACACATAAAATATCCAAATAAAATAATTTAAACTTGATTTTTGCCTTAAACTTAATATCACATTGCACGTCAACGCGGACCGTGCTTTCATCGATTCCCTGTTTTGGCTCCCTTTCCTTCGACAATTTACACAACCTTTAACAGCCTGAACCCCCTCAAAGCACCGTCTCGTTCCCCGTCAGGCTCATCGTTTGCGAGGACGCCTTGTAGGTGCGCGGCTTCCGGTTGATGTGCGAGTGCGACGGGTACTTGCGGGCGTGCCGCGGCGGAACCTTCCCGATCGACACCGACACGAGCGAGTTCTGCGGGCACACCATCTGGTACGAGGCGGCCGAGTACGGCGAGCCGCTGAACTTGCAGTTGGCGGCGTTCGGCGCCTTGTACACCTGGTTGTTGATCTTGCTGCGGCACAGCCCGGCTATCCGGGGACCGACGGCCCACGCCGAAGCGAGCACGCCCACCAGCAGCTCGATGACGGCGCGCAGAATAAACGGCCAAATCGGTGCCTTGCCGGAAGATGCCAGCTCCAGCGAGGGATGCGGCACGTTCAGCCAATTCTCCCGATAGGCGAACTCGTAGAACATGATCACCAGCAGCAGGAAGCTGGGCACCGAGTAGATGAACAGGAACTTGCCCATGCCGTTGATGTGGACCGGCAGGTTGTTGACGAGCAGGGCCGACGAGGAGCGCTTGCGGAGGTACGCCGTGAACAGGTAGCCCGAGCCGATGACCCAGTAGGTTAGTAGGGGGACGACCACGAAGCCGAGCAGGGCGCGGTCCGATTGGTTGCCGATGAAGCAGGATCCTGGAAAGAAGAGAAAAAAATATGAACGTAAAATTCATGCTTGATTCGCTGAATAACTAAGAAATAAGTGAACATTCAAACATTTGCAATTACATAAGCTAAATGTCTAAGTCGTGTTTTTTAATTATAATAAGTCTTACTTTATGACATCCGGTATAAAACGAAATAAGAGCGAGTTTTGGCGCTATAACCATGGCAAATAGTGTCCCGGGCCTTTGCGGAAATACAATGTCCCACCCCTGAGAGTCCTGGAGTACCAAAACTTCTAAGCATGGTGCTTCCAAAGATTTATTGCTCTAACAGGAACGTGTGCGGGGGATCCCCACGTTTCTTCATCCCCTGTAGATTCAGAAATGTGTTGTTGTTTGAACATTCGTGCTCAAACTTAATCCACTTCAACGAATCATCCTTGCGGTAAAGTTTACGCAGTTGGCCTGGCCATTAAAAGGAATAGAAGGAGTGATCCAAAAGACAAGACAAATTTGCTAGGAAAAAAATGGACAGTCTATATTTCTGTTTGATTTCAAGTCTTTGACAAAGCTTGATTGATTACACAGCAAAAAATCCGATGGTAAAATCGCATGCAAAAGCATAGGGACGTGGCGTTACATCGTGTTGCCACCTGGTTTTTTGAGGTGCAAGAGTGGAAAAGTGCTGAGTCATCGTCTAAAAATAGACGGCGTCCTATCTCGCCCAGCAAAATTAAGTCGATAAAGTAGTCGGTTTCGATGAGAAAAAGTGGAAAACGTGGTCTAAAAATAGCGACGCCATCCCCCTATGCACATCACCTTCGTCAAAATAAACCCTTAATATTACACACTGCATGTAAAATTTTTTCAAACACAAAAAAAGTAGCAACCGACGCGATTCATACCCAGCACCAACAGTAAGGACTGGCGCCTTAGCCCACTCGGCCATCAGACCGACGAAGAACTGTTAAGATAAACGCATATATGAGCTTGACATTTCGGTCAAGTAGGTTTCCCATAGGGACGTGGCGTTACATCGTGCTGCCACCTGGTTTTTTGAGGTGCAAGAGTGGAAAAGTGCTGAGTCATCGTCTAAAAATAGACGGCGTCCTATCTCGCCCAGCAAAATTAAGTCGATAAAGTAGTCGGTTTCGATGAGAAAAAGTGGGAAACGTGGTCTAAAAATAGCGACGCCATCCCCCTATACTGATGGGCTACATATTTCAGGGTGTGAAATTACATAAAATTGCATAAAATAATGCAATATTTATTTTACACCCAGGCGTTTTACACGCAGCTGAATTACTACTTTTTTACACCCAAAGGAAAAATATATCTCAAAATCTGTAACAGTGGATTTGCTGCAGAAAATGTTATATTTTATTACATTTTTTGCAGCAAGCCCATAGATCATTTTTTCCCGCGTTTAAACACGTCAGCGATCTGCAGTTCTCACCAACACATATAATGATGGCGCGTCCCCGAGCAACACTCCAGAGAGAACATTATGTTTGCGCTCTGTCCCTCATCATTCATCAAGCGTCCATGGCGCGGTAGTAGCGTGTCGGATCAGCATCCTAGAAGATGATGGTTCAATCCTCGTTCTGTTAACATTTTTTTTCTGCAATGCAATCAATCTGCCGTCGGTAATGTCGATAATTGTCGGTAACGGGCAAAAATGTCATACCCCTATATCGCAAAAAATGCATGAGGACAGTTTTCATGCAGATTCTGATATACTTTCATGCCGCCGTGTATCACAATCATGCGACCGCCGGTTGGGTGTAGGTGTGTACGATTACAACTATTCAAATAAAAATTAAAAGACTCTTAAAAATGGTCCAATTTTAAAATAAAATTTCCAAAAATTGAGTTGAATTTACCTTTAAATATTTTTATACATTCGGCTACATGGTAGGAATTTTTAGTTTTGATTTTTGGTAGGAAGGATGAATTGTTTTCGACCTGATGACGTATTTCTTTTAAATAAATTTGGATCAGGTGTTTTGTTCGGAATAAACGCGATTCGTTATTTTTTTTCTATTGTTAAAATCTTGTGTTATCTTTTGAAAATCTAAAACATGATTTCATTCGGATTCCATCTGATTTATTTCCTAATTTTCTGATTTGTTTTAGCTATTAATTGTAGCTCAAAAGGGGGAACCTGCATTCCTTTTACCAGATTTTCTCTAGATTCAGCTGATCTTTGCCCGTTATATAATATATGAACAGCCCCTATTTCTGATAATATAGCCTACAACATTGCCGAAGATACTGAAACGATACGAAAAACCCTGATTTGATCTGAAAAACAAAACATAAAAAATTTCTTTTTTGAACATGAGGAAAATTTGTAGAAAAATTCATTCAAATCAGAAAATGCTAACATTTTTTTGCTTAAAAAATGTTGATACACCCAACCGGCGGACGCATGATTGTGATGCACGGCGGCATGAAAGTATATCAGAATCTGCATGAAATCTGTCCTCATGCATTTTTTGCGATATAGGGGTATGACATTTTTGCCCGTTACCGACAATTATCGACATTACCGACAGCTTTTTGGTTGTATTTCACAAAAAAAAACCCTAAACAGAACGAGGATTAAACCACCAACTTCTTGGTTATAGATCCGACACGCTACCACCGCGCCATGGACGCTTGATGAAATATGAGTGAAAGATCACCGACATAATCTTCTCTTTGGAGTGTTGCTCGGGGACGGGCCAGCATTATATGTGTTGGTGAGAACTGCAGATCGCTGAAATGTTTACACGCGGGCAAAAATGAGCTATGAGCTTACTGCAAAAAATGTTATAAAATGTGACATTTTCTGCAGCAAATCCACTGTTGCAGATTATGAGATATATTTTTCCTTTGGGTGACTTTTTGGATTATTAAGATGGTGATTTTAGCGGGTGGCAGACTGGATTTCGTCATGTAAGTGTGATGATTATCCAGCACAGGTTGCTTAGAAATTGATTGAAAGGAATTAAAATCAATTCTATCAGGACAGGGCAGGCAGCACCATGGAAGCCATCCATTGCCGGCCGCTTATTATTTTCGGCTCGATCTCAAGCCAGATCGACTCGAGGCTCGAGCCAAAATTCTCAGAGGGAAAAAAAATTTCTTTGACATTGTTTTCAATTTTTGGAAAAATCATTGTTTTACGAAAACATCGAAATATTCTCGATTTCTTTGGTAGGTTTTCTAACGAGCACTTACAATGAACTCAAATTTATGGGCGATGAACTCAAAAGCATGTGAAAAGTCACAAACATGATCAGAAAGTACCCAGTAGGACGCGAGTGTCAGGAAAATGAAGGAATTAGACGATAAATGGGAGAGAATTGAGCGAAAAGAGACCGGAAATTGACATTTTTCACTCAATTCTCTCTAGTTTTGCACAAACAATGATCGTTTTGACTGAACGATGATCATTTTGCTTTGTGCGTGTATGAAAAGATCTCAGTGAAAAAAATCTTTTTTTTTCGTAATGAAACATCGAAAAAAAAACCTGTTATGTAACAGGCAATCAACCACTCAAATTTGACTAAGATGGGGTCACAAAACTAAATTTCGATGTAAATTAGAGAATTAAAAATACCATTTTTTTTTGTTTATTATGATTCTTTTATCCGAAGTTCCTAACATTCATTCAAATAATCAAGATTTTGGATAGTGGAGGCTTTGTATAATCAAGTCTAGACTTAGTTCGAAAAGTTTCAGCCAAATAATAAATACAAAAAAATATGAACAAATATGCAAAAAATGCTTATTTTTGGGAGCATCATGCCCATCATTAACATTGAAGTCCTTGAAAATATAAAATTACAGTTTTTCTTGATTAACATTCTTTTGAAACAAATAAATCACTAAAACCAATACGAAAGAAAAAAAATGATTTAATAAAAAATTAGCTGTTTGCAATTTCCGAAACCAACACCAATAATTCTCTCACTACAAAATTGCATTAGACGCCCACATCTAAATGCACTTGAGAAGGCATACACGCTGAAAATAAGTTCCCAGCTCAACTCCACATATTCATTCCAACTTTACGACCATTTCAAATTTCCGAACAGCACACCACTAATCGAGTTGGTTGGTTTCAGTGCAATGCTGCCAGTATAAGTGAATTTTTGCCACATTTTTCTGTTGTTGTCATTTTCTCGCATTGCAAATGACTTTACCAGGGTCATGAATTATACTGCTAACGAAGGAGGCTGCTTTCTTTATTATTTCCATATTGTAATTTTTTCCTTCATTTCTCATAAACTGCACCCAAACGAGTAAAGCAACTCCAGCAACAATGTGCCCATAAGTGCATCTCGACCAGAAGTTTACCCCCTTTTCGGTTATCGTTGTTTTCACTCCAAATCAAGCGAGTTTAAATTGAGCGTCAAATCTTTCTTCTTTACCCTCTTTGCTTTTACCAGGCCACAATTTAAATACATTACAATAAATTGCATTTTCTTGCTATGCAGTTGCGCAAATAAATTCAATTTCAATTGCCAGCAAACCATTTTCATCTCTCTCTCTCGGTCGATCGGTTGGTGGGAAGGTATTTGCACTGCAATTGGATACAGGGACGCGGATTTAAATCGGAGCTGCGCGGGAAAACGTGACCAACCTGGGCCACATGTGGCAAATTTGTTGCGCGCCAGTTTTTTTTTTTTCACTCGTTGGCTTGAAAATGTGTGACCACTTCCGATCGCTTGGGAAAATTTTCTGATGAATAGCAGAGCGACATCAAACTTTTTTAAGTTTTTTTTAGCTTAAATTTACAAATTGCAACAATGTTGCTTAAAAATGTATTAGTTGTCAAAGATAATGAAGAACACAAAGTTATCAGCAGTAAATTGACCATCGATTTGAAAGTATTTTACTTAAGCACTCAAGGTTCAAACCCAATCCATCTTAAGTATCCATCAACCAGTAAATGAGTGAATGTTTTGCAATTTCCTCTGTGCAGAAACTCCCGCTTCCTTCGCACTTTCCAAGCGTCAGTACTGATCGAAATCGATTATGTGCTCAATCAATCAATTACTCCAACAAGCTCGACCCTTGTTCCGTTGCGACTCAGTCAGCCGCGACAATTACCCTAAACTACCTACATCTCTCACCCGGTAGCAGCACCGGGAGAACCCTTCTGTCGACCTCAACAATGTTGGAAAACGCCTGAAAGACCCCTGGAGCACAATTTCACAGTTTTCCCTTATCAACTGCGCAGTCTCGTATGTGCCTTACAACAACAACGACGACGACGACCACCATTTCGATTACCTATCGCGCAGATTATAAATTCGCTCGTTCAACACTTCGTCTTCTGCGCATACAAGTTTTATTCGGACAACATCAACAGCAAGAATATGGTGAAGATCGACCAGCAGCAACAAGCATAAAATCTTGCATTAACTTTTCTCGTTGGCCTCACCTTGAGAGCCCGGGCAGGGATTCCAAAGGTAATATTATCAAGTTTATTTTTGATTTCAAAATAAAATGATTTATTTTGAGAAAAAAATAACAATGAGTAACCGTGCCAATTTTGAGCCAAATCGGTTAAGGTTAAGGGGTCGCTTTTATCGTTGAAGTTTATATGGGGAAAAGCGCTAAAATGTATGGGGAAAACATCGCTTCAGGATTTGGCAGCAGGTGGCGCAGGTCTCGCCCAAAAATGTCCAAGTGTGAGATTCTTGCAGGAAATTTAATTTCCTACAACTTTGTCGAAGGGTATAAGAAGATCCGAGTTCATCCTGATGAGTTATTAGCAATGCGATGAAAAGAAATCGGCTTATATACTTGAAAGATTATAAGGGGTATATAAGAATATATTAAAAAATACTTTTTATTATAAAAATCACAAAAAATCAGGATCAACTCGGATCGTTTTGCACCCTTGGACAAAGTTGTACGAAATTAAATTTCCTACAAGAATCTCACACTTGGACAATTTTAGGCGAGACCCGCGCCACCTGGCAGAAAAATACTGAAGCGATGAAAAACGAAGGAAAATCGCACCCGAAATTCTCCAAAAAAAATCAACCTGCTGATGATTTTGTGTGAATTTCCTTGTCAGTACAACTCAAAAATATTTATTTCACTTTGTTTACACACATTGCCCATCTTCAAAATGTGACAAGTCATTTTTCGAAAAAGATGTTTCACCGAATAATCAAGATGATGTTTTTTTTTGATAATATCTCAAACAATAGGAAAATGACAAATCCAAATAAAACAAATTTAATAAATTAACTTTGTCATAGCTATACATATTATTTACATAGATATATATATTTTCACAATTCGACGCCAACATTTCAAAAAGCATCATGTACAAACCATGCGTTTTGAGAAAAACGCATTTGAATGTTGAGCATCCATTTTCAATTCCCATTTTAATATAAAAGCAAAATAAGATGTTCTAATGATAACAAACGATGAAAAACGTTGCTTTTATTGATACTTGATCATCCAAATTCAATAAAACATTATTTCCGTAATTTTATTTGAGAAAAACAAACATAACTTCTTTTGAAATCACCAACGTCTATATCACCCTGCTGTCATTGAGGGAACGCTTTGTTATGACTCGTTTTTCTTCCCCGAATGTACATGGCGCTTTTTTCATGTTGCTTTTTTTTCGTCACGAGGTTTATGTAGCCTTTTGTTTGACAGGTTGACAGGGCTATATAAACAGGGACTGCTGATGGCAGAGATTTTGTTTATGTTACTTTATTTAAAATCATGATTAAACGGACTTTACTGAAGTAACTTTTGCTCATTTTTGGTGGAGAGGTAGCTTATTAGGAGTACTTTCAGAATATGCAATAACCCATAAAGTGTCAAAATGTACATGATGCCTTTTGAAATGTTACCGTCGAATTTTTAAACAAAATCTACAGCAATGACCAAATTTTGACACACAGTCCAGGCTCGATTATCCGAAGTTTAGATTATCCGAAGGTTTGTATGGAACATCGGATAATCGAATCATGAACAAAAATAAAGTTTGTTTGTTTTTACAAATTTTCTTGCTTTTTACATCAAATTCGAATTCTGTAACATTATTTTAGTCTATTTTTCATCACCGCTATTTTGGCCGCCATCCTAGATTTAAAAATTCTAAATATCTTTAGAGTAGTTTGGGGGTCATATTTAAGCTTCACAATCAAAAATAAGACAGCGAAAAAAGTATTGTTTTTGTCATTCGATTATCCGAAGTGATTTTTTTTTTCAAGGCCTTCGGATAATCGAGTCTGGACTGAATTTTTAAAAGTTAAATGGACAATTTGAGGAAAATATAAAAAAAGATCTAATTAAATAGATTTTTTTGTTTTTGTCAAGCAGATATTCAAAAATTGAAAAAAAAAATTTTTTGATTGTCTGAAATTGTTAAAAATTGAATTATTGATGATTTTTTTGTAAAAAAAATATCTGAATTGTATTGATTTTCATCAATTTTGTCAAGTTATTTAGCGTCCAATTAGAACTGTCTTGTAAAAACCCAAAATAAAAAAGCTGTTTTTTAAATAAATTTATTTTTTTGGAAGTTTATATCCCTCAAAGAAAAAAAACTGATAAATAAAAAATTAAATTACTAAAGTTATACATTCAACATTTGAATGGAAAAAGCGTGTTAAAATGCATTTATACATTAGTTCAGTTGTTTTTCAATAACTTATTTCCAAAATATCTTGAATCGCCAAATAAAATTACGAAATAAAAGCTTTTTGCGATATTGTACATCGGAATTTTGTCAAAAATCCAAATATTGTAAAATCAGCCCAAATGTTTGATTTTTAACGCAGGTAAATGCATTTCAATTTTTTGTCAGTTAATTAGGCTTCTATTTCTATTGACATTTTGAAATTTTCTTAAAAAATATTTTGATACCCCCCTAATTTTTTGGCCAGATTTTGATGTGGGGTGCGAAAGATACTCACGAAATTATTATTATTTGCAACGGCCCAATGCAAAATGCTTTTTTTTCAAAATTATACAAGAAAAAACGAAACTATTGGCACTACGCCCCCCGGGGCATGGCCTTCCTCTAACGTGGGATTTCTGCTCCAGCGCCTCTGACGAGACAGGAGAAACCGGGACCGACGTTTTACTTCACCATCCGATAGAAGCTCAGTGGATAAGGCGGGAATCGAACCCGCGTCTCATAGCATCATCGGGATCGGCAGCCGAAGCCGCTACCCCTGCGCCACGAGACCCCAAATTATACAAGAAATTAAATTAAAAAAAACTCAGTCGTATTATATGGTTATTTTGGTAAAATTATAGAAATTTTTGGTTAATTTGGGTAAACCTTGAACATTTACTTTTTGTTTAAATTTTGTAACAAATGGTGTCTAGTCTGAAATCTAAAAAAATGTTGGTGGCCAAAATGGCAGAAATGAAATATTGAGAAAATGCATTTGATAACGTAACAGGCAATCAACCACCCAAATTTGACTAAAAAGCAAATCAATAAAATTTAGAAAAAAGAAATGTCCATGATTTGAATTTCTAAAGTTACCTAGAAACCTTCGGATAATCAAACTTCTGGTATTCAAAGCTTCAGATAGTTGAGTCTGGACTACACTTTAACATCTCATGTTAATAAGAAGAAATGTTTAAAGAAAAATGTGTTATTCTCGCAATGTCAGAAACTACACAAATATTGAAAAAGAAATTTAAAATTTCTTAATCACAAGTTTTTCAAGTAGAACCCCTGCAGCAACCTCTCCAGCAGCATCGCGAGCAGGGAACGAGGTGCGTTATATGCAGACATCGCCCTTCCGAAGCGCAGCCCCCACACTGCAACTGCAGTTAAAAGTGCAACGGACATTAAAAATGCATAATTTATGCCTCAACGCGCGTTCTCTCGTAAGGCTTTATTGGATTCCTGAGGGCTTCGCTTGCAGACCGATGGTGTGGTGAGGGTCAGAAACCAGTTCCTCCTCTACGGCGGTCATCCGGGTTGTTCTTGTGCTTCAAGTGTTGAAATGGTGGGTTCTGCCCAGCATCCACTTCAGAAGTACCTACCTACACAACTGCTGTTGCTGCGAGCACTTGAGGCCGTTCAACACTTTCCTAGTGCAGCCGCAGCCGATGCATTGGCCGGTAAACAAGAAGAAGGGGTCCCTCTGAGAGTGTAATCGCGCAATAATACGAAATAAATCAATTTCCGAATGAGGAGTGAATTAACGCTGTTATAAAGAGTGTGCTGCACATATGCATCCTCTCTGTTTTTGGAGTCAAGATTCTTGAGGGTGAAGCATATGCACAAGGGAACTGAGCAGAGTGTGGTTAGGGCAAGTCACCAGCCGTGACGGCAGCAAATTAATCTGCTGGGATCTGGAAGCAGGGGAGGGCCGTTAAGGGGGCTTATCGTGGGATGAGGTGAGAAGTAACATGTAAAACAATTACACGATCAACTAGGTCTTGAGTAAAAGTCATGAATTTTTTTTATTTTTAAGCAGATCGATTGACCTTTGAGAACCAAAACCATCAGTTTAGTGGTCCAGAAGGTCCACGTAATGAGGTCGAGGGTGCGGAGGTGTGCTCGTTATAAGAAGCCATGATTTATACGTTTTCGATCGGTGCGGGTTTGGGTTCTCATGTTTATACAGTAGAACCACCTCGCCCAATACCTGCCTCCTGCCGAGTCCTGCCGAATCGTCCTGCAGAATTGCTTTGTTCTCGTGCAGGGAGCAAAAACAATGCCCCGCTGCATAATCATAAATTTAAAGACAAAAAGCTTCTCCTGATTTCGGTCCGATTTTGTGGAACCTTGGAATACCCACAAGGAGTCCAAGCCATGAAGATCGAACAATGGCCGCGCTCCCGATCTTCATCTTGGCGATGCAAATGAGGTCGTTTCCTCTTTAAGAACCATGCCGCCGCCTTTTCTTAGCATAGCTCAGCATAAATATGCTACCGACCGCGCTCGCGCCCCGGCCTTCGAAACGTCGTTTAATTGGAAGCAGTTTTTCTTGCTGTGTTGGCAGATTCTTCGCCGAAGTCTTCTACAATAGAAGGGCTGCGGTACCTGCATGGCGGCGGCACTCGGTCTCAAAGAGGTTGATCTCGAATTTCCGTTTCACACTTTCCGCACCGGTGGATTGTCCTGCGATGATTTAGGGGGCCGGCCACTCATGCGCGAACATAATCAGGAGGATGCAGGCTGGCCTGCGCATCGAGTCCCGGGTATTGCTGCACACGTTGCTTATTTCGGCTGAAAGGAAGAAGGTGTTTTGTGCATTATGGGATGTCGCCATTGCACACCTTTTCAATTTATCTACATTGTTCGGGCCGCAAAACTGCAGCCCAGCTCGATCAGAAAGGCACACAAAATCGTGTGAATTTTGGCGGGACATTCGAGGGAACGTAACCTCCAAGCCTGCAAAGGGTAACCCGATACATGCGCGTTACGCTTCTTGAATTTTTATTGCGCTAATAAAAATTCGATGGGAACTACTGCCATTAGTGCGACATGTGCAGAATTTTGAAAGTTGATATCGTGTTCGCTGGCCTATGCATTGATGGCGGTCTGCGGCGCGTCCAGGCCGGTGTGATTTGCGGGCGAAAACAACATGTTAATGGGGCGTGAACGGAATAATATTAAAACCGGCCGGTGTCCGGTGAACCGATTTCGAGCAGGCAGTTGATTATTTATTGTCCGATCGAAGACGAGGTAAAAACACAGAACTCTCATATCAAAAACGCAAAATATTGCAAGAATTGAATTCAAAAATAGCAACGTAACAAAAAATACTCAAAACTCGGTCACTGACAGATGTTTTCTAATATTTGAGTCAGTCATTATCGTCATTTGGATGCGACCGTCAGTTGACACGAAAGAACGTCGAGCGCAACACTGAAACAGCCGGGCGACACGACTGCACGCATGATTCTCTTGCTATCTTTTCCTATCACTCTCTTGTTTGTACGGGTAAGTGTGGTGACAGCAGTCAATTGAATGCTGTCATGGTTAAGGTGATCGGAATTTCGATAGAGTTCCAACGAACGAGCCCTGCTCTTTCGTGTCAACTTCTTGTGTGTCAACCACGGTTGCGACAAGACTGTCATCCACATACAAAGCGAGTGAAGTCAAAATCGAACCAAGATCGAACCATGTTTTTAGCGCGTGGCATTTGAAAAGGTCGTATGCGCACCGGACATAAATTACATAAAAAAAAACTTTTTTCATTTTTTTTTTCTTCAGAAAGATTTATGTTTCATCTCAAATTTGAACCCAAGTTCACAGAATAGCATATAATTCCATCGAGAACCTAAGGTTGGCATATCAGCACTTTGGTGTTCAGTTACAGCTAGTTTTAAGCATTTTCCACAGAAATTTAGTTAGTATTCTGAAAGCTTAATTCATTTTAATACAACGGACAGGAAATATCAAACATATTTTATTTTGTTTCAAGGAAACTGAAGCTATTCAGTTTTTAGTTCAGTCCAGTGTGTTGTTTTGTTTTTCTTCAAGTAGAACTTTGTTTTACTGATCTAAATAATAAATGTTAAATGTAAAAAAATAACGTAATGCTTGTAACTATCTCGCATATATATGCAAAAAAAAAGTGAAAACCGAGGTAGAAACTAACAAAAAACATAATTTGAGAAAACAATTATGTATTTATTTCATACGACCTTATAAAAACCATACGTAAAAAATATTGACAGCGCCTCTGGTGGGGACTTCAGGAAACTGCATGCGTGTCAGATCCCTGGTGTCAACTGACGGTCGCATCCAAATGACGATATTGACCGGCGCTGTCAGTGATCACTCAACTTTCGAACTCTGTCAAATATTACGACCTGGGTGCTGAATAGTGGTTCCCAAAGTGACCTCAATTTTGAACTATCAAAGTGGAACCAATTTAATGTTCGCCAAAAGAAGCAATTTTTGTAATCGATCATTGAATTTAAATCGATTTTTTTTGCCGGGAATGAAAGTCGGTACCGTCGTAGCTTTGAGGAATTGAAGTCAACAAATTCTAAGAAGATAGATGTCGAGACAGGCATTTTGTATAACTGTTGAAGTGATAGTTTTTGGAGTCCTAGGTCGATTGGTTCCATCCAAATGGTTGGCACTGCGGTCTCCTTCTAGTAAAATACATGTTCTTTTTTATTACAGACAGTGTAATTGTACATTCGGAAAATCTAATTCCGTTAACAGTTAATTCAGTGTGCTAAATCACAAGTAATGACCCCCTTCCAACGCTTTTTTACGTCACGCGGGAGCCAAAATAAACTCTCTTTGACCTCCCAACATTTGGTGTACGCTTCAAAAATCGCGAAACACTAAATTTATAGCAAAAAGTATAGTTCCAATATGCCTAAATTGTTTCAAAAACAGATCATTAAAAAAAAATTCAGCATTAAAAATGATGTCACGCATGAGCTTGAACATATCTTCATACTTTTTATAACGCCATGAATCATATTCCCGGACGCTTCGAAACCCGGACACTTCTGGAGTTTTTTTTAAAAGGTCCAATAAACCAAAGTTTCAGTGACTCAAGGCGGTTGAGACCTAAAGAATGCCATTCACTAACATTTCAGTCCAAATTTGTGCGATTCATATTTAAAATCGAGTGTCCGGAATTTTAAAATTCGGATGAAATTTTTTTAGAAAAAACATATTTTGCAAGCATTTTCTTGAAACTGACTATTTATACTACGTCCTGATGATACTTCTACATTTCCAACTTATTACATGTTTTTTGTCAGCTATAACAAAAATGATATTCTACGAAGTGTCCGGATTTCGAATCATGACGTTATGTTTACAGGTGTGAGGATGATGTTGTAGTGAGGATCATTCGGAAATCACGTTACGCATTATGTCTTTTCATCACCCAGATTACGACGACTAAATTTGTTATAAAAAAATGAAAACGGCAATTGGAAAGAACCTACAGAATAACCCAGTAGTTCCATTTAAAGTAAATAATTTTCAAACTGTGTTTTTGAAAACAATTAAATCTACAGTTTCAACAGCACACCATCACTTCCCAGCAGGACCACAGTGTTGGAAAGAGTAAAATAAGCAGGCTAACCAAACAGCAAATATTTACACCGCGGAGTACAAAAAAAACGTGAGCTGGCCAGCAAACCAGAAAGAGTGTCGACCGTTTACTATATTTATGAAAACGCAAACAAATAGTAGCACCTCTCACCCCGCAGTCAAGAGGGGTGCGTGCCGGTGGACCCCTTGCTCGAGTGATCGATCTTCCTCGCGGTGATCGTTTATTTGGAATTGCTCATTGCTGCGCACTCGGTCGGCTGGGAGCAAATCTACAAACAAGTTCCTGACCAGGGAGTCATTCGAGTCACAGTAGGAAGGCACTAGCTATCATAACTCACCTAAAGTGATTTCATCCAGCATGTTTAACCAGTGCATTAACACCGTTCTACTAAGGTTCTTCGTGAAGGAATTTCCTACACTTTGTACGGTGAAAGCTACGCTCAGTTGAGTCCGTGGATTGATTGATTGCTGGATGATCCCATGTAGTGCGGTTTTAGTATGTTCAACTGCACGTGGCACATTAGCGGTGTTTTAATTTGTTCAACATGAGAAGCAATCACTTCTCCTGGTTCATAAACACATCGGAAAGTTGAAGCTATATCTCGGCGAGAGCATTGAGAAAAGTTGGAAAAACTTGTTTGCCAAACTAGGCAGTGCGTCCATTAAAACTGGTCCGTTTTGGACGGCATCCATAAAAGGCTAATGTTCCATACAGGTATTGCGAAAAAGAAGTTCAGCTCAAACCAACGATTGCATCGGCCTCTGACAATGACGGGGTGCGCGATGGGAATAAGTAATGTTCCCTGTGTTGGCTGCTTCTTGGGGTTTCGACGCATACAGAGATTGGCAGGAACATTAGCGAGCGTCCGGACATCGTGGGAGATGGACGGATTCGTCGATGCATCTACTTTTTCAATCGGAGGCGGTCTTTGATGGTGAGCGAGGTGAATTTGCAATGTCTAATTGGGAGGAACTCCGCGATGGAAAGGGGCTTTGATGTGATCGGGGTGGACCACACAGTCAGTTGGACTGGGGCCCTAATGCAGTGCATTTGCAATGAATGCAAATAGAATTGAGCTCTCCTTTTAGTTTTTTTTTTTTGCATTTGAACCTATTTGTCTGAAGGTGGGGAGCGGCCGTGGCTGAATGGTTACGGTGTTCGCTTTGTAAGCGTATGGTTCTGGGTTCGATTCCCATCTGCTCCCTTCGAGAAAGTTAAGGACATAGAAATACTTGAAATGCTGAATATGAACGAAAAATCAAAGTCGCTGGAGGCGGGGTTCGAACCCCCGTCCTTTGGATTGGTAAGCAAAAATGCTAACCATGGCGACTTGGTGAGCCTAGACTGGAATTAGTAATACTGTTACAACCAAACCCGCAATGCCTTTCGAGGTGTATCCTAGGGTTCTACCTCTCCTACTAACATAGGGACGTAGCGTTACATCGTGCTGCCATCTGTTTTTTTTGAATGCAAGAGTGGAAAAGTGCTGAGTCATCATATAAAAATAGACGGCGTCCTTTCTCGCCCAGCAAAACGAAGTCGATAAAGTAGTCGGTTTCGATTGAGAAAAAGTGGAAAAAGTGGACTAAAAATAGCGACGCCATCCCCCTATTGAGTCCAAAACCTCCCTACAAACATCTATACCACAAAGGTGACGTAGGGGTCCTTGCGCAGCGCACTTTAGATAGGTGTTTACTAACGGTCCTTCCAGTCCTTGAGGATAGCTTGGACCCGGCCTGGACCCCCTTATGCCCTGGGTTGTTGTATTACACACTCATCAAAAAGATGAAGACATGGTACCTCCCGTGTTGGATTATTGTTCCGGATGAGGGTCTAACACAACCACACCAAACAGTGGGATAAGCGTTGTGGAGCCTTCCGGTGGTGGGGCGTCCTCCAAATGCTAATGCTAATGCTAAATTTGAACCTATTTGTCTGAAGGTTTCTGCTAGGCGGGGTTTGAGCAAATAATTAATTTGTTTTACCATCAATGGTTTTCAAACATCTAACTTTGCAGAAAAAAGTATACATATATACCCGAAAAAAATGTGCTTATGCAAAATAAAAACATTAATTTCGATCCTCGATTTTTTGGGGCAATTTTAACTTTGAACAAAAAAACAAAAATTTTATATTCTATTTTTGTATGGACGACTGCTAAAATTGTATGGAAATTTTGTTGATGCAAAATGCCTGTTTTGGTCACAGAATCCCGAGCATGGGTAAATAACAAGGGAAATGCGTAATAATACCTTTCTCTGGTATCAATACCATTTTTTGTATTCCTGGACCCTTTCAAATTTGTCTTAAGGATTATGCAAGAGCAAAATGTGGTATCATACCAATTTAAGGTATTGTTTTGATATTGCAAAATTGCAGAATTTGTCAATGGTCGAACACCACATTTTGGTATTTGGTATTACAGTATTTTACCAAATTCCTCTGAAACTATGGGAAAATGTTGACCAATTTTGACAAAATAATTAATTTTGCGCTAAAATGATGTCTCAAAGCGAATGCTTTCATTGAAAACCGGAAATTTCAAACATGATTTTAAACATTTTGGATATACCCCCTTAAGAAATGACTTGAAATTATGGAAAATTTTCTAAGTCAAGGTGGCACATTTTGCCATTATTTTAGTATTAAAATGTTTTTATCAAATTCCTCTGGAACTATGGGAAAATTTTGACCAATTTTGACAAAATAATTAATTTTGCGCTAAAATGATGTCTCAAAGCGAATGCTTTTATTGAAAACCGGAAATTTCAAACATGATTTTAAACATTTTTGATATACCCCCTGAAGAAATGACTTGAAATTATAGAAAATTTTCTAAATCAGGATGACACATTTTGGTATTATTTTGGTATTAAAGTGTTTTATCAAAATCCTCTAAAACTTTGGGAAAATTTTGACTAATTTTAAAAAAATAATTAATTTTGCCCTAAAATGATGTTTGAAAGCGAATGCTTTCATTGAAAAAAGAAATTTCAAACTTGAATTTAAACATTTTTGATATACCCCCTTAAGAAATGAATTTCTTAGAAGAACAAGAGCAGCACCCGTGCCGTGCCGATGCACCTCTGCTTGAAATTGTGAAAAAATTTCTAAGTCAGGATGCCACATTTTAGTATTATTTTGGTATTGAAAGTTTTCATTAAATTCCTCTGAAACTATGGGATTTTTTTAATTTTGACGAGATTATTAATTTTGCGCTAAAATGACTTGAAACCCAAAAATGTTAAAGCCGATTTTCAGTTTTTTTTATATACTCACTGGGTCTCGTGGCGCAGGGGTAGCGGCTTCGGCTGCCGATCCCGATGATGCTATGAGACGCGGGTTCGATTCCCGCCTTATCCACTGAGCTTCTATCGGATGGTGAAGTAAAACGTCGGTCCCGGTTTCTCCTGTCTCGTCAGAGGCGCTGGAGCAGAAATCCCACGTTAGAGGAAGGCCATGCCCCGGGGGCGTAGTGCCAATAGTTTAGTTTCGTTTATATACTCACTAAGATTTTTTTTAAAAACGTTGAAATTTCTCTAAGTCGGGATAACCAAATACTTTGCAAAACAAGTTAATCGACAGATTATTGAATTTTATTGAATTTCAATTCAGTTTCATTTTAGTAACACTTGTTATTTTTCAGAATCTTCAAGAACTTCAAGCACAGGCCGTTCATCAATGACAAATGCATTCGATGCGGTGAAGAATATCACTAAGAACAACATGGAATCATCAGGTGAGTAGATTTGGCTGTTGCATATGGATCATTTCCGTTTTTTTACTAACTGCAACTGCTGCACTAAAAATGGTATGAAAATACAAAAAAATTGGTATTACTTGTGCAAATACCAGCGAACAAAATGTGCTCTTGGTTGCCCAGTAATATATAGTAAAATACCATTAAATCATACCAAAATCATGTATGTGGAAGACCACAGGAATACCAAAATCTGATTTTCTAAGGGCGCGGGAATACCTCAAAATAAAACCATGTTTTGGTATTCAAGCAATGCTCAAAAATCCAGAAGACCTCAACTTGGTATTGAAATGTTTATTTTGTGGTATTATTTTATCCTTGGAATAACATGGTTTGGTATTGTTGTGCCCTTGGTATGATTTAATGGTATTTTACCATCTATTACTGGGCAACCAAGGGCACATTTTGGTCCCTGTTATTTGCTCAAGTAATACCAAAATTAGGTATTCTCGTGTTATTTACCCCTGCTCGGGAATTTTCTAACAAACTTCAAACAATTAGAAAAACAAGTAACACCATTACCCATTTTTATTGGAGATATGCTCAATGCTTTTAAAAAGCCAAATCTTTGATATTTTGTTGAAAATTATGTAGGTAATTGAAAACTTTATCGATGAGTCATACATTTTGAAGATCTGATAAATCTATCAAAGATTAAACCTTTTAATCAAACTTGAAGAGCTATTAATTGTCGAAAGTTGCTATTTGAAAAAATACAATTTACAATGTTATTATGTATGTTTTGCCCATTTTATGGTACAAAACATATAACCTATTGATGCCGGAGATCTATTACGCCACTATTTTTCCAAACTCATTGGAGTGAAGCCCCACAATATCCTCCTCTACATGCATTAACGAGCATTACGATAATTGTCTTCAAATGTGAAATCACATACACTTTTCATGTTTTCCAAACCAATAAGGCGTATACGCGTAACAATAAATTACTGCAGCAGTAGCACACGTGTGTGTGTGTGCTTCGTTTCCATCATCGCCCGGCTTGAAAACCTCGCCATCGGATTTTTGTTTTCCATGCATTATCAACTTAGTGAGTTTGTTTGGAATCAATTATCCAGATTTCTTTGCGTCTACGTTTGCTGCATGGGTTTTCTCAAATCTTCACGAGCGCGCGCGAGAGAGAGGAAATGGTTTATTTTTCCACTGTCTAATTGAGTGATTAATTTCCTCATGCGCGAAAAATCGTAAACCTATCCCGAGCCCGGTTTAGGAGGTAAGAAGGTGCCAATTGGCTTTGCTAAACATGGGCATTTTGCTGGTCAAGGTGCGCAATTTCAGCGCAAACCAGTCTGAACTAGTGCAGACGAAACTTTGAAAACGGTTAAGTTTGTTAACTCTAATCGTGATTATTGTGTTTTTTTTATAGTTTTGGCTCTGTTATCTTCTATATCTCTTTTTCTCAAAAAGTTATGTTTTATTTGCTACTTTGCTTCTGTTGCTCTCTTATCTAAATTGAGTTTTGAAAAATAGATTTTCGTTTTGAGTAAGATTTTGCAAAAAAAAAACATTCCCTTCACCCATCTGGTCACGCTCGAACATGTGTGTGTGTTACAAATTTGAAGTAATTTATTTCACGGTTAATTTATGGTTCTCTCTGGTCAATTCTGGCCAAGATCCGGAATCCCGCCCGTGGCCCAAAATCACGCAAGCGAAAGGTGCGTGGTTTTGCTTTGCTTTTTTTTCATCTCGTCTAAATTCATAAATTCATGTTTGTTCGCGCGTCGGTCCGAGAAAAATGTTCGCAGCACGCACAGAGCAACGAATAAATTAATTATCCAAACAAAATCAAACAATAAATTGCCCCGAATAATAAATAAACAGTGCGCGCGCTGTGGTTGAAGGCGGCTAGAATTCAAACGGAATTCTGTGCAGCCTGTGTGGAAAGATGATGCCCTTCTGGAAGAGGGTGAGCTTCTTGAGTTTGATTGAGTTCATGGGGAAATACTATGGACACAAACATATATCCAAAAGTACATTTTCTTCAATTTTTAAAGATTCTGACAAAATAAAAAACGACTGATTTCAACAACTTGGCTGGCTAATCTCACAGATCTGAACCCTATATTAATCAATTTTTCAGAAATCCAATTTAAAATATATCTTACATGAATTACATAAAATAGGGTTACCAAATCTTCGATATAAATGGCTCGTTTGAATGGACTTTCAAATAAATTTAAGATCCGACATTAATTTAATGGTTGAATTTTACGCATTTTGAGTATTTTTACCTGCTTTAAAATGTGTAAAAAGTGAAATCAACAGAAACTGATAAAAATTTCACCAGTTTCTGATATAAAATTACCCATTTTTCTGCAAAATCTTTCATTTAACTATGTTTTACTGCGTAGAGTACGGAAATTCCTATGAGAATGTCACATTTGGGAATATTTAAATGGAAATTGCGTCACCTGATGACACTATCGTAACATTAAGTTTTTAAATGGATGGTTTAGATTTGTCTGAAATACAAATTGATTTCAGATGAAAAGGCTTTTAACACTTGTAGCCCCAATTGGGTCAAAAAGTTGGAAATGCAACTTCAGCCGAATTTATCTCCCCTGTAAAAAAAAGTTAGAAAAACCTTTTTTATTGCAACTTATGGTAGATGCATCTGTTTTGGATCTACCTTATTGGAGATGAATCTTGACATCCTTCGGGATCGAAAGCAACCAGAATCATCCAAATCGGTAGAGTTTTCGTCGAGATACAGTTGGTTGAAGTTGCATTTCCAACTTTTTTGACCCCCTTGCACAGTGTTCGGAATGGCAAAATTAAGTGGAATAAATTGATAACTCCTTAATTTGACGTCCTAGCTAAATGGTGTCTTAGGAAAAGTTGTTGTACTTGATAAGGGCTATCTTTTGAAGTTATTGACATACAGGGTGACGACTTCCCAGGGTGTCAACCAAAATCTAACTTTGTTGGATGACGTTGAAGGGCTTTGGTGTCTTCAGCAAAATTGTAGAGGAGACGATTTCATGAAAGCTTGTCGAAGGCGTCAAATTTGTAGCTCTTAATCTACTCAAGATATACGCCATTTTTTACGAAAATGGGCCCAAAATGCACTTTTTTGGTGATAACTCAAAATGTTAGCATTTTAGCGGCCTACTTTGTTCTGAAGAGTTAATTATGACATAAAAATACACATATTTGCCCAAGACAGCAAAATGTTTTGAGCCTTTACTGAGGAGTTATAACAATTTTAAGTGATTTTTAACCTATTTTCAAGTTGATAGTACACACTTACAACTACATTTCCTGAAAATATCTCCATGTCTATCGGTGTATATTTTTAGATATCCCAATTTGAATTTGACGGTTTTTCATCAATTTATTTATAGTTTTTACGCGAAATCTAAATGAAAACGTGGTAATATTCGGTAATTTGAAGGGTAAATTGATCGATTTTTATGGAAAATACATTATCTATTATTAACAACAGGACAATCTTTCTAAAGTGACCAAATATAGAACGAAATACCTAATTTTAAATACGAAAAAATATTTAAAATTTTAACTTACATTATTTTTGGGCTAAACATGTTTTTATTCATTATTTTAGAATGTGTGTCATAATTTTAAGCATAAACAACATATTTTTCATAAAATCGATCAATTTACCCTTCAAATTACCGAATATTACCACGTTTTCAATTAGATTCCGCGTAAAAACTATAAATAAATTGATGAAAAACCGTCAAATTCATATTAAGATATCTATAAATTAACACCAATAGACATGGAGATATTTTCAGGAAATGTAGTTGAAAGTATGTACTTTCAGGAGCATTGTTCGATTTTGCGCCAAATTGCGCCATTTTGAAAACATATCAACTTGAAACTATGCTCAAAATCACTTCAAAATTGTTATAACTCCTCAGTAAAGGCTCAAAACATTTTGCTGTCTTGAGCAAAGATGTGTATTTTTATGTCATAAACAACTCTTCAGAACAAAGTAGGCCGCTAAAATGCTAACATTTTGAGTTATCACCAAAAAAGTGCATTTTTGGACCATTTTTGCAAAAATGGCGTATGTCTTGAGTAGATTAAGAGCTACAAATTTGACGCCTTCGACAAACTTTCATGAAATCGTCTCCTCTACAACTTTGCTGAAGACACCAAAGCCCTACAACGTCATCCAACAAAGTTAGATTTTGGTTGACACCCTGGGAAGTCGTCACCCTGTATGTCAATAACTTCAAAAGATAGCCCTTATCAAGTACAACAACTTTTCCTAAGACACCATTTGGCTAGGACGTCAAATTAAGGAGTTATCAATTTATTCCACTTAATTTTGCCATTCCGAACACTGGGCCTTGGTGCTTCGCGTAAGTTTTTGTCCCGTTGGTGCTACAAGTGTAAAGAAGCTGTAATTGAACATCAAAGTGCTCATATCCCAACAATTGGTACCCGATGGAATTACATTCTGTTCCCCTAAAACAGGCCTGCCCAACGTCCGGCCCGCGGGCCGGATCCGGCCCTTAAAGCCATTTTATCCGGCCCGCGACGGCTTTTCAAAATAGTTCTATGACCGGCCCTTTGTGCTGTTCATGAAATTTAAAATAAATAAATTGGCTGCATTAAAAAAAAATCTTCAGATCAAATTTTAACATATTTTAACAACATTCTTCACGTTTGAAATAAATTTCTATAATTTATATTTCTAAACTGAAAATTGGTGCACGAAAACAAAATTATCCATTTCGTATAACAGTGAAATTTATGAAAAAACTTGGATTGTTGTCTAAAAACGTACAAAAAGACACTGAATTTAAATTTCTTTCAATTTTAACTGTGTTTACTTCAAAGTGTTTTTTTTCTATTTTCATTTTTTTAAAAATAAGTAAACAAAAACTAATGCATTTTTTCAGAACAACTTTTCAGTTATACAGGTTTTTTGAAATAAAGCTTAAAAAGCTTCATACTTCGAATATATCGCTGGCTGCAAATATTTTTAAAATATTAAAAAATGTCTCTAAGTGAGTCAAGAAATTACGGAGCCAAAATATATTTTTTCATAAACTTTGAATTTCGAAGAATAGCGAATTGAAAATGATTAAATATATATTTTTACACTTTTTGAATTTAGGGTATATTTAAAATCATTTTAAAATATTTTTTTTAATATTTGAACAAAGGTGCACAACAACGCAAACAGTTTTGCCTTCCTCACCTCACTGAGGCAAGGCTATAAAATCACTAAAAAATGAACTTCTTAAATACACCTCCTTGATATACCTTCACGTATACCTATCGACTCAGAATCTAATTCTGAACAAATGTCTGTGGGGATGTGTGTAGCCACGATTTTTTTTCCACACGATTATCTCAGAACTGACTGAACCGCTTTTGGCCGGATCCGCCTTATTCTGTTCGTTTTGGGGTCCCCTAAGACCCTATTAAATTTTATTTTTTGTTTAGTAAAGTAATTAAAAAGTTATGCCAAGAAAAAGATTTTTGTAGATACAAAAAAGGGTGATTTTTTGTATAACCTCAAAAGGCCGGGTCTTTTTGTTTACGTGCGAGAGTCGCGAGAGTCACGCCAGATGCGAAACGCGCGGTTGCCATATTGCTTCAAATGAGAGTCTGCATGTTTTCTGGAAAAGTCTGTATCAAGTATATATTTTTTCATAAACTTATTTTCGTTATTACTTTGTAAATGTGAGGAAAGCGCCACCCACCGAATGGTGGATTAAGAAACGTTTTTATTTGTAAATTATTTGTAAATTTTATTATGTCTCACTGGTTTTTTTTAAATAGTAGTGTTGAGGATATTAAACTTACAAAAAATGCAACGACCGTTGAAATTGGAATGTTTTTTTAATAAAAAATAATATCAAGGTATTTAATTGCAATCTTCAAAAACAATAACTATACAATTTTCAACAAACAAAAATTATAAGTCAAATAAACACATTTTTGAATGTTATCTTTGTTTTTCATTCTTAAATCAAGATTTATGAATCCTATTTGCAACACTAGTTCTACTATTTACTTACTTTAAAAGAACCCAATCATAAAAAAAATTAAAATAAGTGTTTACTTTTTCAACTTTTTTAAAATATTATATCCGGCGCGCCACTGCTTCAGAAAAATTAGATCTGGCCCGCAGGGCCAAAAGGTTGGGCACCCCTGCCCTAAAATAAAGAATGCCAAATTACAACAAAACTATCCAACTTCTCTTAGCACGAACCCGTCATTCTAAATGTATCTCCAAACAGAGTTTGGAGTGACCATGATAGATTGAAGTGCGGCGGGCCACATTTGACTTTTGAGTATATATATGCGCTCAAACGGCCATTGGTATCGCTCACCGGATGTGGCCGATCAATTAAGATACGAGCAGCCGTTAGATTGTGACTTTAATTGATTACTGGACATTGGATTGATGGATTGATGGAACGCACATCCGTGGAACTTCAGGTTCAAAAACGAGGATATGCACGGTGCTGCCTCTAGCGGTGGAGAGCTCCAACTTTTCGACAAGTTTTTATGACAGTTTTGCATCGACGGGTCGTCCATAGTGCATGTAATTAGAATATTTCAAATTTCATAAAATTATAAAAAGTGGAAAATTATTTTTAATTATGATAACAGCATTTATTTCCATCGAGAACATAATGTTGACTTAGCAGTAATTCGGCGTGCAGTTAAACTTAAACAGCATTTTCAACAGAACTCTTATTACAAAACTTGCCTCATTTGAAAACAATGTTTTCGGCCAGCCAAATAATGTCATAGCCGATTACGATTATTGATTTCAATGTGCACAATGCCTTGGACAATTTCTCACACACATACACTGCCGTTCTACGCATAACTGTCCCATGTTCAAAAAAGGGCAACTGAAAAAAACGCGATTGAAATTTTTCGACGGATTTCTGTGTTTCTACGCATAATTGTCCCGTGGGTTCCTTTTCGCCCTGTGTGTCCCTAATCACCCTAGTTAGCATTTTATCACCCTTATTTCTGGAGTTTTTTTGAAAAGGTCCAATAAACCAAATTTTCAATTTTTGCTTTTTGGGTGTTTTTAGAACCGCCTTGAGTCAGGGGTATTCAAAACACCCAAAAAGCAAAAAATGAAAATTTGGTTTATAGGACCTTTTCAAAAAAAATCCAGATTTGTGATTCTCTTGCTATACAACAGGTAAACAAGAAATAATGCTTAGTAAAACTAATGATTCCGTGTAAGAACATACTTGGTGGGACAATTATGCGTAGAAGTGTTACGATGGGACCAACAGACTTGGTGTTATTTAGTGTTATTCAAACTAAACTTGAAAATATCATAAAGTCAAAATCGTCCAAAACTGACATGGGACAATAATGCGTAGAACGGCAGTACACATCCCTTGATGTTGTCGTTTTTCTGTAGATTTTAATAATTATTGTCAGTAGATGTAGATAGTGAGTAATCCTTATTTTATTTTAATCTGGTCCCATTTGTTGATCACAATTTTATTCTAATTCTATTTTCTTTTTTTGTGCCCAATCTCTTAAAAACGCTTATAGTAGCGCAGAATATCATTTGTTCGATTGTTGTTCATAATATTATTCGAGATATTTTTCATAATTTTATGCTACATGCATATGACACATTCTCTAGCGACAAAAACGACCCATTTCGACTGATAGGACTTATATTTTAATTATTTCTCACTCCGTTGCATCGTCACGGAGTGATCGATGTGGCAAATGAAAAGTTCGACTTAAAAAAGACTTCCATATTCACTTCTTGTAGAAAATTCAATTTCCAATCCGAACCTGTAATAAAATTTATATTTGGAACTGGTTTTAATATCATACGAGACATATTTCACAAAAAAGTGGAAAATTTCGTGACGTTGCAATGCCGGAATATGCATTTGTATCACTCACAACCAAATTTTAATTTTCTAGCTAGTTTTCTTATATTCCAAATTTTATCCTTTTTCGATAATTTTTTTAAATCATGCTTCTAATGTTTTAAGTTAAATCTTCGTTGATAATTTTACTTAATCATGCACCGGCTACATGAAATATGCATTGACCCCTCGTCCGATCAAAACTGGTATACTGAAACATTGCCTCAAGTAAACAAAATCACAGCACTCCATGATTTGAATTTTCGTTTTGCCTCTCGTGTTGGCCGTTTGTTTTTGCGATTCTTTAACCTTTCCTGCTCAAAAATGCCGGAAAAACTGTGCATTAAAAACTGCATTTTCAGATATCATGGCTCATCTTTTTATTCGATTGCAAACAGGTATTTAGGTAGTGCATGGCTTGAATTCTTTGACATCGAACAAACATATGGGAAGAGGAGGGGATTCGCAGCTCTAAAATCTGTTCCTCTCAATTTTCAAATCAACGACGTCATTAACCCATCGTCTATCAGTGAATCACGAGGGAGAGCTTTAATTGTTGAGGAAGAGCATACAAATTGAATCATTAGCAAAGAAATCGCGTCACCAAAGCATCATAAACTCCTTCATTTAATGAATGAATGCTTGAATTACGCATGGTACTTTTGTGTGAGTTTTACTGAATACTCTCATGATTTTCCAACTTTATATTCTGGAGCAACATTTGAAAAGGACGCATAAGCATTTTGAGAGCTAGAGCTATTTTGCAAATTCCGAGATAACATTTCACTATTTAACAAAACCCGCAGCGTTAGAAGGTAGCTGGGAAGGCGAGCTATTGTTTTACACATCGAGTTTTGAGAAAAAGTTAACTGTTGGTTCGGAATTTGCGAAATAGTTCCAGCTATTAAAATGCTTATCTACCCTTTTCTCGTGTTGCTCCAGATATTTCCGTACGATTGATCGTTGTAATCTAAGCTTCTGTCAACAAACAAGTGGTATACGTGTTTTGATCTGTCAATTTGCAAGAGGTATAATAGATTCAAATTTTACAGTTGTTGATGCTGAGTAGGCTGTGACAAGCGTGGACAAATTTCCACTATACCAGTGACAGAACTGAACAATCGTCCCACTTTTTGAGCTAACAGGTTGTATGGAGTTCCATCTATGTGTGGAACGTCAAAGAATCCTGGGGTCAGCACGGTGTGGCTGGTTTTCGGAAGTCAATAAACGTTTTGGAAATTGATATCATTCATTGATAACTTGGCTAAGGTGGCCGGGCAGTGCAAAATACAAATAACTGCAACTTTGTCCCCGGGCCATAAATTGCTAATCCCCTATTTGATTGTTGGCTGTTGGCCAGGTTTGCGCTGAAGTTGCGTTCCCCCTGGGAATGGTTTATCCAAATGGCGCATATAAGGCTAGATATCGCGCCAAGAAGTCATAAAACAACCAGTAGTGGATTCACGTGTTATCGCAATTGCTGCATGTTATTGCCGTTATTTTTTTATCGCG
Source organism: Culex quinquefasciatus (assembly GCF_015732765.1). Classification (NCBI taxonomy): domain Eukaryota; kingdom Metazoa; phylum Arthropoda; class Insecta; order Diptera; family Culicidae; genus Culex; species Culex quinquefasciatus. The sequence continues at coordinate 163,731,287 of NC_051862.1, forward strand.
CGCATTTGCTATTTTGTATTTTTCTTCTCCCCCGTCCGGAATGAGGCAAGACCTGGAAGCCACCGAGAGCAAACAGCTCTGGCAACCTCGTGCACATACCTGCCTGCCGATTTGTGCCACCATGGTAAAAGGTGTTGATATTCATTCAAACCCTAGTTCAAACTGATAAGAAACAACACAGCACATATTTCCGTTATCAGCTCAGGTGACCGTGGTGTGGTTTGGTGGGGAGGAGGTGCGCCCCTCCCCCCTTCACCATTTGCACTACTGTTTAATTAGTGCCGCAGCAGCACGTTTGACTTTAGGCGGGTTGTTACTATTTTACGCTGAGTGACGGCGACAAACGCGCAACGCGCGTCGGCTTTGATAAAAAGCCTTTCTGACGACGGCGCGCAAACATCGCGGTCGCGTATTTGTGATTTGTCAACAGTTGATTGATTAGGTGCTGGTGAACGGGACTGACTTGTGAGGATTGTTGGGTTTTTTGTTGTTTTTGTTTCCTCTTGTTTATTACTGGATGTAATTAAAGAAGCGAGCTTCTGATAAGTCCAAGTTTTTGGGTGATTGTGAAGTTCACTGGAGAAACGAAAGTGATACCGTTTTAATCAAAGAAAATGAAACAAATTTACATTCCAGCAGAATTTCAATGATATTTAACCATTTTGCCTTCCTCACTGAGGTAAGGCTATAATCCTGCTCTAAAAATGAACTTTCTGTTAAAAGCTCCTAGACCCACCTTCATGTATACATATCTACTCAGAATCGAAAACTGAACAAATGTCTGTGTGTGAATGTGTGTGTGTATGTATGTATGTGACCAAAATTCTCACTGAGTTTTCTCAGCACTGGCTGAACCGATTTTGATCGAACCAGTTGGATTCGACTTGGTTTAGGGTCCCATACATCGCTATTGAATTGTTTGAAGTTTCGATAAGTAGTTCAAAAGTTATGCATAAAAATGTGTTTTCACAAATACCCGGATCTCAATCCATCATCCGACCCATCGTTGGTTAGGTAATTGAAAGGCCTTTCCAATGAGTCCAAAACATTGAAGATCTGGGAACCCTGTCTCGAGTTATGACCACTTAAGTGATATTTATGTACTTTTTGAAGCCGGATCTCACTTAAATGTATGTAAACTATGTCCGGATCCATCATCCGACCCATCGTTGGTTAGGTAATTGAAAGGCCTTTCCAATGAGTCCAAAACATTGAAGATCTGGCAACCCTGTCTCGAGTTATGACCACTTAAGTGATATTTATGTACTTTTTTGAAGTCGGATCTCACTTAAATGTATGTAAACTATGACCGGATCCATCATCCGACCCATCGTTGGTTAGGTAGTTGAAAGGCCTTTCCAATGAGTCCAAAATATTGAAGATCTGGCAACCCTGTCTCGAGTTATGACCTCTTAAGTGATATTTATGTACTTTTTTGAAGCCGGATCTCACTTAAATGTATGTAAACTATGTCCAGATCCATCATCCGACCTATCGTTGGTTAGGTAATTGAAAGGCCTTTCCAATGAGTCCAAAATATTGAAGATCTGGCAACCCTGTCTCGAGTTATGACCACTTAAGTGATATTTATGTACTTTTTTGAAGCCGGATCTCACTTAAATGTATGTAAACTATGTCCGGATCCATCATCCGACCCATCGTTGGTTAGGTAATTGAAAGGCCTTTCCAATGAGTCCAAAACATTGAAGATCTGGGAACCCTGTCTCGAGTTATGACCTCTTAAGTGATATTTATGTACTTTTTTGAAGCCGGATCTCACTTAAATGTATGTAAACTATGTCCGGATCCATCATCCGACCAATCGTTGGTTAGGTAATTGAAAGGCCTTTCCAATGAGTCCAAAACATTAAAGATCTGGCAACCCTGTCTCGAGTTATGACCACTTAAGTGATATTTATGTACTTTTTTGAAGCCGGATCTCACTTAAATGTATGTAAACTATGTCCGGATCCATCATCCGACCAATCGTTGGTTAGGTAATTGAAAGGCCTTTCCAATGAGTCCAAAACATTGAAGATCTGGCAACCCTGTCTCGAGTTATGACCACATAAGTTATACATTGTGTTCTTTTTTTCTGGATCTAAAAAAATGATGCAACCACTCATATACCCATTTTTGGTAAAAAGAGAGGAAGGGAGAATCCTACTCGGAACAAGGTGTCCGAAGGCTTGATTACTGAGGCAATTGCAAACCTCTTTTTACATCTAAGCTTCCATCCACCCCGGGATTCAAACTGACGACCTTTGGATTGATAGTCCAACTGCCTACTAGTGACTCCACCGAGGCTAGACCCAGGGAGACGACTCCTACCCCTGGACTGAGCTAACGACCTAACCTCTAGGTTAGACCGTTGCCAACATTTACTTCCCCGTCTGACGAAAGGCGTGATGGGACCATCCATAAACCACGTGGACAACTTAGGAGGGGGGGATTCGGCGATTGTCCACGCTCCATACAAAAAAGATTTTATTTGTATGGAAATTGTCCACGATGGGGGGGGGGGGGGGTTGAGAATTCCAAAAAAGTGTCCACGTGGTTTGTGGATGGTCCCGATCAGACAAATCTCGTCTCGAAAAATGCCACAGGGAACTTCTGGGTCGAACCCAGATATTTTCGTCGATTTACATTTATGTGACCCCTGAAAAGAAAATATTGCATTCAGCTTTTCCAACTATGTTTCTCGCTGCCATCATTATTATTTTCTAAAACAGTGAACAAATGTTTAAAAAAAACATAACGTTTGAATAAAATTATCAGTTCAATCGTTTAAAACATTTTTTTTGTGTTTACTAAAACCGAAAAAATAACAATTTCAAACAAAATTAGATTGAAAGTTTCAGTGGCAATTGAGAATTGAGCATTTTTAAACATTTCTTGCTCGCTAAACCAAGTAAATCAGGCATAATGCACCGCTGTTTGGCCATTGGTACTCCCAAAGTAAACTCGGCAGTAAACGCACCCGGCACCCGAAAACTCTTTTTATCATTCTTCAAACAAATGACAAACATTTGGAAACACGCTCACTTATCTTCAGCACCTTTCCCGTGCAGGCTTAACTAGCATGTCAAATACCTGGGGTCTCGTTTTATTTCGCTTTTTTTTTCGTGGAAGCCCATCGCGTTGAATATGTATGTTTACCAAAGAAATGCACCTCGCTCGTTTGAGAACTCCGAAATCCCCGAAAAAGGCAGCACCAGCAGCATGTTCCGTCGTCAACCGGCAGCTCATTAAATTTCCGTGCGCGTCTGCCTTATTTGAGGCGATGCCATGCACCGGACTTTCTACGTGTACTCCGAAGCCCGGCCAAACACACACACCGGTTAGTTTTAAATAAATGTCGTTTTTAATGTCCCTCTCGCCGGGCCCCCCCAAGACGCAGGTTACCCGGCTCCTAAAAACGAACACGGGGGTTGAACTATTTATGCAGCCGCGTGACTTTGGCGGTCCGCTGGAACCTGCCGTTGAGACTTCTTAGGCAGCATACGTAAACACAGAGATCTTACGGCTGTGGCCGTGTGCAGATATTGACTCAAGCCGCGGTGGAGAGTTCACTTATCACACCGTGATTTATAGCAACTGGCGGGTGTGATGGGCGCGCGGACGATGCGGAGGAGCGGTTTTATTAGATCGGGTCGTCGTCGTTGCTTCGTACGGCTAAGCAACATAAAACGGGCTCATCTGTACGGTGTGTACCAACAACGTGTAATGTGCCGCTGTTTTGCCACCTAAGCAATTAAAGTGGTGTACCCGTTACAGTTCAACGAACAGAGAGGATGATTGAGTTGCTTGTACACGCGGATTAGTTTTAGGGGGAACTTGAATCAATTTGAGTCCTAAGAGATCAACGAGTTGTCACAGAACTGATCTTACTGGTTTTATGAGACTAGATGGTAGTAAACATCAACTTAGACCGTTTAGACATAAGTCTGTGGTTATTGTTCAAGTATTCTACGGGACTTACCAAACAGCTCATCGGCGTCCACTAGCCGTACTACCAACACCACAACGGTTTGCAGCGCCGGCAGTCCCCAAGCCGCCAGCTGAAACAGCGTGTTGCACGACGATTCCGACTTTTCCGCGTGCGGATCACCGTTCAGCTCGGTGTTCAACAGTCGGCGCACGGATTTGCTCCACCGCAAGCAGAGGATCGCCCACCTGTAACAAAAAAAAAACACAGAAATAACAAGACATAATTAGTTTAGTCGCACAATTGTACTCAAACATCAACTAAAAGCAGTTGTTCGCTGATAAGATAGCTGCGTCGAAACCGTCTGCGCTTAATTAGGTTCGGCCGAGATAAGTCGATTAGTGATCCGCTTCGAGTGGAGGTAGATTTACGAGCCGCCCCCACGACCTGTTTTAATAAGTAGCGGTAACGAAAAAACGCTTCAAATATTTACGTCTCACTCGGAATGCGTCCGTTTCCGATCTTAATAGTTCCTAATTAATTTCATCCATCAACACACGATCCCTGATCGCGCGCGCGCTCTATTTCGGAACCTGCTGATGGCATCCAACTGGGTTCGGCGGCGAACGCGGCTCTAATTTATTGGATAATCTATCGTTTTCATTCTCAGCTCATTTCCGCCTTGTTTTAGTTTAGAATAAAGCAGCCCGCACCTCTTGAATCGGCCGATTAGTCTTAGTCCTCCCCCTTCGAGTCGCGTTGTACTTGTCGGTACTCGGTGGGGGCCTGGCCATAAATCGTTGAGCGATTAAATTAATTTTCTTGCTACGCGCGTAAATCAGTGTCGGGCGTGATGATCATGTAAGAACCGGTACGCCTCGATCCCACTGGTCCCAGTTTGAAAGGGGAACGTAACTTGTTAACTTCATGAATATGGAGTACGATCAATATCCCGAAATAATGTCCAATCCACGAACGACACCCCGCCACAATCGGTCCAATCTTCGCGTCCCATATCAATAACCTAACGGCGTCAATTCGGACTCGACCCAGCTTTATCAACCTAGCGCGCGCGCAGTCCAATTTGTCATCTTTGACAGCTCTCGAAATGATAAATACCAGGCCGCTCGGAACCACTTGAGACAGGGCCGCGAGCCCGGTTGTTGATGGTGGGACAAACATGTCAGTCATTTTCACCGACGAGCAGCAGCAGCAGCGATATCCGAGAACCCGTTGCGGCTCGTTTCAGCTCATCAAGTCGCTGCTGCTGTCGGAGTGTATCGCCGATATCAGCGATGGAGTGTCAGCCCTGAACAACGGGGAATATCGATGTTTGGCTAGGGTAGACTCTCACCAGTGAAAAGTTTATACTTCATCGTAAAAGAAACTGTTTCGCGATCATCGTTGAGAGTCGTTCGTGAACTTTGTTCACGTGAAGAACGAATGATGGTTCACTCAAAAGTGAACTGTTCTCACCCTAAAAAAATGTAATGAGATTATTCAATGATCTTTTTCAATGAAGACTGTGGTGAACTACTCCGCTATAAATTGAGACTTTTGAAGAAAATCGTGTTTTGATTGCCTCGCGATGCGAAACTTTTCCACCTCTGACTGATAGAGTTTAGAAAAGGAACCATTACACTACCGCAAACAAACAAACAAACTCGCACTTTGTCGTGTTTGAAAGTTTGCCAAACTCGCAAACAAGGCTAAATGTATGCAGGCTGACGTTTATATAAACAAATCCAGGCAAACAAACAAAGAAGCCAAACTGGCAAACTGTCAAAAAGTGCGAGTTTGTTTGTTTGTCTGCGGTAGTGTAATGGCTCCCTAAAACTACTAGTTTTGAAAGATTTCTGCCACAATCGACTGCCAAGAAACGCCTCATCCACCCCAATCGACAACTCCCAAACAAGGTGCGTTCCCTCCATATCTGCTAGTTCACATCTAAATTGTCCGCCGCGACCAAATGGGTCGCGCGTTGCCTCACGCACGCAGATCTCCGCTGTAATTAAACCGCTTTGAGGATCGAACAAAAAATTGAGATACTATCCAACTCGGCCTTTCCCATTTCGGAGTGCGCTGAGGCTCGTCCTCCTCCTGATTACGGCGTGTTTTCTCGTGTTTTCTTAATTTACGCGATGATAAATGGGGATCCAAATTGTGTTTGCCTTGTTTTATTCCGTCGAGTTTGGTAGTAAAGGTGTTTCTTGTTTTCAGATACCACTCCACCCAAACATCGCTGCGTCTGATTCTCATTCTTTCGCGCAGAGCGCGCACCCCTTTGCGGCTTCCCCGATCACTTCTTCGATGAACCAATCCAGCCGGGAATGTGAAGTGGAAATTACAGATTCCCCCTCAAGTCCAACCTCGTAACCGAACCGCCTTGCTCTTTTCGCTTCTTTCTCGGGAATGAAAAATTAATCATTTATATTTTTGACAACGCTCCGGCCTCCCCGCGTACAACTCGAGGCCCTGGCGCGGCCGGCCTCAGATCTTACGCTCAATTTGGAAATCAACGGACCTGTTCGAATGATTTATCATTTCAGCCCCATCTCGCCCCTCGAACACATTCCGTATTGTGTCGATCATTTGGCGTAGTTTAGGGGAATAATGACTTTCCCAATATACAGTTTTTTACAATGCTCTCCTAATCTGAAATAGATCTCCCGTGAGTTAGGCTTTGATCACGAACCAAACGCCCGGCTGTAGATGCTTATCAAAATCCAAATATTTTTCTCACTTCACCGAATCATATCCGAATCCGAGGTGCGAGAAAAGTCATCTCGGCGGCACCGAAAATGGTCCAGCGTCGATTTTAATCAGGCACAAAGTGGCCACAAAAAATGATGCAAGGGATTACCCACCGCCGCAGCAGTATTGCCCGGGACACCGTTGCAAAGTTAAACTGCATGCCAAATTGCTAAAATATCAACAAGCGTCAAATATTTTGAAGAGTTGTGTGGTGCTGAATGCTGCTGCAAACTGCTTTTTTGCACCAGGCGATGGTTCGAGGGTGTTGGGATGCACCAGGGTTGAAATCATTTATGGTTTGTCAATTGTTGAAAGCTTAAACAATTCTCCAAAGAATGAGTTATGACACCAACTGTTGTCAAACGAACGGGGTCACTTTTTAGTTTGACACTTTTTTTTACACGGATTTCACACACACTACCAAACGTTTGTTTTGATAGTGTGCGTGAGCGCCGTGTAAAAAGTGACGGTTCGTCACTTTTTATTTTGACTTTGCCCAACAAACTAAAAAAGTGTCAAACAAAAATGTGACCAACCACCGGGGGTTGAGTGTATTTTATTTATCTTTTCAACAATACAGGTTCAAATTAGGGGGAGAGGGGGTAATATGCACCGCCGGGGCAAAATGCACCCCCTGCTTTTCTCGGTATTTTAAAGAATTTTCCGGGGAAAAAATCATCAAAATTGTAAGCTTAACACTGCTAAACCATGCTGGAAAAAATTGAGCATCGTGGTTTAAAAACAGCTTAAGTTATTTGCAAAACTTTAAAATGTTGTGTTTTCATCTAATTTTCATTGAACTTTCATTGCGATTTTTGGACAATATAAAAAGCATTTATTGTTATTGTAAGTGTTAAGGTATATATTTTTTGCCATAATCTTCATTTTTCTGTAGTCCAAAAACATCAAAAAATGCTTTTTTGATTAAATTTTATGCAAAAAGCGTGGTCGGGGCAAAATGCACCAATGTGAAGCTCCTTTGTAAAAACAGCGGTGTCATCTAGTGGTGACTAGTGAAAACTGCTTTTACCCAGTGCATTTTGCCCAATTTTGTGGTGCATTTTGCCCCGTTGTTGTAGTGCATTTTGCCCCAATGTTGCGGTGCTAATTTTAAAAAAAATCTGCTATTTTTAAACAATTTTGAGGTTTTTAAAGACTTTTTTCAATTGGATGACGTAGAATAATAGTTATTTATGAACATCTAAGGAAATTCTTTCACAGAAATGCTGTTATGGTTGAGAATTCACAGTTTTACCTTAGGGGGTGCATGTTACCCCCTGTCCCCCTACAACATTCCTTAAATATACGTTATAGAAGACAAAAAACGAGACAAGAAGCTTCACAACAGTTTAGTTTTGTAATATTGAAAGTCAACGAGATATTTTTCAATTAAAATTTTTGAATTCAAGCAAATCAATAGGAATTTTAACAACCTTGTAATAAAAAAAGTTTTCAAATTTTTTAATATCAATTATACACGAAAACAGTTGACTTTCAATAATTATCGTTTTCAACAATATTTAATATTAATAGCAAAACAACCATTTCAAAAAATTAATACAGTCCAGACTTGATTATCCGAAGGCCTTAGCAAAATTCCTTTTCGGATAAGCGAATAACGCCTTTTTTTTCTTTTTCTTTTTTTTTTTGATTTTTGCCTAAAAATAAATCGCAGAACTCGAATTTGATGTTAAAAGTAAGAGATATTTTTTTTTTGTTCGTGATTCGATTATCCGAAGTCCTAACTAACCTTCGGACAATCGAACTTCGGATAATCCAACTTCAATAATAGAGGCTTCAGATAATCGAGTCTGGACTGTAAATAAAATACTTTGAAATTCGAATAAATTACCATCAACCTTTTCAAGTTCCTCAAAACAATTTCAATTTTTTTTTTCCGCGGAAATATTTTTTGTGGTCTCAAAATTCAAATTCCCTTAAATTTTTGTTTTTTTATTAAATTTATTCTGGTTAATGTTGAAAAAATATATTATATTTTGCAGGCTAGTGTTTTGGAGATGTAAATTAGCATTTTTTTGCTAAACTTTCGGATTATTATGATGTTTATTCATATGATTTGATGTGTAAATTAAAAAACAGAGTTAATTTTCAAATGTGCATAAAACATGAAAAAAAAACTTCTTTAAAAAGTGTTAAGCAGCTAATGATTCTTTTTTTTTCTCATTTGACAATATCTTGGTAATTTTTGGTTGAATTTTAATGTTAAATAACAAATGAGCAATTCTCTACGAAAACGGTATTTTTTCTTCAATTTTAATTTTTGTATTTTTTAATCCGGCTGAAACTTTTTTGGTGCCTTTGGTATGCCCAAAGAAGCCATTTTGCATCATTAGTTTGTCCATATAATTTTCCATACAAATTTGGCAGCTGTCCCTACAAAAATGATGTATGAAAATTCAAAAATCTGTATCTTTTGAAAGAATTTTTTGATCGATTTGGTGTCTTCGGGAAAGTTGTAGGTATGGATACGGACTTCACTGGAAAAAAATGATACACGGTAAAAAAAATTGGTGATTTTTTATTTAACTTTTTGTCGCAAAAACTTGATTTGCCAAAACACTAGCTTTCAAAAATATTTTTTTTTCAAAAGTGAGCAAACATAGACACTAATTTAAAAAAAAGAAAAACTGCGACTATTTTCAGAAAAGTCTCCTGAAAATGGATTTAACTTGAAAACGGCGCATTTTATCAAAATTTCACTACAGTACTTTTTGATTGCAAATTTGATTTTACATCGAAAAATGAAGTTGAAAAATTTTTGCGACCAATATTTCGATTTGTTGAAAAAATCAGTATTGATTCAAAAATTCATAACTCGGTCAATGATTTTTTGCACAACCTAGAAATTTCAGAAAAGTTGGCATTTGATGTCTCCTAAAACAAATCAGATAATGAAAAACAAAATAAAAATAGTGTTTTTTTTTTTTTGCAAATCAAGTTTTAGTGACAAAAAGTTAAATAAAACATCACCTATTTTTTTAACCGTGTATCATTTTTTCCAGTGTAGTCCGTATCCATACCTACAACTTTGCCGAAGACACCTAATCGACTAATGATGCAAAATGGCTTCTTTGGGCATACCGAAGGCACCAAAAAAATTTCAGTCGGATCAAAAGATACAAAAAAAAATGGAATGACCGAAATCTCATAGAACTGCTCAAATGCAACTATATTGAAATTTTCTGTTCTTTTCATTAAAAATATTTTTATTTTTATCAAGCCTGATATTTAAGAATGTATAAACAAGTGCTTTTACAATGTACGAACTTTTCAAACATTTCTGCTTGCCAAAAATCAACGTTTTTTTTATTGTTCATTATAGTGTGATATTTTAGATGGGTTTTCGAGCAGTCTAGTTCTGAATTGACTGAATGCAATGAGTGTAAATTATTAATTGAAAGTTTAAATTTAAATTGACATTGTCACCAATTCCTTCCAACTACATCCATGTTCCATCACCAAGTTCTGCATCTTATTCTCCATCACCTTTAAAAAGGTGTTCTTCCTCGCAGTCTTCTTCCTCCCTGCCAGCCTTCGCTTATAATCGCCTCTTGATTACTTCTTTCGTTCTGTCCATTTCTCAATTCCAGCGGTCTCTCCCTCCTGCCTTAAGGTTCCACACGGCATACCTGGCTGCCAGAGCTAACCGCACCAAAGCCACCAACCACATCAGCAGGGTTCGCGGTTGGTTTATTTTTATGTTTTCCTTCTAGAATTCGAAGTTCAGAACTCTGGAAATAATCCCGGTTGTTGATTTTAACACTTTCGACTTGACTTTCCTCCGCGCAGCAGCACAGGGAAATACTGTCAAAAGTGATTACATTCCGAACCGCGACTCGCGGACGATCGATTGTTTGGTGGATTCTCAAGGGTCTCTTAAGGTCGGACACACACTCGGCGGTCAGATCATTAGTACCGCAAACATACTTGGGATCTCCACTTTCGAAACCGCGCGCTCCACGTAACAATCCAGCGGTGCCCATCTCGTTTTTCTTTTTCGTGTGGGTGTCGATGATCGACGTTAACAAGCCCATCGATGCCAAGGCGCAATAACTCTCTTCAAGAGTGGTCCCTCCCTCCCTGATTGGGGGTCCCCCACCCCATCGAAAACGGGATTTTTGAAATGGCTTGTTCAAATTAATTACAACGGAGGAGCCTAGCCTATGCACGAGGAGCTCTCCCCGGGCCACTGCTTCTTGGGATGGACCCGCCACGGACAGGGCTCGCCGGTCGTCATTATTCTGGAACTAACAACGGCCATCAACAGGTTACGCCCCTCATCGTGCTCGCCCGGCTCGGTTGATTTCGTTTTGCGCCCGACCTGGACCCCTTCTCGGAGTCACGATCGTCGAGACGGTGAAGATCGCCGTTGTTGGAGCCCCCCGTTCGAACGAAATATAAATTTATAGGAAAATTATTCCTTTCGTGGGTTATCTCGGCTCGTTTTGCACCGCGCGTATTTCCTGGGCCCATCTCCTGCGGGGCGGATCATTGTTTAACTTCGTTCGGTTTTTATTATGTCGAACGACGACTCCGGGCCAAAGATCGTCGCGTTTGTTTTCCCGCTGTTGTAGCCGATGAATGGTCGCGTAAAGTTGTCAGAGCGCTGGAGCTATAGTTTGATGTTTTTTCTCTTATTCTGAATATTCAATGAAACTAGAAAGAGTAGCCATTTCTGATCTGCACTGCTTGCTAACCTTTTCAAGCTCTCTCATGCTGGGAATAAAATCTTTGGAATCATCGCATCATTTCATAGCATGGTGTCCATTCAATTTTTTCTTAAGTAAAAATTGTCTATCAATTAAAAAATATAAGAATTCTCCGGAAAAAAATTAAACACATTATTGGTAAAAGATAATCACGCCAGTTTAAGTTTCCAAAATAGTCACTTTTTTTACTTTTTCACAGGAAAAAAAACTAACCAAGACAAATTCAATTAAAAAAAAACTAAAAGATAAAAAAGACAAACTTTTTTTGCAAGGGTGTTAAAAAGTCAAATTTTGAATTGTTGTTACCAGTGCGAGATTTGAGGGCTTCATTTTGGAATTATCAAATTGTCCCAGAACTCGAAACCATGCCCCATCTCATTTGGTTGTGCATATTTCATTGCAGTACACCCAGCCAGAGCCAGCAAGTCGTCCAACTGCGGAACGAAAAAAAACCTTCGTTCTGCGCACAGACCCCTGGCCGCGTGCAAAGCCCCCGAGGAAAGAAAGGGACACATCCCAAGAATCACGGACAACAACAACAACGGGTCAGCATCAGACAGAGATAGATAGTGAGACAAAAACACAGTTCGACCCAGTAATAACACGTTGTTGTAGTCCGATTCCGAGTCCAACTTTTTGCCTCTGTCTTCTTGTTGCTTCCCTTAAGTCACTGTTTTTTTTTTCAGGGTCCTCATTTTCTCTCTCGTGGTGCTGTCGTGGCCTCTTGTTAACCCACGTTGGCCTTCCAATTTTCTTAGACACGATCCGGCGGCGTTTCCGACGCACCAATACTAACGAGAGAGGCCCATGTGTTTGCCCAGCGACTGCGGGTTCGTCGCTTAGAATTTCCGAAGTGAGGTTCGCTTGTTTGCTTGTCCATAATTAGGAATGATAGATTAGGATGAGGAGAAATTTGTTTGTTTTTCGGTGCCAAACGGCGTAGCCGAAGAAACTTCCTGCGGCGGCGGCGGTGGTTCCAGCAAGGTCGTTTTCGTCATCCTTTTTTATTTCATTTTTTTTTTTCAAAGAAAGTTTGTCGGGACATGACAAAGTTCCACATCCTCTTTTGACAGGACTTTTGTGTGTGACGGCCGTCACAAACGTTTGCCGACAATTTAAACGATTTGTAAATTTGACATTGTCACGTTTGTGTTGTGTCCTATGGGGGCGGCAACATGTTTGGGATTAGCCATTGTTGGAATTCGACGTGCTCGGGGTTCAAAATGGAAACGTGATGTGAACGATTTAGGGACAAGGTTTTTCCTGCCACAATATAATTTGAGAGATAGTTATGAGGTGAAGGTGAAAACAGTGTTCATCAGACAATTTAGTACCCAAGCTTAACCAAAGTTTATGGTTGAAAGGGTCGATAAAGACAACTAACTAACAATTTAGTTATGTATTTTTTGTTAAATTTACGCTCCAATATTTTCCTATAATTTCGCTGCCGATCAGCGTAAACATTATTTAAGTCTTACGTATAAACAATTTTTGTAAACGATTTTCCGAAGATCAACAAAAACCTTCGGATAATCAAGTCTGGACTCAATTTGCATCATTTCCGTGTTTGTACCAAAAACCATTTATGCGACTGAACCGATTTTGTTGTGCCGGTTGATATTACTGGTACAAGTTTGCAACAATTCCCGGTTGGAACAACAAACCATTTCATAGGCCATGTTTTTTTTTTTATTTTTAGGTAATCTCTACAACCTTTAATTAATGAAATTGAATCAATTCGGTTTAACCGGTTTAAACAACCGGTATCAGTTAGTATCCATTCTTGATTTTAACTCAAAATCATGCCAAATATAAAATAAATATATATATATATATATATATATATATATATATATATATATATATATATATATATATATATATATATATATATATATATATATATATATATATATATATATATATATATATATATATATATATATATATATATATATATATATATATATATATATATATATATATATATATATATATATATATATATAAATTAAAATTTAAACTAAAGTCCATAATTTTGTAAATTGAATAAAAAATGGGTTGTAAACACATAGTTGTTCATTAGCTCATTAGCTTAAAAAATTAGCATCATTAGCAATCATTAACTTAAAAAATCAAATTTCAAATCTCTCTCGAAAACAAAATGAAATGGTAAAAAAATGTTTTTGCGAAACTATTTTATTTTACCCAGGGGAAATATACCCATTTTAAGCCTAATAAGCGGTTGTGTTTAACGTGAAGACTTCCATCATTGTCATGATTTTTCGTTCAAAGATATACATTTTGCGTCGCTTTCAATATTTTGACAAAATTCCTTCAACAAGTTGTTTAGAATAGTGCCCTACACATGCTGATTCCTTTTGGTAACGATTATCCCATTCCCTGTAAAGTTATGGAAATCGTCATTAATCAATGATTGCCAACTAAGACGTCAATGACTTTGCCACAAAATTATATAAATTTTGAAGCACAATTGATTTAGATCAAAAAATCCTTCAGTGGCTTCAAGATGGCAACAACCGGCACATGCTGATTCCTTTTGGTGCTGAAATTCGTTAAATTGAATTTAATACAGCATATTTTATAGTGATGATCAATTTTCTTCGAAAATGATCAACGACTTCACCTTAAATGATGCTAGATAATCTGGACTGCTCCTTGAAATTTACTAAAACCAATTATACCAACGAGTAGAGCAACTTTTTGTAAACATTTCTGTTTATTTTCACTATTACTAAAAGTTATTCTATTCCTTTAACAAGCATTAACAAAAAAATATTTCCCAAATGTCTTCTAATCAGACGAGAATACACTGGGCCACGCCCATTTTTCTTTTTTCAGCTTAGTTCTATTTTTCTTCCAGCGCCCTTTTGGGTCTGCTTAGTGCTGCCATTTGTGGCAAAATTTTAAGCAAACACTCACGAAATGTAGCATTTATAGAGAAAATTTTCTGGCATCGCTGGCTCACTCCTACAGGCGCTGCTGGTGGTGTTGGTGGCCACCCTTTGTTCTTTATTTGCCTTCGCTTCTTGCTCGGTTTTCTTCAGCCTTCGATTGGAATGGGTCGTCAAAATTCAAACGTCAAAATACTTGGCGCGTTTGTTTTTGTGACAGCGCTTGCTTATTATTTACATGATTCGGAATTATTTTTCAAGTGAGTGACTAACTAATGATCAAAAGAACATGTTGCCGGTAGTTGGAAGCAATTTTATATCTTAAGCGCTTTGAAATCGTTAGCGCGAGTGAAAAGATATTGATGGCGTCTTTCGTTAAGCAGTTAAACTCTCATCTTACCCAAAAATAGAAATTATGATAAAAAGTGCATTAAATTTGATCTTTTTGGCTAGTAAATGGCATAAATTTGCGTGCTAACTCGAGGCGGTGCTGTGCTGGTAAGTTATAGCCTAAATGGTATTTTTGGAGCTTTAATCAAGCATCAAACTCTCCATATGACGAAGATAGGTTTTTGATTAGAAAGGGTATATTTCCCCTACTTCTTTAACTATTTTAATGTGATGTTTTTTGAAAAAAGTTCTTTCTGTCCTGATTGATCGCCCAATTTTAAGGTATTTTTATTGAAAATTGATTAATAAAAATATCCAAGAAGGCTTTGATTGGCAGGGTTGGATAAGAGAAGTCGAACGTGCACCACACGTCGTCGCGTTGTTCGGGGAAAAAATCGCGTTTATTTGGTTGAAAATTAAGTTTCAGCCAAGCCAAACTAGTGTCATTCGATTCATGACGATGGCATCTATGCAGAGATGATAAAGTTTAGTTGAAAAAAAGTGTTTTTATAGTGATTTTCGATAAAATTGTTTTCGATGATGCTCGTGGTGTTTGACGTTTCGAAGAGATTAAAGAAGAGAGTGAGAGTGAGAACGGATAGTGTGTTGGTGTCTGTTGGCAAGAGCGAACAGCTGAGAATGGCACTCATTGAGTGCATGTTTGGTTGGACGATGACACCGCAGGCTGGAAATTTGCATGAGTTTAAATAAGGCGTTTCGTTGTTGTTTAGAATGTGCCCAAATATGTTCTTGGTTTTTGTACTGCACCGATCATTCGGTTTCGTAATTTTCACGTCCCATCTTGATTCTGGGAACGTGTGCGGATAAAAGAGCCAAAATGTCAAAACGAACGAACGTCACAAGCGTCACTTTGACCAGTGTGTTTACCGTCGATTTGCAGACTTTTTTGTATTCGTGGCAGACTTCTGGTGTTTAGGGGAGATGAGTGTAATAATAGTCTTGGAAATTTGGTTTGGTTGATTGGACGACGCTGTATACGAAACGGGTTGAAAAACGTGAAAAATAGCAAAATTAGCGTGATCGAAGGGTGTAGCTGTTGCGCTAACTTTCCGGTGACGCAAGATAGCACTGCAAACGTTGCTTCATCTCATCTTTGAGTCTAGAGAGGAACGACTCAAATAGGAAAAGTAACATCATCGAGGAACTTGGTGAGGACTTTCCAATTACATTATATTCTATTTTATATTATGTTTGTATTATATATTATTGTATAACCGCACACTAGACACACCAAACACAACATGCAATCATAAATCGGAGCGTTTGGTACGGTATGTCCACGCATCCTTCCTCCCCTGTAGATTCTCTGAAATGTGATCCGTTCTCAGAATCCTCTCTGCGGTAAACACAACGTACTAGGGCTGGCCGCTTTAATTTTTGTAATACATTTTCGGGTGTTCCCGGATGTACTTCAATTATTAATATTGATAAGAAAAGTGCTTGCGGCGTAATCTAATCACAAGACTTTCCAGCATGCTTTCATTGGACTGGCTACGTTTGTGTTAGATTAGATTAGATTAGATTAGACCAAGAAGGCTTTGATTGGCATCGTGTTTTTTATTATTAGTTATTATTATTTATTATTATTAATATTTATTATTATTTATTATTATTTGTCATTATTAAGTATTATTTATCATTATTTATTATTAATTACTATTATTTATATTTATTGATGAGCTAACAGTCGGAGGCTAACCCAGCTCAGACATCATGTTTTTCACAAACTTCATCTTAAAAGTATGCAAATTGAAGAGAATACGTCAAATTGATAATTAATAAATTTACTTTTTCATGTCATTTGAAAAAATCACAATTAAATGGTTGTTCAACTATGTTTATAAACTTTTAATAAAAATGTTAGGTTATTTCAATAAAAAGTTAAAGTTTGTTCAGAATAACTAAGAAAATTATTTTGATAACTATGATATAATATCGTTTTTTGTTACTAGTTTGAATAATGCTAATAACAAAAAAATAATTAAAAAAAAGTTTTGAAGGTTAAAATATGACTGTTTGAATATTGAATTGAATATTCTCGAAACAAATTTTAACGAAATTTTTTGAAAAGGACCAATACAATTCTGCCAACCCTGCCAGATCTAAGCTTCCTCGGCTCTATTTATGCTATTGCTCCATCGCGTAATTGTACACTTCCTGATAAACATTGATTGCGGGTGCGGGGGTGGGCAAGAGATTGTATTCTCAAATTACAGACCCCCTCATCGCCCCCCAAAGACCCCAATTTCGACCCCTAGGAGCATAGTTAGTTTATGCTCACTCCATTGAGGCAGATTGATCGCGCCGCGGATATACCAAGCAAACAATACAAAAGAGAGTCTCGTTAGGGGGAGGCTGCCGCGGAACGGGGATCGAAGAGAACTACTTCATCCAAAATTCATCGGCAGAACTTATGCGCGGCAGATCTTCGTAGCTCGGGTAGCTGAGGGATATTGGGGGGGAAGTTGATGATGATGGGAAGGGATCGCCGAAATTAGGAAACAAGCCAAAAAATGATCAAGAAAAACAAAAATAAACTATACCATCAGGCCACGCGTGATTACACCCGAGGAGGGTAACGAGCGCCGCGCAATTGTTTGTACTCTCGTTACGCGCGGTCCTCCTTCGCACACCCGCTCTCACGTGGGATGCCCAACTTTATGGGAAACGTGCAACTATCGAAAATATCGAGCTTTCGTGTGGTATGAGAAAACAAGCTCTTCGAAATTAAGGAGATAATTTGTTGAAATAGCAATCCAATTTGGGGATCTTTCAGGCAGCTTAATGGGAATTCAACGTATGTACGCGCGCTTCAATTGCAATCCCCGGCGGCCACAGAGGCAGCAGCAGCAGCAACAGCAATTGTCGAAAGTTCAAGAGCTCCAAATTATTTCCGGAATCAGTGTGTCGGGCTGTGCCGTTTTGGTGCCGGACCAGTGGCGCAGACCCAACGCAACACGGCGAGAGCTGCCACTTTGGCGTTCGTAAAGGTCTTTCATTGGAGTTTGTTGAATTTTTGACTGCTGGTCGATGAACAACTCAGTCTCAGCCTCTTTCTTCAGTAGGGTAGTCTGACAACTGCTAAACGTTGCTTAACCATGTAGATTCCTGACCACACGGTCAAACATGTCCCACTTTGTTCGCAAAATCTTCAATGATAACCAGAAATGGTTATGTTATAACTCAACATTGGACCTTGTACCCTCAAATCTAACTGGCCAACGAAATGAACTCTTGGTATGACCAAAGGGGCAAACATGTCTCAAATATCCAACTTCAAACCTCATCAACGTAGAAAAAATATGGTTGTTCAAATGGTCAAAAAAGTCTAACGACAACAACATAGTTTGAAGCCCCATTTTACCCCACCAGCCCCAAACCCAACGAATGTACAGATCTTTCACCACAAATTGGTGTACTGAATTGAGTTTGAAATGAAACTGTACAAGATCCATCCAATTGCCGAGAGAGAGAGAGAGACGCAGGCCATACCTGCCAGCGAGCGCGCGCGGAACAACCGGTCGATGAGGTGGCCAAGTTAGCGGCGATGGCCGCGCCACAATGGATCAATGCGGCCAAACGCCAATACGCCGAGAAGAGAGATGGATCACCGTGCATCGGAGAAAGAGCCAGCGAACGGACCCCGAAGTCATTATGAAAACAACCACAATAATTGCCAACTCGTTAAGTAGATGAGCAGCCAGCGAAAGAAGCTACTCAGAGGCCGCACGATACATCAACCCTCTTTCTCTGCTGCACTGCACTGCACATGTGAAGGAACTCCGCAGAGGACGCGCGGAAGGTCGAGGTGACGACGGTCGGTACGTATGTAACCGCGAGCCAAAACCTAAATCAATCTGTGTGTATAGTGCTGAGTAGATGGATGAACGAAGCAGTGGACGCGGGACTTGAGCTCTGTGCAACCCGAGCTTGATGGGGGCTGCTAGTTGGACCTTGTTGTACGAGCTGTCTCTGCTGGGAGAAATGTGCAGCGTAGCTCTCTAATGATGGTACGATGAAAGACCCCGGAGAGCTAGCCTAACTAAGGCAATCAATAACTTTCGTTCAGCAGACCCTTGTGTGCCTGACGGATTGGGGTCCCGGTGACCTACGGGTTCACCGTTGGGTAGTCTAGTGATCTACATGGGATTGGACGGTTGGTGAAGGGTTGTACTTGAGGTATAGTTGAGCATGAGCTTTGAATAGGGTAATTTAAAGTTTCTATGAGTGAACTATGTTGATCGTTAGTTGCTAAAAGTTGATGGGTTGGCAGCCTTCACACGAAACTGAAGTTTATTAAAGGTAAATGTGAAAAAGCCTAAGCCTGAATATCTAACAGTTTCCAGATCATTAAACAATTCATTCCTTATGAATAGCCATCTTAATGTTTTTGTAAAATCTCTGTAAAGAGGTACAAAAAGTGGTCCAAGAGGACATTTTCTTTAAATATACAGCATCACTTAAGTCGTAATTTCTCTAGAAAGTGTTGGCAGATAGTCACTTTTTTCTACACAGCGAATGATGTTTAAAAATTCCTATCCAAGTACAGTCATCCCACATATTCGGAACACTTTTATGGTAGCTTTTTTCAAACCTTCTATTTTTTTGACCTTGTTTAGAATATTTCCTCACTATTTCACTAGTAACAGTAGCTCTTTTCAAACAATATACTGCATATCAAGACTGTTTTATCAAGAGCAGCAAAACACTTTCTCCAAATTGCTTGTTCCATTATTGTGGGATGTTATCTCTGTACTGCCGAAAGTTTTTTTTACGATTTTTTTTTAATTTTTCGCGTGTTTGGGAGTTTTTTTCTAATTGAGAAGTTCATTTTTCTAGTGATTTTATAAAATTATAGTTTTAAAAACATTTGAGCAATTTCATGTCAAATAGGGAATCGGTTGTACCCGACCTTCTCCGATTTCAATGAAACTTTGTAGACATGTTATCCTAGGCATATATAAGTCATTTTTGTGTACATGGAGCCAGTTACACTCGATAATGATATTTGAGAATGGCGTAAGTGTTTAAAATATTTTTGTATTTCGTAATTTAAATATTGCTGTATCTCGAAGCCGTTGCGTTGTATCAAAAAGTGGTCAAAGACAAACTTGTAGGAAATTTGACGGGCTTTCTGAAAAAAATTCTCCGAAATAAAAAAACACTCCACTTTTATGAGTTTTTTTGATTTTTAAGTTTAAAAGTCAAATTTGAAGGTGAGCCCACGATTTTTTTTCGTTCAAATTTTTTGTGAAAATAGCCTAAAAGATTCACGAAAAATGCAGGATGGAGCATCTCACCTAAAAAAATACAAAAATCATTTATTGAAACTGTTTTTTTTAAGTGCTCTAAACGTCAAAATTTTCAAAAACCGAATACGGGAATCGATTCTCCAGACGATTTTACATAAAAATCTCCATATTGACCATTGTCTTAAGTCCAACCCTTGTGAAGTTACAGCGGTTTTAAAAATAAAAATGTTGAAAAAATAGGTTTTTTGATGGTTTTTGGCAATTTCTATATGACAGACTTGATTTTTCAGTCTCGAAAATATTTTTTCCGGAAAGCTCGTCCAATTTCCCATAAGTTTGTCTTTGACCATATTTCAATTGGATGTATGGGCTTACAGATATAAGCTAATTACATTGCTCATAACTGAAAATATAATATTTTTTCAGTGTAGTATAGTAACCTGGATAGTAAATTAGCTTATATCTGTAAGCCCATACATCCAATTGACATGTGGTCAAAGACAAACTGATGGGAAATTGGACGAGCTTTCCGGTAAAAATATTTTCGAGACTGAAAAATCAAGTCTGTCATATAGAAATTGCCAAAAACCATCAAAAACCTATTTTCAGCATTTTTATTTTAAAACCGCTGTAACTTCACAAGGATTGGAATTAGAACAATGGTCAATATGGAAACTTTATGTAAAATTGTCTGGAGAATCGATTCCCGTATTCGGTTTTGAAAATTTTGATGTTTAGAGCACTTTCAAAAACAGTTTCAGTAAATAATTTTTGTATTTTTTAGGTGAGTTGCTCCATCCTGCATTTTGCGTGAGTCTTTTTGTATCATCTTAGGCTATTTTTACAAAAAATTTGAACGAAAAAAATCGTGGCTTTTGAAGGTGAGCCTTTTAAACTTAAAAATCAAAAAAATCTTATAAAAGTGGAGTGTTTTTTTTCAGTGTATTTTTTTCGGAAAGCCCGTCAAATTTCCTACAAGTTTGTCTTTGACCACTTCCTGATATGATGCAACGGCTTTGAGATACAGCAATATTTAAATTACGAAATACAAAATATTTAAAACACTTAAGCCCTTCTCAAATTTCATTATCGAGTGTAACTGACTCCATATACACAAAAATGGCTTATATATGCCTAAAATAACATATCTACAAAGTTTCATTGAAACCGGAAAGGGTCGAGAAAAAAGTACCTAAAAAATTACTGTTTTGGGCTGGAATTGTTTATTTGCAAAGTCGCATAAAACAAGTCAAACCTCCAACCCTAAAATATTCTAAAATACTAAGAGTCCTTCTTTTCAAACTTTTGATAACGTGTTCGTGTTCCTAATTGGGTCCAAAAATGAAGCTTAGATTGCTAATATTATTTTTTACAGCGATAAGGCTAATTTTTCTGAGTACAATGACCCTTTGTACGATCACAAAGAGTTTAAAATGGATTTTCAAATCAATTTTGAAAAATTAACCTCGCGGTCCTTCTTGACAGAAAAGATCCTACTTGACAGTTCTTTCCAAGTGGACCATAGTTGATCCATCGAAAAAATGTTTTCTTGTCACCTTTTTTTGCATTAAAATAAAAAAAAGTGCTCAGAAAAGGTTATTTAAGCGTGTCTTTAATCGTATTACAGAAAATTTACATCGAGAAATTAAAAGTGCAACATGGAGTTAAACTTTCTGTCAAGCTGCTGTGAAGTTTACCATGACAGTTGCGAATGTTTAACTCCATGTTACCGGCTCACATCTCTCATTTAGGACCATATTACAGACTACTCTCTGGCTGTTGTTGATCTTCTCGATACACTCAACCCCCGGTGGTTGGTCACTTTTTCGTTTGACACTTTTTAGTTTGACACCCCGGTGGTTTGACAAAGTCAAACTAAAATGTGACGAACTGTCACTTTTTACACGGCGCTCACGCACATTATCAAAACAAACGTTTGGTAGTGTGTGTGACCTCCGTGTAAAAGGGGTGTCAAACTAAAAAGTGACTCCGTTCGTTTAACAACAGTTGGTGTCAAACCATCGGGGTTTGAGTGATCAATATTGCTCCAGCTGTCAATAAATTGTTCAGTCCCTTCAAGAAGCATGTTTTGATTTTTCGTTCTATAATTTGATGTCTTTCGCTCTTGACGGTCCCTTCAATATAGACAACGAGAGAGTCCACTACATTGTGGATCTCAAAAGTAATTTTTTTATTGAAAAACTTGAAAAAACGTTAAAATTTGAAGTCAGTTTATGCAACAACATAATTTACTCAGCGTTAGCTAGACTATTCGTCATCAGTCTTCACTGGTTGTCAATTTCTAGTACCACTCAGATTTTAGAGTTCCCTCAAATCATCAAAATTCGCCAAACTTCGTCAAATTTTCCACCAATTTACGGGCACCATCCCACGTAAGCCCCTGGACATCTGTTCCGAATTCGGCGGTAACAAGATTGAGATCTCTAGCAAACGGCCTCAACAGCAACAACAACAACAACACCAACAGCTAAACCATTCCACGGCAATAGCGCCTAGCCGTCGATCGGGGCCACAAAGTACGGCCATAATCTGCTCATTTTCTTCCCATTTGACGTCCAATCGGCGTGGTTCCCCCAAAAAAAGACCCGTCCATTCCCCGAATCAACCTCCGTGCGTGTGTGTGTGTGTGTATGTGTGTGTAATGTATTCCCGGGGTAATAAATTGGCCCACGATGGGGCTATAAATTTTAATTAATAAAAATAAATGCTGAATAAAATCTACAAAATAAAGCGATTAAGATTTTGAACGATTTGAACGAGTTCCCGCACCTTTCCGCGGTCAGCTTTGGCCATCGATAATCCGGGCCATCGAAGATGGGAATGGGCAAGAAGCCAAATCTTGAACTCGGCACAGCGTTTGATTCGATTTGAATAAAAAAAAAACTGAACAATAAATCGAATCATTGCTCTCGCGGCCGACGATCTGGGACCGGGCCCGAAACTTGTTCAATTTGGAGCCCGTCTCTTGGTGCGATCATTTCCACGGCGTGATTTGGACGCGCGAGCAGGCTGCAATCAAGCGCCAATTACGCCGCGGACGAGCCCCAAAATGATGACGAAGAAGGTTCGTCGTCTGCTCGGCGTTGCAAATAAGATTGTTGGGGGGGCACACACCCAAATGAGGAGTGTAATACTCTGATAAGATTGTCAGTTACTACAAGATTCGAAAGGGAACCCTTTGATTACAAACTTTTTCTGTATGCCACTATGCCACGAAGAATTGTTGGTAATTTCAAGCAACCAAAATTGCCAGCGTCCGTTCGTTTGGGTGTACCGAACCAAGAATCGTCAAGTCCCTCGTATTAATGGCCGCCGCGGAGCGCCGGAGATCGTTCGCTGGAGAAACAGGAAGACGGAACACGGGCACCATCCCAGCGCGAAGACGCCCTCTGGCATCGTTAGCGAGAGTCGTTATCCCTCCCTTCTGCGGCAGGAGGAGGCTGGTGATCTTAGGGTGGTCACTCCGCGGAAATTCTTGCTCGCTTTGGTACCTTCTCCGGGACACCCTTGATTAATTTCATTACATTTTGAACGAGATCTTTCCGGGGAGGAGAAGGAGCGGGGGGGGGGGGGGGGGGGGGAATTTAACAGCGTGAACGAACGAGCCCCGGAATCGCGTGGAACACTTGCGCCGAGGATGTCTGCCGTGCGTGGCCTCCGGGGAAAAAAAACGCAACACAGGGCCCAGGCGGCAGCTGCGATTTAGCAGCCGCTGCAGCAGTTTTAATGGGAATAACTGATCTGTTTTGCTTTTATGACCGTTTTATTGTCTGGGTGTAAAAATGAAGAACGATATTTTGTAGGATGCAAACTTGAGTGCAGCATTTTTC
Organism: Culex quinquefasciatus; assembly: GCF_015732765.1. Lineage (NCBI taxonomy): Eukaryota > Metazoa > Arthropoda > Insecta > Diptera > Culicidae > Culex > Culex quinquefasciatus. Next base: position 163,755,128 of record NC_051862.1, read on the forward strand.
AATGGTTTGGATTTGATGAGATTTTTCATTGAGTTGTGCTCTTCAAACCAGAGAAATTGAAGAATTGATTTAAATTGCTGAAATTTCTCCATAAACTACATTCTAAAACAATTTCAATAATGTAATGAGAGGGGAAAGGTGGTCTAAAAATTCATTTTTTGCGTTACGTAATAAAAGAACGCTCCCTAATAATTTGATGCAGGATTGTCAGATCTTCAAACTTTGCTTTGCTGATCATTCCTCAACGAGTATATCAAGCTACTAATATCTACAGTCTGACATGGCCAGCTCCGTTAATGATCAGTATTCCGATATTTTGGCGGCACCGGTTATCCAAATTTTGTTTTGTCCAAGTTCATCGCATTCCAAACGCCTATTCAAGCTTCCATTATTTGATTTCCCATTTGACGCTTCTGTTTAAATATTGACCTGCGTGCGTTTCGGTTGGTTTGCTCCGCGCCGGAGATCCTATTCCGAACATGTCGCGATCATTGCGGTCCTGCTGCTCCCAGCCAGCCACCGGAAAACATGTTTACCCAATTAGGCAAACATAGTGCACAACTAGCTGCGACGGCGGCGACTTGGCCCTACTAGTTGACCTGAGCTAAAACAACCCCAAGTAGTTCGTTGTAATGGGTCTGGGCTCACCTAGCGTAGAGTAGAGAAGAAAAACGGGACATGGGATTTCTGCACCATTTGTGTCAATAACCGAAGACTGGCTGGGGCGGGATAATGTGGGAACGGGGAGGCACAACAACGGTGCTGATTGAACAACGACGAGCCACAACACAAAGTGGATGTTGCTGCTCAAGCGAAGAACTTGAAGATCGAACCGGCGTGGCGGCGGCGTCGGCTTGGACTTGTAGAAGAGGTTGCTCGTTTAGTTGATGGGCGGCTTTGACGGGCTTTGTGCGTTGATGGCTCTTCATCGATTGGGGGCCCATCTTTTTTTTTCTTTAGTTTGAGGGGGGATGAAGAATGGCTGTCCAAAGTGGGCAATGCAAAATAGCGTTTCGGCGAAATTTACTCGGTTATGGTAAGGAGGGGTACTTGAGGGCACTCGAAAACTGTTGATTGAAGATCCCAAAGTGACCCTCAACGCGCAGTCCGATAGACGAAGGTCCGTAACTTATTTCCACTGTGTTCAAATCTGGTAATAACTCAATTTTTAAACCCGTTCGCACACCATTTGTACTAGAACGTTGCAATTGGGTTTCGTTACGCCGGGCTGATCCCCCGTCCCCGGTAGCCGGCGTAGGTTCGTGACCAATTTTAAACGCCTCGGTATATTATTACGTCCTATCGTGCTACTGGCCACTCCGCTGCTGGCCGTGCGTCTTGTGGACCATTTTCTTCGAGTTTCGCCTCTTCCACACTCTATTTTTCTGGTAATGAGTATAATTTACGGAAAACCAACGATTGACTGACTATCCGAAATTTTTCGTTGTTCCGTCCGCTCCTCGTTTTACTGCGGGTTTGGCGCGGGTTGCAACTACACACTTTTTCCTACCTCTTAGTTATGTTGTTGCTGCTTTTTTTTGGGATTATCATTAGAGTCAAATTTCATGTTGATTATCGGCGGTCTGGCGCGCGGTCTACGGCTCAATAAACTCGGAATCGATTTCGTACGGGCGAAAATCTGCCACGGGACGTGAAGCTTGTTTGAGTTTTGTGTATCTATGTCGAACCAGGGCTGCCGATATTCCACGGTCCGCATCGACCCCGAAATGCAGATAAATTTGTTTTCCAAACAAACGCTCATCAAAACTACGCAAAAAAAGAAACAAGCCACGATCTCAATTGGGTCGGCGTTGATCATCAAAGATGTGATTCGAGTTTGGTGAGTTGGCAGTGTTGCTAATTTGATGGTTTGAAGCCATAGACATGGTTGCCAGGTTGCCAGTTCAATCTGGGAAAGCCAGATTTTTTAAGTATTAGCCAGATTTTAGATTAACTAATCAGATTTTTCATTTTCTAATAATTTTTAACAACTTTTTGATTGAAATGAAGGAGTTTCGTGCAAAATCACAAATTTAGTAAATATTTAATATAATTTTAACGTAAATTCTTTGAACCATTGTTGATAACTTACCACCCCGCCATAATTTATATTTTTTTAGAATCTTGTCTGCCAGATTTTTCCAGATTTTGTATCGGTACTTGACTAAACTCAGTCAAACCACAATTCTAGAGTTTTAATTCAGATTCATTTGTTTCTCAAAAACATTTATACAAAAAAATGTACTCACAAATGCAACCAAAATTACTGTCAAGAATTGAATAAACAAAGAAATTGTTTGTATTCCTGGCTGAAAAATTTGCGTTGAATTATTTTCACAGTTTTGAAAACAAGCAACCACAACGCCTTGATCCGCCGAAGACTCGGGAAGATTTGTCTATTTTTCGCAAAAGCTATAAACAGACAACGGACAACACGTTTACATTGTGCTTTCTTTTCGCACGTCGCCTTTTGACGTTTCAAAACATTTAATGCGTCAGATGGAAGCAATACAATCCGAAGCATTGCATTGTATGCAAACAATAACACCAACTTTTTGTTTTTCTGCCCAAAAATTTTCTGATATAATTTCAGAAATTCGGACACTAAAAAAATCATGCTGAGTGAGAGGGACACCAAGAGGGCTCTCACGTGTGACAAACAGTTTCCTACCGAACTCAACTTGTGGCCAAGAGTTTCGATTGATCAAAGTTCTCTCCTTCATTTGCGAGCACCAACCGGCTGCGAAACCGATTTGTTTTGGATTTGCTGTGAACGTCATTTGCTTCCTCACTAGTCAAGTCAGATTGCTACTGACTGAGTTTGTCGACAAGAGGAGTAGGCCAAGCTATTATGAAGGTGAGCAATGAGCAGTGAGTAACCAATCGCTTGCTGGTTTGCTGGTTCGTATCCGCTCACAATTCATTTTGCAGGACGAACCAAATGATTCGATCATCACTGAGTAAGTGATCATTACACTAGCCTACAAAAATTGACAAAAATGAGTGCGCAGGCTCAAATCGAGGGGAAACATGAAGTTTGGGGTCCCCAGAAACATGTGCATCTTGAATTCTTCAAACATATTTAGACAGGGCCGAATGGTTTTTCTCCAAAGTTTGTAGTTTGAGAACTAGGGTGGTTCGTCGCTGTTGCATACAATCCAAAAATTGCATGCAATATGCACATGGAGCGAACCGCACTATTCGGACCTGTCTAGATATTTTTGAAAAATTCAAAGTGCACGTGGTTCTTGGGACCCTAAAGTTCATGTTTCCCCTCGAGATGAGCCTGAACAAAAATTTTGTTGGTCGGTGTTATCTAACGAATCGAAAAACAGGATCCTTATTTGAGACAAAGTATAACTTAAATGTAACAGGTTGCAACTCTTCAAGGAAACATTTTTTTATGAAGAGAGGCAAAATTGTATTTTTTTAAAGATTTTGTCATCTTGAACTCCATTTGGCCCATAAATTGACATACGACAAGATAGCACACTATGTCAAAGAGTCGATCTTTGTGCCAGAAGAGAAAATATGAAAAATCATTTCAACATTCGATCAACGCCGCAAACGAGAAAACCGACAACGACGACGACGACGACGGAGAATGTGCAAACTCGTGCAGAAGATCGATCTCGGCCGAAGAAATCCATCATCATCGGGCCCGGAATGAGAAATGTGGTGCCGCGCAAAACATCAACTCCGCGAGTCGTTGACTGGGGCCGGCTGATCCGTCATCGGGTGAAGTGGCCCTTTGCTGACAGCGTGTTGGTGGTTTGTGGCGAGTGGTAAACATTTGTTTCGATTTTAATTAGCAACTGGGTGACATAAGAGTGCTGGGAACACATTTCAATCGTAACAAAAACAAAGTGATTATCACGTTTTGATGTAATTTATTTTCAAGTTCAAGACCACCTTGAGCCATTTTTTTTTTTTTTTGAAAAATCTAATTTTAACCCTTTTCCAATCCCAACTTCAAAACCCAATTACCACATGATCATGCCCAACTCGCCTGTAATTGCTAATTCTGGGCAAGTTCTGTCGGCATATTGATCTCCGCGAGCGAGATTTCCATTGAAATATCAATACATCCATGCCGTTGGTTGCACATCTGCGAAAAGGTGCAACACTCACTCATTGTGTGCACCGGAATGTGCAACACAACACAACAACCCGGGCATCGATCCGGCAGTTGGAAACGTTTTGCACTTAGTTTCTTCTGCGCAAGTATGACTTTATAAGGTAGCTGGCCCTAAGTTGGTCTAAATTTCAGGAAGTTGAAGCTGTTCTGCTTTCTTTTACAAACACGTTAGTGCAACCTAAGAAATCATTTAAACAGGATTATTTTGCGTTTAACAGCAAAACAGCGTTTAAATGTACAAGAACCAACGTTGGACCAGCTACCCTCAACCACGAAGGATGTGCCCGTTGGGGAATGCAGTTCGCGATCGCGACCGTTGTTAGTGGTATGAATTATGTTTGCCTCTTTTTGTTTTGGAGGCCCGGCTCTTTTTTTCCTTAGTTTTATTTCCTCCAGTTTTCTCGCCGTTCAATATGTGCATGATTTATGGGAAAGAAAATGGTGTTCTCGTTTGCTGTAATGAAGAAGATCGATTCTTCTGCTCGTTCGCGAGACAGCGAACGATCGGAGACAATGAGCGCCTTGTTTTGAGGGTTATGCGATGTGTGAGAAAATTCGATTAGGTTCCGCGAGCTGCCATTTTGGGGCAGGGGATTGTACTTTTTAACAGAGGAAAGCAAGCAAATTCCACTAAAATATGTATTGAGATATGAAATTATACTGAATTTCAAACTGAAGATTTCAGAGCACCATGGAGAGTGGCTCCAAACAATTTTGAAAAATATTTTGAAAGGAAAATAATAGTAAATTTAATTTAAAAAAAAAAACAAAACAAATTTCTAAATAATTGCTTATTTAATTGTAGACAACCATTTTGAATTATGTTTGAAAACCTGCAGAGACTATCAGTAAATCAGCGAAGTTCTAGCTAATTAATAAAAAAAAAACAATTCCCGATAAATGTGTGGCTCTCGGCTTTCTATTGTAGGTGTAATATGAGCGGATTCATTAACGCGTAAATGAGATATCGTGGGTCCCGATTAATTTTCTTCTACTCTTACCGTTTAAATATCTATGCTTCAAATTATAATAAAGGTAATAAGAACGCAATAATTAAAAAAATATTTACACTCAAATCAATTAATTTTCATTTTATGAAACTCTATTTTTAATGTTGTTCGTAAAGTATTTAAATTGAATAAAAAAAATACTTTTAAATAATATGAACAAATTTGCGAAAAGGTTTACGATGTTTTTTTGAGAAACATTAACATGCAGAAAAGGCGAACTTAACTCGAATTTAATTTACAAAAAATATGTTATGGCACAGTAGGGTGTAATATGGTTGTATAAAAAAAATTAAAGTTGTCCAAATTTAGTGAGCACAGCACTTTTTCAGTTCCTATTGGGGTCCTCAACAACTCCCCAAAGTTAGGGACCGATTGGTTTAGTCCTCACTTTGCGCAAAGCGATTCAATTTTCCATATAAATTTGTATGGAGAAAACCAATTTTTTGGATTTTGATATTTATTAAAACCACTTTTCATGCTATATCAAAACCGGACTCATATTCGGATGCTCTGGAATCTGCTCTACAACTTTCCAGAAGAGAGTATGGTGCTAGCTTGCCCCTAAAAAAAGATATAGCGTGTTCAAAACTCGTCTAAAACTTGTTTTTTGCTCGAAAATCACGTTTTAGACGAGTTTTGAGGGCGCTATATCTTCTTTCAGGAGCAAGTTAGCACCATACTCTCTTCGGCAAAGTTGTAGAGCACCTTCCAGAGCATCCGAACATAAGTCCGGTTTTGGTATAGCATGAAACGTGGATTTAATAAATATCAAAATCCAAAAAAAATGTTTTCTCCATATCGGTCCCAAACTTTGGGGAGTTTTTTAGGACCCCAAAAGGAACTGAAAAAGTGCTGTGCTGGAAAATCGATTTTGATATTACACCCTAATGGCACAGGCATGACCAATATGACGAAGAACCAAGCAAGAGGTTTAAAATATTACCTCCTTATTGAGTAGAAGCACGATGATAAACTAGGAACAAATCTAGCGATGAACCTTATTGGAAAAAAAATGTTAAAATTTGGGTAAAGTTTTACGTCAGGCTTGTCCAACGTCCGGCCCGTGAATCCATTTCATCCGGCCCGCGAGGGCTTTTCAAAATAAATCTATACTTTAACTGTTATCTAAAAATGTACAGAAAGACACTAAATTTAAATTAAACCAGTTTTTACTGTTTTTACTTGAGGAACATGATAAAAAAAATTTAATGAATGAGCAAGCAATTATGTATTTTTTCAGAACAATTTTACAGTGATATAGTTTCGTTTGAAAAAAGGTTAAAAAAGCAAATTTATCATACTTAAAAACATTTTTAAACATTAAAAGAATCCCAAGATGAGTCAAGAGGGAGAAACATAATATGTATCTTTTTTAAAAAAAAAAAACTTCGAAATTCATAGAATAACGAATTAAAAAATAATCAACATATATTTCTCTACACTATTCAAATTTTTGTGTTTTTAAATTAACTTCAAAATGTTTTGTGAAATGTTGTGTACAACTTTTGGAAACATGCAACGACCAATAAAATTTGAATGTTTTTAAATGTTAATGATATCAGGGCATTTAATTTAATTTAAACAAATAAAAAAATTAAAGTTATTTTGCATTTTTTCCATAAAATCAAAATGTATCAATCTTATTTGGAACACTATTTATCAATATGTTTAGTAAAAAAAAGTTCAAGATGGTATGTCAGAGACATAACCGAAAGACATAGGACCAAACAATTTGAATGTGTTTTTGGATTGCTAGTGAAATCTGAAATAAAATTATTTTATTTTGTTTCATAGATTTGTCGGCAAAATTGTCATAAATGTTCTCCCAAGGTGAACCTTCTATGAGGGCACCGGCAACTCCAGGTTGTGGCCACTACGGTCGAAATATCAATTTTCATGTTCAGTATCAAAAACCATGAATTTTGATATCCATATTGCCACAACTCGTATGGTTCTGTTAAAGACCCTCCGGGCCCCGGGGAAACCTGCTTTGAGATCACCGGTCACTCAAGGTTGTGGCCACTACTGTCGGAATGTCAATTTTCATGTACAGTATCAAAAACCATGAATTTTGATACCAATATGCCACAACTCGTATGGTTCTGTAAAAAGTCCTCCGGGCCCATGGGGAACCTGCTTTAAGGGCACCGGCCACTCCAGGTTGTGGCCATTACTGTCGAAATGGCCATTATGTTCAGTATCAAAAACCATGAATTTTGATACCCATATTGCCACAACTCGTATGTTTCTGTAAATGTCCCCCCAGGCCCCGGGGGAACCTTCTTTGAGGCCACCGGCCACTCCTGGTTTTGGCCACCACTGTCGAATTGGCCATTTTTCATGAAAACCGCCGCATCATAGCGACTTCCACGCCGTCCGCTTCGCTCGAATTTCCTCCTTCTGCTGCCGGTGGTTCTTCCTTCTGGTTGCTGGTCCTCTTCTTCTATTGGCCGCTGCTGCTGCTGCTCCGCGCCGGCCCGACGTGCACAGTTCGAGTGCTCGTTCCAAAGTGACTTGCTTTTGCGAAATTTTCTGCTTAAATAGCGGCACAGCCGGATAACGGCACAAAAGGGGCGCGGTCTCGAATGCATACGCTCGCTCTGATTGGTCATCTGTCCGATTTGTACTGAAAAATTACTCATTTTGATTGCATGTTTTAAGTGCTTTAACTATGTTTAGTCAGACTATCTATGTAGTTGAACAATAGCTGAAGTCTTCCTCTTTCGATTGGTGGTCCAACCATCTGGATTGATTCACAGGGAAAAAAGATATAAGCGTTCAAAATGTCCCCTTTTTTAACGCTTAAAAGTGACGCTTTGGATCGAATTTCTGAACTGGCCCCCCAATATAGTAAGTAAAGACATAGTCCTATGTCAAAATTCTTATAATTTTATGAGAAAAATTGTTTACTTTTTCAACTATTATCAGAAATTACTTCCGGCCCGACAACGCTTCAGAATTAATGTGTAGAAAATGCTTTGAATGGCGAAACTAATCCAAAATAAATTAAAAAAAGGCTTGGTGTTATGTCATAGACATGACCAATATGACAAAGAATTTAGCATAGCGCAATTAAAAATATTACCTCTTTATTGAGTAAAAGCAGGATGGTAAATTTCAAACACATCAAACCTTTTCGCGGCGGATTTGATTGAGGAATGATACCGTGCCAAGATCAATACATAAATTAAACAAAACAAATGTTGGTGAAACTCAAATTTATTAATTTATTAAGTTTCATTGTCAAGGTGTTGCATGAGGTGTAAATGAGTTCTGAAATATTTTTTGAAAAAAGTAATTTCAAGAGAAGCAAATCCCTGGTGTTGGAACAAAAATCCTTGAAAACTCTAATTTATTTTATTTAAAGTTCGATTGTCACGGTATTGCAAGAAGAATAATATGCTTAAAAGTACAGTAAACATCAAGTTTCTCCATAAAAAACATACTTTTATCATTTTATTTTTTAAGTTTTTTCTATGCAGCTATAATCAGTTCAGAATTGAATACAAAATACGTCATTTTTGAGCATACTTTGTATGAAACTCACCGGTTGTTACCAGTTCGTTCAAACCATGACTTTCATTCGTTTGATGAAATACCTGCTGAGAAATATGATATTTTTCCGGCTCTTTTCTTTTAAAGGTCGTCATTTCAAAATAGTTCTATGTCCAACGACAACTTGGCTTTCGGTCCCTCCTCGGTCTGGCTGGTTCTGTTTGAAACGTTGATGGCACAAATTAAACAGAATTAATTCAAAATGTGTCTACCAAGCCGCCGTCCGTCCCAGAAATTTGATATCTCTCCATAATCGTCTGCGACATTGTGACACCCCCCGGGCTTATAGACTGTCCGGGGACGGAGAGTGTGTCTCCACCAAGTGTGACAATATGTGTGATCAAATCGCTTTCCGTGCACTTTTGGGGCTGTCCTCGGGCCATATGCCGTTCGTCCCGTAACCCTATCCCGAAAGTGGTCCCCTTAAGCCGTGCAGTTTTTTGCTTTCAGGCCAACGATCGGTTGAAGGATCGCGCTCCTGCAAAACCATCAGGGGAACGACGAAAAAACCATCCAACTAAATTAGTTTAAATGAAGTGAAGATGAAAAACTACTTCTTTTTGCCCGGTGCGACCGCGAAAAACGGTGGGGCATTAAGTAGAAGGAAGGTTTCGACTTCAAGCGCGACCCAACCATGCCCATCGAGCTGCTTAGTTAGTTCAGCAAGAACTAATGAAAGAAAAAGTATAGCTCGAACGGCAAAACGCAGAGAGGTTCAACACAAGAAGGAGAAACGAGAGAAAAAAACAGAACCTCAGCTCAAACCCCCGGCGAGAAGTTGAAGCCCAAAAGAGGAAATCAAACATTACTTTGGGCAGAGGCCTTTTTGGCAGAATAGGGCCTTGGACAGCTTGATGTGCAGGCCAGGCCAGCGGTAATCATAATTATAATAATTCAAGCCAGATAGAAAAACAGTCGTAATTACTAATGAGATGAGCTGCGAAAGAGATAGGATTGATGGGATTGCGACATGGTGGAGGTTTTGGCTGCAAGACTTAACATTATATTTCAAAATATAACAACCAAACAAGTTGTTATTCATCTTCGTGTTACGTATGTACTAAATGAAATTTCATGTAATATTACATGCAGAAATGTGTATCCTATCAGTAGTCACTCTTCAACAATGTGCATGGTTCTGCATGCGATATGACCATCGGATATTTTGCAGTTGGTAATAATTTCAAAGAATTAAACTATAAAATCACACTAAATCCCTCAAGTCAGGTACCAATTCCAATCCCATTGTCCACGCTGCGGCTCTCGGAACTCTCGGTTGCACCATCGATCATATTTCAACTGGAAACATCTCCCAGCAGAAGCCAGCAACGAGAAACCTCCGACTCAGCATGACCCCGTTTCTTTCGGTCTTCACCATCAGATTCGCTTTCCGTTTCGGGGCCTCTTCCCTTTAACCAGTCCAATTCTCAGAAGTGGCGTACCTTTTGACAAAACGAGACCTTTGAGAGAGGCTGCTGCAGCACGAGAGTTTCAAACTTTTCCGAGCAGCAGCAGCAAAAAAAAATCCTCCAAATTAACAAGATCGGTTGCGCGGACTTGGAGTCGCCGCACGTCAAATTTTAATGGCCATATGTGGGTAATTCACCGCCAACTCACACAGCAGTTGCCCCGACCCCTCTTCGATTTGCGTGAAACTTTGTCCTAAGGGGTAACTTTTGTCCCTGATCACGAATCCGAGGTCCGTTTTTTGATATCTCGTGACGGAGGGGCGGTACGACCCCTTCCATTTTTGAACATGCGAAAAAAGAGGTGTTTTTCAATAATTTGCAGCCTGAAACGGTGATGAGATAGAAATTTGGTGTCAAAGGGACTTTTATGTAAAATTAGACGCCCGATTTGATGGCGTATTCAGAATTCCGAAAAAACGTATTTTTCATCGAAAAAAACACTAAAAAAGTTTTAAAAAATCTCCCATTTTCCGTTACTCGACTGTAAAAATTTTTGGAACATGTCATTTTATGGGAAATTTAATGTACTTTTCGAATCTACATTGACCCAGAAGGGTCATTTTTTCATTTAGAACAAAATTTTTCATTTTAAAATTTCGTGTTTTTTCGAACTATGCAGGGTTATTTTTTAGAGTGTAACAATGTTCTACAAAGTTGTAGAGCAGACAATTACAAAAATTTTGATATATAGACATAAGGGGTTTGCTTATAAACATCACGAGTTATCGCGATTTTACGAAAAAAAGTTTTGAAAAAGTTGGTCGTCATCGATCATGGCCGTTCATGGTCACCCGCGACAGACACGGACGACGAAACAAAGAGAAACGCAAAAAGTCATGAATTAGAGAACCACGTTTATGATACTCATAAATAAATTCCTTCGTGGTTCTTAAATTCATGACCATAATTCACGATTTCGGGAATTGATTTTTTTAATCTGTGAATTCCAACTAAGGTTTTGTTTAGAGAATTGTTGAAACTAAAGCCAAAGTTAAAGTTGTAAAATGAAAACTTGGGATAATTAAAATATTTACAACCCAACTCCACCAATAATATTTTTAACAATTTAGGATCATGAAAATATCATTGTGGACTAGGGTCGTCCAAAACCGGGCATCCTCGGGACTACCCCCTAAAATCAAAGATTGGCCCATCAATAGGCTAAATTCCAAATTTTGGCTCAATCTGACCATGGAAACCCCTCCCTCTAATCGCTTGAAATTTGTATGGGAAAAATCGTCAAAATTTATGGAGAAAAACAACTGTTTCATTAGTTATCCAATTCTTATACATATACGAGTTCTCGGATGTGGAACCTTCATGAAATTAGGAAAAAACAATTCCCGAAGATATCATATTAAAAGAAAGCTCCCTAACTTGCCTGACATTGCGCCTGTTTTAGCCCCGAGGAAGCCCAGATTAACACCACCAGCGCCATTACATTAGAATCCATTGAAACATCACAAACATTTAGGGCAGCGAATGACCAAGAAGGTTAAAGCTGCTAGAAATAAATAAATTAACGACAACAATCACAAACGTTAACCGGGACCGTGGTGTAGGGGTAAGCGTGGTTGCCTCTCACCCAGTCGGCCTGGGTTCGATCCCAGAAGGTCCCGGTGTCAAATTTTGAGACGAGATTTGTCTGATCACGCCTTCCGTCGGACAGGGAAGTAAATGTTGGCCCCGGACTAACCTAAAAAAAAAAGGTTAGGTCGTTAGCTCAGTCCAGGTGTTGGAGTCGTCTCCCTGGGTCCTGCCTCGGTGGATTCGCTGGTAGGCAGTTGGACTCACAATCCAAAGGTCGTCAGTTCGAATCCCGGGGTGGATGGAAGCTAAGGTGTAAAAAGAGGTTTGCAATTGCCTCAACAATCAAGCCTTCGGACACCTAGTTTCGAGTAGGAATCTCGCAATCGAGAACGCCAAGGCAAAGCTGTAGAGCGAATAATTTGATTTTGATTCTGAATCACAAACGTTAGGGCGGCCAGGACTACTGCGTAAAGTTTACCAGAGATGATTCGTTGAAGCTTTTGCATTTGAAGCAAAAGAAAGTAAATGGGCCAATGTGGATCTGTAAACAAGAAGGCTATTCTGCTTATGTTAAATCTTAACATTCACTGACGAGAGCAGGACAGACTGCTTGTTGAAATCTCCATATTGGCCTATTTACATTGTTTTGCTTGAATTGATTTTGTGAGGAAAGCATCGATCACTGAGGTGGTTTTAGGTTGTTCAAAATATTGCAATTATATCTCTGAAACCAAATGCTCAATTTTCAAAGTTTTGTTTTAAGATGAATTTTATATTTTCTGATCCATTGAAAAAAAAAGGAAATAATTTTTAAATTTAAAAAAAATCTATGTTGAACGAATCTTTTTTTTTAGGGGCAATATTTTAGTTTTTTGTGCCTTTTATTCAAAGTTTCTGATCAAATTAAGTTTAAAGGAAAATTTGAGAGTTTTTATGTTTGCATTGAATTATATTTTGTAGATCGGTAATCACAATCCTTTCAGGCCTTCAGCTGAAAAGTTGGTTGAACAAATTCTAAAATATCTGAAAAGGATTTGCCTAAAACTCCCGTCTCAAGGTTTAAGTTATCAAATATGTAAATATTTTTATGGACAGCTAAATTTATTTTGAAATTCAGGAAACAACTATGGAATCAGATTTAATTATCCGTTTGTATTCAAGAAGAATATTTATCAATAATGAAATATTTCAAAATAACATTTAATTTATGATTTTTTTTCCTTAAGTTTTACGTCTATTCCGAACTGAAGTCCTAAAATTCATTTTTTAAGGGTATCTCACTTGCTCTAGTGACAATTCACGTCGTGAAGAGTGGGATAGACCGCTTGTTTACATCCAAGGTTTCGCCCTATTGAATTGATATATATTTTTTGAACATTGCACCAACATTGCTCTACAAGTAAAATTTGGCTAAAGTGGGTCTCGTGGCGCAGGGGTAGCGGCTTCGGCTGCCGATCCCGATGATGCTATGAGACGCGGGTTCGATTCCCGCCTTATCCACTGAGCTTCTATCGGATGGTGAAGTAAAACGTCGGTCCCGGTTTCTCCTGTCTCGTCAGAGGCGCTGGAGCAGAAATTCCACGTTAGAGGAAGGCCATGCCCCGGGGGGCGTAGTGCCAATAGTTTCGTTTCGTTTCGGGTTTCTAAGGTTTCTTAATATCTCAAAACCTAGATAATGAAAGATTATTTTGTTTAAAAGGCTGTTTTTGAAACATTTCATGAATAAAATTTGAATCAGCATTAAACTTTTTTCAAAGTTTATGGAATGTGAATAATATATTACGAAATATGTCGATTCATAGAAATTTCAAGTCAAGTTGCCACCCTGGCGAACCTTTGCTGGGGGGTGACACATTGCCGATCGTTAGCCGGGGGTAATAAATTGGTCAGTTACTTACCAAACAGCTGCCGTCATGCCAAAGTAGTACCGCAACAGGAATGTGGCCGCACATGGTGCCGTCATGAGGCCGTCCGTCAGCAGCAGCGAAACGCCCGGAAGCTGTATATCGTAACCGCAAGCCGTTGCATTGCGGCCGGCCAGCCAGCGCACGGCCCACCCGACCGTGACCAAACAGTGGCTGATGACCAGCGGCATCAGGATCTTGTCCCAGCGCTTGGTGGACAGGATCAGACAGAGGGTGGCCACAATGGCCGTGAAAAGCGCCGCCACACTCCACGACGTGAGCCAAACTTCCGCAAAGTGTTTCTCGTTCTGTTCGAACATGATGTCCGCTTCGCAGAGGGGCGCACACCGGCCGGACCGATTCAACCGCACGTACAGATGCGACTTGACCAACCCCTGGCAGGTCGGTCGGTCATTCTTGGAAATCATTATGACTCCATCGGTGGGTTCGCCGGGGCCTTGCATGCACATGTGCTCGTGGTTGTTCTCCTCTGGGAACCGGTTGCAGTCCAGTGCGGACGGCCACGGGAAGCCAAATCCCTGTAGAATGGGATGACAGAGCGTTTTCACGGTGAGACACAACCCCCGACACGGTCCAATGGGCATCGAAACCTTCGGGGTGCACATCGGGACGTACGCCGCACACAGGAAGAACTTGAGCTGTTTGCTACAACCGTATTGGATAAGTGGGGAGAACGTTTGCAGCGTGAAATCCGCATCCGTTTGCAGCTCGTGACCGACGAGGTTCGGAAGGGAAGTCTCGTTGTACCCTATGCCACGGCACAGCTCTATCCGAATGGGCTCACAGGTGCGCTGGGTCGCGAAATCCGACGACCCTAGCGCAACACTACAGCTGAGCAGCAGGGTTAGCTTGAGAAGCAGTCTTGTAGCCATCTTCAGGCCGGTTGATTATACTCTGGGCGCAATATTATCTGTATCCAGAGGCAGCTGGCAATAATCCCTCGACGTTCAGTTATTAGTACTTTACAGTCACCATAAAAAGCCTTAATTGAATTCTAATCTTATTTAAAAGCTTTTATATTCACACTTTTCTCCGCACCGTCGTTACGCGCGCAGATCTCTGTCAAAGTTTTTTTCCTTCCTTCCTTCCTTGTATTCCTCTCTTCACTGGTCGTATATGGCGGTATGGTTATTCTTTTGCATCATTTCCACACACAACATCAGATCTCCAGCTCAGACTCAGCCGAGACGCGAGAGAGGCACCGCGATCCCGCTACACATTCCACCACGCCGGCGACGACGACGACGATCGCCCCAACAACATCCGACCGATCGACAACGAATCCAGCAGCATCACAGCGCTCATCTCATAAAAATAATAACATTCATCCTCCGCAGAGGAGCTCCGTCTCTCTATAACAGTGCCTTCTTCTCGCTCGTGAAAAACGTGAAGCCTTCTTTCCCTTGCTGTGCTGTGCCCTTCGCGTCTTCGTTAATAATTTTCTCGTTTCTTTTAAGTCGATCTTCTCTCTCTCTCTGTGGTTCTGCGGGTTCTTCTCGGTAGACCTTGTTATGCGATTATTTGTTGTAATTCATCTGTTCCCTTTGGGGTCCCCTCCACGCAACAGTGTTTACTCGAAAAACAACATTTTTCGACGTCTGCCGCGCAAAAGTATTTCTCCGCACTTGACTTCTTCCTTTCGAAAAACACTGATTTCTCGCTTGCACAATAGTACACCAAACCACCTGTTGGCCAAATTTTGCTTATTTTACCACCGCAGCGCTGTATCGCGCAACATATCGAGCTGATCACGTTCTACACGTTCTGCTTTCATAAATAAATCACGGTAAAATTTGCGTTTTCTTCGGACCGCACCTCGCCGCGTCTATTGATCCACACCGATTCTGCACACAATTTCTACGAGCGCGCGCGATCGATTCCGATGCGTAAACAGACGCGCGGACGGTTATTCACTTCACCCGCAAACTCCGCAATTCCTCTATTTGCACAGCAAACGCAAACTGGATATATCGGGGGTTCCACAGCAGCCGCCCCAGTGTGAACTGTTTCGTCAAATTTATTTTATCATACGCTGGTTTTTATGTAAATTTGCGGCTCAAATATTTACGCAATCACACTCCCTTTTCATGGAACACACACGAGCCACTCCTTCGTACGCGATCACTATTTGCATACGGTTACGATCGCGCCAACATGTTCTGCTCCAAGGGTTCAACAGCCTCCAAAAACCCAAAAAGCTCAGAGTGTCCTGCACCGTCGTGTCCTCCCCAAGATAAATTAATTAACCGTACAAGCAGCAGTACGTAAATAACAACACCCCACAAACCGCCGCTACGTAATTATCATAATTTAGATAAAACTTGCGAAAATCCGAGTGTTTCTTTCGCGCGAATATCCACAACACAACCGCGAAAAAAAAGGCCACAAACAAGCTCAGGTCGGAATTCCGGACTGATAAAAGTGCCGTGACCGATTGCGCAGCAGCAGCAGCAAAAAACACGTCTACCTGCGACGAGACTCTCGCGAGGAACTATCCAAAATTTCTCACCAGCGGATCCTCCACGCACGACCTTCCAACATGTTTTGATCCTCTCTTGCTCTCCGGGTTTTGAGTCGAACGTTTCTCTCTTACTCACAAGCAGCTGCTGCGGTGGCGGCGACATGCGGCTCGTGTATCGGAATCTTGTTAGTACGACCGACCGTCTCTGTCGGTGTGTGGGTTCTGGCGCGGGCGACTTATGATGGCTGACGGGACGAGGGTGCCACTCATACTGGCAAACCGGGTTCGAAGCGGTAAGTTGATACGAAGATGTTTTTGGAAACATCATTTAAGCATTCTCAATCATTAGTCTTGAACGTCTTTAGTCTTTAGTGTTCTTACTCTTGAGCGTCTTCAGTCTTATTATGTCTTCAGTCTTATGGTGTCTTTTCAGTTTTATGGGGTCTTAAGTCTTATGGTGTCTTCAGTTTGTTGGCGTCTGCAGTCTTGAGTGTTTCCAGTTTTATGGTGTCTTCAGTTTTACAGTTCTTCAGTCTTACGGTGTCTTCAGTCTTGTGGTGGCTGCAGTCTTGTGGCGTTTTCAGTCTTGTGGCGTTTTCAGTCTTGTTGCGTTTTCAGTCTTGTAGCGTTTTCAGTCTTATTGGAGTTTTCAGTCTTATGGTGTCTTCAGTCTTGTGGCATCTTCAGTCTTGTGACGTCTGCAGACTTGTAGTGTCTTCAGTCTTGTGCGTTTTCAATCTTATGGTGTCTTCAGTTTTTTTTTGTGTCTTCAGTCCTACGATATCTTCAGTCTTACAGTTCTTCTGTCTTATGGTATCTTCAGTGTAATGGGGTGTTCATTTTTCTGGTGTCTTCGGTGTTATGGTGTCTTCAGTCTTGTGGCGTCTGCAGGCTTGTAGCGTCTCCAGTCTTGTGGCGTCTACAGTCTTGTGGTGTTTTTATTTTTGAGCGTTTTCAATCTTCGGATTTTCAACACTGGTCCTCAGTCTTATGGTGTCCTCAGTCTTATGGTGTATTCAGTTTTATGGTGTCTACAGACTTATGCGTTTCTTTGCTTCGTACGGTCACTGTGGGAGTTATCTGTATTTCAAAGTTTTACAATTCGTTTCGAATAACATCGCACTGACGAGGGGCACGCCGATGGTAACGTGGGGTTACCACACAGTCTTGTGGCGTCTGCAGTCTTGTGGCGTCTTCAGTCTTGAGGGTTTTTAGTCTTATGGTGTCTTCAGTTTTTTGGTGTCTGCAATCTTACGGTGTCTTCAGTCTTGTGGTGGCTTCAGTCCTGTGGCATGTTCAGTCTTATGGTGTCTTCAGTCTTATGGTGCCTTCAGTTTTATAATGTCTGTAGTCTTATGGCCTCTTCAGTATTGTGGTGTCTTCAGTCTTATACTGTCTTCAGTCTTGTGGCATTTTCAGTCTTATTGTCTTATGGTCATTTTATTTCATTTTATTGGTTTTTCAGTCATATGGTGTCTTCAGTCTTGTGGCGTTTTCAGTTTTGTGGGGTCTTCAGTCTTATGGTGTCTTCAGTCTTTAGCGTTTCTAGTCTTTAAACGTACTTTGTCCTTAGGGTCTTCGTTAGTATGTGGCATTCGAAACCTAGAAACAAATTGGCCTCATCCCGGCTGTTTTGAAAACATTCACCCAACTTAGTTTATTTGTGATCATCTTCTAATGTGCCATAACCAACGAATCAAACTCGGCATATTGCGTACTTTGCTTGATGATTTCCGAGTTCAACGTGTGTTCCATAACTCCAATTTTGATGTCCATTTCGGAAATTTCCTCTTTGATCCTGAAGATCGCCTTCTTGATGTTTATCAGAGGACCTAAAAGAATCATGTTTTAAACAAAGACTCGAGTAGAAAACCAAATAAACACTTACTGCCATCTGTCATCGAATTTCCACGCTGCTCCATCTGAATCTTGATATTCTCCAACTCATTTGTAATCTTCGACAGCTCGTGTTCCTTCTCCGTCTTTTCCTGGTCATTCTCCTTCATCAGCCCGTTCACCTGATTGTACTCGACCAGTATTTGCTTGTACTGCTGGATCAACTCCTTCAAATCGTTGTTCAAGTGCTTCTCCCGACTCTCGATCTTCTCCATCACATAGCTTATATCCGTCTGCAGTTTCTTCAGCTGCCCATCCGTTTCCTCCGTAGCGCTTTCAATGTTCGACCGCAAGCTTCTCATTTGCTCCAAATGTGCCCGCCAATCCCGCGAATCCGTCTTCACCACCACCTTCAACTGTGGCAAAACGCGCTCCAATTCCAACCGCCAATTCTCACTGTCCGTCAGCGAGTCAACCTTGTACTCCTTGTTGGTGACCTTCTTGCTCTTCTGATCGGCAAAGTTCAAATCAAACAATCCGTTTCCCTCGTCGTCACTCTCGTCGCTCGCTCCGGCCATCTGCTCCTCCTCGACCTTCTCGAGAATGATTTCCGAATCGTTCTCGATTAAATCCACCATCGGATCGTCCTCCTTTTTGCATTCGGGACGTTTCAGCTGAAACTTGGTTAGCTTCAGGGCCTGCGTTGCCAAACAGTCCATAATGTAAACACAAATCGGTCCCGCTCCTTGAATCAACTTGTTTGTCTGAAAATCCGTCGGGACGTCCTTGAAAACAGAATAAAATCGTCTAATACAAGTTCCAAAGAACACCGAAAGCTACCCACCATTTCCTGCAGCACACGAATGATCCTCGAAATGACCATGTTGGGATCGTCAAACTCCTGCGGTTGGTCAAACGTCTTGCCAATCTTCCGGATCAACCAGGCGCAGATCGATGTAAACATGAAGAACTGCTCGCCGGGATTGAACGACTTGAGGAAGTAGTACCGATTGATTTGCTTCATCTTCATCTCCTTCAGCAGCAACCGCTCGTAGTTGAGCAGCTTGAGCTTCTCCATCAGATCGTCCACCTGGTAGGACGAAACCGACGAGGCACCGTTCTGGTCCCGGTCCATCGCCAGCCCGTACTCGTGGCGGAACATCTTTGGAATCGATCAAGGTGTTCTTTATTTTTTACTCGAGACAGCTGTAATTCGACTGGAAGGGAGCCCAAGTGAGCTTTACGAGGCCACAACAAACCATCAAGGATCCGTTACCAAGGTAATTGATGCGCATGAGCGATTACGCTTGTTTGGGAAAGAAAATGTCCCTCCTCCCTCGCTTTAATGATAAAAACAAACGCAATTTTTATAATGATATACAAAAACCTTCAAATTAGATCTTAAAAAAAAGATTTTATTTATCATGTATGTTACAGAAAATTACTTTTTTATCCACCATTTCTTCAATTAACGGTACACATCAACCAGAGCTTTTGCACCCAGATTTTTGTTACAGTCATTTTAGTATCTTCAAAACTACGGGAACTTTCAATATGATTTTTTATTCATCCCCTAAAATACTATCTTCCAAGTTATTTACAACAAAGTTTGTCTATTTTTAAAATCAGGTTCTTGCAGGATTGGGCCCGTAAGTTTGACAAATTTGGAAAAAGAACAACTTCCTTGGTTGCTGTGCACCCTAAAAAATCCACAAAAAGTCCTATATTTGACAATTCAAACTAGTTTCTCTAGTATTAAGCCGTTGCAAATATTTTTCAAAGTTTATGTCGCCTTAATATATTTTTGCAACAGCCTCCAACACCCATACTCCCATAGGTCAAAAGATAGGTAATTTTATGGACTATAAGCCTATGGTATTAACTTTTTGGCCAATCGTAGTTTTTCTCATAGTTTTTAGGTTTTTCTTGAACAAACATTTTACAACGTTAGTTTTTCCCCTGTAGGCCGCCATAGCGGCACTTTTTGGTCTCAATTTTATCATATTCGGAATCCTCGGACAATTTCACGCGTAAAACCAGCCCGAGGATCAATCTTTCATCAATCTTTCATTTCATCTTATTTGTTGGATTGTTTTGGCAAATCAGTGCAGCTGTTGACTAATTCAAACGGGAAAGAGTTTACTGTTACATAAGAGAACAAATTGAGCAAGGGGAGGAAAAAAGTTACAAAATAACCATTGAAATAAGCTAATAGATGAGGGATAGTTAAAGGAAAGGTGGTATCAATCTTTCAACTACGGTCCAAAGGTTTAACTAAAAAGGCTAAAGTTTAAAAAAACAAAATGCATAACCGAAATTACGTTGAATAAGGCAGTTGATGTTAGTTTAATTAATCCCTACGTTTTTCTTTATTTTTAATTTTATTTCAAAACTGTATGCATTGAGTACTTGAAAAATACATTTCTATTTAAGAGGCAGTTTTTGTAAATATTGCTCGGTTTGTTCTAGAGGTCGTATCGAGGTGCTCCGATTTGGATGAAACTTTCAGCGTTTGTTTGTCTATACATGAGATGAACTCATGCCAAATATGAGCCCTCTACGACAAAGGGAAGTGGGGTAAAACGGGCATTGAAGTTTGAGGTCCAAAAAACATGAAAAATCTTAAAATTGCTCGCATTTCCGTAAAACTTCATCAATTCCAACTCTCTTAGATGCATTCGAAAGATCTTTTCAAACCCTTTAAAATGTGCTATAGACATCCAGGATTGGTTTAACTTTTTCTCATAGCTTTTGCAAATTACTGCTGAAAATGGATTTTTTAAAAACCTTAATATCTTTTTGCAACAGCCTCCAACACCCATACTCTGATGACCGGGTATGACGGACCTTTTGGTTTTGTGCAAGTTACCAATTTTTTTGGAAAGTATCAAAAATGCACTCATCCCAGTACGCCAGTAAAATTTTTGATAAAGTGCACTGTTTTTTTGTTTCAGCCATTTTAAGGCAAAATTATACAACAAAATTGTCTTCTTTAATTTTTCAAAATAGTGTTCAAAAACTCGAAAAGCTGAGAAAATTCTCTACAATTTGCTTTTTAGACTTTGTTAATCTGACCTTTGATTGCTGAGATTGCGCCTTGCAAAGAATGAAAGTTACCAAAAATAAGTTTGTTTATGTTCTGTTCTACGGTTCTTCCCAATTGACCCTCAATTTTCAATCTATGATATCTTGGAAACCATTGATCATGTTAATGTTAATAAGTGTAACTTGACAAAAATATTGATTCTAACGTTTTAAGAATCACCACTTGGTTAAGTTTGACCAACTTTTTCAAAAGGGCTCAAATCATATTATTTGCTGTTCCTCTATTAGCAAATTACTCTACGTCAATCGGGAACTCATGCAAGACAATAAGCCACTGAGAACAAAAATAACACCCCCAAAAATTCAACATACACTAAGACGCCGGTAACCGGTTACTATTCACGCTCTCTCCACCAAAACACAAGGAGCATCATCGTCGACCCACGCTGATTTTGCGCAATTATAGAGCCCGCGGTGGCGGCGATACGCTTCTGGAGCGCTTCATGACGCAACAGAACTCATATATTGGTGTGTGAGACTGCCGAAACAAATCATATTTTTGTTCAGATTATAACCACCGACTCATCCAGGAGTGCGGCTCAGTTTGAGTTTGGCATCGCGACGCGGTGGATTTCAACGTTTGAACTTTATCCGTCGTTTCGCAGGTGTTACAAGGATGTTGAGTCCATACTACGGACTATACCTGGTCCTGGGAATGGTATTTCGCGTGACTGAGGCAGTTATCGGACTGCTCAAGCTGGATCTGGTGGCTCGAGCTTTGGAGGCCAAGTTTGGCAACTTTATCATAGGACTGTGAGTATGGCAAAGGAGGCTCATCCCGGGCGTAAAAGTCAAGTGATCAAGGTTAAATTTGAACGTCCGTTCAACCTGTTTCGCATCAGTCGGGATGGGTGCAGCATGTAGCACGCTCTGCTGCATGATGAAGCAGTTTTTGGTTTCGGGGATTGTGCGTGTTCGTGGCGTACGAAAAATGATTAAATATTTAAAAGGGCGCCTATTGTTGGCAACCGCTTTATCTCACCTTGGCATACGTGTATGAAAACCACACTCGAAAATTACCTTATCAGTAATAACAATATTTGTTATGTCATGCTTTCACAGCAATGATAGCCGCCCTAAGGAAGATGCACCGACAGACAGCGTCAGCAAAACCGAGCTGGACCACCTGGCCAAGATGGTGACGTTCTGGTGGAACAAAAATGGACCCGCCAAAATGCTGCACACCTTCTACCAAGTGAGGTAATTAGTCGATAATCTTCGTGATCGAATTCCTTAATCACAATCAATTTCGCTTCCAGAGTCCCCCTCGTAGTCGAAGGACTAGCCGAAACCGGTCGAATCTCCAAAGCCGACATCTCCAAGCCGGACTCACTGAAAGGCGTTCGCATCCTTGAAGCCGGCTGCGGCGGCGGCGTCCTCGCTGAAGATCTGGCCCGACTTGGAGCGTACGTGGTCGGCGTAGACCCTGGTACGGAGATGATCGACCTCGCCAAGCGTCACCTGGAAACGGAGTCCGCAGATCTGAAGGACCGCCTCGAATACCACGCAATCACCGTTGAAGAACACGCGAAAAAGTTCGCCGGCACGTACGACGCCATCGTTTGCTCCGAAGTCATGGAACACGTGGACGAGAAGGTGCCCATTCTGGAGGCGTGCGTGCGCTGTCTCAAGCCGGGCGGTTCGCTGTTCGTCACCACCGAGAACCAAACCATGCTGGCGTGGTTCATGTTCATCATCGTACCAGAATACATCCTAAAGTTTATCCCGAAGGGAACCCACTTTTACGAGAAGTTTGTCTCGCCCGGACAGATCAGCAAAATTCTCGATCAGTATCAGTGCAAGACGAAGCGCGTCCGCGGGTTCTTCTACGATCGCATGTTCAACTCGTGGTCGTTCATCGAGAGTGACGAGTGCAACTACGGGCTACATGCCGTTAAGATGTAACGAGCAACTTATTTGAGAAGCAATAGCTGCCCTTTTGGGAACACAGTGTCGACAATCAAGCCATTGAATGATAAAATAAAATTTTAGAAAACAACTTTTGTTTACAAACTTTGTCAGCTATTCTGTATCAATCTTTCATTTCATCTTATTTGTTGGATTGTTTTGGCAAATCAGTGCAGCTGTTGACTAATTCAAACGGGAAAGAGTTTACTGTTACATAAGAGAACAAATTGAGCAAGGGGAGGAAAAAAGTTACAAAATAACCATCGAAATAGCTAATAGATGAGGGATAGTTAAAGGAAAGGTGGTATCAATCTTTCAACTACGGTCCAAAGGTTTAACTAAAAAGGCTAAAGTTTAAAAAAAAATCAAAATGCATAACCGAAATTACGTTGAATAAGGCAGTTTATGTTAGTTTAATTAATCCCTACGTTTTTTATTTTTAATTTTATTTCAAAACTGTATGCATTGAGTACTTGAAAAATACATTTCTATTTAAGAAGTGCAATACTAGCGGAAAAATTTATGCATTCGATCGCTTCCCTAACACGGACGTGAACTTCAAGTTAAGATACTCAATTGCATCAAATTTTTCCCTACAATTGCAGTTCCCAAACAGATGTGAACTTAAAGAACCTAATCACGGAATTGAAACTCGTCTGAAAAATCTGTATCATTTTCTCATTCGGAACAGTGGCGCCACGTGGTGGTAGCTGCCCTGTTTATTACACTGTAAAATTATCCATGGCCAATCCAAGGAACCAGAAGGTGACAACAGAAATGTCCGTCCAAAATGGGTGCTGCAAAAAAACTTATTATTTTTAACAAATTTTCGAACAAATCAGCAACGAATTACAGGTTTGACAGTCGAACAACACATAAAAGTTGGTTTTGTTATTTGTTTTTTCAAAACCGCATATTTTTAACGAAAGTGTCAAAAATATTCATAATCACCTTTTGTCTCTTGGTGGCGCTTTGTGTTTGTATGTGTGTGTGTCTACGTTTGCGGACGTGCACGCAGAACACAGAACAGTGAGAACTAGCGAAAATGCTTCACTTTCTTCTGATACAAGTCGCCATATTGAAATTGCTTGAAGATTCATACCCGTGACCTAATGCATAAAATCTTGCAATGTGCATTGAGTCGTACTCAGTATCTACGTCACAGTTGTTTTCGTAATGGTCGTTAGGAAACCTTCTAGTTCGTTCAGGTTTTTTTCAATGTTCTGTGTGGCATTGACTTTATCGTCTACATGGTAAATCGCGTTAAAGTTTGCACTCCACCTTTAGCACATTTCAGTGATTTTTGTAGGGAAGACCGGCTATAACTAGAAGGAAAAAAATACAACCTCGTTTAAACTTTCCAGAATTGAATACAGTAGGTTTGCTGGTTCCTTCAACATTTCTCGTTTGTGCAGAAAACTTTGTCGCGTTGTGTTTGAAGCTTTCACCTAAAAAGAGAGAAACGTCCAGATGATTTGAAGTAACTGCATCCCCCTTACAACATGGGAGAATCCACGCATTTTTTAAATCTACAGCTTTTCCTGGCGACGCCAATATAAAGCGGGATGCTAATTCGACTAGCTTTCTCTAGTGCACCGTGCAATCAGCACGGCGACATGTGACGCGCTCTAGGCCATGATTCCAGCAAGGATGTTCACAATTTTTAGATCGCCTGTATCATGTAGCTTGTGACATGTCCGGTCAACCAAAGACAATCCATCTGCATTATTGCTTTTGAGCTTTTTTATGGTATCCTTAACTTCTCTCATGTATTGCTCTTAACCCTTCGCTGAAGTCGTTTCTTCCAATGTCCTGGTTATCCTTACTCCAGCGTATGCGTAGATCGTTCGTAGCACTTGTCCCTTCTTTATCGCGACAGAATTAGGCTCGCGGCAAGGCGTTGCGATTTTTGAAGACTTTCGAAGCGTTTTGTTCCATGTACGAGTAGGTTTAGAAGTCGATGAGGTCGTTCTGTTGAAGTCGCAGATGACAATCTTGAAAGCATCCTTGTCATCAGCGTCGCTTTCCATCTCTGGACTGTACACGTTGATTATGCTCAAGATGAAAAATCGACCCTCAACCCGCAACAATCTTCTAGAAAAAGGAATCGTTCGGATCAAAAACCACAACACGGGCGCGGGTTTATCTACATTTAAAAAAATAAAACACCTATATTTTCATTCATACAGATTCAGCTTGCAAATACTCAAATTAATCACTCATACACACGCTAACGCTGCTGCTGCTGCTGCTGCTCTTGATCGTTCGTGCCAAAAATTGGAAGTCTTTTGAGTTGAGTTTCTCTAAGAGTCTCAGTTTGTTTGTCCGCGTTTGATGTTTACGTATTCGAACCTTGCCGTTTAAAGTGTTCGCGTGGGATGTTTTTTGTGCATTACAGACGACCGGAACTGCTTACAGATTCGAGGGAAGAATATACTCTTAGAAAATTAGAAATTAGACACAATGTGTTTGTATAGAAAAACAATCTACAGATAGAGTGACACTGTGAGGAATAGAATAACTGAGGCAGATACAGTAGTTTGAAGATCACTCGCTTCGTGCGCTATGACACCGTTGCTTCTCTTTGTGCGAGAGTTATTTTGCTGGCGGGTTCTGTCTTCCCCCGCGTTCACAGCTCATCCTTTGTGCTGGCCCCGTTCGAACGGATAAACTCAAACATGGCCTGGGCCGTTCGCTTGCCCTCGTAGTTCTTGACAAACTTCCCCCGGACAAAGTATTTGAGCGTGGGGAAGCCCTGGATTTCGAACCGTTCTGCCGTTTTCGGGTGCTCGGTGCAATCGACGGCCGCCACCTTACCTGGGACGTTGTGCTGGACGAGGAGGTTCGCCACCTCGGCAAAGTCCGGCTTCATGCGCTTGCAGTGGCCGCACCACGGAGCGTAGAACATCACGAGGACGCGATCCTCGTTTTGCAGCACGTCGTCGGCGGTTTTGTCCGTCATGATGATGAGCTTGTCCGAGCCGGGGAAGTCTCCGTACGGTTCGGCGGCGGCCTTCTCCGCCGTTGGGGCGGTTGGATCGCTTAGGAACTTGATAAAGTTCGCTTCAAGGCGACCTCCGTTGTACTCCTTGACGGTTTTCAGATAGCTAAAGTATTTGAGCGTCGGATAACCGCGCACTTCGTACGCCGAGCAGACTCCGTTGTGGCGCGTGCAGTCCACAGCGGCGAGGGCAACCTTGGGGTCTTCCTTGAAGTGTTCCGCAGCTTTGCCAAACTCGGGCTTGGCTCGCTTGCAGTGACCGCACCCTGTAGAAAATTGAGCGTCATTTACCGAGCTTAACCATTCTGCTGATGATACTTACAAGGCGCATAGAACATGACGAGCACGTGCTTCTTCTTCTTCAGGAATGGCTTGAACGTTTCATCGTTCAGATGGACCACCTCGTTCTGCTCCTCCTCCCACGGCGCTTCCGGAGCTGGTGGCGGTGGCGGCTCCGATGGATTCTTCATAAACTCCACAATCTTGTCCGCGTCGCGAACGTTCGCATCGAACTTGAACTGCCCGTTGCTAAAGTACTTCACCGTCGGATAACCTCGCACGCCAAACTGCTGCGCAATGGCCTGCTCCTTGGTGGCATCCAGCGCGGCCAGCACGCCGGCGATTTTACTCTCCTTCATGATGGTGGCGGCCTTCTCGTACTCCGGCTTCATCTTTTTGCAGTGGCCACACCACGGCGCGTAGAACATGACCAGCGCGGACTTTTCGTCCTTCAGAGCGGGTTCAAAGTTGGCACTGCCCAGGTGCACGATCTCCGAGCTCGGTTCCGACGCCCAGTCCGGCTCTTTCGGCTTGGTTGGCGGTGGAGCGGCCGGGTTCTTCATGAACGCCACGATTCCGGCCTTGTTGTTCTCCCCGTCGAAGGTGTGCTTCATGCGGCCGTTCCTGAAAATGAAATCAACGATCATTCTTATGTAACTCCCTAGGAAAAGCATTCTACCCACTCGTAGTACAGCAACGTGGGAAATCCGGTAATGTTGTACTGCTTGCGGATAATCGAGTTCTCCGGTCGGTTCACGTCGATCGCCGCCAGCACATACTTCGGCTTGAGTTCCGTCGCGGCGCCGGAAAACTCCGGCTTTAACGTCTTGCAGAAGCCGCACCACGGTGCGTAGAACATGACCAGAATCGGCCGCACCTCCTTCTTCAGAAACTTCCCCAGAGCCTGCAAGTGAGCCATTTCTCAAACCAAAACTGTCAAACAATTCTTCTCACAGCCTACTTACCACCGCGTCCGGCACGTGCACGACGTCCACCCCGACCGGATCTTCCTCCCACGGCAAGTCTCCCGTCGGATCGCGCATAAAGTTCGCCATACTGGTGGCCGTCAGCTGCCGGTCGTAGTCCTTGTGGAAGTCCCCATCCTTGTAGTGCTTCAGCGTGTACGGGCTCGGTTGCGCCTTCAACTTTTTGCACATCTTCTTCATTTCACCGTTGCTGCAGTCCAGCAGAACCATCGTGCCCTGGCCCTTGATGATTTCGGCGGCATCGCGGAACGCGTTCAGAGTGCTGTGCGCCTCCTTCTGGCTGGACACGAACAGCACGAGCACGTTGTTTTTCGTCCGGAACAGCTTCTTCAGATCCTTCATGTCGGTGATGCCCTCGACGACCGTACTTTTGGCGTTGGTTTTCGCCGCGGCCGAGTGCAAGTGCAGCGCGCATAGCTGGAAGGGAGGTTGTTAGAGGTGATTGTGGGATTTTTTTAAGTTTAATTTTAGCACAGACAAAACCACTTGCACAAACTTGGTAGAATCTTTTTAACGGCTTAAAGTAATAGTTCTGTATTTCCAGAACGATTTGGCTAATACAAAAAATGGTCAAAGTGTTCATTAGGGTGGGTCATTTTTTTTAAAAGGTGCTCGGATCTAGCTGGAATAAGGGCCATCTTGTAGAGGGTAACCGTAGGGACTCTCATCTCAAATTTGAACTTATTTGGTTAAAAACTGGCTTGTCACTGGCGGGATAAAATTTACAAGGAAGTTACTAAGGAAAACGCGTGATTTTTCTTTAAACGCTCCTACAAGCTAAGCGACACACTTTAGTCCACACATACACTAGGTAGTCGTGTCGTGGTGGTCCAAAGAATAAATTCCAAGAAGAGAATCTTACAAAAACTTTAAAATATCCGGATCTAATTTATATTAAGTAAACGATGTCCGATTTCATCATCCGACACATCGTTGGTTAGGTAAAAGAACTTTCCAACGAGTCCACAACATTGAAGATCTGGCAACACTGTCTCGAGTTTTGAACACACAGGGTTGTTACGGAGAAGACGAAAAAAATCCGCGCCGTCCCAAATTCCAATCCGCGCCAAATCCGCGCCATCCCAAATTCCAAAATAATTTCGCGACAACATACAAGAGAGTTTCATTTTTTTATGAAATAAAAAAAAAATATTTGGGAACAAAATCAAGAGCTCCATCAGAAGAAACACAAAAATCACAGACGATTAAATAAACTTGTATAAAAATAGTCGTATGAGGCCGAATCTCAGAACGCAGAAAATTTTATGCACATTTTTTTTTTTTTTTTTTTTGCTAGGATGAGTGAACTAGAGTGAGAAGCCATAACAATCATTTCGGCAAAAAAAAAGAAATTCTAAATAGAAATTAAAACATTAAACATCAAATCAAATTTAAATATTTTTTTTTTTTTTTTTTTGGGAGGGTGGTCCAGCCGCACATCGTTGATGTTGAAACCTCTAAACTGGGCCCTCGTCCTGTCACGTCCGTCAGTAGTCTTGTCGTACATTACAACTAGAATCAGATCTGCCAATGAATTAGTACACTTCGACCAAATAAACACTGACGCTGTATGGATCTGACTCTAGAATAAATGCACAGTTGTGTGTTATTCATAAGTCCAATTTATTCAATTATTCATATAAGTCCAAATATTCATTTGCTAACTACTTTGGATTGAAAATCTAAACTTTAATCTGAAATCCTCCAAACTTAATGTTTAAAACTAAACATTCCTTTAACTGTTGTAGTACTACTTTTATCAAAAACAATAAAAATTTATGAACTGATATACAAATAGGACAGAATCGCGATTTGAAAAAGAAATGACCATTTACGTCAATAGATCCGTAGTTCCTCGATTCGCAACAATGGTCGATACAACCATAATCCGAAAACCCTTAGTTCAACAGATCAACGAATTTTGCCCGATATCATTACAATATTGATTGATCGAGACTCTATGGACAATTTGACATAAAAGAATGCCTAGTATTCTACATCAATCAAAGTTTATTGATAGCATTACTCTAACTTAATAATTGCAACTAAATTTAACATCAAAAAGATTTGGAAAGGATACAGGTTTATTTTAAATGCTAATGCTAAGCAACAAATCAATTGTACTATCCTGAAGTCCCGACCTAAATCCCACATTGTGATAGTGAAAAAGTCACAGAAGCAGCGGTGTCTTGTGCAATTGTGATATTTTCACTATCGGAGAACTACTTAGTTCACGAAGACAGCTTATCGGTCAACGCTTAAGCCCTGGGGCTGCGGCAAAGCGAGTTCTCGTAGCATGAAGTGGTGTCCATAGTGCTTATAAAAAAGAATTTATACCCAAATTTTAACTAATGCACTAGGATCAAATCATGCCCCTTGACTTGACAAGGCCCAGGGAACATCAAATCAAATTTAAATTCTAAAATTAAAACAATTAAAAACGATCATAAAATTTATAAGTTTGAAAATCTTGAA
Organism: Culex quinquefasciatus; assembly: GCF_015732765.1. Lineage (NCBI taxonomy): Eukaryota > Metazoa > Arthropoda > Insecta > Diptera > Culicidae > Culex > Culex quinquefasciatus. The sequence continues at coordinate 163,784,806 of NC_051862.1, forward strand.
AAATTCATAAATCTAGGGATCTGAAATTTAAAATGCAGTTGACTTGATGATTTTCGCCACTCAAAAAATCGAAACACGAAATTTGTATTTATTTTCTTCTTAAAATTTTTCGAACCTAAAATATGTCTCTGAAAATACTCCAATATTATCAGTTTTTCTTACCTATGCTGCCGTTCTACGCATAATTGTCCCATGTCATTTTTGGACGATTTTGACTTTTTGACATTTGTATGTATAGTTTGTCGTATACTTTTAGAAAAACACATAAAATCTAATACATTGTTCGGAAACTCATCAAAAACAACACCAAGTCTGTTTGTCCGTCTGCCTGTGTGGATCAATCGGACCGCGCGCTGGACTCACAATCCAGAAGTCGCTGGTTCGAATCCCGAGGCGGACGCAAAAAATTCTAAGTGTAAAATATAGGTATTCGGTGCCCTCTCCCCGTGCCATACCTTCACACTTAGGAGACCCGGGAGGCGGAGTCTTGTCGCAAAAAGAACGATACACACCTGTGGAACCGTTGACGAAACCGCAAGGTTTAAGAGGGCCACATTATAAGGTGTTACGTCGATTCCGTTTTTTTTTTTTAAGTCTGTTTGTCCCATCATTACACTTCTACGCATAATTGTCCCACCAAGTATTTTCTCTCATAGAATCATCAGTTTAACGAAGCATTATGCCTTGTTTATCTATTGTATAGCAAGAGGATCGTAAATAAGAGTGATAAACTATTAACTGGGGCAATTAGGGACACATAGGACGGATAGGAACCCACGGGACAATTATGCGTAGAAACACAGAAATCGGTCGAAAAATTTCAAAAGCGTTTTTCTCAGTTGCACTTTTTTGAACATGGGACAATTATGCGTAGAACGGCAGTAATGATGGTGACAAAAATAATATCATTTAAGAATTTAAGAATTTTGCAGTTCTTTTTTCAAAAGGTTCTGAATTTAAGAATTAAAGAATTTTGAAATTAAGGGATCATCTAATTTCAAAATTTAAGAATTTGAGAATTTGAGAATTTAAGAATTTAAGAATTTAAGAATTTAAGAATTTAAGAATTTAAGAATTTAAGAATTTAAGAATTTAAGAATTTAAGAATTTAAGAATTTCAGAATTTCAGAATTTAAGAATTTAAGAATTTAAGAATTTTAGAATTTTAGAATTTTAGAATTTTAGTATTTTAGAATTTTAGAATTTAAGAATTTAACAATTTAATAATTTAAGAATTTAAGAATTTAAAAAAGTAAAACTCCCAAAACTAGGATCAAGTAGCACGTGCAAACGGAGTACATTTTCCATACGCTAACGGACTTTTACTGATTGACGACTTGACTGTTCCAACAAAGCAATAAACACAAAATTAATTTTAAGGGAAAATGCCAGAAAAACTTTTTTTTTAATGGATGTATTACCTGTAAACCATCGAGACAGATAAAATAAGAATCCAAAATCCGATTCGATTAGAATATCTAAGCAGAGCATGATCGTAATTTTGAGATCATAATTAACAAAAAGAAAGTTGAAATAAAATCAGATAGACCGTCAAAATAGAGAAGAAAAAAGAAAGCATCGAAATATGAAAATTTAAGAAGTAAATAAATCTTCTACAGAAGGAGGAAAACATACAGAGATTGACAACCAGTGAGCCGATTATGAACAATAAATACAACTAAAGTCACATACCTGATGATGGGTAATACCCATCTTACCGTAGCTGGAAAAAGGCACTTTTTGAAGTTTCAATCGCTTACAGCCGCATCCGGAGCATCACGCGGACGCTGTAGTTTCTCATCGTCCTTTAAGTGTTCGTCTTCTTTCCTTGTGGTGTAAGCTGTTTTCTTTGGTTGTTCTTGTTTTATTTCTCGACCCTTGATCTGGAACCGGTTCGAAAAGAACAGAAAAAAAGGACAGCAGTATCTTCCGAAACCTATGATGTATTTCAAATTTTATTTTTATTTTGTGTACCGTAAACTGGGGTGACTTTGATAGGTTTTTCAAATGCACGTCAAATTAATATCTAAACATTTTTGAGATTTTTAAATATGTAAGCATTAAGGGATAGCTTATTATCGAACATATATGCAAAAATGAGACTGTTACATTGGATGTACCAAAATTAGTGGCCAAATCAAATTTCTATCAATGTCACCCCGGGCTATCAAAGTCACCCCAGTTTACGGTACCTATGATGTATTTCAAATTTAAAGGAAATCAAATAAATTTACTGCAAAATAAAATATGAAAACTAACTTGTCAAGGGCATTTTTCTGGACCCCGTCCTGTCGTTTCCGTCAGTAGTCTTGTCGTACATTGCAACTAACTTTAATTTAACTAATCATTTATGTCCAATTATTCATTTCAGGAAAACTAACTAACTTGAATCAACAACCTCTACTAACCTGTCTGAAAGTAACTTGAATCTCAAATCCCCGAAATTTTAATTACAGAACCAAACATTCCTTTACATACCTATTTTTAAACCTGTCTTGCTGCTTCCAAAAACAATAAACATTAATTGTTTGGACCTTGGACTGGGCCGACGGAACGCGAGAGATCCTAACAGATTTTACGAACAAGAATATTGAGACTCTTGCAATTTTACATATTATAAAAGCGGTGATTTCTATCAACAGAAGTATATAAATATAAATAAATGTGTGATATATATCAACATCGGAAACCATCTTTGCAAGTAGCCCTGAAATGACAGCAACGTGTGGCTCCATCTCCAGGGCTAAAATTTGCTGAAAGATCAAAAAGTTTTAAGAGCGAGTCCACGAACAGGGCATACCCCTGAATGGGACGTCGTTTGGACCTCACCAATCTGCCTGAAATTTTCAGGGGTTGTTTGTACATATAAAACTAGCATCTGGCCAAAATATGAGCACTCTAGGTCAACGGGAAATGGGGCAAATAGGGACACAAAGTTTGAAGGTTCAAAAACGTAAAAAATCTTAAAAAGGCTATAACTTAGGCAAAATTCAATTTAATTTCACAATTTTAAATGCATCTTAAAGGGCTTCAAAAATGCAACAAAATGCAGGGTAATTCTAAAGGGAGTTATTGGCATTTTAGTGAAAAAATAGCATAATTTTCAAACTGAAATAAAAAAGTGTTCCATCCAGATATCAACTCGGTTCGACCTGCAGCTTGTAGAGGACATCTGATACTACTATCTGAGACTGAGACCGCTTTGGGTAAGGCAGTTTAACATATTGAATAGACACTTTTACTTTTAGTGAATTTTTTAGTTGTAATTTTTTTCTCGGGGGACCCCTTAGATCCCATTTTATGGTGATAATTTTATCATATTCGTGTTCCTGAGACAATTTCACAATAGAAACATACATAGAAATGTATATTATCATCCATTTTAACCTTTTAAAAAATGAAAGATAAAAAAAATAAGAAACTGCTTTTTTTCTGGTGTCATCTTGATGAACTTGAACGAACTTGATTTTCAATAAATGTGAATCGAAGTTTTTTTTAACTTTCATTTTTTAAAGGGTTAAAATGGATGAAAACAAACATTTTTATGCATGTTTCTAATGTGAAATTGTCTCAGGAACACGAATATGATAAAATTATCACCAGAAAATGGGATCTAAGGGGTCCTCCGAGCAAAAATTTACTTCCAAAAAATTCACTAAAAGTAAAAGTGTCTATTTGATACGTTAAACTGCCTTACCCAAAGTGGTCTCAGTCTCAGATGGTAGTCCCAGATGTCCTCTACAAGCTGCAGGTCGAATCTTGATGGAAAACTTTTATTTCAGTTTGAAAATTATGCTAATTTTTCACTAAAATGCCAATAACTCCAGAATTACCCTGCATTTGTTGCATTTGAAGCCCTTTAAGATGCATTTAAAATTGTGAAATTAAATTGAATTTTGCCTAAGTTATAGCCTTTTTAAGATTTTTTACGTTTTTGAACCTTCAAACTTTGTGTCCCTATTTGCCCCACTTCCCGTTGACCTAGGGTGCTCATATTTTGACCAGATGTTAGTTTTATATGTACAAACAACCCCTGAAAATTTCTGGACTCGCTCTCAAGTTTTTTCCAATGAAAATTACAGTTTTAGCCAATAATTATTTTCTGTAAAGTTAGTGATGGCCTAATTTTCTAAATAGAAATTTTTAACTTTGAATATAAACTCAATTGATATTTTAATAATTTTTTACCTAATTTAAAAAATAAACTCAACATTAAAAGTAAAGAGAGGCAAAGAACACCACACACAGCACTAATGGCTGGTCCCGGTACCGTTAGAAAAAAAAGCAAACTTTCCTATTTTGCTGGAGGTCCTTCATGTCCATCAAATAAACCTAATTAAATCAAAATCAAAACAAGTCAAGCGGAAGAGAAAGGGCAGGCACGCAGACAGGCAGAAAAAATCCTGACGTGGCGACGTCGGCGTCGATCTTTACCATCAGAGCCAGGAGGAGAAAGGGAGATGCAAATACAAAAGACAAAAAAAAAACTTCTAAAGAGAAGCGCCCACTTCTTTTCAGCCTTTTTCGGAGCCACTTACCAGCGCGAAAATGTACCAATATTTCACTTTCATTTCGAACTTTCGAAAGCTATTCAAGCCACTACATTTAAAAATGGTTCAATTTCCACACACAAAAAATGCACAATTTTCACCAGCCGGCAGAAAACGCGAAAATTGCAGCCAGCCACCGCCGAGCTAATCGAGAGATTGACAATCTTCTTTTTGCGCTGACTTTTCGTTCTTTCGGCTTCTTCTCTTTGCCGCGGGCCGGCTGTCGCGTGATTGTTTTGTTATTATTCTTCCAAACCGGTTCGTTTGGGGGCGTCCGAGAATGACGGCTTTTAAATTTAATGCTGTGGTTTGACGCAGGACTAATTTTTTTTCTATTCGTATAAAATTTTTATTTTTATATTTAATATAAAGTTATATAACCGTAATAACAGTTCAATAGGGCGAATCCGCGTTTGTAAACAAGCAGACACACTAGAATCATTAAGAGCGAGTCCACGAACAGGGAATACCCCTTTGTATGGGACGTCGTTTGGACCTCACCAATCTGCCTGAAATTTTCAGGGGTTGTTTGTACATATAAAACTAGCATCTGGTCAAAATATGAGCACTCTAGGTCAACGGGAAGTGGGGCAAATCGGGACACAAAGTTTAAAGGTTCAAAAACGTAAAAAATCTTAAAAAGACTATAACTTTGGCAAAATTCAATTAAATTTCAAAATTCAAAATGCATCTTGAAGGGCTTCAAAAATGCAACAAAATGCAGGGTAGAGCATCCCAATTGGTTAATTCTAAAGGGAGTTATTGGCATTTTAGTGAAAAATTAGCATAATTTTCAAACTGAAATAAAAAAGTTTTCCATCCAGATATCAACTCGGTTCGACCTGCAGCTTGTAGAGGACATCTGGGACTACCATCTGAGACTGAGACCACTTTGGGTAAGGCAGTTTAACGTATCAAATAGACACTTTTACTTTTAGTGAATTTTACCAATACTACCATACTTACCAATATACTGAGAGTATCTTAATATACTAACAGTTTGTTGCTTTTCGGTTAGTATACTAACAAGTATACTGGAATATCATTAGTATACTCAGTATTCCTAAGTAATATTAGAGTTTCCAGCCCCTTGACCTGCAGCTTGTAGGGGACATCTGGGACTACCATCTGAGACTGAGACCGCTTTGGGTAAGGCAGTTTAACATATTGAATAGACACTTTTACTTTTAGTGAATTTTTTGGTAGTAAATTTTTGCTCGGAGGACCTCTTAGATCCCATTTTATGGTGATAATTTTATCATATTCGTGTTCCTGAGACAACTTCACAATAGAAACATATATAAAAATGTATATTATCATCCATTTTAACCCTTTAAAAAATGAAAGATAAAAAAAAATTAAGAAGCTGCTTTTTTTCTGGTGTCATCTAGTATCCTTGGAAACGAACCTGATTTTCAATAAATGTGAATCAAAGTTTTTAACTTTCATTTTTAAAGGGCTAAAATGGATGAATACAAACATTCTTATGCATGTTTCTAATGTGAAATTGTCTCAGGAACACGATTATGATAAAATTATCACCATAAAATGGGATCTAAGGGTCCTCCGAGCAAAAATTTACTACCAAAAAATTCACTAAAAGTAAAAGTGTCTATTTGATATGTTAAACTGCCTTACCCAAAGCGGTCTCAGTCTCAGATGGTAGTCCCAGATGTCCCCTACAAGCTGCAGGTCGATTCGAGTTGATATCTGGATGGAACACTTTTTTATTTCAGTTTGAAAATTATGTTATTTTTTCACTAAAATGCCAATAACTCCCTTTAGAATTAACCAATTGGGATGCTCTACCTTGCATTTTGTTGCATTTTTGAAGCCCTTCAAGATGCATTTTGAATTTTGAAATTAAATTGAATTTTGCCTAAATTATAGCCTTTTTAAGTTTTTTTTACATTTTTGAACCTTCAAACTTTGTGTCCCGATTTGCCCCACTTCCCGTTGACCTAGAGTGCTCATATTTTGACCAGATGCTAGGGGAAATATACCCATTTTAATCACTCTAAGCCGTTTGACCAATTCTCATCACTGTGGCATCCTGAAGATTATCCTAAATTAAGCAGTCAGTGATAAGCGTGTAGAGCTATGGATGTGTGAGTGAAAAGCGAGCATGAATCGGGAGTTAGTCTAATAGATGAAGTCGAAGAATAAAGATGGAGCTTTGCTCCCGTTTATATGATTAATAGTGTTTTAAATGAGATAATAATAAATAGGAAGATATCACATTGGCGATCCTGCCATGTTGTTAATTTTTGTTTTTTTTTGTGAATAAAATGTGGACAAAAATAAAAGGAAAAGGCCAATTGTTACAAAAAATACAAAAGTGCGTGTTCCGGCATTTTTGCGCAGCAGGACGGCATCGTAGCGACGATGGCAGCGGGCAGCCGAGCAGGCATTGCCATTAGGAGGCAGCCGGACTGTTGGCCGAGTTGCTGGAGTTCGGTGAGAATTTTCCAGTTATTTTATTTGTTGTTTTTGTTGGTGTGAAGAGAGCGGAGCAGAAATTTACTTGTGTGTGTGTATCAGGATCGCGTGCATGGCTTGCTGGGTTGGGATGTTCAGTAGGTCGGGTTAATTTTAAATGTGTACAGCTCTGGCAAGAGTTCGGCTAAGGGTTGATGTGTCTACCTTTTTATCTCCCCCACCCCACTCCCCCGCGCTGTGCTTTGCGTCCAAAACTAGGCTTATCTTCTGCATTCGTCCTGTCATGCAAAGATTGCAGTAATCGTTGGGCGGCCATCGACGCACACGAATCTAATCCGCGGAATGAATGTTGTTGTATGTGTGCGACACAGCAGTGCAATCGAGGAACGAGGATTTTGTTTACATGATGCACGATTAAAAGGTTGCGATTGAAGTTGTCAATAATAACATTACCCAAAATTGGGTGAGCGGAACTGCGATGTTTATCTTATACACGTTGCCGAGTTTTTAGTAGGACTTTAGGTGATGTTTAGTTGCTGTGCTTATAAAAAAATGCTTTACAGCCAAGAGTGACTTAAGGATAGATTCTTGCGACGAATAATTTAATAAAAACAGGTTAATTTTTATTTGTTATTATTATTATTTTGTGCATCGTATATTTCAGAAAATCTGTAATTAGGCTTTTTAGTCAAAAATTTACCAACACATTCAAAGTTTGTTTACATTACAGCTGGAGTTTTGTTTGCATCAGGACACTGTGACGAGAAGATCGTCATTTTTGGGTTAAAATATATTTTTTTCACTGGGCCTAGAAAACCTTATGAAAATCAGATTACACAGTAGTTAAGTTAAACGTTCCATGTGATAAATGTAGAACTTTAAATGAGTTCATCGGCTTGATGTGTACTTTACGATAATAACTTTAACAGTATGTTTTCACATAAACTGAGAAAAATTACCTCAAAAATATAAACTATAACAACATGCGGTAAAATTTTACAAAAAAAAATTGTTTCTTCCTATTGTATGTCTGCAATTTTTGATTTTGTTTACAGTGCGCAGTTGACTAGTGTTGGTTCCGTAATAGACAGCTGTTCTTTTATTCTAGCTTTGTTTGGGTCCGGAATTGACAGCTTGTGCTGGCTGCGGTCGAGCTGCCTGCACAATCCTGTATTGAGATATAGAGGTCGCCCTCTGTTATTCACTAAAGCCTGGTGGAGAGATGGCCTATGAATATTTGCTGTAAGGCCTTAGGGAGTAGAGACATGTAATTATTCACGGAGAGATGACTTGTGGACTAGCTTGTGGATGATTGCATGGAAGCCTGGTGAAGAGGAGGCTCAAGGATGGCTTGTGTTTATATCATTATATTATTAGATGTAAGAGAGAGTTATGAGGTTTTGTGTATAATCATTGGATTTAAAAATTCATGCTATAATTTTAATAATTTAAAATGGCTGAAAGAATTTTGGAAAGCTTAGTTTCGTAAGGTCTGGTTCGAGTTCACATAAGTCCCCAATGATAAAAAAAAATAAGTTTGGTAAAGTAATTTTTAAATTTATATATAAAAAAGTAAATTTTCAGATATCCTCAATAGTCTTTGCTCAGATAATGTTAATCGTAATCAATTTGCTTAGTTGAATAGTTTGGGAGATATTTACGAATTGCAGAACATGAAAAGAATGTTTAGCAGAGCATTAACAATTGCTTGTTGAACCAAGATAGGTACACATTTTCAAAGTAAAATTAACTTTCATTTTAATTAACTATTCAAAATTTGTTTGAGGAGTTATAAAGACATTACAGTTATAGCTTTGTAAAAAAAAGGAGATTAAATGCGCAGAGTTTTCAATTAAATTGATGGTTTGGAAGCATTGATAAAGAGATAAAAATAACTGCTACAAAAGAGTTCCTGAAAGTTGAGTCGGGTTTAGCCCAAGGCCAACTGCTGCAAGGGATTGAGTCGGGTTTAGCCCAAGGCCAATCGTCCTAAAAAGTTGAGTCGGGTTTAGCCCAAGGCCAACTGCAGCAAAAGAGTTCCTGAAAGTTGAGTCGGGTTTAGCCCAAGGCCAACTGCTGCAAAAGATTGAGTCGGGTTTAGCCCAAGGCCAATCGCCCTAAAAAGTTGAGTCGGGTTTAGCCCAAGGCCAACAACAGCAAAAGAGTTCCTGAAAGTTGAGTCGGGTTTAGCCCAAGGCCAACTGCAGCAAAAAAGTTCCTGAAAGTTGAGTCGGGTTTAGCCCAAGGCCAACTGCTGCAAAAGATTGAGTCGGGTTTAGCCCAAGGCCAATCGCCCTAAAAAGTTGAGTCGGGTTTAGCCCAAGGCCAACAGCAGCAAAAGAGTTCCTGAAAGTTGAGTCGGGTTTAGCCCAAGGCCAACTGCAGCAAAAGAGTTCCTGAAAGTTGAGTCGGGTTTAGCCCAAGGCCAACTGCAGCAAAAGAGTTCCTGAAAGTTGAGTCGGGTTTAGCCCAAGGCCAACTGCTGCAAAAGATTGAGTCGGGTTTAGCCCAAGGCCAATCGCCCTAAAAAGTTGAGTCGGGTTTAGCCCAAGGCCAACTGCAGAAAAAAAATGTCCTGAAAGTTAAGTCGGGTTTAGCCCAAGGCCAACTGCAGCAAAAACAGTTCCTGGAAGTTGAGTCGGGTTTAGCCCAAAGCCAACTACTGCGAAAAGAGTTGTTGAGAAAATGAGTCGAATGTTGTTTAAAGAAATTTGCTGAAAAGTTATAGGATCACGCTCCAATATAATAGTTCAATATTAATGTATAGTGCATTGTAAAAGACACGGAAGAAAGAATAGGGCACCATTGCCTGCAAAGAACTCACCAAAAAGAATAATGGAAGCTCACAACAAATATAGCGACACATTGGATTAAACTATGAAAAAAATCAACATTAAAAAAATACTGTTCTACAACCAAATATGTATTGTTCAAACAATGTTCTATTGTATTTAGATTTTAATCAGGGAGTAAGTAGTTAAGTAGTCAACGTATGTTCGAAGAATAAGTTAATAAATAATAAACATAATGTATTACTGCGATCAGTAGTGCGGTGCCTGTGTGGACGCTCAGTCCTGTTTTTTCGTGTTATTTTCCGTCTCTTTTATGTCGCTGTTCGAGTGCATGGGGTGATTGGTCATTATAATTAAATAATGGCATCAGTAGTGCGGTGCCTGTGTGGACGCTCAGTCCTGTTTTTTCGTGTTATTTTCCGTCTCTTTTATGTCGCTGTTCGAGTGCATGGGGTGATTGGTCATTATAATTAAATAATGGCATCAGTAGTGCGGTGCCTGTGTGGACGCTCAGTCCTGTTTTTCGTGTTATTTTCCGTCTCTTTTGTGTCGCTGTTCGAGTGCATGGGGTGATTGGTCATTATAATTAAATAATGGCATCAGTAGTGCGGTGCCTGTGTGGACGCTCAGTCCTGTTTTTTCGTGTTATTTTCCGTCTCTTTTATGTCGCTGTTCGAGTGCATGGGGTGATTGGTCATTATAATTAAATAATGGCATCAGTAGTGCGGTGCCTGTGTGGACGCTCAGTCCTGTTTTTCGTGTTATTTTCCGTCTCTTTTGTGTCGCTGTTCGAGTGCATGGGGTGATTGGTCATTATAATTAAATAATGGCATCAGTAGTGCGGTGCCTGTGTGGACGCTCAGTCCTGTTTTTTCGTGTTATTTTCCGTCTCTTTTATGTCGCTGTTCGAGTGCATGGGGTGATTGGTCATTATAATTAAATAATGGCATCAGTAGTGCGGTGCCTGTGTGGACGCTCAGTCCTGTTTTTTCGTGTTATTTCCCGTCTCTTTTGTGTCGCTGTTCGAGTGCATGGGGTGATTGGTCATTATAATTAAATAATGGCATCAGTAGTGCGGTGCCTGTGTGGACGCTCAGTCCTGTTTTTTCGTGTTATTTTCCGTCTCTTTTATGTCGCTGTTCGAGTGCATGGGGTGATTGGTCATTATAATTAAATAATGGCATCAGTAGTGCGGTGCCTGTGTGGACGCTCAGTCCTGTTTTTCGTGTTATTTTCCGTCTCTTTTATGTCGCTGTTCGAGTGCATGGGGTGATTGGTCATTATAATTAAATAATGGCATCAGTAGTGCGGTGCCTGTGTGGACGCTCAGTCCTGTTTTTTCGTGTTATTTTCCGTCTCTTTTGTGTCGCTGTTCGAGTGCATGGGGTGATTGGTCATTATAATTAAATAATGGCATCAGTATTGCGGTGCCTGTGTGGACGCTCAGTCCTGTTTTTTCGTGTTATTTCCCGTCTCTTTTGTGTCGCTGTTCGAGTGCATGGGGTGATTGGTCATTATAATTAAACAATGGCATCAGTAGTGCGGTGCCTGTGTGGACGCTCAGTCCTGTTTTTCGTGTTATTTTCCGTCTCTTTTATGTCGCTGTTCGAGTGCATGGGGTGATTGGTCATTATAATTAAATAATGGCATCAGTAGTGCGGTGCCTGTGTGGACGCTCAGTCCTGTTTTTCGTGTTATTTTCCGTCTCTTTTATGTCGCTGTTCGAGTGCATGGGGTGATTGGTCATTATAATTAAATAATGGCATCAGTAGTGCGGTGCCTGTGTGGACGCTCAGTCCTGTTTTTTCGTGTTATTTCCCGTCTCTTTTGTGTCGCTGTTCGAGTGCATGGGGTGATTGGTCATTATAATTAAATAATGGCATCAGTATTGCGGTGCCTGTGTGGACGCTCAGTCCTGTTTTTTCGTGCTATTTTCCGTCTCTTTTGTGTCGCTGTTCGAGTGCATGGGGTGATTGGTCATTATAATTAAATAATGGCATCAGTAGTGCGGTGCCTGTGTGGACGCTCATTCCTGTTTTTTCGTGCTATTTTCCGTCTCTTTTGTGTCGCTGTTCGAGTGCATGGGGTGATTGGTCATTATAATTAAATAATGGCATCAGTAGTGCGGTGCCTGTGTGGACGCTCAGTCCTGTTTTTCGTGCTATTTTCCGTCTCTTTTGTGTCGCTGTTCGAGTGCATGGGGTGATTGGTCATTATAATTAAACAATGGCATCAGTAGTGCGGTGCCTGTGTGGACGCTCAGTCCTGTTTTTCGTGTTATTTTCCGTCTCTTTTGTGTCGCTGTTCGAGTGCATGGGGTGATTGGATTTCTTCTTCTTCTTTTTCATTTATTTTTTGTTCGCGCGTTCGTTGGCCGATGAATTTTATTTTTGTTCTCTTTATATAGTTTTCGATAGAAACGATCCGATTTTTGTTTTTTGAGACAAGCAAGTCGTATTGCTGGATTAAGTCCTTTCCATATCATCGAGGATCGGAAGGCACGTCGACGGATATGTCTTAAGGCTTATGATATAAAATAATTTTAATGAATGAAGCCCTTCCTACATCACCGTTGATCGGAAGGCACGCCGACGGAGAATTTCTGGAGAATCGCGGTCGAATTCCCGTGTTCTTACCACTGGTCGTGGCCGGCGTCGGTATTGATCAGCACGATAGGGACCTTTGAAAATTGCGAAGGGGTGATGATTGGTTCCTACTTTTCATCTGTGGTCCACGGAGCAATGTTTGGGGTCCTGGTCAATAACGAAGTAGCAGCTACGGGTAGACACCAATGCTATGCTATGCTATGCTATGCTTCCTTTCGCGTGCGTGTGAAGGTGCGGCTGGCTCTGGCTGTCCCGATGACAGTTAGCCAGTTCGATTTGCGATGCCTTTTCGTTGGGTCGCAAAATTTTTGCGTCCGTTGTCGGTGTGCAACAACAACAAAACCTTATCATACCATTTCAGTTCGATAAACATTGTAACTCGTCGTTCGCAACGTTAACCAGTACCTCACTAAACATCAATCATTTAAAACTCGTTAAATCATCTCAAGTTAAAAATTGCACTGTTCAATCCTTCATTTATTAATTTCATATGATTTTGGTTCTATCTTTCCACAGCCGGCTGTCTAAGACTAAACCATTTCATTTAAAATTTAACAACAGATAAACGGGAAATGTCTCATCCGCAGCATCCGATTGCTTGCCTTGAGAATAAAACAAAATACCGTTAAACAAACACTATGATTTTGGGTCGCATCATCATCTTCTATGATGAATCCTGACCAAACACCCTATCCTACTAACAAGTTTTCAGGTTCCTGGCGCTCGTGGGGTGTAAGCACAGAGTAAATCAGCTGCCCTAGTAGCAACCTGCGCTAACTAACATTCCCGTCCCTTAAAATCGAGGTCTACAAACTGACATGGCGGGCGCCGTTGGTGGCCAATGACTGTTACCTATTCGCAACTGATCTAGCTTTAGCAATCATGGTGTTTTATCTTTTCAGCGCATTCATACATGCTGTTGATAAGGGAAACACCATTAGATCGTCGAAGCCTATAATCAGTAGTGCTGAAAGGATATTACGGTTCTGTTCAGCAACGGAGGGGCAACCATGGGTGATCTCTCATGCTCATGCTCAATAAACATAATGTATTACTGCAATTAAACATACATACGAAAATATAAGAAGAGAATGTACGCGACACGAAATTTAAGATAGCGGGCCACGAAAATTAAAATTGTTATCAATCAAATAACATATAAATAACTTTATACATACAGCATAACAACATGTTTTTCTTCAAATGGAAAAATACAAAACGTCAACCGCAGTATGAATTGTTAAATTATAACTATAGGGTAACCACCACGACATAGTGGAATGTGGCTATTCATGAGAGTAAGTTTTGTTGGAGGTTAAGCGGTGATTCACTCTTCCGGGAAAACGAGTTCTCATCACACAATGCTCCCTTTTTCAAATTTCATAAATATATAACCCAATAGGAGTATTCCAGCGATAATAATTTATAAAAGACGATTTCATTTTCAGGATATCTAAAAGATTTGTAATAAAATTTGTTAAAGTACTTGATGGAAATAGGATAGAGTTCTTAATCAACTTAGCATACGTACGATCGAATAATGACATTCAAGCCTTGTGGAAACCCTAAACAATTTTCATTCAAATAGTTGTATTAAATTCAAGGTTGAGGACCGATATCTAGTAATTAAATTTCAAAAGAAACCTATAAATAGCCAATAGAAGTAGGATAATTAGATGAAAGGAGTTTTCTAATATTACAGTTTAAGTAATTTTTAAAGAAGGAAGTTCTTTGAAGTTTATATCTTAAAAATATGGCTCACGTCTGTCAATGAAAACATTAATTTTAGTTAGGAGAGGAAGCCTTCGCCAGTTATAATGAGACGGTTAATTATGTTACAAATAGGTTCATGATTTCCTGTGCATGATATACGTAGTTTTCACTTTAAATGTTTCGTTTCAGAACATGATATACCGCTGATGTTTTTTTTCTTTCTTTTTTTCACTACTTTAGTTGATTCGGAGGAAAGCAGAATAGTTGGAAGATCAATGCTTACGCAAAGAAGGGAACTGGATCCACATCATTGGCATCGTTGATATTACTCTTCTCATTGAAAAGTGCCAGCGACAAAATTGGGCGAAAAGTTCATCGCCCGGAGATCGCGAGTTGGCGCGAGCGAATGAACACCGCGAAAAAAGATTCGGGGGTGCATTGGGGTTAAATGATTATTTCGTTATTCGATTTAATTAGAAAATAATTATTTTTTCGTAAATATCGCTACTTTGATGCGATGTAATTATTTTTTACAGTAAATTAGGCATTGTTACATCAAATTTGACTATTCAAACGCACTAGAATGGCCAAATTTTAAAACAACAATGTTTGCCAATTTGACCTTTTTACCCCCAATTCCCCTTGTAGAACAAAAGAAAAGTTCATCCGCGGACTGTCAGCAGCGCGCTGTTTTGTTTGCTAGATCAACATTTGGAAATGTCGAACGTTGAAGGAAATCGCTCAAAAAATGGAAATTAACCGATTTCAAATGTTTTGGCCGCAAATGAAAGTTTAGGGTGGCTAATTTTTTATTCCGATCTGTAAAACTTGCTCTGGCGAGGGTTCTGGGCACTGCGGCAATCGATTTTAACGGCGGGTTGCTTCCGGTTGCATTTGATTTGCGGAGAAGGTTTTTCAATCCATCAGGGGCTTATTGGGGGCAACAGTTTCGGTAATCCGGAACTTCTGGTAAGTTTAATATTTGCAGTGTTTAGCATGAAAAACAAACATAGACTAACTACTTTTTCGAAAAATCATAACTCCTCGACATTTTAACCGATTTCAATTGTCTTATACGCAAATGAAAGGTGATAAGTTAGCCTTTCAAAGAAAAATAGTAAAAAGTTTCAAAAATCTAGCCTAACATATGAAAATGGCGTATGAAACTTTAAAATGCCGTTTTGACGGTGTCTGGACCAAAGAGCCTATGTCTGGAAATATTTTTATCGGATTCCCCGGACATTTTTACATAACATACTGAAAAATGGGAGGAGTTCATTAACAGGATTCCAAGATATGATTTTTTGAAAATAAAATCCGTGTTTTTTACGCGCCGCGCGCAAAAACCGGAGAATGACGAATTTGGCAAAAAATCATCTTTTTTCACTAAAACTGCGATAACTTTAAAATTTCAACGATGACATGTCTGGGTACCAAAAGTTACCAATTTTGATCCCCAAACAGGTCATCGCTGAAATTTTAAAGTTATCGCAGTTTTAGTGAAAAAGTTGATTTTTTGCCAATTTCGGCATTCTCCGGTTTTTGAGCGCGGAGCACGGATTTTATTTTCAAAAATCATATCTCGAATCCTGTTAGGGACCATCCATATACCACGTGGACAATTTAGGGGAGGGAGATATGGCGATTGTCCATGCTCCATACAAAAAAGTTTTTTTTTTTGTATGGTCAATTGTTCACGAGGGGGAGGGGGGGTTTGGGTTTTCCAAAAAAAGTGTCCACGTAGTTTGTGGATGGTCCCTTAATGAACTCCTCCCATTTTTTGGTTTGTTACGTAAAAATGTCCGGGAAATCCGCTAAAAATATTTCCAGTCATAAGCTCTTTGGTTCAGACACCGTCAAAACGGCATTTTAAAGTTTCATACGCCCTTTTACGTTAGGCTAGATTTTGAAACTTCTTACTATTTTCTTATCACCAACTTATCACCTTTCATTTGCGTATAAGAAAATTGAAATCGGTTAAAATGGCGAGATTTTTCGAAAAATGGTTTTTGCGAAAATCGACGAAAATTTCCATTTTTCAGACCACCGGCGCAGGTCACCCCAATGGCCAAACAAAAAATACGGGTCGAATTATTTCGGCCAGGGAACCCTCAGAAAAATTTTGAGCCCGATCCGAGCACTTTTGTTTTTCCATGCTGTTTTCGTGGGGAATTGCTGCATATAGACCTCCATTGATCACGCATGATCTCAGGGGTACCGGAAAACAAACCCCGTAATGGCGGACAATAGGGTCCTAAAGCCCTAAGTCAATTGTTATGTTCAACGGTAAAAACAGATTAAAAACCATCTCTGATCACTTTTTCATTTAAATGCAAAAATAGGACAGGACTGTTGCCCCGAATAAGCCCCTGGTGGATTGAAAAACCTTCTCCGCAAATTAAATGCAACCGGAAGCAACCCGCCGTTAAAATCGATTGCCGCAGTGCCCAGAACCCTCGCCAGAACAAGTTTTACAGATCGGAATCAAAAATTAGCCACCCTTACCTTTCATTTGCGGCCAAAACATTTAAAATCGGTTAATTTCCATTTATTGAGCGATTTCCTTTAACGTTCGACATTTCCAAATGTTGATCTAGCAAACAAAACAGCGTGCTGCTGACAGTTCGCGGATGAACTTTTCTTTTGTTCTACAAGGGGAATTGGGGGTAAAAAGGTCAAATTGGCAAACATTGTTGTTTTAACATTTGGCCATTCTAGTGCGATTGAAAGGTCAAATTTGATATAACAATGCCTAATTTACTGTAAAAATTAATTACATCGCATCAAAGTAGCGATATGTACGAAAAAATTATTATTTTCTAATTAAATCGAATAACGAAATAATCATTTAACCCCAATGCACCCCCGAATCTTTTTTCGCGGTGTTCATTCGCTCGCGCCAACTCGCGATCTCCGGGCGATGAACTTTTCGCCCAATTTTGTCGCTGGCACTTTTCAATGAGAAGAGTAATATTGGCAGCCTATGCTGTTAGTCATCGCTACGGGACGGACACTTCGCCAGGCGTTGCCAAATTAAGACGAGAGGCGGCAGGAAGGATTTTAGTTTAATATTGACTTTATTGTTAGTGTACATTCAATTTGGCAAGGGGAGGATGTGGCATCCTGAAGATTATCCTAAATTAAGCAGTCAGTGATAAGCGTGTAGAGCTATGGATGTGTGAGTGAAAAGCGAGCATGAATCGGGAGTTAGTCTAGTAGATGAAGTCGAAGAATAAAGATGGAGCTTTGCTCCCGTTTATATGATTAATAGTGTTTTAAATGAGATAATAATAAATAGGAAGATATCACAATCACTTTTGCCGTTTTCCACTATTAAATCAATATTTTCAGATGTATCAACAATCGAGAGTTGCTTGCTCACTATTATTTGAGCTATTTATTTCTTTGGAACAGTCAAAAACACTTTATGAAAGCTGTAATTCATGATCAAAGTGCTGATAGGCCGATAATAGAAATAGGCTGAGAAAGGGTTAAGTTCCCCTAGTTTTATATGTACAAACAACCCCTGAAAATTTCAGGCAGATTGGAGAGGTCGATGCGAGATGGGTATGCTTAGCTCGTGGACTCGCTCTTAATTAATATCCGGAACTTGAAAAAAATCAAAACAACGATTTGAACGAGGTTTTGAACTTGGTTTTGAACATGTCAAGCAAAACATTTTTTTTATTCTTAACTTATTTTTATTTGATCCGTTTAGGTGCTATGACCAGGTTAGGACCGAGGAACGGTTTAAAATAATTTAGAATACATTACAAAAATATGTTCATTTTCCTCCATATTTGCCAAGCATGTAGCTAACGAGCCTTAATTGGTCCACGCGGGTCTTGTAGGTCTGGAACTCCTTCCGCCGTAGGGGTGGCACTGGCGCCGGCACCGGTGTTTTCTTGACTGCCTCCTGCGGGTCGAGGGCGATCCTTAGATTTTACGTCTGGAACTGCGCCCGGCAGCGCAGGGAACTCCGCCGGCGTGAACGCCGGAACTGCTGGACTCTGCTTCTCCGCCTTCCTTGCCGGCGGTTTTGGTTGCGACGCCTGCTGGCGCCTTCGGATGAAGTCCGCACGCTTAGGGCAGCTGCGGTCCGTGGCTTCGTGGGCTCCAGAGCAGTTGGCACACCGCTTCGGCTCGGCTTCTTGAACTTTGCACTCGTCCGTCTTGTGGGGACCCCCACATCTGTTACACCTGCCATTGAGGTGACAGTTCTTGGCTCCGTGCCCCAGAAGCAGGCAGTTCCTATACTCACTCTTGGTTGTTTGCTCCGGTAGGCCTCCCACCGGATGATTGTGCTTGCTATGATTTTCATAGGAGAAAGCTTCTTCAGCGTAGTGTATCCCTTGGGGAAGACGATGATGTACGGAATTTCGTCCGCGGTAGTTTGCTCCTTCCGTTTGATGGCGTGCACCTGCAAAACGTCCAGTTTGAGATTCCTTTTCAGCAGCTTTTTGACTTATTCCGGATCCACATCCGGAAGACCACGTAGAACGACCCACTGCGATCACTCGCTTCGTCGTTGGTAGGTGTAGAATTGGGTACTAAAGCCCTATGTCAATTTTTATGTACAACGATAAAAAACACGATTTAAAACCTTTTTTGATCACTTTTTTTTCATTTTAATGCAAAAATTTTTTTTACAAGACAACATTTTTTCGATGGATCAACTATGGTCCCCTTGGAACGAGCTGTCAAGTAGGAGCTTTTCTGTCAAGAAGGACAGCGAAGTTAATTTTTCAAAATTGATTTAAAAATCCATTTTAAGCTCTTTGTGGTCGTATAAAGGGTCATTGTACTCTGAAAAATAAGCTTTATCACTGTAAACAATAATATCAGTAATCTAAGCTTCATTTTAGGACCCAATTCCACTTTGTGCTTCTTGAAGTGCACTTGCAACTTGTCGAAGCCTTCGACAAAGAAGCTTGACCTTTTTGAAAATTTTATCTTGAATTTTGATATTTTATTAATTCAAGATTAAATTTTCAAGAGGTCCTATCTGCATACACTCAAAGTCAGCAGTATCCCTCAAAAAGGTACTTTCAATCCTCAAAAAGGATACTTTCTATCCTTTTTTTAAAGTTCACCCGGCGTCACCCTTTTAAAAGGGTATGTCAAATTCAGTACATTTTCGATACACCCTTACCAAAAATCATGATTTTTTGAGTTCCAAATCCCACTTTTCATACGATTTTTTGAGTTCAGGTACTACAACCATAAAAATGGTTATATGGGTTGAACTGAAAAAATCGTATGAAAAGTGGGATTTGGAACTCAAAAAGTCATGATTTTTGGTAAGGGTGTACCCTTTTAAAGGGTGTACCCTTTTAAAGGGTGACGACGGGTGAACTTGAAAAAAGGATACTTTTTACTTTGAGTGTAGGAAACCCATGACCCATAGGTTGCTTTGAAAATCTACTCTAGAGGGCTTTTGTTAATTTGATTCGGTTAACCGCGGTGGATTTTCTTGAAATAATTCGAACTGTCAAAAATCCACCAAAGCATCTACCACATTGATCGCACAAAAATCTGTGGTAGAAAAATATCCACCGGTAGATGCTTTGGTGGATTTTCGACAGTTCGAATTATTTCAAGAAAATCCACCGCGGTTAACCAAATCAAATTAACAAAAGCCCTTAGAATTTCAAACGATACAAAAGTGAAACTTTATGCAAAATCACACTCAGTGGTAAAACGTAAAAAAAAAAACATTGTCATGTTATGTTGACCAAGATGTTGACATGTTCAAAACCTCGTTCAAATCGTTGTTTTGATTTTTCAAGTTAAGGATATAAAGTAATGGTTCTAGTGCGCCTGCCACGGACGCTCCCCAACCGGTTCAACGCGTTGTTTACATTTAAATCCTCGCTTTCCGACAGGCCTGATGAACCGTTCTTTTGCAATCTGTCAAAGTTTAAAGTGTGTCAAAAAATCAAGCTGTGTTGATGTTGATTAACTAAATTCAAGGAATTTTTTCGCTTTATTTGCCGAAATGTGTCAATTTCCGGCTTCAAACGCGTTCTAACCGTGCTGCTGCAGGAAAATGTAGTTGAATTCAGATAAAGCTAAGTTCGGAACGCAAGATTATTCGCCGTCTCGACGGCGACCTTGAAGTAAACAAAAACAGCAGCAAACATGGAGGAGTCCCACCAGCATCTGGAACTTGGTCCTAGCGGAAGCGGGGGCCACCACCTGCAGGAGGATCTGTCCAAGGGCGTACTGCGTACGATTCAGCACGTCGAGAACGGGACGCTGCACTTTATAACGATTCCTCCGACCAATGCACGCGATCAAGAGTACATCGACAGCTCCTTGCTGGGGGCGGATTTTTCGAACCATTTGCCGAACGGGTTGCTGGTGGACTATATTGGCGGGGCGGGATCGGGAACGGCGAGCGGGCAGTTTCATCAGCAGCTGGATCACCATGGGGGTGGTGGAGGGGGCATTCAAACGTATACGGCGGAAGATCTGCAGAATCTGGTCGAGGCGAGTTCGCTGCAGACGACGGAGAACGAGCGGAAGTTGTTTTTGCAGTTTGTGAACAAACCTCCCTCACACGAGGCTCCGGTCATCGTGACGAATCCGAAGGATCAGATGAGTGGCTTGGGGGAGCATGATAAGCTGACGGATTCGCAGCTGAGCCACATGCCGGTGACGTCCAGCGGAGGGTTTCTGCACTATCATCACCAGGATCAGCTGCTCAGCTCGACACACGTTGGTAGCATGGACCACGGTGGGCACATTCAGCAGCAGCAGCAGAACCAGTCTCACCTGTCGTCGATTCATTCCATGCTTCAGGGCGACTGTTCGCCATCGAAGCTGTTTCACGTGACTTCGTCGAGCTCGAGTACAAACATTGCAATCAACCCGGTCACCAGCCAGAACTGCATCCAGATTCCACCGTTGACTCCGATCAAGCGCATCGAGTCGCCGAAGCGATACCTCGGCTATCAAATGGTGCAAAACCAGCAACAACAGCTGGCGGACGATAACTTTCTCTCGCGGGACGATCTGATGGAGTGCGAGCCGATTCGATCCGACGATGAGGAGGAACTCGCAAGCAATCACTTCAACAACACTTATTTACCTCACAAAAAGCGACTGTCGAAGAAGCTCGGCGATGCACCGCCAAAAGGGGCCGCGGAGCAGTTCCACCGCGACTCGGTGATCGCCAACGACCATCACCAGGACAAAACCAGTCAACCGGTTCCAAGCGAAGTGGCAACGCCCAAAAAGAAATCCTTCGCCTGCCAGCTATGCAGCGATTCGTTCGACGACCAGCTGCAGTTCTTCACCCATCTGAAGGGTCATTACGAACCGGTGACCGCGGCCAGTCCGACCGATGACGGCAAGGCCAGCGATCCGAAGAAGAAGCCCAAGCTTCCTCGCGTGAAGCACACGAAAAAGCTTAAAAACGACAAATCCTCCCGGATGACCGCGGAGGAAACGGTGTCGGATGCGCAAGAACCAACTGCTCGCAGCTATCCGGCGCCAATCCAGCCGGACGTGATCGTGGCGAACACTCAGCAACCCGCGCCCGAACCAGACAACCCGGGTGAGTTTAGCGAAACGGAGGACATGCTCGAGGGCATAAGGACGGCGGTGCAGAAGGTTCAGGAAGCGGTCGAGGACACCAATGACGGGCTGGGGAGTGGTGTGGGTGGGCGTTCGTCCAGTTGGTACCAGCAGCAGCAGCCGCAAGAGCCGGTGCCGCCACCAACGATCGAATTTAATGGCGATCTGGACACGCAGGAGATTCACATCAACGCCGGAAACGATAACTTTGTGCTGTTCCTGAACAAGTCGGACTTTAACGATGGTAAGTTTGAGTTGCGTTGAAAGAAGATGAAACTGAACATCATTTTGTGTTTCTACAGACATCCTGGATCATCCCAGTCAACAGCAGACGCAGCATCACCAACCTCAGCACTCGATTCTCGCCAATCAACTCCAGCAGTCTACCTCGCACCACGTCAACCCGACAACCCACGTGGATCAACCCTCCTACATACTCGGTGGGACGTCACCGGCGACGACGACGACGGAACAGCATCAACAAACTATCGGCGGGGATTGCGACATCCAGAGCATCCAAATTCTGGGCTTTAGCTCGTCCGAGATCGACTTCAACCTGGCGTCGGCCCCGCACCAGCTGAGTGAGCTGAACGGGGCAAAGCTACTAAAGGACGAGCAGCAATCGTTCGCCGGAAGTGACGACCAGCTGGAAGATTCGCGGGACGGAGAATTTTATCTGTCCGATGAGGAGGAGGAGGAGGTGGTCGTTGGATCGTCGGCTTACGGTGAAGAAGAGGAACAGATTGAGGTTGAATCCAACGTGGGAGTGATTTCAGAGGTGCTGCCCGTGGTGAACAAGAAAAAAGGTCGAAAGAAGAATGCTCGGAAGGCCGCGATAGCTCCGGAACAGCAGCAAGCTGGGAAGAAAGCAGGCAAGAAGTTCCTTTGCAGTGAATACGACTGTGATAAGCTGTTCAACTCCAAGACCGCCGTGCGTTATCACGAGTTGCAGCACAAAAACTTACGCCCGTTCAGCTGCCAGATTTGCTCTAAAAACTTCTTCACCTCATCTGCACTAAAAGTACATTCCCGCCTTCACACAGGAGAAAAACCATACAAATGTGAAGATTGCGGCCGCGCTTTCCGTCAGTGGGGAGACATGAAATACCACCAAGCTTCGATCCATTCAACAGAGAAGAAAGAAATCTGCGAGTACTGCGGCAAGAAGTTCGCCCGTCGATATTCCCTAGTTTTACACCGGAAAATCCACCTGAACGAGAAAAACTATGTTTGCGATATCTGCAATAAGGCCTTCCGTGCCAGCTCGTACCTCCAGTCCCACCGCATGATCCACACGGGAGAGAAACCCTTCTCCTGCCCGGTCTGCAGTAAAAAGTTCCGCTGCGGAGGTGACATGAAGCGCCACCTCAAAACACACGATCGCAAATCAACGCCCGGAAAGCAACAACCCGGCGCAGATCCCTCACCCAAGTCGACCACACCCCGAGCCACGACGAAAAAGACCGCCACCGATGTGATAGACCTGACCAAGATCAAGAGTGAGAACCAGGCGAAGGTAATCCACGCTCCGCCGGTGGTGACCGTACTGGCGAAGAGCATCAATCACGCAGACGGTAAGGCCGATTCCGCTGGTGGTAGTGGGCAACTGGCGTACCTTGCGACGACGGCGCCCGATCAGTTCCGGCGGCCGAACGAAACCGTACTGATGGACATGGGGCGGTGGTGAGTTGCGGCGGTGGCAATAATGTTTTGTTTTATCTTTCATTTTACTTCTACTCGTTCCCTGTCGGAACTGATAAGCTGTATTGGTAGGATTACGGATGAATTGTTTTATTCCTTTTTGAATAAAATTGTGCACATTGCGCAGAATTGACAACAGGGTACGCGTTGACAGCTTCGAAAATGCTCCTAACCAACTGATTTGCCGTTGAGTATGCCTCAATTGCGGAATCGACGTAACACCTTATAATGTGGCCCTCTTAAACCTTGCGGTTTCGTCAACGGATCCACAGGCGTGTATCGTTCTTTTTGCGACAAGACTCCGCCTCCCGGGTCTCCTAAGTGTGAAGGTATGGGCACGGGGAGAGGGCACCGAATACCTATATTTACATGCTGGTATGCCTCAATTACCGACGTCAAATCTAAATTATCTTTATCCGTTTGCAGACTTTCTCACTAGTTGTCCTTGTCGAGCAATGAGTTGTTTCATCATTTGAACAAAAAACAGCTTCCTCACTCACTTATGCGTTCTGTTCCCAAGTGGAGCATAGAGCCAGATTAAAGGATTCCAACTGTTTACGATTCGCTGCTTTTGTCTTCGCTTATCGTCAGTTCAACGACGCATCCATTGTACTGGTTTCCGATAACGGCAATAAAACGGGATCATTTATAGAACCTGATCTAAGCTGCATTACCAAAATGACCTCACTAGTTGTCCGTTTCAAGCAATGAGTTGTTTGAATATTTGAACAAATAACAGCATACTTCTTCCCTTATGCGTCCTGCTCCCCATAGAGCAAAATACTACGTTGAAGAATTTCCACTATTGATGGTTCTCTGCTTTCGCTTTCACTTATCACCAGCTTAATGTTGCAACCACAGTACTGATTTTTTTTGGTAGTGCTACTCCAACACCCCTTTGTCTATAACAACTTACTCATTGGATTTCGACGTTTGCTATGGAAATAGTCAAATTCCTAAAGCTGTTCCGGTCCCGTTTCACTACAGCACCTCTTTGTCCTGAAAAGATAAGAATATTAAATTGGTTATCTATTGTCTAGGTGCTTAAATTTCACGTCCGTGAAAGGGAAACGTCTTCAACTAGGTCGTCGTGTTGAACAGGTTTCTTGCTAGTTCCAACGTTTAGTTATGCTTTATTGATATGTTGCATAAAACATGTGACATATAGAGACTCTACCCTTGCACCATTTCCAATGGTATGATCCTACCCTTTTGAAGTAACCGAAAATATCTTCCTCTACAGAGGATGATGTGCAATACAAGACTAGAAAATCTAAACCAGGAAGAACTCAGAGTGAGCAGTCCAAACTTTACAGTTTCTTCAGCCAACTGATAACCGATGATCAAATCATTCTGAACGAACCAAACATTAGTTAATCGGTTTTAATGCTTTGCCGGTAGCTCGGGGCCGTGTCCAAATTTACTTGATGGCCGATGTGATCCAGTCGAGGTTTTCGTAAAAGCGTGGATCGCTCATCTTCAAGGCCGATCTCTTGTACAGATAGTAGTACAGGGGTGAAACTGAAATCAACAAGTTCAAGTTAAAATCGTGTATTTTAATGAGCCGGACGATTCGCTTACACAATCTCTGGATGATGAAGAGTGCGGTCAGCGCCTTCGGCCACTGGAACAGGTAGGGCGATTTGTGATGGTCGACCACCTGCCAGGTGTGCAACGAAATGCACAGGATGAAGTACATCATCGCGACCAGCAGCGGAACCCGGAACTTCTCGTACAGCAGGTGGGCCATTCCGGCCTGAAAGTTTTTAAATATAAATTGGTTATTTAAATTCAATGTCGTTGAGGTTCAACTCTACAAACCTGGTAAACATAGGTCGAGTACAGGCTGAAGATAATCGCCGTAAAGGACAAAATCAAACAGACATCCTGGGCCCTGCAACGAAAAACACAACCCATGAAAGTCCTTTCCAGGAAAAATCGATATTTCCAAATCCGCCTACAAAAACAGAAAGATGATGGAAACTTTGTCCCCGCGGGCCAGATACGAGAAGCTGTTGATGCCCAAATCGACGCACAGAAACACCAGCTGGAAGAACAGCAGCGAGGCGAACCGTTTGTACGACAGTTTGAACATTTTCCGACCGGGAACTTCCAAATCCTTATTCCACCTGGAACGACACAGTAGGCGCACCAACACACTGGCTGACGCGTATCCTTTTTCGACGTCCACCTACGCAACAAAACATGATTGGCTGTGGGTGGTGATGGGAGGAGGAGTGTTGGGTTGGGCGGCCACGAGAGCTCGCAGCAGCTGTTTGGGAAAATGAGATGGGTTGAAGCGTGTGCGAGAACGAGATGGAGAGCAAACAAATGCGAGCAAAAGAGAAATCGTGAGAGACTGCTTTATCGACACTCGTTGACGGAAGCCGTTTCCGGGCTGATAGTTGGTTCAGCAGGTGATGTTGGCATGAGATTGCGCGTTTGAATGTTATTGCGCATTTTGTTAAAAGCCTCTACGGACCAGGTTCACGAGTTTCTTGAGTGCACTAAACCTCCGGTCATTCGAACACTTTTTATAGTTTAGCTCATGAATCGTAGCTGAGCTATCCAGTTGTCCAGTTGAAAATGGGGTTTGACGAAATAATAAAATAAATCTAGAATCGATTGCCCGAAGCCTCGATTATCCGAAGTTTAGATTATCCGAGTTGAAATTTTTATTACAAAATGCATTTATCCGAATTGATTTTTTTCGCGGCCGTTCTAGGCATAATTGGGTACTAAAGCCCTATGTCAATTTTTATGTACAACGGTATAAAACACGATTAAAAACCATTTCTAATCACTTTTTTTCATTTTAATGCAAAATTTTTGTTTGACAAGACAACATTTTTTCGATGGATCAACTATGGTCCCCTTGAAACGAGCTGTCAAGTAGGAACTTTTCTGTCAAGAAGGACCGCGAGGTTAATTTTTCGAAATTGATTTAAAAATCCATTTTAAACTCTTTGTGGTCGTACAAAGGTTCATTGTACTCAGAAAAATAAGCTTTATCGCTGTAAACAATAATATCAGCAATCTAAGCTTCATTTTAGGACCCAATTGTCCCACGTCATTTTTGGACGATTTTGATTTTTTAACATTTTTATGTTTAGTTTGTCGTATAAATACTTTAGGAAAACACATAAAATCTGGTACTTTGTTCGGAAACTCATTGAAAACAACACCAAGTCTGTTTGTCGCATCGTTGTACCACAGACAAACAGACGTGACTCTCCATACAAATTATTATTGAAATCCATCGTCCTTCATCAAACCGCCAAATCACGGCGACGCCAGCGCTGCCAGGTGAGCTGATGCCGAAGCGCAGCCCAAACATACTAATACAAACCCATTACTGTCATGTGTCATGTCAGCGTATGCGTGAGACAATCAAGCCTTAACGATTGTAAACATTAACAGCTGATCAGAATAATTTT
Source organism: Culex quinquefasciatus (assembly GCF_015732765.1). Lineage (NCBI taxonomy): Eukaryota > Metazoa > Arthropoda > Insecta > Diptera > Culicidae > Culex > Culex quinquefasciatus. The sequence goes on from NC_051862.1 coordinate 163,811,625, forward strand.
GTTGTTGCTGATCGTCAGTACTTGATGAAGAAATAGAAATTAACACCGACGACCGAAAATGACGGTGGGTCGGTTCCGTTCCAATGGCAGAACCTCATGAGCCAATCATGCGGCAGCACCAGCAACGACGCACCACAACCGCAACGACAGATACCAAACTACTGGTCCTTCCCGTTGCTTATTCTGTCGAACATTCCTTCTCCAACGAAACCTCGGACCATTACACCTGATACCAATATATAAGAAGAGGTCACGAAAACTCCAGTATTGGTCGCCGAAATAGAAAAAAAGTCAATTCAAATCTACCGGAATTGGTCCCCACGATGGGCACTTGGAAACATCCATGGGAAACGTGTCCACGGCGCAGTTAAGTTGCGTCAAACAACAAAGGTAAAAAGTGGCGAATGAGATTAAAAAAGTCGCAATGATTAAAAAAAAACGTTGCCGCAAAATCTTACATCGAAACAGAACAACTGTGGATGAAGATTGAGTGGCGCTCACGATCGACGCAACATCTCCAAAAGGCCAAAAGGACGACTAGCAGCAGCAATCTGAGCAGCAATCCACGCAGGATAAGCAGGTTGCTCTGAAGGACATGTCTCCACCACAGAATCCGGCTTCCTCCGCAGTAGCGGACGCCGCATCAGCAGCCTCGACATCGGCAGGCCTACCGGGTTAATTGTGGGGCAAGAGGTATGTCCTCGCTAGTCAGTCGCTCATCAGACCCTGGCTGAGACTGCCCCAATCTTGTCCCGCAAAGCCAGCATTGTGGATCAACGTTAGAATTCCTGAATTCCATCATATTTTTGTTGTTTTCATTTGCTGCCACGTGCTCACGCTCAACTTAACAACACAAAAACACATCACACACACTGAGGAAAGACAGGCGAGCTGTCACGACAGCAGCGCCATCAGCGCCGGGTGAGTGGATGCCGAAGCTAAATTGCATTTGAAATAACCGTTTTGGCTTGGTTATTGAAGGACGATGGTTCCGCAATCGAGTGTCCCGTCTGTTTGTCTGTGGTTGTACTTCTACGTCCCACCAAGTATTTTTTTCACGAAATTATCAGTTTTACGTAGTATTGTGTTTTGTTTACTTATTGTATAGCAATAAGATAACAAATAAGAGTCATAAACTGCTAACTGGGGCGATTAGGGACACATAGGGTGAATAGGGACCCACGAGACAATCACAGACAAACAGACGAGACTCTCCATACAAATTATTATTGAAATCCATCGACCTTCATCAAACTACCAAATCATGGCGACGCCAGCGCTGCCTGGTGAGCTGATGCCCAAGCGCAGCCCAAACATACCAATACAAACCCATCACTGTCATGTATCATGTCAATGTATGCGTGAGACAATCAAGCCACAACGATTGTAAACATAATCAGCTGATCGAAATAATATTGTTTTTGCTGATCATCATTACCCGATGAAAAACATAAAAACCAACACCGATGGCCGAAGATGACGGTGGGTCGGTTCCAATGTTGGTTCCGTTTCCAATGGCAGAACTTCATGTGCCAAATCATGCGGCAGCATCAGCAACGACAGAGACCAAAAAACTGGTCCTCCCGTTGCTTCCAAGTTCTGTCGAAGATTCCTCTTCCGCCGTAATCTCGATACCCCTGGTCACGAAAAAACAGTAGTGGCCGCTGAAATAGAAAAAAATCCAATTAAAATCCGCCGAAATCTCGATACCCCTGGTCACGAAAAAACCAGTAGTGGCCGCTGAAATAGAAAAAAATCCAATTAAAATCTACCAGAATTGGTCCCCATGTTGGGCGTTTGGAAGCATCCGCGGGGAACGTGTCCACGGAGCAGTTAAGTTGCGCCAAACAACAAAAGCAAAAAGTCGCAATGATTCCAACGCTACCACAAAATCATACATCGAGACAGAATCAAAGAAACTCAACTGTGGAAAAAGATTGAGTGGCGCCCACGATCGACGCAACATCGCCATAAGGTTGCTCCGAAGGAGATGACTCCACCACACTCCACCATAGGATCACGCAGAAAGATATTTTGTGGAATCAGGCTGTACGAGGTTTGATTCAACAAAATTTTTGATGAATATAATCAACGCCGATTTTGCGTTGAAACAAACCTTGATTTTCTTAATTCCACAAAAATCTTTTGTTGTTTTGAAAAAGTTGCTTTGACGTTTAGCGTTGATTCAACAAAAATCTTGATTTTCAAATCAACAAAACATTTTGTTGATTCAAATATGCCTTATTTTTCTGCGTGATCCGACTTCCTCAGCAGAGCAATTCTCTACGAAATCGGTCTTTTTTCTTCAATTTTAATTTTTGTATTTTTTAATCCGGCTGAAACTTTTTTGGTGCCTTCGGTATGCCCAAAGAAGCCATTTTGCATCATTAGTTTGTCCATATAATTTTCCATACAAATTCGGCAGCTGTCCATACAAAAATGATGTATGAAAATTCAAAAATCTGTATCTTTTGAAGGAATTTTTGATCGATTTGGTGTCTTCGGCAAAGTTGTAGGTATGGATACGGACTACACTGGAAAAATAATACACGGTAAAAAAATTTGGTGATTTTTTATTTAACTTTATCACTAAAACTTGATTTACAAAAAACACTATTTTTATTTTTTTATTTTTGATATGTTTTAGAAGACATAAAATGCCAACTTTTCAGAAATTTCCAGGTTGTGCAAAAATCACTGACCGAGTTATGAATTTTTAATCAATACTGATTTTTCAAAAATCGAAATTTTGGTCGTAAAATTTTTCAACTTCATTTTCGATGTAAAATCAAATTTGCAATCAAAAGTACTTTACTAAAATTTTGATAAAGTGCACCGTTTTCAAGTTATAGCCATATTTAAGTGACTTTTTGAAAATAGTCGCAGTTTTTCATTTTTAAATTAGTGCACATGTTTGCCCAGTTTTGAAAAATATTTTGAAAAGCTGAGAAAATTCTCTATATTTTGCTTATTCGGACTATGTTGATACGACCTTTAGTTGCTGAGATATTGCAATGCAAAGGTTTAAAAACAGGAAAATTGATGTTTTCTAAGTTTCACCCAAACAACCCACCATTTTCTATCGTCAATATCTCAGCAACTAATGGTCCGATTTTCAATGTTAATATATGAAACAATTGTGAAATTTTTCGATCTTTTCGAAAAAATATTTTGGAATTTTCAAATCAAGACAAACATTATAAAAGGGCGTAATATTGAATGTTTGGCCTTTGTGAAATGTTAGTCTTGATTTGAAAATTCCAAAAATATTTTTTTCGAAGAGATCGGAAAATTTCACAAATGTTTCATATATTAACATTGAAAATCGGACCATTAGTTGCTGAGATATTGACGATAGAAAATGGTGGGTTGTTTGGGTGAAACTTAGAAAACATCAATTTTCCTGTTTTTAAACCTTTGCATTGCAATATCTCAGCAACTAAAGGTCGTATCAACAAAGTCCAAATAAGCAAAATATAGAGAATTTTCTCAGCTTTTCAAAATATTTTTTCAAAACTGGGCAAACATGTGCACTAATTTAAAAATGAAAAACTGCGACTATTTTCAAAAAGTCACTTAAATATGGCTATAACTTGAAAACGGTGCACTTTATCAAAATTTCAGTAAAGTACTTTTTGATTGCAAATTTGATTTTACATCGAAAATGAAGTTGAAAAATTTTACGACCAAAATTTCGATTTTTGAAAAATCAGTATTGATTAAAAATTCATAACTCGGTCAGTGATTTTTGCACAACCTGAAATTTCTGAAAAGTTGGCATTTTATGCCTTCTAAAACATATCAAAAATAAAAAAATTAAAAATAGTGTTTTTTTGTAAATCAAGTTTTAGTGATAAAGTTAAATAAAAAATCACCAAATTTTTTTACCGTGTATTATTTTTTCCAGTGTAGTCCGTATCCATACCTACAACTTTGCCGAAGACACCAAATCGATCAAAAATTCCTTCAAAAGATACTGATTTTGAATTTTCATACATCATTTTTGTATGGACAGCTGCCGAATTTGTATGGAAAATTATATGGACAAACTAATGATGCAAAATGGCTTCTTTGGGCATACCGAAGGCACCAAAAAAGTTTCAGTCGGATTAAAAAATACAAAAAAAATCGAATGACCGAAATCCTAGAGAACTGCTCAGCAGTATCGGGCGCCTCAGCAGCAGCCTCAACATCGGCGGGCTGTTGAGTCCCGGGCTAGGTCCCGGGTTAATAGTGGGGCAAAGGGTATGTCCTCGTTAGTCAGCCGCTCATATGACCCTGACCAAGACTGCCCCAATCTTGTCCAGCAAAGCCTGGATTGTGGATCACCGTGAGAATTACTGAATTCCATAATAATTGTATTGTTTTCATTTGCTGCCTTACACGTGCTCAGCTTAAAAACACACATCACACGCACTGAGAAAAGACGGGCGAGCTGTAACGACAGCAGCGCCAGCAGTGCCAGGTGAGTGGATGCCGAAACAAAATTGCATTTGAAATAACTGTTTTAGAAGGACGATCAGCACTCGAGTGTCCCGTCTGTTTGTCTGTGGGACAATTATGCGTCGAAATACAAAAATCGTTCGAAAAATTTCAATCGCGTTTTTCTCAGATGTACTTTTTTGAACATAGGATAATTATGCATAGAACGGCAATTCGGATAATTGAGTCTATAGTCCAGCTGGGACTAGAAACAGCAACAGCAAACCCAAATGGTGCGCTATTAGGTTTTACAGCGTGACGTCACGAACGCACATGCACACACATTTTTACTGAGAAACACGTGCAAAAAATGTAAACAGTGCAGCCAAGCTGTCAAATTTCTAACCTAAAAACCGAGTAAACGGAGTAAACGTAAAACCTAATTGTCCGTACGCGATCGTCATAAAGCTCTATGCGCAACTTCGAGGTCGCGGTAAAAAAGCAACTGCGCCACCGCCAACCTTCCCACAAACTGGTAAACCCGTCACTCCGCATTGTTTTGACAGCACGAAAACGGTTGGCAATCCTGCGCTGGGACGTGACGTCACCGCTGTCATCGAGCCGCCAAGTTCTTTTCTGTCCCACGTTTCATGGGCATCAAGTTTACCACTTTGAACGAGTGCTAAAATTTCGCCAAAATGAAGTGAGTTTCGAGTGTTTGGCGGCCCAAATGGTGCCGGCCGGGTCCGTTAGCGCGGGGAACTAATCGATGGTGTTGATTTCGTTTTCAGGATCGGCCTGTGCGCGTTCAGCGGATTCAAAATTTACCCCGCCAGCGGTAAAACACTGGTCAAAGCCGATGGCAAGGTGAGTGTGTGTGTGTGGTGTGGGAAATGTTCCGAGGAAGATGGTTCCTCTCGGGAGGTTGAGTTGAGTGAAGATTTAGGAAAAGCTACGGATTTCAGTGTCTTGGGAATGTTTAACATTGGGTCCGTGAGTGAAGCAAATTCGTCGAGAGAATCACCAAAATGTTGCTTTCGACGGGTTTGTTGATAGTCGTCAAACCTAACCTACTCATGTTTGCTCCATGGTGTCAACACAACTCCCAGTCGTTTGTTCCTAAAAGACACTTCAGAAACAAGTAATTTTACATGCGATCTATGTAGAAAAATTTATTCTGCGGGTGCTCCATCGATATGTGAAAAGCCATGTTGAACATGTTAAACTTACGAGAAATTTTATAAATTCGCATGGCATCAGTCTAAGAAAAGTTCAATTAAATTTGTAATGACAACGCATTGAATTAAAGTGGGAACCACACTTCTTCATTAAACAATTTTGAATAACTTTGCCATGAGATCAATCTTTTGGAAAGTGTCTTCATGCTAAATCGATTAAATTCAAATTTAAGCATGTTTTCAGCATGCTTTATGACAAACGGCTACAAATCACTCAAAAAGAGACATCTCCAACCAAATTATATTTTCACGTATCGTAAACCGGGGTAACATTGATAGGTTGAAGTGTTTTTTTCAAAATTGGAAAATACGAATAACATACAAACGGAAAGTTATGGAACCACTCTGAGTTTGGTAGAGAAAAAAAAAACACCTCAAGAAGTAGTATGAAAACATCGATAGATAGAATTATTTTAATGTTCTCAAAGTGTAAGAGCATCTATTGAAACCAAAACCTTACGTCTCCTCCACAGACCTTCACCTTCATCAACAAGAAATGCGAGCGTTCCTTCCTGATGAAGCGCAACCCGCGCAAGGTGAAATGGACCGTGCTGTACAGAAGGAAGCACAAGAAGGGCATCGTTGAGGAGGCCACCAAGAAGCGCTCCCGCCGCACCCAGAAGTTCCAGCGCGCCATCGTCGGTGCCTCCATCACCGACATCATGGCCAAGCGTAACATGAAGCCGGAGGTGCGCAAGGCCCAGCGGGACCAGGCCATCAAGTAAGTGCAATTCGCAATTCCAACAGAGTGCCTCCCTGCGCGTTTAAACGCCGAACGTCGGTGGCGTTTAGAAGAAAAGGGACCAAGGCCACAGCAATATGTGCTCGTTTTGTTCACCTGGGCTTGGTAACGGTCTTGCTACTAGAGATCGCTTTGCGGGTCCGCTCTTTCAAAATGAGACATAACATTAAATTGTCTCCTCCAACGTGCCAGGAAGCTCTTGCTAACCGCGACATTCCCTTCTGCTCTTCCAGGGTCGCCAAGGAAGCCAAGAAGGCCAAGCAGGCCGAGAAGAAGGTGACGAAGGCGCCGGCCGCGAAACAGCAAAAGACCAAGGCCGCCAAGGTGTCCCAGAAGGCTGCCCCACGCGTCGGAGGCAAGCGATAAGGCGGTCGTTGAGTGGTGAACCATGCGCGCGTTTGTTCAGCTTGCTGAAGTCGGAGAATTAAATACAAAGAAAATAAACAACAAAAAAAACTCTACATAAAAACTAACGCAACTCTTTCTGAGCCGAAATGACGACGCTGAAGAAGTCCCAAAGAATGCAATTGAAAGGGGGAGGGATCAATAAAATATTAATTTTTTCAGGAAGTTTCACGATTAGAAAGGAGTCTTTCTACGAACTTCTTGACCGCGATTACAGGAAATGTCCAAAACACGAGATCTAGATTGCCATCCGACTTGAACGCTCAAGTTGACCAGGAGAAGGAGTTTACTGCCGCTCCAATCTAGTCCGTCCCATATGTAAAAAGTGAGTGCTGAGATAACGCTGTTTGAAACCAAAAAAAGTTTCACCATATTTCTCATTCTAAATCAACAATTTCTATACAGTTTTTCATACAGTTATTTCAACATCAGTCTAATAATCACCACTATCATAAATTTGTTTTAAAAAACTAACAATTTGGAGGTAAATTTGTGGAAATTTCAACAAAGGACCGACTTGACTTTATTTGTCCATAAAAAAAAGGCAGGTCAGTCATGGTATCAAGGTAGGCTTGAACATTTACACCAGAGGTTCAACCTGGTTCAACTGTCATTCCCAGGTTTGTTTTGGTTGTTTCCCAAGTATGAATATTGATCACCAAATGATAAAAAAATGTTTTTTTTTCAGATTTTGATATAATTTCTAGATATCAAAATATGACCAGCAACGACACCAGAAATTGTGCAAATACTTCAGAGGCAAATGTCATGTGACTGTAAATCTAAACTGCTGAACCCTTGAAATTAATTTCAAAAACTCCGCTTGTCGGAGGAGGGATCTCTTCCAGAATCGGGATCAAGCCTATTCATTCAAGACAAAATATATCTAATTGTATGTTGTGGGCATTAGCCATAACGGAATGATTTTTATTTTTTCTATCCGTGGTTTTCCCTTGCACAAGAAAAATGCTCAAAAGCTTTGTATTATTTCACTTTTAATATTGAAATATTTCTCCAGAAACGATCAGATAATGATATTTTCAAGCTTTACGTATTCTGAAAGACATACTCTGTAAAATTTAAACAATTCTGCATCCACTTAAACGATTTGCGAGACATTTCTATATGAGGAACTGACTTGCCTTTATTTTGCATATGGGTCATTCCATCTGAAGCGGAACAGCATTTGAAAATTACCCTCTCCGATCCTGCTCAAATTTGGCAGGGCTGTTGATACTATCAAAACATGCAAGAATCCCGAATTTCATCCAAATCGGACCACCCCCTCCATTTTTGTACCTCCCCAAAAAATCTACTTTTTGGCGATTTTTGACCAAACCTCCTAGTTTCAAACGGCGATAACTCAGGAACCACAAATCTTAGAGGGTCGGTCTTAGACTCAATTTTGAAGGAAATTGGACGTAGAGTCCATTTCCGTGATCGAAATGTTGATTAATTTATTTTTTCTACCTGTATTGCGCAATTGAAAACTTGAAACGGCCGTATCTCAAAACACCCCAACTTATTTTTTTAATTTGATCTTACCATCGTGTTCCCCGGCCAATTTTACATAAGAATCACTTATCGACAGAAATGAATATGTTTCGTTCCAGAGATATCGAATTTTAAAGTTTTGTGTTTTCGAGATTACCTACATCAGCTTCATTCGCTGCATCTGCTAGAAGCACACAGGCGGGCCGATCAATAACTGCTACCTGGTAATTTATTGAAATAATATTTCATCATAAATAATCTTTACCAAATTGGGCAAAAATTAACTGTATAACACTGTAGGAAACTGAAGTTTAATCGTGAATAATCGCGAAATATCTGCTCAAAAAAATTAATGAAATGAATTTCTGTGCTAACCCACAGGACAGAGCAATAACGACACACAGTAAAGGGCAGAATTGGATTCCGACGAAGTGAGCAGGAAAATGCAATTAATCTTGTTAGTAACACTGAACAATAAGTGTACGATACATTATTGAGTAAAAATATGAATTAAAATGAATAAAATTTGTTGATGCGTTGTACTCTAGTGAAGGACGATCACAAGGAGTAGGTAGGAAAAGGATTTCTGGAAAGTATAAAATTGAAAAATGTAAGCAAATCACAAAGTTTGATCTGCTTCAAAGCGGCTAATTCCCCAAATTTAGGGGAAATATACCTATTTTAAGCCTATTTAGCGATGACTCTTGATTCCTTTTAGAATTACTCTGCAGTTTTCAATTAAATCATGAAAATTCTATGTTCATTTGGAAGGGCAACTCTTCCTGAACATGTTAATATAAAATAATATGAAGTTCAGTTATTTATTCTATTTTTTAAATCATTTTTAAATCACTCCATCAAATTTGTATATTCAGCCTAAATTACCTATTATAATCACTCCCAGATACCTATTCTAATCAACGCCTTGAAAGCACCACTACAAACAAAATCAGCATCAAAACCATAATTTCAATTTGCAAAGGGCCTATGAAGGCTGAGACAGTTTTAAAATTTTCTTTCAAAATGACCGTTATCTTCGAAATAATAAACGCATTTTTTTTATCAGGCAACGTAATTGTAACAGGATTGCAATCTGGGGTAAATAGGGACAGAAATCACTAGTTTTGAACAATTTATTGCGATTAAATACATATTAAAAAAAGAGCATGAAGGAATAAACGGAGCCTTTAAAAAAATGCTGTTTTTCAAAACCAACTACTACCAACTACTTTTCTACTGTAATAAAGGAGAAAACAAAACAGTCATTTAAATTGTTTATTTTTATACTGATTAGACATACCATTGAGGGTTATTAAATTACAAATTTATGATTTATTATAGCTGCAAATTCGATGTTTGTTATCCAAATCATGGAGTATGAATTATGATGTCAGTTGTTATCTCAGTTTAACATATATTTCCGTTGGAGCTTCTGCGGCCTTTCTCTTAGCCGTTTCCTTTTCTCGTTTCTCTTCTATTTTCCGTTCCTTCAACCTTTGCTGAAGTTCTCCCCAACTCGCTTTTTCATCGCGTTTCCTTTTTCTCCCCGCTTCCTTCTCTGCTTGTTTGGCCAATGTTGCGTCATCCATACCGATCATGAGCGTCGAACGATACGACGATGTTGTATCAAGCGGGTAAGCTGGTTTGGCGATGCCCGGAGTGACCGAGTTGCGAGTACTGTTGACGCTGATGTCGGCCATGTTGACGCCCTCCAAGAACGTGGAGATTCTACTCCGCCCGCAACGTGATAAGACGACGATGTGTCAAGAGGGCGAGCTGGTGTGGCGATGCCCGGAGTGATCGAGGTGAAGATCGTGTCGGACAAGCCGACGCCAACGGAGAACGTGGCAGATCCTGCTCCTGCCGTCGAGCGATACGACGATGTTGCACCAAGCGGGTGAGCTGGTGTGGCGAAGCCCGGAGTTGTCGACGTGTGAGTACTGTTGACGCTTGTGTCGGGCAAGTTGACACCACCCGAGAACGTGGGAGATTCTATTCCGTCCGCCGCGTGATACGACCACGTTGTGCCAAGCGGGCGAGCTGGTGTGGCGATGCCCGGAGTGATCAAGGTGAAGATCGTGTCGGACAAGTCGACGCCACCCGAGAACGTGGCAGATCCTGCTCCAGCCGTCGAGCGATAAGACAGCTCGGCTGGCACTTCTCTGGCCTTCCTCTTAGCCGCTTCCTTTGCTCGTTTTTCGTCAGCTTTACGTTGTTTCATACCTTCCTGAAGTTGCTTCTTGCTCGCATTCTCTTCACGTTTCCTTTTCCTCTCCGCTTCACGTGCTTCCTTCTCAGCCTGCTTTGCTAATCTTGCCTCCTCCCTTTTTTTGGCTTTTTCTTGTTGTTCTTGCTTCTTCTGCACCTTCAGTTCATCAGCCTGGCGTAGTTCGGCCAGCCTTTCATCGGCTGTAAGGATCGGTTGCGTCTTTATCTTGTAATTAATGTGGTTTGATTTTCGTTTAGGAGTTGGCGGAGTGTGTAAAAAGTGACTAATACTCATACGGCGTTTGTTAGTGATGTCCTGAAGAGGGGGCATTGACTCAAAACAAAAATCGTCCATTCTGATCTCTTCCTCCTCCCAACGTTGATTAGTCGATTGCTCGAAACTTGTAGCGGCCGCGTTGGTGTCATCCGAGAACGATCCTCCTACTCCACCCGTCGAGCGATTCGACGCTGTGCCAAGAGGGCGAGCTGGTGTGGCGATGCCCGGAGTGGGCGTGGTGAAGATTTTTTTTTTAGAATTTTAGAATTTTAGAATTTTAGAATTTTAGAATTTTAGAATTTTAGAATTTTTGAATTTTTGAATTTTTGGCTCTAAAAATCTATTGCAAACTAACGTAAATAAAAAAATACCTGGGGTTCCATTTTTGAACGTGTTTGGCCGTGGCGAGATTTTGATAAAGTCCGCCACTTTGGCTTGCAGGCCAGTTGATGTAACGGGAAACCCCTTGCGTTGCATGTCAAACAACCATTGTACAAGTTTTTCCTCCTCAGCGGTTGTGAGCACAGTTGGAGGGCCGGTGGTAAGTTTATTTTGAAACCTGTCACTCATGCGGTACTGTAATGTACCACGCGGAATATTGAAGCTGATACTCGCCCTATAAAGCGACATTACTCCGGTACGAATATGCTCGAGGGCCGCCTGCACATCTTCCTCGGAATAACAATACTCGACTGAAAAAATTATTGAATGTTCGTGTCAGTATAACGACTGATGGATAAATAAATCAAACTTTCGAGTTTTTACTGTAAATAAAAATTTAATTTAAATTTTTAGATCTGAAAATTTTGTCCATGAAGCAATTTTGCAGCATTAGTCTTTCCAATCAATTTTGGGGCTGCTTAGGAGCGTTCTTTTATTACGTAACGCAGTTGGGGGAGGGGTGTCGGAGGCCGTGTTACGCCCATCCATTTTTTTAAATTTGTATGGAAATTTTGTTACGAGGGGGGGGGGGGGGGCGGGAGGATGTCTAAAAATCCGTTTTTGCGTTACGTAATAAAATAACACTTGCTTATACAAAACGGGTAAGTAAATGAATGCAATTCTGTATATTGAGAAGGGATTCTCTGACCGATTTGGTGTCTTCGGCAAAATTGTAAGTTAATAATTTCGATTTTTTTATATGTTTCAAAAAGTAGTTTGACCTATCAGCCAAAACGTGTCGCTTTTTGTCGCTGGAGAATGTGTCTATAATAGATATGATTTTTGATTTTTTTAAGATATTCAAATTTTGACAAAAAGTTATGCTTTAAATATCAAAGTCAAATTTAGTTTTTAATTGCATTTAAAAATATTTCTTCAAAGAAAAGAACTCAAAAATATTTTTGAAAATCTGAGAAGATTTTTAACAATTTATCTAAGGAACTTTGAAAATTGGACAGTTAGATTAGCCTCAGAATGAATTCGAATCAATGAAGTAAATTCTTTTAAGTGTCTGTCACCTAATAAGCCTGTAAATTTAACTAACTGTTTTTGAATTCTTTGTGAGGCTGTATCTAAGAAACTAATTGAATGGTTAAAATGTTAAATAAAAGACGATTTTCTTTCCGTGTACCTACTATTACCCGAAAAGTTCTAATCAGAACCTACAACTTTGCCGAAGACACCAAATCGGTCAGAACATTTCTTCTCAAGATACAGAATTGTATACATTTACATACCCATTTTGTATGAGCAGCCCTAAAAATTGTCTTTTGACATAGGGAATGCATGGACAAAGTTTCATCCAAATTGAAAAATACTAAGATAAGACGATTTGCGAAATCGTACAGAGCCACTCAATACTTATTGGTGTAATATTTGCTTATGTTATGTTACATGTAATGTTAAAAAAAGTGAAAAACTGTTTTAAAAGCAAAATTACCTACATCAAGGACAGACAATTAATTTTAGAACGCAATTACCAAACCAATAGTAAGCTCTCACCACTCGCAATTTTCCTATAGAACATCCCAAAAATAATACCCTACCTTTTTCCGTGGTTTGAGACGCCGACCCAGTCTCATCGTTCTGGAGAGGAGCATCGAAGCTGCTTCTGCTGGTGAGCCCTCCGGGACCGGTCACGTTGTCGGCGTTCGGATCTTTCTCAAATAGATCACTTTCCGTTCCGGGACTGACCGCACGCCGCTGGTTGGCCGCCAGGGGACGAACCGATGCTGTCAAAGCGCTGACGCTTTGGGGGGGAGCACCGAAGCTGCTGTACGATCCGGGACTGGCCGCCAGGGGACGAAACGAGGCCATCAACGCGCTGACGCCCTGGGGAGGAGCACCAAAGCAGCTGTTGCTGCCGAACGTTCCGGGACTGACCGCACGCTGCTGGTTGGCCGCCAGGGGACGAACCGAGGCTGCCAAAGCGTTTACGCCCGGGAGAGGAACGCCGAAGCTGCTGTTCCGATCGAAGCTTGTAGTGCCGATAGTTTCGCGATAGCTGAGGTCAACTGGGTGTGACGCTGACACAAATAAACATCGCCGGCGAGCTGGAATGTCCAGGTTCTGGCTGGGTCGGCCAGGAATCGACAAATCCATCGGTTCTTCGTCTGTTTCTGAAATAAATACATTTGTTCAATTCAGTCTTCATCAAAAATCCCTTTTAGCTTACCCGAAATCATTTTGCTGTTTACACTTGAAGAAAATTTTGATTTTGACACATCACAACTGTCAATCAATAATGCAAAGGGCCTAAATATTTTTTCAAAGCATTTCTTAACATCGGTTGCCAGTTTTGAGGCAAATGTTAATAAAATGGACGAAAAGATTATGCAAGCATGGACCAAGATGAGAAATAATATGTTTCAGTTTGGCAACACTGTAGTTGCGCTTGTATTGGTGTCAATTAAGAAGATTGCTCAAAAGTGTTGAAAATATGTTGGGAGCTAGTGCTTCGGCATTTTTTTAAAAGTGTATTTCTTCAATTAAAACAACATTTCGCGTAAAAAAAATTGAGAAGCTCGATGTGAAATAAACGTATGTTTAAATTGCAGCAATTAACATAATTAAAAAGTGTAAAATAGTGAGGTAAAAAGTAAAACAAAAGTGGTCTGATTCAAAGGACTATGCTTAAGCGGTCAGAAGATTTTTCAGGCCGGCTTAAATGACGGTGTCAGGTAAGGAAAAAAACACGAGCCAAATACATTTTTCCTGTTTTTTGTAAAAATATAGTGTTTTTCGGATTAAATCTTTCACTAGGATGCATGCTCACTTCTTGCTCATAGTTTGGCTGGTTTGTGGCTCTTTAAAATGAGTTTATTTGTTAATTATTTAGGTTAGAAAATGCGATAGGCTGAAGATAGGTCATTGATTAAAATAGGCATAATTCCCCTAGTTGCGATGATTTCGACTGCGTCCGAACAACAGTGTTTTTTTGTTCTATCACGGCTGCTGTCCTCACGTATGAAGATTTTTTAAAATTAAATGTAGGGGAACTATACCCTTTCTCAGCCTATTTCTATTATCGGCCTATCAGCACTTTGATCATGAATTACAGCTTATAAAAAGTGTTTTTGACTGTTCCAAAGTAATAAATAGCTCAAATAAAAGTGAGCAAGCAACACTCCATTGTTGAAACATCTGAAAATATTGATTTAATAGCAGAAACGGCAAAAGTGATGAGAATTGGTCGAACGGCTTAGTGTGATTAAAATGGGTACCTTGACCAAAATCATCTTTCAATCAAATGGAGCTGGCTAACAATATAAAAATATGATAATATGATCAATCTGTTAAACCATAAATCAGATTTGCCAAATTATGGTAAAGTGTCAATAGTAAACTATAATAATGATAATAATAATAATAAAGCAGGTTTTGGGGTTTTTGCTGAATGGCACTATTTTGCTACCGCCCACGATAAAGGCCCTAGTCATGGCCTCGGAGGTACTCTGAAACGGTTAGCAACACGTAAAAAAACGGTGCATTCAAAATAACCCAATAAATATTCCTTTCACAAAAATACATTGATATAGGTAGGTATCAGCCATTTGAATAAATATTTGCGTAAATTTTTTGAAATTTAATTTAAATTATTCATCTCCCAGAACGCTACCTAGTAATTGATCGGCCCGCCTGTGTGCTTCTAGCAGATGCGGCGAATGAAGCTGATGTAGGTAATCTCGAAAACACAGAACTTTAAAATTCGATATCTCGGGAACGAAACATATTCATTTCTGTCGATAAGTGATTCTTATGTAAAATTGGCCGGGGTACATGATGATGAGGTCAAATTAAAAAAAATAAGTTGGGGTGTTTTGAGATACGGCCGTTTCAAGTTTTCAATTGCGCAATACAGGTAGAAAAAAAGAAATTAATCAACATTTTGATCACGGAAATGTATTCTACGTCCATTTGCCTTCAAAATTGAGTCTAAGACCGACCCTCTAAGATTTGTGGTTCCTGAGTTATCGTCATTTGAAACTAGGAGGTTTGGTCAAAAATCGCCAAAAAGTCGATTTTTTGGGGAGGTACAAAAATGGAGGGGGTGGTTCGATTTGGATGAAATTCGGGATTCTTGCATGTTTTGATAGTATCAACAGCCCTGCCAAATTTGAGCAGGATCGGAGAGGGTAATTTTCAAATTTGCACTTTTTCGTGCACAGTTGAGATGGAATGACCCATATGGGACAGCGTGAAAGTTATATTTATTTTGGAATTATTAGAACAAACATTATTTTTTTATTCAATAGGCTAAAAGAACATGTGAAAACAAGATTTTTGTTAAGTTTATCTCATTTTTGACAAAAATACATATGGGACGGACTAGATTGGAGCGGCAGTTTAGACCGGTTATCGAAAAGATCAGCACCCACCATCATACGAACGAGAACGGCCTACGATCCATAGATTCTGTCACCTCCAAAAACATGGCTATCCGTAGTAGGGGGAGAGGGGGTAAAATGCACCCCGATATTTTTTCTCGGTATTTGGAAGAATTGTCCGAGAAAACAATCATAGAAATTGAAAGCTTATTATTGCTAAACCCTGCTGGAACAATTTGATCTTCGTAGTATAAAATCAGCTTAAGTTATATGCAAAACATTAAAATGTTGTGTTTTTATCTTTCATTATGATTTTTGGACAATATTTTTTGCCATATTACCATTATTCTTTAGATAGATGAGTTCAGAAACATCAAAAAATGATATTTTAATTAAATTTTCTACAAAAAGTGGAGAAATTTGAACCGCTGTGAAGCTCCTTTGTAAAAACAGCGGTGTCATCTAGTGGGACTAGTGAAAACTGCTTCTACCCGGTGCATTTTGCCCCGCATGGTTGTTTGAAATGAATCAGTAATGTTTTTATAAATTTGATATTTTCGAACAATTTTGAGGTTTTTTAAGACTTTTTTCATATGGATGACGAAGAATAATAGTTTCCAGAGTAATGCTGTAATGGTTGAGAAATCATAGTTTTTCCTTAGGGCGTGCATATTACCCCCTCTCCTCTACCTTCTTTCAACACAGCCTCACAAGTAGGGGCAGGGAATTTGGACTCTAGAATAGATTTAGACCAACTATATAAGGCAAGGGTCTTATAAAAGACGTCAAAATAGCATCACCACACCGAGAACGACGTTGGAATTCATTGTATTTTTAGAATTATGAGCAAAAAAGTAAATTTAAATTTAAAAAAAATTAAAAACATTCAAAATTAAAAAAAAATATTAAAATTAAATAAATAATGAATTGCAAAAAAAAATCAAATTTAAAAAATGATAAAAAAACGAATTTTATTTTTTTAATTAATGAAATTTAAAAAAATAGAAATCTAAAAAAACTAAAAAATCCAAAAAGATCAGAATGTAAAAATTTTAAGAAAATTACAAAAAATAAAAAAATAACATTAAATAAAAAAATATTTAAACTGATTAAAATTAAATTCGCAATTAAAAAAAAATATTTAAACATAAAACATTACTTAATCCACCTTTAGGTGGTTGATGCCTTCCTCATATTCATAAAGTCAATACATTTAGTAGAAATAGCAACATGCCCCCTTAATATGTTTAAAAAATCAACTTTATTACTTATTTCTTTTGATAGGGTTCGAAGGCCTTCAATATTTCTGGCTCATCGACAAGATTTGATAAAAAAAAACTATCCAACGATAGTTCGCATGGAAGATTCAGACAATATTACTATCACAATATCTGAAATCCGGCCTCCAAGAAATGTATTAATAACACTTCAGTGCTAATAACTTATTATACGGTTGTCAGATCTTCAATGTTTTAGGATCATTTGAAAGGTATTTCAATTATCTAACTAACGACGGGTTGCATAAGGGACCCGGACATAATTTTCATTGAAATATCTGAGATCCGGACTCCAAAAAAAAGTGTATAAACAACACTTGCTAATAACTTTAGAGAGGGTTGTCAGATCTTCAATGTTTTGGACTCATTGAAAAGGTCTTTCTGAAAATTCATGCAAAAACCACCCTTTTCACAATCTTCAAGACATGCGCCAAAATCGTTTTTTTAAGCATAACTTTTGAAGTACTTAACTATACTTGCTGATTTTAAATAGAGACCTATGGAACCCCAAGACGGATCGAATGAGACTAATACGGTCAAAATCAGTTTATCCAGTCCGGAGATAATCGAGTGACAATTTTTTGTCCACCCACCTACATACATCCACACAGACATTTGCTCAGAACATGATTTTGAGTCGATATGTATACGTGAAGGCGGGTCATTTTTCGAGTGATTTTATAGCCTTTCCTCAGTAAGGTGAGGAAGGCAAAAACTCGTAAAAATAAGAGCTTAAAATAATTTATAAAATTAATATAAATATAAGATATAATCAAATCTAGAGTTTGTTTTAAAAAAGGTCTTATAATCACCTTTTAAAAAAACGTTACTTAGGTTAGGTGATTGGTGCCTTCCTCTCATTTATAGTGATTCCAACCCCCCTAAAGTCTCCACATGTTTATGGATCTCCCCTAACGTTCGCAGCGAGGTTCGCAGCACCTAAAAGGTCCTAATAAAAATAAGTGATGAATAAAAAAAAAATACCTACATACTTTTTGTCAAGATTATACAGACACCGCCTTTGAGGAAAATGACATCCCTCTACACGACTTTTTCGTGGCGATCAGACTCGACCATTTGAGGTTATGTAAATTCAGACTATTTTTTTAAACTGCTTGTAAGTTTTGATAGGTTAGTCAGATCTTTAAAATTCTTAATCCACAAGAAAGGTCATATCAGAACCTTTCTAAAAATATATAATTTGGTAGGTTTTCATGCAAATTTTTTGCAAATTGTGAAATTTACATGCAGCAGTTTTTTAAGCATAACTTTTTATGTGCTTTACCAAATCTTATAAATTTCAATAGGGACTTATGGGACGCCAAGACGAATCGAATGAAGCTAATACAGTCAAAATCGGTTCAGCCAGTGACGAAATATTACAGTGACATTGATTTGGTGCACATGTCTACATACAGCCAAACACACGGACAATTTAAAAAAGTCTCTTTCATCTTCAAAAAATAAAAACAGATAAAAAATCTCCCAATTTGAAATTCACAATTCGCAATTTTCAGTGTAAGAACGGGCCTTGACCGATCTTATGCACTAGGTTCCCGACGAACACGCACTGCCCTTACACCTACATCTCACCCTTGCTCTGAGTCAGTACGAGCAGCACGCTAGAACACGCTTTGAGTGTTCGTGCCAGGCATGCACACCTTCTTTTCCGGTTACGCATTTTAACTCGACCGGGGGTGGTACATTAAGTAGGGTTTGATGTAAGTATAAGCGCCTAACCATTTATAGTGTGCCTATCAACTTTCATTAAAGCAAAAACTGTTTTATTTTTAGTTTGAATTCAAAAATTTATTGTTATTTACTGTGTATTGTTTTCTCCTGAAATCTTCCCTATTGTTGAGTCTGTTTATCTGTTGCTATTTCTTTCGTCGCGGTGTTTTGTTACAATTTTTGGTTTTTGAATGTTATAAAAGTTTACCAAAAATACAATAGTAATATTTGTGTTAATCCCTTTTAACCATTCCATAAATTGAGTAAGGGTTCAAACCTCACTTGTTTGAAAAAAAGGGTGAAGATTGAAAACAATAGACAGTAAAAGAGAATTTATTTTATAAAAATCAAGTATCAATAGTAAGAGAATGAAGAGCGTATTTTGAAAAATAAAAATGAGAAGCTAGATGTATTAGATGTAAAATTAGACAATAGTTAATAAATAGAGATACAAAACAAGCTTAGATTATAGTAATGATAATTTATAGGACAGATAAAGAATTATTCAAATAAATAAATTCACAATAAAATCAAAAATATAAATAGAAAAGAGTGGAAAAGCTTTGAGAGATAAGAGAATCAAAAGTTAAAATCAAATGTTGGATATTAAATAGAAGAATCAGTGAAAAATTGGGAATCAGAAGAGCAAAATAAAAATAGGAGATAGGTGGTAGCTGAGAATGAAGAAAAGAGAAACCGCGTTGTGCGATGTTTCAGGTACATCCACAGCAGTTGACTCAACATACTGCGAATCAAAACAATTCCGTCTACAATCACAAACTATTCCCTTTCCCACGTTGTCGCGCCCCTTTCTTTTAGCCGTCTCGACTCTGACCCGCGGTGGTCAAAGGTTTACGATCCGTTTCCACAGGCCATCATGAAAACCAAGCCAACGTGGAGGTAAGAAAATAGGACACTCGCAAGGAACCAGAGCTATAGTGTTCTGATCAAGATAATTCGGATGATCTAACAGAACTACGGATGTAGTTAGTTACGCTCCTTCCAGGATGTTCCTTACGTGGACGTCAACCGAAGAGCACGCAACCAGAGCTGAAAATGTCAGGGGTCCTGACGCGAAAATCGGCGACGCATACACGATTTTTTCAGATCCATTCACTAAACCGCAAAACCGTGACATAAACAAACCCGACTCAGTCGTGAGTGCCCTAGCTCACTGAGCAGCTGCAATGCGAGGCAGTAGTCGACCAATGCTCATTCGACGTTGCACGCACACACATAAAGAAAAAAGTTTTTACACAAAAAGTTGGTATTTGTGCGTGGAAATGTAATTTTGAATATAAGTTACGGTTGTTTCAAGTGTTTTGCACAGTCTAGAACCATTCAATTGTTTAAAAATAGTCAAAATAGTGTTTAGAGAGGATTTTAAGAGTCAGTCATACGACACGAATTGAGTGAGTGTAGCTCATTTTTTCACGTCTCTCATTCTCCAGCAGCCGACCGGCACGAGTCAGGCGTCAGTGGTTGAACGGACACAGTAGGCTTACAGTCACATGCTAGCAGTGAACTGACATTTTGGTTTGCTTCATGTGTACGCGGGGTTGGAAACATTTTGCAGGCCTGCACGCAACAAAGTCAGTGCCATTGCATGCTCTTAGGTATCAATCCTTGGCCTGCAGATAAAAAATCTCCCAATTTGATAAACAAAATTTAAAATTTTAGAATTTTCGATATTTTTTCGATTGTCCGAAGTGCTTTTGGATCAAGTTTTGGATCGAACTTTGGATAATCAAGGCCTCGGATAATTTTGACTGTGGTAGTAAGGGAAACTTTCGGATTTAAATCATACAATGCACCATTTGTTCTTGGAAAAAATGTCACTCTTTAAACTTAATTAGAAACATTTATTGCCCATAAATCCACCTTTGTTTGTTTTTCGTCGTCTTTTTTTATTACACAATTATTTAAACACCTTCAATATTTTATAAACACAATTTCTAAAGTGGGAAACAAAAAAGGGACACATTTTTGCTTGTTTTTAATACAGGAAATGCTAGAAAGTGATAGGAGACCGATTTGATTGTTGGCTGGTTTTAGTTTGGCTTTCAGAATCTCCCAGCGAGAAGCGCTTTCTACACCGGAAACGAAGTTAGTGTTATAGTGTTGCATGCATGATTTAACGTTTTCAAGAATAATGTAAAGGGAAACATTTAAAAATAAAAACTGATAAATAGAAGCTAACTGTCATCTGGCCACACTTGCTAACTTTTTTTCCGTTCCATCAACTAGAAACTCTAATATTGTTAATCGAACTTACCCCGTAACCTATGTAACAGCTGCTAGCGGTTTGCTCGAAAATACACAATGATCTGGTGCGTGAATGAAGCGATGTTTGGTCCTCGGTTCTGCTTAAAACCTCGTTGGATAGCGCCGCCACAGAAGAATGTTCCGGTTTGTCGGTGAAGGTTTGTCTTTCATGAGTTGGTGGTGATCGTGGTGAAGGCGGTTGTGCAATGCTCCTCCCTTCCTCTCTCTCTCTCAAAACTTTTGATTACTTCGTCAATTAACAATGCTCGACGACGAGAGACCCTTTGTTCGCCGTTGTTACTGTTACTGTTGCTGCTGCTGCTGTTGCATCGGCGGAGCTAACCGACTGACGAGGCTGATGCTCGACTGCAGAACCTTACGGATGACTGGCGGAGTGCGGGCACCGTTGGCAAAGTTCTCCGTAACCAGACGCAGCTCGTAGAACACGTTCCGGGTGTACGGGTTGCGGCGGGACGAGTAACGCAGCACCAGGAACTGGTAGTACACCAGCGGCGTCATGAGTCCGGCACGGCCCCTGGGGGGGAACAGGTAGAAGAAGGTGATCGTTAGATTCCATAAGTTTGAATCCTGTTCAAGAGATTACTTACAAAAATACCAGCACGATCGCCAACGGCATAATGAAGATTTCGGCGAACGCCGCCAATCGCAGAATATTTCGGGTTTGGAACTCAACCAACGAAATCAACAACCGGGCGCCCCACCACGAGTTCTGGCCGAGAGTCTGAAACGAAGATCATTTAAATAAATCCACTCTCAGAGCAAATTTGCATTAAGCAACGTATTGTTTCGCGCGATTATAAGATATAATCGCCACCGCCAATAAATCCTCAACACTTACATCGAGCAGCGTCAGCGAGTAGCTGGCCGAGTGCAGGATCGCAAACAGCGTCACCGGGAAGATGATCAGCAGCACCGGGTAGGCGTACAGGAAAATCAACGAGTACAGAAGGTAGTGGCACGAGTCCTCCAGCAGCAGCTTTTGCAGGTAGTCGCGCGAAAACTGGAACGGAGGCATGCGCTGGTGCAGCCGGAGCGCACTGGTGGCCGCGTTGGCCATTAATACTTTGTAGTACGCATTGGTGGGGTTGCTGGAACGGAAATGAAAAAAAAAAAAATCAAATTATTATTCGTGGTAATTATTACACTCGATAATCGAATCACAAAAAAAAATCGTTGTCTTATTATTTATTGCCGAGCTTGACCCCTGAACTACCCAAAAGTGATTAAGATTTTTTAAATCTAATATGGTGGTCATGATACATTGAAAAATTCCTTTTTTTGTTAACAAAAAAACTCGAACATAAAAAGTGAGAAAATTAAAAAAAAAACATGAAAAAAATTGTTTGATCAAGATTTGATTATCCGAAGTTCCATACAAACCTTCGGATAATCGAACTTCGGATATTCGAAACTTCGGATAAGTCTGAACAAAATTTCGATCATAAATTCTGGACTCATGATCAAGAAATCTCGATCGGAATATTAAAATCGTAAATGATCAACGGTTTGTTGTAATTTGTCTATAGTAGACTGATATCATTCGATTGTAATTTCTCAATCTACCATCGACAAATTACGACAGACGTGCGAAAAAATCTCAATATCTGGATTTTTTTTGAAAAGGTCCAATAAACCAAATTTCCAGTTTTTGCTTTTTCGGTGTTTTTGAAACCGCCTTGAGTAGGGGTATTAAAAAACACCCAAAAAGCAAAAACTTAAAATTTGGTTTATTGGACCTTTTAAAAAAAAAACTCCAGATATGTGTTCGAACCTTAAAAAATTAATGCATTTAAAAATTTCAAGAGTTCAAAATAAAAAAAAAGTTTTAAAAACCATGGAAAAATGCAAATACACCGAAACCCCGCTGGTTTGACCCCCTATTGTTGTCAAGCAAACGAGTCACTTTTTGGTTTGACACACTTTTTACACAGAGCTCACACTTACTACCAAACGTTTGGGTTGATAGTAAGTGTGAATCCCGAGTAAAAAGTGACAGGTCGTCACTTTTCAGTTTGACGTTGACCAACCAACGGTATACATACAAAAAAAGTGTCAAACGAAAAAGTTATCAACTAACGGGGGTTGATTGAACTTTAAAGCGGTGTACGCACTTCGGAAGAAACAGGTCAAGGAATATTTCAAATGGGCACCAAGCAAGAGAAAGTGAAGAAAAGCCCAAAAAATCGCTCCCTCTCTTTTGTTCTGCTGTTCGTAAAGCTATTTCTTGACCCCTCTTCTTTGGAGATGCGTTTTGGCCCTAAATAATAAATAACTGGGCTAAACAAACAAATACGAGGTGATGCATAATATTTCCCTGATGAAATGTAAAAAATAAAGCTTGCTCAATTTTATTTACAATGCTTACTTTTCATATTTCTTTAATTGTAACTTGAAATTGAATGAAAGTTTAACAAAGTTTTTTTTATTTATTGATCATGATTTCTGCATCCACTAACCCCTGGGTCATTTCGGTTTGTTTTGGCTTTTTGACGCTTATCTGCTTTTTAACTGAGCTACGGCCCAGTTATCGAGCGCCCAGTTAAAAGACAGCTCAGTTAAAATCACCTAGTTACCGAAGAAGTACTGTATTAAATTCTTGAATCTTCTGTTTTGTTTTATTTTTGTTTACATTTTTTGCAATTTGCAGTTAAGGTGAAGCCGTTGATCATTTTCGAAGAAAATTGATCATCACTGAGCAATTCTCTACAAAATCGGTCTTTTTTCTTCAATTTAAATTTTTGTATTTTTTAATCCGACTGAAACTTTTTTGGTGCCTTCGGTATGCCCAAAGAGCCATTTTGCATCATTAGTTTGTCCATATAATTTTCCATACAAATTTCGCAGCTGTCCATATAAAAATGATGTATGAAAATTCAAAAATCTGTATCTTTTGAAGGAATTTTTTGATCGATTTGGTGTGAATATTTGGCCCTTTTGAAATGTTAGTCTTGATTTGAAAATTTTGAAAATAATGTTTTCGAAAAGATCGGAAAATTTTACAAATGTTTCATATATTAGCATTGAAAATCGGACCATTAGTTGCTGAGATATCGACATTGAAAAATGGTGGGCCGTTTGGGTGAGACTTAGAAAACATCAATTTTCCTGTTGTTAAACCTTTGCATTGCAATATCTCAGCAACTAAAGGTAGTATCAACAAAGTCCGAAAAAGCAAAATATAGAGAATTTTCTCAGCTTTTCAAAAATATTTTTTCAAAAGTGTGCAAACATGTGCACTAATTTACAAAAATGAAAAACTGCGACGATTTTCAAAAAAGTCACCTAAATATAGATTTAACTTGAAAACGGTGCACTTTATCAAAATTTTACTAAAGCACTTTTTGATTGCAAATTTGATTTTACATCGAAATTTGAAGTTGAAAAAATTTTGCGACCAATATTTCGATTTTTTGAAAAAAACAGTATTGATTAAAAAATTCATAACTCGGTCAATGATTTTTTGCACAACCTGGAAATTTCTGAAAAGTTGGCATTTTATGTCCACTTAAACATATCAAAAAATAAAAAAAAAATTAAAAATAGTGTTTTTTTGCAAATCAAGTTAAAGTGATAAAAAGTTAAATAAAAAAATCACCAATTTTTTTTACCCTGTATCATTTTTTTCCAGTGTAGTCCATATCCATACCTACAACTTTGCCGAAGACACTAAATCGATCAAAAAATTCCTTCAAAAGATACAGATTTTTGAATTTTCATACATCATTTTTTTATGGACAGCTGCGAAATTTGTATGGAAAATTATATGGACAAACTAATGATGCAAAATGGCTTCTTTGGGCATACCGAAGGCACCAAAAAAGTTTCAGTCGGATTAAAAAATACAAAAAAAAAATCGAATGACCGAAATCCTAGAGAACTGCTCCACTATAAAATAATCTGTATTAAATTCAATTCAACGAATTTCAGCACCAAAAGGAATCAGCATGTGCCGGTTGTTGCCTTTTGAAGCCACTGAAAGAATTTTTGATCTAAATCAATTGTGCTTCAAAATTTATATAATTTTGTGGCACAGTCATTGACGTCTTAGTTGGCAATCATTGATTACTGACGATTTCCATAACTTTACAAGGAATGGAATAATCGTTACCAAAAGGAATCAGCATGTGTAGGGCACTATTCTAAACAACTTGTTGAAGGAATTTTGTCAAAATATTAAAAGCGATGCAAAATTTATATCTTTGAACGAAAAATCATGACAATGATGGAAGTCTTCACGTTAAGGGACTATCCATAAACCAAAGGCTACGCTTCATGAAAAACAAATGTGTGAAATTTCAAAAATATTTTCCACCTGGTTCATACGATTGTATACACTCCGATGGATGGTAACTTTTTCGTTTGACACTTTTCAATTTGTACCCCGTTGGTTCCAAACTAAAAAGTGACGAACTCACGGACAAACTGTCACATTTTACACGGGACTCACACTTAAGGACTTATCAAACTATGACAAACAAACACGCAATTTTTCGTGTATGACAGTTTGCAAAACTCACAAACAACGCAAAATATATGCAGGTTGACGTTTCTACAAACAAATTCAGACAAACAAACAAAGCAGACAAACTGTCAAAAAGTGCGAGTTTGTTTGCCGTAGTCTAATACGTCCTTACGTTTTTCTTAAATTTCCCATTTTTCTTGTCACTCTTTTGGACAATGAAGAAGCCCGTTTCATAGCATCGCAGCTCGGAAGGCATCTTACGGTTGTGTTAATGCACTCTGACCTGCCGTTTTTATTTTCTATTTAAAGTATGTTTATGTCGTGGACAAGAAATCCCAGTCAACTCAATCGGAATTCTGAAACGAAATAAAACTGTAACGATCCGAATTGATTTCCGTTTCAGAATTCCGATTTAGTTAACTACGATACTGCTGCTGTTATACATAGACTTTCTGCAAACACTGAACGCAAAATTGAAAAAAAAGGTTGGACATAAACTTTGAAAAATGTTTGCAACGGCTTTATTACCCAAGTAACTCGCATAAATGTCCCATATTCAAAAACAGCGAGCTGAGAAAAACGCAAGGCAAATTTGTCGCATACATAAGGCTATAACGACGTTATAGTATAACGTACGTTATCGACGATAATTTTATCGATTAACAACCTTGAACATTGTCGATTGCAAATTAGATTTTTCAACTTATTTTTTAAGATTTTTGATCACCTTTTTTTTAAAAAATCATCTTAATGCTAGTGCTAAAGATGTTTTTTAGCCACCTCAAACAAAAAGCGGAAATTTAAATTTTAGTGAAAATCTCGGAATCCTGTTTATGAAACTTCATCAACTGTTGTCAAACGAACGGAGTCACTTTTTAGTTTGACACCCCATTTACACGGAGCTCACACACACTATCGAACCTTTGTTTTGGTAGTGTGCGTGAGCGACGTGTTAAAAGTGACAGTTCGTCACTTTTTAGTTTGACTTTGACCAACCAACGGGGTACAAACTAAAAAAGTGTCAAACGAAAAAGATGGTCAAGTAAAACTTTGTAATATTTTGATATTAGAAATGTTTAAAGTGGGGAAATTTACGTAATACTTGTTATTATCTCAAATATATCTGCAAAAGAGTGGAAACTCAAAAAAATTGGAAAAATAATTATGTATGGAAAAATAATAATTTCATACGACCTTTTCAAAAACCACACGTAAACAATGTTGACAGCGCCTCTGGCGGTGACTTCAGAAAACTGCATGCGTGTCAGATCCTTGGTAGAATTAGGTTTGAGGTTTGGGTGCCCTCCCCATTCAAGCCTTCGGACTCCTAGATTCGAGCAGAAACTTGCAATAGAGACCACAAAAGACCTGGGGGTCGTTAAAGTGGATGGTTTTTTGAGGTGTCATATTCTGGGTGTAATATTAAATAAAATGTCATAAAATAGTACAAAATAAGGATAAGCCAATTATCCGTAGAAACCAATGTAGAAACACAGTAGAAGGTTGTGACAAATCTCTTTTTTCTCAATTGCAATTTTTTGAACATGACAACGATAATAATTAGACGTAGAATGACAATTTTTAAAGCTTTAAAATTGTATATATTTTTGCCATTTTTTTAGGGCAAAGGAAGAATTCACATACTTTATTGAAATCATATTTCGTGCTTGCCATTTCATTAGGGCACATGACTTTTTTTAAACAAGAGTGTTTCTCTTTCACACCTTATGTAAACTGTCATTTGAGTGAAAGGGATACACAATTGTTTACAAAAGTTATGTGCCCTTTTGAAATGTTAGGCTCCATTTGTGTACTACTCTGATAAATTAATAGCTCTAAAGTCGTAATAACTAGAAACATTTCTTCAAAAAACTTTGTAAGCACACTATAAGCAATTCCAATATTGACTCTACCTAAATGAAACGCTAGCATGCAAGTACTGTTATACATTGACCAACAAAAAACAACGGCCCGCAAGTTCTGTCCAGCGCGCTTCAAATGACCCAATAGTCTTTGTGCGGAACATCAACATTTCTTTTTCGGCACGCAACGCGACGAAAAAGTTACAGTAGCTTAAACTATTCAAGTCATTTTACTAGCCTAGGCTGCAGCCATCTGTGCGCGGTGTTTGTATTATTACGTAAACCAATTACACTTTTTTTTTCATACGCTGCGATTATGGCGATCATCGTCGTCGTACGCTTCGGCCTTAGCCCGCTTAGCCGGTGGCTTAACCGCACAACAGCCTCAACAGGTATCGCCTCAACAAGTGTGTGAGGTGGTGAGTAAGACACTCTCTCTCTCTCTCTTTCTCTTTCGCTCACAGGTGAAGAGAGTTAAGCGCGCGTGTTTCGTGCTTATAACGCACATTTTTATCATGTAACTTCAACGTGCCACACACAGACACTGATGCACGGTCAAGTGACGTCACCACTTACAACGCCGATGGTTTTCATAATTGCCTCGTGACTCACCCAAAGATTGGCAGGATATATCCGATGGTGAAGACGACGGTCAGCACGCGGGACGCCCACAGCGCGGCGTCGATTTTGTTAAGCATAACATGCTGCTTAAGCGCCTCAACTCCACGTGCCTGCTGCTGCTGCTGGTCCCGTGACGGTTCCTGGTCACTCATTTTATTGTCAATTGATTGAACTCTACCAACTCTTCACGTCTGTGGGATTGTGTAGTTACCTGCAAATTAAAGGGGTAAATCAAGCCGGTTATAAACACTCACACCTTAAGCCGCGTAGTAGTGCAACCCCTTCTCTGATTACACACGGGAGAGGGACAAAAATCGATTCCAGTTTGTGCCCCGATGGACAACCCACCACACACAAGGTTGAGGGAGATGTTGAAAAATTGATCACCTTAAAAACATACACACACTCGTCGGTACATCGTAGTCGTTGTCGGTGGGAAAATGTAGTAAGCAAAGCTGCACTGTGTACGTATTGTAAACTGACTATCAACTAAATGAGAAAATGCAGTGGGGGCAGAGGTAACATCAAACTTGTTGACGCCGGGGAAAACATGTTACAAACGGAAAGCATCTAATTAAAGATGAAAAATTATCGTTGCGTTGTCTGAAATTGTTCTACATTTCATCATTCAAGTCGCTTACAGAAATCTAGAAAATACAAGATTGAATATGAGTTTATTCAAATCACACCACTTTTACTTAAAGTTCTACAGGAAAAGAAACAAAATTATCCACCTATCGTGAAATTTTAGCAGTGAGGTCGCGTTCCTTTTGCAACAACAGCAACGAAAAACACAGCTCAAGTACCTACATATCTTCGTGTAAATCAGCAGCACAGTCGTATTCAGAAAGTAAACACTGCATCTGGTAAAACCAGTTTTACTTCTATAACCCCGTGCGAGCGTACCGTGCAGTAAGGGGAACTGAGATATATGACATATTAAAGTTTATATTAATGATTTCATTTCACAGTGTAATGTAATTTTTTTTTGTATAAAGTACCGCGTAAACAAGCTCGGGTTCCACTGTCCAAATTGACCGTTGGTTTTATCCAGATTACCCGGATGAATACCAATCAGAAACAACAAACGACACTAACGACAGTTTACACTTTGACTAAAACTACACTGGACGAGAAACAATCCTTCTTAATTCCCTGAAGAAGACCCCATAGAGGGTTGAAACGTTGGATACGAGAAAATAAGCGTTGTTTCGAATTTTCCCGCCAAGACCGAAAAGCCGAAAACCTAACCTATAAAATAAATAAGTATTCTTGAATGCATTTTAAAATTTGGTGTCTTCGGGAAAGTTTTTAGTTGAGCCAAGGCGTATATTTTGATGTAACGGTTTTTTTTTATATAAAAGACTCATACTGCTTCTGATCTCATAAATGTCCCATATGCATTTTCATCGTTTTTTGTTATTGATGCAGTTAGGTTCAAAATCGTGTGCTCTTTCAGAAAAGCTTCCAACATCCAATACTTTGTTCTAGAAATCAGGAGGAAATCCTAAAATCAGGAATTTTGTACCCGACCCTCTCCGATTTCAATGAAACTTTGTAGACATGTTATCCTAGTCCTATATGAGCCATTTTTGTGTATATCACGCAGAAAAATGTTTTGTAGAATCAGCCTATACGAGGTTTGAATCAACAAATTTTTTGTTGAATATAATCAACGCCGATTTTGCGTTGAAACAAACCTTGATTTTTTCAAGTCCACAAAAGTCTTTTGTTGTTTCGAAAAAGCTGCTTTGACGTTTAGCGTTGATTCAACAAAAAACTGATTTTCAAATCAACAGAACGTTTTGTTGATTCAAATATGCCTTATTTTTCTGCGTGATGGAGCCAATAGTACTAGAAAATAAAATTTGAGGAGGGCGGAAGGTATTTAAATATTTTTGTATTTTGTAATTTAAAAATTACTGTATCTCGAAGCCGTTGCGTCGTATCAAAAAGTGGTCAAAGACAAACTTGTAGGAAATTGGACAGGCTTTCTGAAAAAAAAATACACTGAAACAAAAATACACGCCACATCAATGAGTTTTTTTTGATTTTTAAGTCTAAAACTTAAATTAAAAGGTTATGTCACAATTTTTTTCGTTCAAGATTTTTGAGGAAATAGCCTAAAATGTTACCAAAAGACTGACGAAAAATGCAGGATGGTACAGTATGTAAAAAAAGTATTTACACCCCTTGGGCACTATGCACATTTTGTGATGAAACATGTTAAAAAATTTAAGTTTGACAGGAACCTAGTACTAAGTTTTGCTCCGAAACTCATGCCAAACATTTTGCTACAAAAAGCTCATGAAAAGATGATTTCTATAAAAAGTTATATAACAAATACTATTACGAAAATAAAAAAGGTGCAAAAAAAGTTTGTACACCTTTCGAAAAATTAACATAAATAATACTTTTTTTACATACTGTACCATCCTGCATTTTTCGTCAGTCTTTTGGTAACATTTTAGGCTATTTCCTCAAAAAAAAAATGAACGAAAAAAAATCGTGACATCACCTTTCAATTTAAGTTTTAGACTTAAAAATCAAAAAATCTCATTGATGTGGTGTGTATTTTTGTTTCATTGTATTTTTTTTTTTTTTTTTTCAAAAAGCCCGTCCAATTTCTTACAAGTTTGTCTATGACCACTTTTTGATACGACGCAAAGGCTTCGAGATACAGTAATTTTTAAATTACAAAATACAAAAATATTTAAATACCTTACGCCCTTGTCCAATGTTATTTTCGAGTACTATTGGCTCCATATACACAAAAATGGCTTACATAGGCCCAGGATAACATGTCTGCAAAGTTTCATTGTAATCGGAGAGGGTCGGGTACAAAAGTACCAGAAAAATTCCTGATTTGAGCTGAAATTGCTCCATAATCAAGTATGGACTGTAATACAAAATAATTCAAATAATTCAAAAAGTAGAACTTAATTTTTAAACCGACTTTTTCCCGGATTTTGACGAATTCCAAACTTTTCTCTGACTTTCCTGTTTTCCTAACACGAGTGGTTACACTGTTTGAATGATTTTTGCAGTCTCAAGGAGCTATTAGACTTTGGCCGACAAACTCGCAAACAAAGCCAAATGTATGCAAGCTGAGGTTTCTACAAATAAATGAAGGCAAACAAACAAAGTAGGCAAACTGCCAAACTGTCAAAAAGTTTGTTTGTTTGTTTGCCATAGTCGTCTAATGGCTCCTTCAGTAATATGCAAAAATGTTTTTTTTTACAAAATAAATGTCAAAATCGAAATGTCACCAAAAAACGTAACTTAATCCACCTTTAGGTGGTTGGTGCCTTCCTCTAATTTATAGAGTGATTACAATCCCCTAAAGTGTCCACATGGTTTATGGATCTCCCCTAACGTGATCGCAGCACCTAAGAGGTCCTAATAAAAATTAGGGGACGAGTAAAAAAAACTTCCTACAGACTTTTTATCAAGATTATACAGACACCGCCTTTCAGGAAAATGGCATCCCTCTACAAGGCTTTTTTCGTGGCGATCAGACGGGATCATTTGAGGTTATGTAAATTCAGACCATTTTTTAAACTGCTTGTAATTTTTGATAGGTAAGTCAGATCTTGAAAATTCTTAATCCACAAAAAAGGTCTTCTCATATGCTTTCTAAAAATATATAACATGTGAGGGTTTTATGAAAAAACCACCCTTTTTGCCATAATTTTAATTTAATATGAAAGAGTTTTTTAATATAACTATTTAACATGATCAAACTGTATAAATTTAAATAGCAACTTAGGGGACGTTAAGACTGATCGATTAAAACCATTCCGGCCAAAATCGTCTTAGTCAGTGACGAGATATTCGTTTTCGTTTTCGTTTTACGGAGCAAGGTGGGGGACGCGGCCTCAAGTCAGTCCAAGTCCGGTTTCTTGTGGAAAAAAGGGTAGTGGCCGAACTAGTATTGCATACCAAATGAACACCACCGGAAGATATAGGGGATCGGGAGGGAGGTGAAAGAAAATTAGTGTTGATGTGAGTAGTAAGAACTTGGATGATTTGAGCAGTTACGGTAATCTAAGTTTAACACTGAAAAAGAAAATCTGAAATTGTGATTCAAAGTAAGAAGGCCCGGAATAAATTAAATTATTAGTTAATTAAATAAGAAAATGTAACTAATCGGAGATCTATACAAAAGAAACCTATGATGTATTCCAAATTTAAAAGAAATAAAAATACTAGAGAAAAAAGATGAAAACTAACTGCCGACCTGTCACGTCCGTCAATAGTCTTGTCGTACATTACAACTAGAAACAGATCTGCCAATGAAATGTTACACTTCGTTCAAATCAACTAATCATTTAAGTTCAATTATTCATCTACGGAAAACTATCTAACTTTAATCAACAACCTAAACTAAACTGTCTAAAGGTAAATTTAATCTCAAATCCCCGAATGTTTTATTATAACGCCAAATAAGGTAAAGGATCTTGTTTTTAAACCAGTCTTGCCGCTTCCAAAAACCAATAAACATAAATGAACAGTTCATAAGTTGAACACTAGTAATTAAGACGACTATTTCATGCCATTCATTTCATTAGGGCATAGAGCTTTGCAAACAAGAGTGCATCTCTATTATACCTTATGTAAACTGTCATTTGAGTAAAGGAGACACACTCCTGTTCACAAAACCCATGCGCCCTTTTGAAATGTTAGGCTCCATTTGATCGTCAAGGCTCCAGTAGACCCTCGATTCGCAACAATGGTCGATACAACCATAATCCGAGAACCGTTAGTTCAACAGATTAACGAATTTTGTCCGATATCATCGCACTATTGATTGACCGAGACTCTATGGAAATTTTGACATATCAAAATGCTACGTAATAATAATTTTTTAAATAAATTTCAAAATCTATTCTATCCTACAATGCCTAGAAGAGGCCTCTGTTTCTGTTGTGAGTAAGCGCTGGTTTCAGAGTTCATTTTTCAATTTAAAAGGGGTGGGAGACGACTAATTTGCTTCATGAACTCCTACTCGGCCTTGGGACCACCTCTTAAGACACTGATGGCTCCTAGCTAGGAATTAAACCTAGACACAGCGTCGAGGCCCGCTTCGCATGGCAAAAATGTTGGCTGGGGGGAAGTGATATTATCACGAAATTTTATTTTAAAGCCAACATTGCTAACGGCGTCGAGGTCCTTACTCAAGCCCAAGGTCTAAGTCAGTGACGAGATATTCCAGTGATATTGATTTGGTACACATGTCTACATACAGCCAAACACACAGACATTTGCTCAGCTGGTGATTCTGAGTCGATATGTACAAATGAAGGTAGGTCTTGGAGGTCTAACTAAAAAGCTCGTTTTTCGAGTGATTTTATAGCCTTTCCTCAGTAAAGTGAGGAAGGCAAAAAGCATTATTTAAAATGGTAGAACTTTTCCAATTGTTAGGCGTGCATTTAAAACAGGGCCACTCAATGTTTTTGAATACCGGGCCAAAATGCGCACATGAGCTTACGGACCAAATATGATTTATTTTATATTTTTCAAAAAGATATTAAGTTAATTCAACTATTAAAAATACATCTATAAGTTGAAGTTTTTTTTTTACATTTTGCCAGCAGTTTTGTTTAAAATACTTTCAACCCGAGCAGACGGAAATAACTTGGAAATAACATTTTTTGATATTTAAAAATACTAAGCCAATAACATATTATGTTATTGATAACAAAATTTGATATTCATCTTTATGATTTTTTTGTTATTGGATTGTTATTGTGATAACAGACTTATAACATTTTGAGTTATTCTTCGAACAAATCTTTGTTATAATTTTTTTGTTATTTTAACAACTAATCCGATCATCCCAATAACAGTTGGCGGTATTCTTCCATAACAAAAAATGTTATTCCCAAGTTGTTTTGGCTTTCAACCAATATCAGAGCAATAACAAATTTTGTTATGATAACATAAACAGTTATTAAACTCTTATGCAAAAATGGATTTTTCAAAAAGATTCTATAACACTTTCTGTTATTTTAACAATATTTGTTATTGAAATGGCATGAATTTTGTTATTACCGTCTGCCCGGGAATTCAATTTGAATTTAATTAAATCAACAAAACCAAACTAATTGCAATACATAATATTTACGGGATTGCCTCAAAAGGCCGAAACTCAAAAGGCAGAATCTCGGAAGGCCTTAATTCAAAAGGCCGAATTTGGTTTTTGCTCAGAAAGCAAAACGTCTCAAAAGGCCGAAAGTTTCGAAAGACAGAATGATTATGGAATTCAGAATTTTGTTCATATTTGCACGATTTTCATTGATTATTTATGCTTATGATTATTATGTTCAAAAATTTAGTCAACTAACAAACTGTTTTCTTTTTTGTAATTTTAAGCGAAATAAGTACATAATGATTACATTCTGTTTATATTTACCGATCATATTGTTACCATGCATACAATTATGTACAGGAGAATTAATTAAAGCATTTACAAAGTGTTTTAATCTTCTTTTTTTTATTGAATTATGGTGACGATAACC
The DNA here is from genome assembly GCF_015732765.1 of Culex quinquefasciatus. Lineage (NCBI taxonomy): Eukaryota > Metazoa > Arthropoda > Insecta > Diptera > Culicidae > Culex > Culex quinquefasciatus. The sequence goes on from NC_051862.1 coordinate 163,845,940, forward strand.
GATCAAATTTCGGTTCGTCACCAAGTACTTAAATGAATTCAAATTATCACAATTATTTTTATGCGGCAAACAATTAGAATCTTTAAAAATTAGTTAGCAGCATTGCTAGAAAGTTATGCCTACTTAATTTTGAAACCAATTTTAGTTACATAACTATGGTTTATGAAAATAATAATAGCCTTATGGGATTCGGCCTTATGAGAATTCTACCTTTCGAATAATTCGGCCTTTCGGGATTCGGCCTTTCGTAGGAGACCCATATTTAAACGCTTTTATGCTATTTTCATGCCTAACATTGAAATCATTTTATACAGTACTTTTGCAAGCAGTTTGTATTTATAAGACGACTTGGTCAAAGTCTAGGGGTGTTGAATATTTTGTGGCTGAAGACAATCGTAAATTTGAAAAAAAATAATTAAAATTGAAAAAGATATTTAATTGAAATTATTACATTTTATTTTTAGAGGGGTGACACTAACAATATGGTGTTATTTTTTTGAATAAAGTATTGTGTCTTTCAAAGATTTTACTGAAAGGGCAATTTTACATGATCATTAATCAATGATTCAATGTTATAATTTATCATCATTGATCATTCAAAAATTGTTCGCGGGCCAAACAAAATCACCTCGCTATTCATTTAGAAAAGTCAGGTATTTTTTATCCCTAAGGATTCATACATCTATCAAAAAGTCCCTTTCAGTTCCCATGTTATTTAGGGTGCTAGGGGATCGAGCTTTTATATTTGAAAGGCGCCTTTACCACATGAATTAATTTTAAAATTCGAAAAACATAACATTTTGGCGTTGGGATTAAACTGACAAAGTTTAATCCAAATTGAAAAATGCAAACTTGAAAATCCTTGAGGCGATTCGTGTTTAGGGACTGATCTCAAATACTTAAAAATGAGACAGAATCGTCAAAACTCGCCATCAAACAATCTAAGGTCACAACATTTAACGGTTCAAACCCTGCGACGGCAAAAACGCTTTTCTGTGTCATAAAACAACAATTAGTGGCCGAAAGCCAGGTGACGAAAACTGAAAGTTTTTTTGTGGCAATAATTGTCTCAATCTGTATGTTTATGAAAGTGTGATGAAATTTTGGTATGAACCAGCAGACATACTTTCCACATGCTTGTGTGTGTGTGTGACAATGATAACTCTTATCAGTAATATAACCATGTGCCGTAATTTCAAGGCTTTTCTTCCTCGATTTTCAAATAGGTAATCATCAATCGTACGATATCTGGTGTTGAAGAAGTGAGGAAAAATGATTCCGCTATTTATAGAAGACGCACAAGTACCGTTTTGTTCATCATTTTCTCCCAAATAACCAAAGGCTGGTAAAAGTTCACCGTCATTCATCGATGCTCCCTAAGCTATGTGCACTTACAATCATCAGCCAACAACAACAGCATTATTTGTACCGTACGAAATAAATAATTAATGCTAGCTTTTTTAATGGCATCCGGACGCGTTAATTAAATGTCGGTGGCCAATTGATTGATGCTGCTGGTGATATTAAAAATGAATGACGACTAAATGCACACAAGAGGGCACACTTCCCGCAACGTCCAAGAATCGATTTTTGTCCCTCCCGGGAAACTCGGAATGATTTTCTCCTCGCGCAAATGGACCACTTTTCTCCGTGTGTGTGTGCCTTCACTTTCCCCACGGAAGAGAGGGCACTGGCCGTGACGGATGAGCGATAACACGACTTACGACAGCCCCCCCCAAAACCAGTGCCCGAGGTGTGGTTTTCCCGAAAGAGATTTACGAGGAAAAAAAAAATCTGCCACGAAGGAACCACTTTCAAGCGCGTCGAGAACCGTGTACGTACCGTCTAGATTGGTGGATTAAGTAGCACTACACACCTGCACCAAAGCGCTTAATCACTCGCGACGACGATGACGGAGCAAGACGATTTTGGTCGGATAAATTACACTCGTCGTCGTTGCTTGCGAGTCAAGTCGAAGGGAATTTTTGCCACTTCCAACTCGCTCAGGTAAAAAAAGAGCTTGTGACGTTTCACGATTACGAATGTCAAAAAAAACATCGCATTTTGAAAAAGGAATAAAAGGATAGAGGGAAGTTCTCTTTTTCGTACACGCTCAACCAGCAGAACTGCAAATTTTATCAAAATGTGAGTATACACGCAAAATCATGATAGCACAGATCTGAGTAAAAAAAGTACACAGATTTCTGCCTTCCTCACGGGGGGATGGCAACCCTATTCCGACCAAAGCAAACTGACAACAGTCGACATTAGCACAGTTGTCAAATGAGAGCCCACAACAAAAGCACTAGCTGTCAAATGGTAGCCCATAACAAATCATTGTTTGGGTTTTTGATTTTAAAATTTCCCGCAATTCAAACGATAAATACCTGAAAAAACAGGTGAATTGTGTTGCTGATGCCAAATTCTATCATATCCTTGGAGATTCCATCCCAATATTGGCTGAAAATTCATATCGAAAAAAGTGATTTTTCTGTTTACCATTTTTTGCTTTTTTCTTTTGGTCGATCAAAGTAGCGCCCGTACACTCTGAATCGGCATTACACATTTTTCAGTTTGGTTTTACACATTTGCATGGGACTTTTGAGTTTAACCAGGATAACACACTTCGTGTTACCAAAGTAATATGAATAATACTGATTCTGAGTGTTTGTTATCTGAACTTCCAAGATGGCGGCTTCTTCGCTACCCCCTGCTTCCTCACCTCACTGAGGCACACTGGTAAACAGCATTACACTTTTTTCAGTTCACTTTTACACACTTGTATGGGATTTTTCAGTTCAAGTATGATTACACACTTTCGTGTAATCATACTTGAACTGAAAATCCCATACAAGTGTGTAAAAGTGAACTGAACAGTGTGTAATGTTGATTATCAGTGCAAGGCTATAAAATCACTCAGAAATTGAACTTTTTAAATAAGCCTCCAAGATATACCTTTACGTATACCTATCGGTTTAGAATCAAATTCTGAGCAAATGTCTGTGCGTGTGGATGGACGTAGAATTGTTTTTCTCACTCACTTTTCTCGGAACTGGCTCGACCTAGGGCTCGACCGATTTTGTCCGGATCTATGTTTTTGGATTCATTTTCAGGTTCTTTAAGTCTTTTTTTAATTTCATCCGGTTTGGTGCAGTACTTAAGATATGTTCGAAAAACTGTTTTGGTTGATACAAAAAAGGGTCATTATTTACATAATTTGAAAGCTCCGTCGGATAGCTGTTGGAACTTTCCGTTCAGTGCACGCACACAAACACTGCAGTGCTTTCAAATGGTTCATTAAACTTATCATAGATGGCAGCACTCAGATGTATAGTGTCTTCACTAAGTAAGCGTTATCCAAAGCTTCCGTAGTGTGTGGTTCAAGGCTTTTAGGAGGAAGGCAGCAACCACCTTCTGGTGGATTAAGTAACGTTTTTTCAGTATGTTGGCTGACATATCGAGCGATCAGTCAAAAAAAACCCAGTTAGAAATCGCCTGACAAAAAACTTTTGCTTTTTTTGGTCGCATGACAAGGGGTCGTGCATAAACCATGTGATCTCCTTAGGGGGGGGGGTCGATATCCAACCGAAAAAAAACAATGAAAAGCCATTGGGGTAGGGGGGGGGGTCGACGGCTGACCACGTGGACTTTAAAAAAAATCTTTTCTATAAAAAAGACAAAGAAAACAGGCTTATTAAGATTACTTATATAAGGCTTTCTAGGCCCAGTGAAAAAAATATAATTTAACTCAAAAATTACGAACTCCTCGTCACAGTGTCCTGATGCAAACAATGATCGAGCTGTAGCTGTCACAGACCTGCGAAGTATGTTGGCTGACATATCGGGCTGTCAGTCAAATAAACCAGCTAGAAGTCGCTTGACAACAAAAAATTTGCTAGAGAGAGATAGGAAACCTGATGCAAACAAAAGTCCAGCTGTCATGTAAACATACTTTGAATGTGTTGGTAAATTTCTGACTAGAAAGCCTTTTGCATAAATTTTTTGTAACACTTTAAAACCATGAAATTAAATGTATTGTGTTTAGAATTATCACTTATATTTCAATGTCACAATATTTTCCAATTCAATATTTAATTATATATTTCGACAAATTCATATCAATACTTTGACTCTGTTATTGAATGATCACTTTTTAATACTCATGTAACTCCTTCCTTCAAAAGTTTAAAAGCTGTTAAAAAATAAAGTGACAGTATCCATGCAAACAAAATTTCCTTTTTATGATGATAGCTAAAAATGTGCTTGAAAATTTTCATTGAAAGAAGATGTAGTCTTCGATATTTCTATTTTCGAACAATTTAAGAAATCCAGTGGTATTTATACGCACTTCGGAAGGAACCGGTCAAGAACAAATCAAATGGGCAGCAGTGGCAGCGCAAGCAAATCAGAGAGGGTGAAGAAAAGCCCAAAGAAATCGCTCCCTCTCCTTTGTTCTGCTGTTCGTAAAGCTGTTTCTTGACCCCTTTCCAACCGATCTGCATATTAGCCTATAATAAAAAAAACGTTACTTAATCCACCTTTAGGTGGTTGGTGCCTTCCTCACATTCATAAAGTCAATACATTCAGTAAAAATAGCAACATTCCCCCTTAACATGTTTAACAAATCAACTTAAATACTCATTTCTTTTGATAAGGTTCGCAGACCTTCAATATTTCTGGCTCATCAGCAAGGTCTGATAAAAAACCTATTTAACGATAGTTCGCATGGAAGATTCAGACAATATTTCTATTACATTATTAAATTACATTACATTATTAACACTCAAACGCTCGGGTAGTCATTTGACCCCTATTTTTTTTCTTAAAAATCTCATAACTTTTGATAGAATTGACCAATTTGGATGCTTCCGGGTGCAAAAGATCCAGATTTGTCTATATTTTCAACTGTCAGACGGAGGACAAATGTGGTCCATTTTACCGGAGATATTCCGGATTCTGTTGGGGTACCTCGGCCCTCCTAAATGGATATTTAGCCAATATAATAAAAACTTTTCAACAGAATAAAATCGGAAATGATGCAAAACTTCAAGGAATCATCCTAAAACATCATTCTGCATAGTTACATGACATGCTGAAGACCTTCGGGCACCGGAACAGGTTCTATCCGGAAACGGTTCACTGAGCTGATGTCAATTGTTGCCCAACTGGAACCGGCTCCGCTGCCCCGTAGGACTTAACCATGTCAATTATTTTTGCAGGATGATGTATTAGGATGATGCCTTGTAGTTTTGCATCATTTCCGAAATTTTTCTGTTGAAAAGTTTTATTATATTGGCCAAATACCCATATAGGAGGGCCGAGGTACCCCAACAGAATCCGGAATATCTCCGGTAAAAATGGACCACATTTGTCCCCCATTTGGCAGTCCAAAATATAGACAAATCTGGATCTTTTGCAACCGAAAGCATCCAAATTGGTCAATTCTATCAAAAGTTATGGGATTTCTAAGAAAAAAAATAGGGGTCAAATGACTACCCGAGCGTTTGAGTGTTAAATCCGGCCTCCAAAAGGTGTATAAATAACACTTAAGTGCTAATAACTTTTAATAGGGTTGTCAGATCCTGGATGTTCTAGGTTTATTAGGAAGGTCTTTCGATTATCTAACTAACGACAGGTCGCATGATGGACCCGTACATCATTTTCATTGAAATATCTGAGATTCGGCCTCCAAAAAGTGTATAAATAACACTTAAGTGCTAATAACTTTTGATAGGGTTGTCAGATTTTCAATGTTTTGGCCTCATTGAAAAGGTTTTTTTAATACCTTTCTGAAAATGTATAATATGATAGGTTTTCTAGCAAAAACCACCCTTTTTACAATCTTCCGGACATACGCCAAAATCGTTTTATTAGCATAACTTTTGAAGTACTTAACTAAACTTGCTGATTTTAAATAGAGACCTATGGGACCCCAAGATGGATCGAATGAGACCAATACGGTCAAAATCCGTTCATCCAGTCCGGAGATAATCGAGTGACTTTTTTTTGTCCACCAACCTACACACATCCACACAGACATTTGCTCAGGACATGATTCTGAGTCGATATGTATACGTGAAGGTGAGTCTACGAGGTCAAATTAATAAGTTCATTTTTCGAGTGATTTTATAGCCTCTCCTCAGTAAGGTGAGGAAGGCAAAAAAGTTAATTTTGTGAGTAAAGGTGTATTCACATTATACCGCATCCGCAGCCGCAGCCGCATCCGTATAAAATTTGACGGTACGGACGCACAGTGCGGAAGCGATTCCTCCAATGCATTTCAAATGTTCCCATTCACACTGTTCCGCATCCGTATACGGATCCGTACTGCGGATACGGATGCGGAACAGTGTGAATGGCTGCATATGAAATGCATTGGAGAAATCGCGTCCGCACTGTGCGTCCGTACTGTCAAATTTTGTGCGGATGCGGCTGCGGCTGCGGATGCGGTATAATGTGAATACACCTTAAAGGTGTATTCACATTATCGAGAAATTAAAAGTGAGAGTGTGTGCAACATGGAGTTAAACTTTCTGTGCAGTTGCTGTGAAGGTTCCCATGGCACTTCGAAAAGTTTAACTCCATGTTGCACGCACACACTCTCACTTTTAATTTCTCGATACCGCATCCGCAGCCGCAGCCGCATCCGTATAAAATTTGACAGTACGGACCCACAGTGCGGACGCGATTTCTCCAATGCATTTCATATACAGCCATTCACACTGTTACGCATCCGTATCCGCAGTACGGATCCGTATACGGATGCGGAACAGTGTGAATGGCTGCATATGAAATGCATTGGAGAAATCGCGTCCGCACTGTGCGTCCGTACTGTCAAATTTTGTGCGGATGCGGCTGCGGCTGCGGATGCGTCATATTGTGAATACACCTTAAGTCGTAGTCCTACGTCAGAATCTGAATGAGTATACTCTTTTTAATGAGTTGTTTCATACGCGCGTGTAGAAAAAAAACATCGCAAGCCAGAAAAAGAAAAAAAATCTCGCGGCAAGCATGCTTTTCAAAACAAAATAAAACCATCTTCCCAGATATTATAAAATTTGCTCATGTAGGTACAACATAATACTTTTTCTTCGTTTTGATTAACATATAATTACAAAATCTTCCAGAATGTCTGCCCCAACCGCCTCTTACGATAGTGACGACGATGATTGCCGACTTCCCGCCGACACGCTTGCCGTCCTTCAAGAATTTCTCAAGGAAAAAGAGCTGCGCGAGCAAGCGGAACAATCCCGGGAAAAACCGGAACAGATTTTGAAGAAGATTGGGTTCGTTGGCCATTATAATCCCTAAAGACTTCGTTAATTTCATAGGTTTAATTTTGATTCCAGCAATTGAGCCAATTTTGGTACAACACGAGCACAAAGGAAAAACTCGCCTCCGTTGTGAGAAACTTGCGGAAAAGCCTCGGAGATGGTCTGCGGGTTGCGCTGTTGTCCGCTCCCTCGTTATATCAGCACGTTAAGGCGGTGGCCGACAATGGTAAGTGGAAAGAATTGTTTTAATTTCAGAAGTGTTACGTCTTTTGACGAAATTTTCAAACAAAGCTGAGCAAAATCAATCATTTTAGTAACTTTGTTCGAATTTGACCAACGGTTCGAATCTGTTGGAAGTGCGTTCCATCATTTTGACTACAAACGAGCCATTGAAGAGGACTATCTAGACGAATGCAAAGAAAGCTTCGATATAATTTTGGCGGATCCACCCTTCCTGGCTGAGGAATGTATAGAAAAGTTGGGTATTGTGGTGAGGAAAATTGCCAAACCGGACTGCAAAGTGGTGCTCTGTTCCGGTTACGTGGTCCGCGAGTGGGCGGAAAAGCATTTAAAGCTGAAACTGTGCAAGTTTGAGCCAGAGCACGAACGGAATCTGGGCAACCAATTTTCCTCCTACGCAAATTTCAACTTAGACCAGGTGTTAGCAGAAGAATCGTGAGTTTATTTAGGTGTTGTTGAACAATATCAGACTCAGCCGAAGCGCTTACAAACCGCAAAGCAATTTAATGATCCGAAATGCATCCTTAAGAACAAAATTTAAACCCGTTGCTTATAAATCTACTCCTTCTTGGCATCGGTGCCGTTCTCCTTGGCCGTCGACGACTCGGTCCGCTTCTGCTGCACCAACTCCCGGAGGCTTTCCTCCTGCTCCCTCAGATTCTTCAGCAGAAATTCCTTGTTCTTCTCGCACTGGCCAATGAGTTCCTCAAAGTTGCTCTGCTTGGTCTTCATCTCGTCCGTCAGCGAGGGCACATCCGACAGGACGAACATTCGGCCAACCGACGCGTAAACTTTGGTGTCGGCGTTCAGCTGCGAGACTTCCTTGTTGGTCAGCTCCACCCGCTGCTTCGATACCTTCAAACTATCCGTCTTCATGTCCAGCAGGCGGATTTTCTTCGTGGACTCAATCTTGTTCACCTGCATCTCGGTGAAGGCCTAAAAAGGGGAAAACGTCAGCAACCGGAACTTTTACCTTTTTCAATTCCATGTCCATGGTTGTTGTGTGAGGATGAATACTTTTACGAACGAAGACACGGCCGATTGCTTCAAATTTCTAATTAATTTTGGAATAAACCGGGCATGTGTTGCCGAATGCTGAAATGCCGATCTTTTTTCACTCGTTTTGGTGCGGCGATGAAAAGAAGATTGAAAGTTGAAAGGAAAGAAACTTCAAACCGCTGACAGCTGTCATGGTTTTGTTTGGAAAATGGGCGAGCATTTTTGAGGGGCTTGGTTTTCTATATTTTTAGTTTAATTATTTTTTTATTTTTTGAAAATAAATTTAGATTTAGAATATGTTCGACTCAAAATATTCTATCGGTGAAAATTGCGTTTTGCCTTCCTCGTTTTTTTAAGTGTTTCTTCAAACTAATGCAGACGCATGGTACTAAATAAAAAAAACTGAAAAATACATTTCTGGAGTTTTTTTGAAAAGGTCCAATAAACCAAATTTCCAGTTTTTGCTTTTTGGGTGTTTTTGAAACCGCCTTGAGTCAGGGGTATTGAAAAACACCCAAAATGCAAAAACTGAAAATTTGGTTTATTGGACCTTTTAAAAAAAAACTCCAAATTTTTGAAAGTTTATGCTAATTAAAGGTTAGAGCAATTCCAGTCCAAAACAGGAATTTTTTAGGTACTTTTTTTTTCGACCCTCTCCGATTTCTATGAAACTTTGTAGACATGTTATCCTAGGCATATATAAGCCATTTTTGTGTATATGGAGCCAGTTACACTCGATAATGACATTTGAGAAGGGCGTAAGTGTTTTAAATATTTTTGTATTTCGTAATTTAAATATTGCTGTATCTCGAAGCCGTTGCATCGTATCAAAAAGTGGTCAAAGACAAACTTGTAGGAAATTTGACGGGCTTTCCGATAAAAATACACTGAAAGAAAAAAATAGTCCACTTTTATGAGATTTTTTTTTTTATTTTTAGGTGAAGCTCACGATTTTATTTCGTTCAAAATTTTGGTGAAAATTGCCTAAGATGTTACAAAAAGACTCACGAAAAATGCAGGATGGAGCAACTCACCTAAAAAAATACAAAAATCATTTGCTGAAACTGTTCTAATACGGGAATCGATTCTCCAGACAATTTTACATAAAAGTCTCCATATTGACCATTATCCTAAGTCCAATCTTTGTAAAGTTACAGCGGTTTTAAAAATAAAAATGCTGAAAAAAAAGGTTTTTTGATAGTTTTTGGCAATTTCTATATGACAGACTTAATTTTTCAGTCTCGAAAATATTTTTACCGGAAAGCTCGTCCAATTTCCCATAAGTTTGTCTTTGACCACATTTCAATTGGATGTATGGGCTTACAGATATAAGCTAATTTACAATCCAGGTTACTATACTACACTGAAAAAATGTTATGTTTTGAGTTATGAGCAATGTAATTATTTTATATCTGTAAGCCAATACATCCAATTGAAATGTGGTCAAAGACAAACTTATGGAAAATTGGACGAGCTTTCCGGTTAAAATATTCACGAGACTGAAAAATCAAGTATGTCATATAGAAATTGCCAAAAACCATCAAAAAACCTATTTTTTCAACATTTTTATTTTTAAAACCGTTGTAACTTCACAAAGATTGGACTTAAAACAATGGTCAATATGGAGACTTGTATGTAAAATTGTCTGGAGAATCGATTCCCGTATTCGGTTTTTGAAAATTTAGACGTTTAGAGCACTTTTCAAAAAAACAGTTTCAGTAAATGTTTTTTTATTTTTTTAGGTGAGCTGCTCCATCCTGCATTTTTCGTGAGTCTTTTTGTAACATCTTAGGCAATTTTCACAAAAATTTTGAACGAAAAAAAATCGTGGGCTCACCTTCAAATTTGACTTTTAAACTTAAAAATCAAAAAATCTCATAAAGGTGGACTGTTTTTTTCTTTCGGTGTATTTTTATCGGAAAGCCCGTCAAATTTCCTACAAGTTTGTCTTTGACCACTTTTTGATACGATGCAACGGCTTCGAGATACAGCAATATTTAAATTACGAAATACAAAAATATTTAAAACACTTACCGTCAACTGGGGCGAATTGGGACAGCAGTTTTAACCATGTTAGAGCAAAATATTTTTATTTTTTTGATTGGTTTCGGACAGAACAGATTCAGACCAACAAAATGTGTACATCCATTTCCAAATTTAAACCCTTTAAGTGCTCTAAACACTGCTGTCCCTATTCAGACTGTAGTCCCGATTCGCCCCAGATGACGGTACGCCCTTCTCAAATGTCATTATCGAGTGTAACTGGCTCCATATACACAAAAATGGCTTATATATGCCTAGGATAACATGTCTACAAAGTTTCATTGAAATTGGAGAGGGTCGGGTACAACCGATTCCCTATTTGACATCGAATTGCTCGTTAAAGAAATGTAAATCAAAAGGCAGAAACTCAAAAGGCAGAATCTCGAAAGGCCGAATTTTGTCTTTTGCCTAGAAGGCAGAACGTCTCAAAAGGACGAATGTCTCGAAAAGCATTCCTTGAGGCTTTTAACTGCTTATTTAACTGTCGGTGTACAAAACGCCGCACTGTTTAATCATTTCCTGGCGTACATTCAATTTTGCAGTTCAAAACCACAATAAATTGGAAAAATAAAATTCTTTTTCAAATTTTCTTTTCTTGATCCACGCAGAAAAATATTTTGTAGAATCAACCTGTACGAGGTTTGATTCAACAAAATTTTTGTTGAATATAATCAACGCCGATTTTGCGTTGAAACAAACCTTGATTTTCTTAATTCCACAAAAATCTTTTGTTGTTTTGAAAAAGTTGCTTTGACGTTGAGCGTTGATTCAACAAAAATCTTGATTTTCAAATCAACAAAACGTTTTGTTCATTTAAATATTCCTTATTTTTCTGCGTGTCTGTGTTCACCTAACGTCGAAGACCAAGATTGTTTACTTTTTGCTCTTTGGTCTGACAGTCTTGGTCTGACCTGGGATGGGATAAACAAAGAGAAAAAAACCTATTGTCAAACTAAACCACTTTCAACATGGCCGCTTCTGTCAACCTAAACCAGTCCTTTCTTATGAGGAGAAAATGAGAAGTATTGTAATTTGAATTGAAAAAAATAAAAAATAAATAAATCAATTTCACAAATAATTGTAAATTGCATGAATAGATTAATTAAAATATTTTCAATTGAAAGGCATTTATTTCTATCGTACACCGAATGTTGACTTATCAGCATTTTCATTTTAAAAAACAATACATTTCATGAACTGACTATTCTTTTGCCCATTTAAAACTATTGTTATTTTTTTTGCGCGTTATATAGAAATGTCATCTAGATTGAACAATATTAAACCTGTGCTTCCTATGAAATTAAAATGTGGCGTGAAGAAACAACACCGTAGAACTGGATTTAAAAAGCAAACAAAAATAATGGCCACAGTTTAGCCTATTTGATTTTTTCGCACTTTTTTATTTCAACACATTGCCACAAATTGAAAAACAAACTTTTTTGCTCTTTGAAGTGAATGAATTGGTACAAATTTGAATTTTTGCCAGCCATTTCTTTCGATTCTGACACCTTAGGGTGTGCGACCTATGGAATGTTAAATATTTTTGGGGAACTGGGAAAGTTTTATTTACTTCCTTTGCGTAACGGGACAACGACAGGAGCAGATCTAAGAAAAAATCTCCCCTCCCATTTAATGACTTGCAGGCTTTTAAGGGTTTTATTTAGATTGAAGTAAGAAAACGCATTTAAATCGTATTGCATTTTTCACATCCAAATGAAAATAAAAAATCTTTCATATAAAAAACTGTTGAATTGGAAGTAACGAAGCATGCCATGAAGAAGAACCCTCGTTCAGATTCATTACTGTTATATCAATCGTACAATAAACACCTACTTTATAGCGTACTCTCGATAGGTTATGGGCCTATCACTAAAAGTTTAAAAATGTCAAACGGTTCCGGAAGTCGCGCGGATGGCGCAGTAGCTGGAAGCTCCAACACGGGATCCGGCGTTCCGGGCCTCGAGAGGCTGGTGGGACGCGCGAATTGGAGAACGTGGAAGTTGGCGACGAAGACCTATCTTCAGCTGGAAAAGCTCTGGGGCGCAGTGAAGCCGAAGCGGAAGACGGACGGAACGTTCGAGGCGGTTGAAGAGGAAACGGATCTTCGGGCGAGGCTCAAGATCATCACTCTGATCGATCCGTCGCTGTACGTCCACATCGAGAACGAAGAATCTGCGCGGACAGCCTGGGACAGTCTGGAGAACGCGTTCGAAGAAAAGGGCCTGGTCCAACAGGTCGGCCTTCTCCACAAGCTTCTCCGTTTGACCCTGGAAGCGTGCAGCTCGATGGAGGATTACGTGAATCAGGTGATTTCTGCCACGAACCAGCTCAGGAACGCGGATTTCAACATCCCGGATCTGTGGGTCGGAATGCTCCTGCTCGCGGGACTTCCGAAGGATTTCAAGCCCATGATCATGGCGTTGCAGAGTTCCGGCGTGGCCATCACCGGAGATTTCATAAAAACCAAACTTCTCCAGGAGGAGGAAGGTTTCTATGGCAACGAGCAAAACAGTTCGGCCTTCGCAACCACCAAACAACCTGGTCGCCACGGTAAGCAAAAGCAGCAGCAGCCTACTTCGTCCAAAGGTCCCAAGTGCAGGAAGTGTCAAAGTTTGGCCACATCGCTAAGGACTGCAAGGACAACAAGGAGCAGAAGAAAGGTGGCAGCACGTTTTGCACCGTGCTTTCGACGTTCGATTTGGGCGACGCCGATGACTGGATCTTCGACTCAGCCGCGTACGCTCACATGACGGCCAACAGGAGCATGCTGGACAACTTGGACAACGGATGCGGTAAGGTCATGGCAGCGAACGGCGGACTGATGGACATCGTCGCCACCGGTACTGCCGAAATTTGGCCGAAGTGTTCCGGCGGCAAGGACAGCGTGACGGTCAGTGAAGTGCAGTTCATTCCGTCGATTGCGGCGAACCTTCTCTCCGTGAGCAAGATTGTGGAGAAGGGTTACACGGTGAACTTCACGAACCAAGGATGTGAGGTGTTCAACTCCGACGGCGACCTGGTGGCAACTGGGAGCCACGTCAACAACCAGTTCAGGCTAGAAAAGATGTGCGGCTCGAAGGTTGCGATGGCGTGCGGTGCTGCTCAAGGCATGGACCTGTGGCACAAGCGCCTGGGTCACCTCGGTGCGGACAACATCCGCAAACTCGCGAACGGTGCAGCAGATGGAATCCAGATCAACGCAAAAGCTACGAAGGATTGTCGGATCTGTCCGATGGGCAAGCAGGCGCGGTTACCATTCGGGAAGAACGGATCACGAGCTTCGGAACTGCTTCAGTTGGTGCACTCGGACATCTGCGGGCCGATGGAGGTGAACTCCTACGGCGGCAACCGTTACTACATCACGTTCATCGACGACAAGTCTCGGCGCATGTTCGTGTATTTCCTGCAACGAAAGTCGGAGGACGAAGTCCTGGCAGTGTTCAAGACCTTCCACGCGATGGCGGAGCGCCAGACCGGAATGAAGCTGAAGACGCTGCGCACCGACAATGGTAAGGAATACATCAACAAGGGCATTCAAGGCTACCTGCGGACCGCAGGGATCCGGCACGAGACGACGAACGATTACACCCCCGAGCAGAATGGGATGGCGGAACGAGCCAACCGGACCATCGTGGAGAAGTCTCGGTGTCTACTGTTCGAGGCGAAGCTGCCGAAAGGCTTCTGGGCTGAAGCTGTGTCGACCGCAGTGTACCTGATCAACCGATCGCCAACCCGTTGTCACGAGATGACCCCCGAGGAAGCCTGGACTGGTAAGAAACCGAACCTTTCGCATCTCCGTGTCTTTGGCACAAAAGCCATGGTCCAGATTCCGAAGCAAAAACGTCGCAAGTGGGACGCCAAATCCCACGAATGCATCCTTACCGGTTTTGACGAAGAAACCAAGGGATACCGGTTGTACGACCCGAAGCAGAAGAAGACGCTGATAAGTCGCGAGGTGATTTTCCTGGACGAAGGAGTCGCCGAACGCGGCGAGGTAGCAGCGCAGCAGGTCAAGCCGATCCCGGTGGTAACACTGGACGTTTTGGACTTTGGAGAGACGAGGTTGCAGCCGGCTCCGGCGGAGCCTGTTCCGGTCGAAGCTGTACCGGACGCCCCGATCGACCCCCGATCGGACGATGAAGACGAGGAGGAGCAGTCTGAAGCTGACTCGAGCGGTGAGAGCGATTCATCCACGGGAACGTTGACCGACCTTGTGCTCCCTCCGCAACAATCTTCACAACCAGCTCGGTCACAGCTGTTGAGGCGCAGCGGACGGGAGCACGCGTTACCAGGCAAGTACAAAGATTTCTCTGTCAAGTGCCCTGGTCTCCCCGGTTTCAACCCTCCACAGGCAGCTGCATCTGAGGACGAGTTTCCTGGTACCTCGGACGACGACTACGAATCGGCGGACGAGCACGTTTTCGCGGCGATGGCAGCCGGGTCTGATGTTGACAACCCTGTTACGTTCCAAGAGGCGCTGAAACGAGACGACCGTGATTGCTGGAAACGGGCCATGCAGGAAGAGTTCCAGGCCCTGGTCGACAACAACACGTGGACGCTCGCCGAGCTACCGAGAGGCCGGAAGGCCATCAAGTGCAAGTGGGTTTTCAAAACCAAGCACGATGCCGAAGGACGAGTGCAGCGGCACAAGGCGCGGCTGGTCATAAAGGGCTACTCGCAGCGAAAGGGGTAGACTTCGACGAAACTTACGCCCCGGTCGTTCGATATAGTTCGCTGCGGTACCTGTTCGCCCTGGCCGCGAAGCACGACCTGGCTGTGGATCAAATGGACGCCGTGACTGCCTTCCTCCAAGGAGACCTCGACGAGGAGATCTACATGGAGCAGCCACCATGTTTCACCGACGGTGAACAAAAGTCGCTGGTCTGCAAGCTGAACAAGGCGCTGTACGGGCTCAAGCAGTCGAGTAGAGTCTGGAATCAGAAGCTGGACGCAGCTCTGAAGAAGTTCGGACTGGCCCCGACAAAGTACGATCCGTGCGTCTACCTCAGCAAGAGCGATGGCAACATCCTGATCGTGGCCATCTACGTCGACGACCTGATGATCTTCAGCAACAACAACTCGCGGACGAACAAGCTGAAGAAGCAACTCAGCAGCCACTTCCGCATGAAGGACTTGGGAGCCGCGAAGCACTGCCTCGGAATCCGGATCGAGAGGACGGAAGATGGAATCGCCCTGGACCAGGAAGCGTACATCGAATCCGTTCTGAAGCGGTTCAACATGAGCGAGTGCAAGCCGGTCAGCATCCCGATGAACGCGAGCGAGAAGCTGTCGAACGAGATGAGCCCGAAGACCGAGGCCGAGACCGCGCTGATGAAGGACGTCCCCTATCAAGAAGCGGTCGGCTGCCTCATGTATCTGGCCCAGAGCACGCGGCCGGATATCCTGTTCGCGGTCAACACCTTGAGCCGATTCAACCGGAACCCGGGACCGAAGCACTGGAATGCGGTGAAGCACCTGCTGCGATACCTTCGCGGCACAGCTACGCGCAGGCTGGAGTACAAGCGGGACGCTGAGTCGGAGATTGTCGGCTACTGCGATGCTGACTGGGGATCGGACCCGGACGAGCGCAAATCCACAAGCGGATATATTTTCCTGGCGCAAGGAGGAGCGATTTCGTGGTCCTGCAAAAAAACAGCCCACGGTGGCGCTCTCGACGTGCGAAGCCGAGTACATGGCGGTGTCTGCGGCTGTCCAGGAAGCGTCGTGGTGGCGCGGGATCTCAACGCTGTTTGGATCCAACCAACCGATCGAAATTCGGTGCGACAACCAAAGTTGTATCGCCATCGCCAAGAACGGTGGCTACAACCCCCGCACGAAGCACATCGACATCCGGCATCACTACATCCGGGATTCTCTGGAGCAAGGTGTGGTGAAGTTGGAGTACGTGAGCACGGACAACCAGATTGCTGATGGACTCACGAAGCCGTTGCAAAGGACGAAGCTGGAGGAGAACAGGAGTTCTATGGGCATCACTTCTACTTCAGGAGGAGTGTTGAATTGGAAGTAACGAAGCATGCCATGAAGAAGAACCCTCGTTCAGATTCATTACTGTTATATCAATCGTACAATAAACACCTACTTTATAGCGTACTCTCGATAAAAACACAATAAAAATAGAAAAAGTGATCATTTTTTGACTCATCTTTGATTTGCCAACCATTTCAAGTAATTTGAATCAGGCAGCTCCTTATGAACGGATCCACCGTAAAACGATGGAACATAAACTCAGGATTCTCCACCCACGTCCAACCGCAAATTTTAACAGCCAAATCAAAAAAAAATCTGCGAGGAAAAACTAAACAACATTTCAACCAAAGAAAAAGTCATCCGCATGCTTGAGCACTGAGTTGAAAAACATCATCAAGAAAATTTGAATTGTCAAGCTATCTGAATCACATCCCTGTTTGAAAAATGTCGCACGTCGTACGAGTTGTCGCACGCTTTTGATTTTACCGTTTCGATATCGATTGGTCGAAAGTACGACAAACGGACGACAAACGCTCGACATGCATGACATCTTTTTTCGCATCAATTTTTTGACAGATTGACCACAGGATTGACGATTTGGCGATGTCGACGAAAGTACTCTGACAAGCATGTTCTGACTGGATCCAAGAATTAGTTATAAGTGTTGAAAAAATACAAAATCAAATAGGAGCAAAACAAAGTAAGTTTGTTTGAGTAGTTAGTTGATTTCTATTTTAATTCAAGAGCATTGGGCACTGTTCTTTGTTTATTTTTCAGATGCCATACGCCGAGTACCGGTCCAGCAGTGGAAACATGGTTCGATGCCAGGCATGGCACCGATCTTGTCATTGTAAATACTAGCAATCACATTTATCATCCGGTCAGTGCCATTAGTCCACGTCATCCGATTACGGCCGGAATGAGCAAGGGATCTAATCAAAGTTTCTGCTGTTCCAGATTTCGGTGGGTGGATTAGAAGGCGGACGGAAAATGTCATGAACCCGGCGGGCTATGCCGGAAAATGGAGGGCAAGTAACCGGTCAGCGATCGTGGAAGCAATCCTCCTTGCAGAAGAGAATGAAACGTCAAGTAATAAAAAGGTGGAGGAGAACGAAAAAAAACTCCCGGCAGCGATCCTGATCCGCCAAAAATTGTTATCAATGAAACTGGTGAGTAGTGTTTTTGGCGGAGTTGTGCCAGGGGTGATTTGGAACTGGTGAGTAGTGTTTTTTGGCGGAGTTGTGCCAGGAGTGATTTGGATGACGAAATTTCAAGAATTCTAAACATCCAATATGTCATAAATCAAAAATTCTTTAATTTCTAAAATGCTACAGTTATAAGATTGTACAATCCTCAAATTCTTCACATTCTAAAATTTTAACATTGTCAAGTTCTGAAAGTTTAAAATTAAAAATAAGTATTATCGCGGGCGTTAATAATTAGAGTTCACGCGCGCTGATATGACCGCAGACGAATGGCCGCATGACAGCCGCAGAACAAATTTTTGGCTGTTGTCAAAGGTTGCCTTGAGTTTTTTGCTGACTTTTCGGAAAATATTCAAAACAAATCAGATTGACAGCCAAATCAACGCTGAATTTCAGTTCAACCTGCTGATTTTTACACAGCGGTAGTTCGGCGGCTGTAACCTCCTGTCAGTCACAGCGAAGGAGTAAATTGGTTTTATCTCGCAATAAACAATAATATTAACATTTGAATGTTTATAAAACAATCTTAAATTATTCAAATCCTACATTCTAAAATTCTAATATTCCAAAATTCTAAAATTCTAAAATTCTAAAATTCTAAAATTCTAAAATTCTAAAATTCTAAAATTTTAAAATTCTAAAATTGGGTCCTAAAATGAAGCTTAGATTGCTGATATTATTGTTTACAGCGATAAAGCTTATTTTTCTGAGTACAATGACCCTTTGTACGACGACAAAGAGTTTAAAATTGATTTTTAAATCAATTTTGAAAAATTATCCTCGCGGTCCTTCTTGACAGAAAAGCTCCTACTTGACAGCTCGTTCCAAGGGGACCATAGTTGATCCATCGAAAAAATGTTGTCTTGTCAATATTTTTTTTGCATTAAAATGAAAAAAAGTGATCAGAAATGGTTTTTAATCGTGTTTTTTACCGTTGTACATAAAAATTGACATAGGGCTTTAGTACCCAATTCTAAAATTTTAAAATTCTAAAATTCTAAAATTCTAAAATTCTAAAATTCTAAAAATCTAAAATTTTAAAATTCTCTTAAAATCTAATGGTACAAAATAATTGCTAATATTCTAAATTTCAATAAAATCTTTTTTTTTAATTCTTCGAGTTCTAATATACTATAGAAGTTTTAAAATGTTTGAAAGTGTAAATATTTTGAAGGTTCTTTTTTTAAATTTAACATTCTAAAATTTTTAAATTTTCTAATCCTTAATATCTTTTTAAGTCTATAATTCTATAAAATAAAATACATGGCCACTACTCTAAATATATATAACACATAATAGGTATCTTAAAATTCTAAAATTCTTGATTCGTTCCAGAGTGCTTTTTGCTGGACGTGGACCAGCAAGTAGAGAAGGACAATGAAATTGCGTTGGTGGTGTTGAACTTCTAGCGGAATGGCAAAAGCGCCATTATCAAGAACTCATTCTTCTTCCTGGAGATACTTTCGGTCGAGAATATCCTCCAGGTGAAGGCGATGGAGGGGGGACAAATTACAGCACTCGAACATTGGCAGGGTAGACAAACAGAACCCTTCCCACAGCGGTTGGCCATCGTCGAACCAAACGAAGTCGGTTTGTATTTCCTTCTTTTAACAGACCTAGAAAAGTCCAGCGGAACCGAAGGCAACCGGATTAGCCGCCATTGAGCGAAATTAGGAAAACTGTGGCTGCAGTGATAGTGAATAATTCAAAACAATGTGCCAGACTAGTGCAAACTATTAAAAATGAATAAAAATAATCCAAAAGTTCAACAAAGTGAATTTTATTTCAAAAATAACCTCAAAATTCCGAAATGACAGCACACGACAAAGGTACGACATCCTAAATAACAAAACCGTGCGACATCCGTCGAATGTCGTACGACAATGTCGAGCGATTTCGATTATCGATCGTACGACAAATACGACATTTTGGTGCAAAAACGTCTGACATTCGTGCGAAAGTCGCGCGACATTGTCGTGCGACGTCGTACGATTGCACGGACGACAAACGACGGACGTTCGACGGACTTTTCAGTCAGGGATATTGCTTGATATTTGGTTTCGAACACGAATTTTCTTGCAAAAAACAGAAGAAGAATACAAACGTAAACACTCAAAAAGAAGACTCTATCCAGCCGTCCCGTCCCAGGTTAAAACAACAAAAAAAAATTGTTGATTCAAACAGGCCTTATTTTTCTTTCTGCGTGTGAACACTTTTTCATTTTTATGCAAACACACAGAAAAATATTTTGTAGAATCAACCTGTACGAGGTTTGATTCAACAAAATTTTTGTTGAATATAATCAACGCCGATTTTGCGTTGAAACAAACCTTGATTTTCTTAATTCCACAAAAATCTTTTGTTGTTTTCAAAAAGTTGCTTTGACGCTTAGCGTTGATTCAACAAAAATCTTGATTTTCAAATCAACAAAATGTTTTGTTGATTCAAATATGCCTTATTTTTCTGCGTGAACAAAATTATTGACAAGGCAACATTTTTTCGTTTCCTTGCAACGGGCTGTCAAGTAGGAATTTTTCTGTCAAGAAGGGCCATGCAGTTATTTTTTTTTTTTCATTGAATTAAAAATCAATTTTAAATCCTTTGCGGTCGTTTAAAGGGTCATTGTACTCAGAAAAGTAAGCTTTATCGTTTTGAACAACAATATCACAAATTTAAGCTTAATTTTAGGACCCAATTGTACGAATGTACGGCACGGGTCGAAGGCGCCAGATACCCATATTAACACTTAGAATTTTGAGCGCCCGCCGCGGTATTCAAACTGGCGACCTCTGGATTGTGAGTCTAGTGCGCGTTCCAATTGATCCACACAAACGGGACACGATAGTCAAAAGGTTTGGATCTTAAGATTTTATTTTATGTAATTTTTTAAATGTTGGAATTTTGACACTATTAAAACATTTTAAATTTGGAATTCTATTTTATAATTTTTTGATTTTTTTTTAAATAAATGTGAGGAATTATTAAACTTCTTTATTTTCTTTTAAAATACATTTATTCTCTAAAAAATATGCATGGTTGTAACTCTGCTAAAAACGTTGTACGATGTATGGTAATCCGTGTTTACAATCAATCTTATAAGTGTAAAGCAGTACGCGCATTATTTTTTTTTTAATTGTTGTTGGACAGTGTCCACCCGTCCCCGAGGAAGAAAAGCAGCTTAAAATCTTTCTTAAAATACGTATTTAAAAAAAATGTGCATTCGATTTGTAATATTTTGTGTCGTTTCATTAAAAATACGCCTTTCTATCCAGACGTGTTAATACTACGCAAGTTTTTTTTTAAGGCACATGGTTCCTGCTGTGTGGTTCAGTTGTGATGAAAAATGGAATGTGTATGTAACTGATTAAACTCGCACCCGACGACTGGCGCGGGCACGTTTCGCTGCGATGACCACGGTCCAGATCCACAGCCCGATGCAGATCCACGTGCAGATGATGCCGATGATGAGCGAGGCGGCCGTGTTGATGCGTCCCTCGCGACGCCGGTCCCAGGCCACGTCCTGGTGCAGATAGTCCATGAAGTCAAACACCGAAGAGCAGGACAGTCGGCCCTGGACGGCGGCCACGAGTGGACCGGTGGCGTGTATGTACTTGATGATTTCGTTCCGATACTGCTTGCAGCTGGTCAGGAACCCGTCGAGGTACATGGCGGCGTGGACGAGCGTGAAGAGGGCCATGACGCTGCCGATGATGGCCACCGGGATCCAGTAGTACGGGCTGATGTCGTCCTCGTCGGTTACGTCGGTCTTGGTGGTCATGACGATCATGTCGCCAGATCTGCGGGGGTTGGAGAAGGGTGGTTTGACGAATTCTTATTGGATTATTTTGTCCTTACCTTTGCCTGACCATTGCCGTTGAGGTGTTGCCTCTGGGCCTTCCGCAGCACACCCGAAAGACGTGGAATATTCCGAATATGAAGCAGAAGATAATGGGCAAAATGAGCCCATAAGTGGCCCAGTGGCAGTACGCGATGTGGCCTCCGGTAAAGTACGTCGGCGTGCTCAACCCATTAAGGATGCATCCGCAGTTGGTCTCGACGCAAGTGTCCAGCACGTAACGCCAGTGATGCCATGACACGGCCGTTGAAATGCAGCAAATTATTGATAACGCCCCGATAAGGGGATACAGATAGGCTAGACGCTTCTCACTCTGGTATTCACCCATGGTTGAATCATACACCTCCTGTAGATTCACTCCGGATTTGAAATCTTCCACGCGCACGAGATGCACCTAGGGCGTATGCTGCAGTTCTTTTCAAATAATAAAAAAAAGGAAGCCCAATCAAAACAAGCTCGCTTACGCTCAAAAGTACGCGCAAGAACTGGTTCTTCTTTAAGCGAGGAGCGACGCCACGATTATTGCACATAAACCATACACGTACTGCGCGGTTTTGTTCAGCGCTCTTACATTCACCACCATCCAATCGCGCGTGTTGTATTACATAAACACCCTCTACCTGTGCGAGCTAGCTGCACGTGTTGGTGTGCGTTGCGCTCTCACACCTGAGACCAGTATTTGAATGAATGGATTGTGCCTCACCTGAGCAGCGTACGCGAGTTGGATTAAACGTGAGCTAGGCTGGAGTGGGATTTTGGTACTCGGACTAAGATAAACAAGATCCAGAATCCAAACTTCTTCACTCGTAGAAATGGTTCAACGGTGACCTCGGTAACGATCTAACTCAATTTGTTTAATTGGTTTGGGGCACCGTGTCAAGAGCGAGATGCAACGAATGAGATGGGTGAAACTCCACTATAGCTGATGAATGATGTTGCAATCACTTGAATGCACCTCTAGCCTAACTGTATTTAATTCAGTTGAAAATTTGATAAATGTGATTTCGTTTTTATCAGTTTTGCGAAAGAATGATAAAAGAAATCATTTTATTTATTTTTACAGACATTTTCGGAAAACAGCACTCAACTAGGGGAACTTCTCGTATTTTTGGCAGGTGAAGCACTCGCTCCTAACTCTGTCCAATTTGCCAATTTTCCCTATTCAAACAATAATTTTGCAAAACTATATGACCGATTCTTAGCGAAGCTACACCAAAATGTCACATTTTTCAATTTTCAATATGATTTTTAATATGAAAAAAATAATTTTTATCATGATGCAATAATTGCAATGTGCTTTAAATGCATTTTCTTACCTTAAGGCTAGTATGCAGATCAGAAGGAAAGGGGTCAAGAAACAGCTTTACTAACAGCAGAACAAAGGAGAGGGAGCAATTTCTTGGGGCTTTTCTTCACCCTCTCGGACTTGCTTGCGCTGCCGCTGCTGCCCATTTGATTTTTTTCTTGACCGGTTCCTTCCGAAGTGCATACCTTACATTAAAAGCCAAGAACATTGGGTCTCGTGGCGCAGGGGTAGCGGCTTCGGCTGCCGATCCCGATGATGCTATGAGACGCGGGTTCGATTCCCGCCTTATCCACTGAGCTTCTATCGGATGGTGAAGTAAAACGTCGGTCCCGGTTTCTCCTGTCTCGTCAGAGGCGCTGGAGCAGAAATCCCACGTTAGAGGAAGGCCATGCCCCGGGGGGCGTAGTGCCAATAGTTTCGTTTTCATTGACCAAAAGTGGTCTGCAAGCCATTGTACGGGAGAGGAGTTTATTCATAAATCTGCTCCTTTCGTTGTCCCGTCACGAAAAGAAATGGCTGGCAAAAACTCGAATTTCATTCAATTCTTTCAGTTCAAGGAGCAAAAGATTCGTTTTTTAATTTGTGATAATGTGTAGAAGAGCAAAAGTTTTTAAAAATCAAACTGGCAAAACTGTAGCGATTTTTGTAGTGTGCCTTTTAAAAGTCCAGTTTTACGATGTTGTCCCTTCACGCTACATTTTTATTTCAGGGGAAGCACAGGTACTATATGGTTCATTAGGCATGATATTTCTTTGTAAGAAAATCAATTATCTTTCCAAATATGTAATAACATTGGGGGGTTTCTTCTTTTATTTTGCCACTACAGCCAAAACGCTGAAAAAAACATGGATTTTTTTTAAAAGGAGCCGAAGAATCGGTCATATCGACGGTAACATTTCAAAAGGCATCATGTACATTTTAACACTTTCTGGGTTATTGTATATTCTGAAAGTACTTCTAATAAGCTACCTCTCCACCAAAAATGAGCAAAAGTTACTTCAGTAAAGTCTGTTTAATCATGATTTTGAATAAAGTAACATAAACAAAATCTCTGCCATCAGCAGTCCCTGTTTATATAGCCCTGTCAACCCTGTCAACCTGTCAAAAAAAAGGCTACATAAACCTCGTGACGAAAAAAAAGCAACATGAAAAAAGCGCCATGTACATTCGGCGAAGAAAAACGAATCATAACAAAGCGCCCCCCTCAGTGACAGCAGGGTGATATCATAGACTAATAAAAGACTACACAGTAGGCTCTGAACCATGACTCAACCTTTTTATGACCCCTCGGCACGGCCGGTTCACTGTCAAAAATGACAGATCGAAATGTCATCAACTGGCAGCTCTGACGTTGACATGACATTTCACGCAATGTTATTGTTTATGTTTTGTTTTGAATTAAACGGAAAATGTTCCAGATGCGGACGGTAATTACTAGAGTGAACCATCGTTCGGGGGGGATCCTGAGGGTGGTCGAATTTCTAGCGATTCCGTGTGTCTGCTGAAAGATAGACACGCCTACGCCTGTAGGTCATTCCGGGATTCGAACGGCAACATGGGCCTCACCATCGAGGGCAAGAACTGGCTCCCGATCGAGATCATTTCGGGCTGTCAATCGACATCCTCCCAGAAAACGACCACGTGAACACCGTCGGGTTTACCAAGCAAAGCGGCGTATCTAGTCGTGGCCCGCCTCCGGTTGATACTGCCGGGGCAAGACTGACCTTCTTCAAGCCGGGATCTTCATCCAGAAAGGCAAGAAAGTCCTTGCAGACGCCATCTGGGCCTCGACGTACTGAATCTACTTCAAAAACCTCAACAGGCCCAAGATCTTTGCCCCGAACTGCCATTCCGAACCCGGGGGCATGAGCTCGAACCAGCAACTTGGAACTGGCAACGAGGAAGACGAACAACGCAGCTTGTCAGCAAGCAGGTGCAGGGTATGCGCATCCTTAAAGTTACTAGCGGAGGTCAGCACAGTTTGTCCCATGTAGAGGGAGACTTAGAGGAAGCCACCCCGTCACGGAACCGAAACCCGCCGCCGCCGCTAAGTCCAAGAATGTAGAATGAGAATAAATTTTACTACAAAGAAAACAAATACGCGGATACTTTTTATCGTGTACTTCAAATTTTATTTTCAATTGTTGGTTACAAATATTTTCAACTTGATCTAAAAATTCACTTCTTCTTGACCAACTCCTCGCCCTTCTGGATGTTTTTCTTCAGCTCCTGAATGGCCTTCTTGGTAATATCCGAGCGGAAAAGACCGGAATGTTGACCTCTTGTGGGTCGACTCTGGCACGGTCAATGTCCAGCATGGAAATGGCCAACACGCGCTTTGGGTCCAAAACTGCAGCCTTGGGCAGAGTGTCGCAGGCAATCGGGACCGTTGAGTTAACCGGATTCGAGATGGGGGCACGCATTGGCACATCCGGCGGCGAGGCCGCGGGCGATCAAGGTGTTCGTGTTGAACAGATTTGGCTCGCTAAACAATAATCCCTGCACTGCTGATTAACTTATTGCAAAGCAAAACAACACAAACAAGATGCGCGCGTAAATCAGCACAAAACGAAATCGAAAAAGCCAGCGCTGCCAGGTCGATCTGTCATACGAGGGGCGAGCCGATATGGGGTTCAACGTTGTACCGCGGTTCACAGCTTATGAGTCATACTTTTTGGAAAATTTTGTTCGGAGTGAGTAGTCTTTAATTAGTCTATAGTGATATCGACGTTGGTGATTTCAAAAGAAGTTATGTTTGTTTTTCTCAAATAAAATTACGGAAATAATGTTTCATTGAATATGGATGATCAAGTATCAACAAAAGCAACGTTTTTCATCGTTTGTTATCATTAGAACATCTTATTTTGCTTTTATATAAAAATGGTAATTGAAAATGGAAGCTCAACATTCAATTGCGTTTTTCTCAAAACGCATGGTTTGTACATGATGCTTTTTGAAATGTTGGCATCGATATATAGAAACATGCTTGCTCACTTCCTATTTAGCAGTTAATCACTTGATTTCAGTTGAAAACGCTTTTTATAAGCTGTAGTTGAATGTCAAAGTGCTGATATGGCAACATTAGAGGCACGTGTAGCAATCCACCCGATACAGCCCTGTAAAGAAACCCCACTGAAAATAATTTGTTTTGTTTTGCGTCTCACTTTCCCGTGGGGCGTGACAGTTTGACAGCTCTGCGTTCGCACTTTGCGTTCGCTGTCATCCGGCGAACTTCCGCCAAAACCTCGAGCAGCTCATTCTCGAGCCAACCTTCACACAGTAAAGGAGTAAATAAACATTAAAACTAAAAAAACACGTTTTCGAGCTTCATCCGAACGTCCGCGAGGTTGCCACAAAATTTCAGAAGTGGGATTGTGCCCAGATTTGCCACGATCGTTTCGGCTAATCTGAAAGCTACGCGAGTGAAGTATCGAGAAATTTTCGGTAGGAAAAACCAAAGGATTCTAACGTTACACGGAATCCGCTGGAGTTTCGTCACACGTTACACGACGATCTCTAGCACACGGGTGGCGTAGCACCGAGCGGAAGGCGGAGCCCCAAGCGAGACGGGTTGTGAAGCGAAGCGGGTGGCGAAGCACCAAGCGGAGGGCGGAGCACCAAGCGAGGCGGGTGGCGTAGCACTAAGCGAAGCGGGAGGCGTAGCACCAAGCGAAACCGGTGACGAAACCTCAGGAGAGTTGAGTGGCGGAGCCCCAAGCGATGCGGGTGGCGTAGCCTCAAGCGGTTTGTCGGAAGATAGCGAGGAATTCTTTACGGCAAGCGACCACGAGGAAAGCGAAACTATGTCGAACAGGCGTGGACGCGGCGGCCGGCGGTCTCAACACCAGCCCGGTGTGGACGAAGAAGAAGAGGAGGAGGAGGTGAAGCCCACGGAGAGGCTGTTTCATCCGGAAGAGCTGAAGCAGTTAATTCCGTTGTTCCGAGAGGGCGGCGGCGTGACGGAGTGGATCTTGTCGATTGATCACTACCGGGAGATGTATTTGTGGACGGAGAAGACGACGCTGCTCTACGCGACATGCCGGTTGGCAGGAGCGGCGCAACAGTGGTTTACCGGATCGCGGCAGATGATCCTGTCGTGGGCGGATTTCATGGCTGGGATTTCGTTGGCGTTCCCGGATCACGAAGACGAAGCCGACATTCACCGGAAGTTGGGCAAGTGCGTGAAAGATGTGAAGGAGTCGTACGAGAACTACGTCTTTCGGGTGAATGCGATGGGACAGCGTGGGCGGCTGAGTGCGGCGGCGATAATCAAGTACACGATCAGCGGATTGTCCTACGACCCGCTCTACAACAGTATCGCCTCGAAGCGGTACGCAACCATCTACGAGCTTTTGAGCAAATTCGCTACTGCGAGTCGAACCAGGAGCTGTGCAAGAAGCGAACGTTTGTCCCGAAGAGCTTTAGTCCAAGGCCGAGCAGCAACAACGCGACACCGAAGAAGGAGGAGACAAGAGTGGCAGGTCCGGCGGTCAAGCGGAGTGACGAGTGTTTTAACTGTCACGGTTCTGGACACATTTCGATCAACTGTCCCGAGCCGCAGCGGCGACCCAGGTGCTCACACTGCAACAAGGTGGGACACGACGAGCAGACCTGTTTCAAGCGTAACCGGAACCAAGGCGATAACAGACAAGCTGCGACCGGCGGCGCGCGGCAAGAACCCGTGGCCGGTGGTAGTGGAGGCGGCAGCGGCGGCGGCGGCGGTACTGCGCCGAACGCGGCGTACCCGATCGAGATGCAGCTGCAGAAGGAGAATCAACCGAACGACGAGAAGTTCCTGAGCGTCGATGCCAACTCCCAGGTATCGAGTGACGTCATCGTTGGAGGCAGACTCAAGGCGGTGAAGGCACTGGCGGACTCGGGGTGCCCGGTGAGTTTGATCAAGCAATCCTTTTTCGTCGAATCTATTCAGCTTAGTAGGGCAAACGACAGGGACCTAGTAGGCGTAAATGATTCAAAAATCCAGATCGTAGGAGCGTACTCGACAAGTATCATTATCGATTCCAACGTTTATTTGGCAAACTTCACAGTGGTTACAGACAACACGATGAAAGTAGACATGATCTTGGGAGGCGATTCCTTCAAGACAATGGTTTTCTCGGATTGAAATTTAAGCGCGCCGACAAGTTTGATGTCGATGCGATGAAGGACGTTTTCGACGGCGACGTGGCCGACGCGAGTATTTTGTTCGTGGACGATAAAGTTGATCTCGACATTGGAGATACAGATGAAACCAGATCGCTGAGTGGTAAGGTGTACGAACTTTTCGATAACGATTATTTGAACCGCGACAAACCGTGCGAGCCGGTGGTTAAGCACACCGTTGAGATTAAGTTGAAGGAGGATCGGTATTACAATGCGACGCCCCAGAGACTTAGCGAGTTTGAACGACGTGAACAGAACAAGATCGTGAGCGACATGTTGTCGAAAGGCATCATTCGCGAGTGAATCCCCGTATTCGTGCCGAGTCGTGCTGACGCGTAAGAAGAACGGCGAGTATCGTTTCTGCGTGAACTTTCGACCGTTGAATAAACTCGTGGAGCGTAATCATTTCCCGTTGCCGATCATCGAAGATCAAATCGCGAAACTACAGAACCGTCAGTTTTTTACAACTCTTGATATGAAGAACGGATTTTATCATGTCGATATCGCCGAGAATTCGCGTAAATATTTGTCGTTCGTTACGGAGGAAGGTCAGTTCGAGTACAATAAACTACCGTTCGGGTTTACGAACTCTCCATCGATCTTTGCGCGTTACGTGATGAAGGTGTTGAAACCGTACATTGATTCAGGAGAGATAGTAGTTTTCATTGATGATATTTTAGCGAGCACTGTTACGATCAGCGATCATCTGGACCTTTTGTCTAGATTGTTTCGCACCCTTTCCGATAATCACATTGAATTGAACGTCAAGAAGTGCTCTTTCCTGAAGACATGTATCGAGTTCCTCGGTTATTACGTCACGTACAATCAGATTCGACCAAGCGATCGCCACATCGAGAACGTTTCTAACTTTCCGGTACCGACTAACGACAAATCGTTGCAACGTTTTCTAGGTTTGATGAGCTATTTCCGCAAGTTTATTTTCCGTTTCAATAACATCGCGAACCCGTTGTACGATCTACTTAACCGGAAGGAGTCACAATTCCGTTTCGAGCCGAACCATTTCGAGTCGTTTGAAAGGTTGAAGAACGCGTTGATTTCGAAGCCCGTTTTGAGTATTTACAGCCCGCAGCTGGAAACGCAGTTACATACAGACGCGTCGTCGACCGGTTACGGAGGTATTCTTATGCAGCGACAGATTTTCGATAATCAGTTTCATCCCGTAATGTTTTTCTCGCGTAAAACCTCCGCCGACGAATCGAAGCTACACTCGTTTGAGCTTGAAACGCTCGCTGTATTCTACAGTCTCGAAAGATTCCGCGTGTACGTGTTCGGTATCCACATCACGATCGTTACGGATTGTAACGCGTTGAAAGCGACACTTGCTAGGAAGGACGTCAACCGTAAGATCGCGCGTTGGGCTTTATTTATCGACGAATTTGACCACGTGATTGAACATCGTTCTGGCGCAAAGATGCAGCATGTTGATGCGCTATCCCGAATGTACTGCCACGTGATCGAAGAAACCGATCAATCGAGTAACGTTTTCGAAAACGCGCTGTACGTGAACCAGATCAAAGATCCCGCGATTATAAAGATTAAATCCGATCTCGAGAACGGCGACAGCAAGGACTTCGAGGTACGCGACAATTTAGTTTTCCGTAAGTACAAGAACAGATTGCTTTTGTACGTCCCCGCGAACATGGAAGAATCGATCTTCTACAAGTATCACGATGGACTAGGTCATTTCGGCGTTGACAAAGTCTGCGAGCTCGTGAAACGTTCGTATTGGTTTCGAAGCTACGGCCGAAGCTTCAGGATCACATCGCGAAGTGCGTTACGTGTATCGCGTTTAACCCAAAACAGAAGAAGTTAGATGGACCGTTGCACCTGGTGGACAAGTCGAACGTGCCCTTCCGGACCGTTCACATTGATCATCTAGGACCGCTGGAGAAGACGAAAGGCAAGAACGAGCACATACTTGCCGTAATCGACGCGTTTACGAAGTACGTTAAATTTTATCCGACCAAGACGACCAACTCGCGCGAAGTATTGAAACATCTGAAATCGTATTTTATCGCGTATTCGACACCCGACGTTATCGTGTCCGATCGTGGAACCGCGTTTACTTCCGATCAGTTCAAAGCTTTCGCGAACGATCACGGATTTCGTCATCAACTCGTCGCGACCGCGTGTCCGCAAGCGAACGGACAGGTCGAACGTTATAATCGAACAGCTATTCCGTTGATAAGTAAACTCGTTGAGACGCGTAACGTTGAATGGGACGCCGCGCTGATTGATGCAGAATTCTTGTTGAACAACACCCTGAACCGGTCTATCGGTGACATTCCGTCCCGATTGTTGTTTGGAGTCGTTCAAAAACGCTACGTTTCTGATGATCTTACTAAATTTGTCGATGATTTGAACATGACTGATGAGAGAGATTTGATTGAGATTAGGGAAAATGCGTCGCAAGCGACCAAGAAGTTGCAGGAGTATAACAAAGAATTGTATGATAAACGATGCAAAGTTCGAACTCATTACCACGAAGGTGACCTTGTTTCTATCCGGAGCGTTAAACAAGTCGCAGTTAGAGGCAAATTGCAGCCAAAGTTCAAAGGCCCGTACGTTGTCCAAAAAGTACTTGATCGCAACCGTTACGTTATCTCGGATTTGGATGGTTACCAAGTTTCGAACCGCCGTTTCGAAGGAATATTCGACCCCATGAACATGAGGCTTTACCAGAAGGGACCTAAGGAAGAAATAGGAGATTTTTCCGACTTAGATTCCGATACAGAGTACGAGGAAATTGAGTATTTAGATGAGGAGTTTCAGTAGAAGTTTTGGTAGGAGCTAATGATTTGTTTTGATAGGAAATCACTGCGAAAATTCGATGTATTTTCGATGTATTTTCGTGAACGAGTACGTGTAGGAGTATTAGTAGGGATTAGAAGAGAAATGTATTTGAAGACAAGATTCGACGTTTGAACTCACCTGTTGCGGACAACAAGGAGCGTCAGGATGGACGAGCTGTAGCAATCCACCCGATACAGCCCTGTAAAGAAACCCCACTGAAAATAATTTGTTTTGTTTTGCGTCTCACTTTCCCGTGGGGCGTGACAGTTTGACAGCTCTGCGTTCGCACTTTGCGTTCGCTGTCATCCGGCGAACTTCCGCCAAAACCTCGAGCAGCTCATTCTCGAGCCAACCTTCACACAGTAAAGGAGTAAATAAACATTAAAACTAAAAAAACACGTTTTCGAGCTTCATCCGAACGTCCGCGAGGTTGCCACACACGATTTAATTAGATGCTGTTCCCCTACTATTGCAACTTGTTGCAAACAGTACATTTTTTTTCTTTGGTACGAGTCGTACAGTTATAAATACAACGAGTACATACTTAAAAAAGGGTCTTACAGTTGCGCATAAACCCAACATAGCGGTTTTTGGGAAATAGAGTGCGCAATTTGAACAGAAAATTTTCCAATTTTCCAATAAAACCTTCACAATTTTTTCCCCTTATTTCCAAGGGACCATCCATAAACCACGTGAATACTTTTTTGAAATGTCAGACAACGCCCCCCACCCCCGTAGAATGGCAGTCAATGGCTCAAAAGTTTTACGCATAATTGTCCCATGTAATTTTTTGACGATTTTTTAGTTTAATTTGACGTATGCTTAAAAAAAACACATAAAATCTAGTACTTTGATCGGAAACTTATTGAAAACAACACCAAGTCTGTTTGTCCCATCTTAACACTTCTACGCATGATTGTCCCACCAAGTATTTTCTTTCACGGAATCATTACTTTTAAGAAGCATTGTGTCTTGTTTATCTGTTGTATAGCAAAAGGATTACCAATAAAAGTGATAAACTGCTTACTGGGCCATTTAGGGACACAGAGGGTGAATAGGGATTCACGGGACGCGTAGAAACTCAAAAATTTGTCGAAAAATTTCAATCGAGGTTTTCTCAGTTGCACTTTTTTTGACAATCATGCGTAGAACGGCAGTAAAACATAAAAATTCTTGAAAATTAAAAAAATACCATCTTTGGGAAATTGAGTTATTGTCATAAAAAGTTAATTAAAAAATCGGCGAGATTTTTCTTTCCGTGTAATACCTACAACTTTGCCGAAGTCACCAAATTGAGCAGAAAATTCCTTCAAAAGTTATAGATTTTCGTACCATTTTTGTATGGACAGCTGCCAACATTGTATGGAGACTTGTATGGGTAGAATAGAAGCCATTTTGTGTCGTTGGTATCTACGTGCGCATGTATTGCGTATGCTGGCTGATACAAAATTTAACCTCAATCTTTTTCGTGTACGTACACTCAATATATGCGCACGTAGATAACTCTCTATTCCACAAAAGTCTTTTGTTGTTTTGAAAAAGCTGCTTTGACGTTTAGCGTTCATTCAACAAAATTCTTGATTTTCAAATCAACAAAACGTTTTGTTGATTCATGATGATATTTTTC
This sequence comes from Culex quinquefasciatus, assembly GCF_015732765.1. NCBI lineage: Eukaryota > Metazoa > Arthropoda > Insecta > Diptera > Culicidae > Culex > Culex quinquefasciatus. The sequence goes on from NC_051862.1 coordinate 163,878,455, forward strand.
TGCGTGCAGTTCCGTTCTCAGTATTCGTAACTTCCCAAGGAAACAAGATTTGAGTTTCATTATAGAGCAATTCTCTACGAAATCGGTCTTTTTTCTTCAATTTTAATTTTTGTATTTTTTAATCCGGCTGAAACTTTTTTGGTGCCTTCGGTATGCCCAAAGAAGCCATTTTGCATCATTAGTTTGTCCATATAATTTTCCATACAAATTCGGCAGCTGTCCATACAAAAATGATGTATGAAAATTCAAAAATCTGTATCTTTTGAAGGAATTTTTTGATCGATTTGGTGTCTTCGGCAAAGTTGTAGGTATGGATACGGACTACACTGGAAAAAATAATACACGGTAAAAAAAAATTTGGTGATTTTTTTATTTAACTTTTTATCACTAAAACTTGATTTACAAAAAAACACTATTTTTAATTTTTTTTATTTTTTGATATGTTTTAGAAGATATAAAATGCCAACTTTTCAGAAATTTCCAGGTTGTGCAAAAAATCACTGACCGAGTTATGATTTTTTTAATCAATACTGATTTTTTCAAAAAATCGAAATTTTGGTCGTAAAAATTTTTCAACTTCATTTTCGATGTAAAATCAAATTTGCAATCAAAAGTACTTTACTGAAATTTTGATAAAGTGCACCGTTTTCAAGTTATAGCCATATTTAAGTGACTTTTTGAAAATAGTCGCAGTTTTCATTTTTAAATTAGTGCACATGTTTGCCCAGTTTTGAAAAAATATTTTTGAAAAGCTGAGAAAATTCTCTATATTTTGCTTATTCGGACTATGTTGATACGACCTTTAGTTGCTGAGATATTGCAATGCAAAGGTTTAAAAACAGGAAAATTGATGTTTTCTAAGTTTCACCCAAACAACCCACCATTTTCTATCGTCAATATCTCAGCAACTAATGGTCCGATTTTCAATGTTAATATATGAAACAATTGTGAAATTTTCCGATCTTTTCGAAAAAATATTTTGGAATTTTCAAATCAAGACAAACATTTTAAAAGGGCGTAATATTGAATGTTTGGCCTTTGTGAAATGTTAGTCTTGATTTGAAAATTCCAAAAATATTTTTTCGAAGAGATCGGAAAATTTCACAAATGTTTCATATATTAACATTGAAAATCGGACCATTAGTTGCTGAGATATTGACGATAGAAAATGGTGGGTTGTTTGGGTGAAACTTAGAAAACATCAATTTTCCTGTTTTTAAACCTTTGCATTGCAATATCTCAGCAACTAAAGGTCGTATCAACAAAGTCCAAATAAGCAAAATATAGAGAATTTTCTCAGCTTTTCAAAAATATTTTTCAAAACTGGGCAAACATGTGCACTAATTTAAAAATGAAAACTGCGACTATTTTCAAAAGTCACTTAAATATGGCTATAACTTGAAAACGGTGCACTTTATCAAAATTTCAGTAAAGTACTTTTGATTGCAAATTTGATTTTACATCGAAAATGAAGTTGAAAATTTTACGACCAAAATTTCGATTTTTGAAAAATCAGTATTGATTAAAATTCATAACTCGGTCAGTGATTTTGCACAACCTGAAATTTCTGAAAAGTTGGCATTTTATGCCTTCTAAAACATATCAAAAAAAAAAAAAAAAAATAGTGTTTTTTGTAAATCAAGTTTTAGTGATAAAAGTTAAATAAAAAATCACCAAATTTTTTTACCGTGTATTATTTTTCCAGTGTAGTCCGTATCCATACCTACAACTTTGCCGAAGACACCAAATCGATCAAAAATTCCTTCAAAAGATACAGATTTTTGAATTTTCATACATCATTTTGTATGGACAGCTGCCGAATTTGTATGGAAAATTATATGGACAAACTAATGATGCAAAATGGCTTCTTTGGGCATACCGAAGGCACCAAAAAAGTTTCAGTCGGATTAAAAAATACAAAAAAAATCGAATGACCGAAATCCTAGAGAACTGCTCATAGTGCTATATTTTTCCAAGTCGTAGCGATTACCTTTTTTGTGGGCTGAAAAAAATATTATAAAACATAAAAATCACAGCTAACAAGTGCTCCTAACATACATAATGGAACCTATTTTAGAGAAACACTTGTTTCCATAATCATTCCCAGGGTTCTGACCGGCGGCGGCGGCGGCGGTACACAAACTAAAGAGTAATCTTTCGCTTTTTCAATGGCATCCAGCTCCGTTACGGCTCATGTGTGGTACACTTAGAATGTAGAATCTAGTCGAATAGTCCCTTAACATTACGCGCGCTTCTTCCCATTTTACAAGTATTGCGACCTTAGTTCCTTCAAGTTCTTCGAGCTACCACCGGTGATACCCCACAGCACGTACAATCCGCTGAGGGCCAGTCCAATTCCACCTCCGAGGGCACATTTCCGCAAACCGGCGGTCGATTTGTACAACAATCCGGTGGCACCTCCGGCTGCGATCGTATTTATTTCGTCGTCCTCGCCGCGAACAAACTGAAGCAACACGCCAAAGGCGGAATACATGACCGCGACCGTGCCCAGCGTGTTGGCCGTGGCCGCTCCCTGCTTCATGACGTGGTTCAGCAGCTGTGTCCGTCGCAGCTTGCCGGTTTGGTTTGCCAGGGCGGTTGCGCGCATTCCGTTGTAGAATCCGGCCATTCCACCGATGCCGGCGCCGATCATTGCGGACGATCCGATCTGTGAGAAGGCCAGTTCGAAGCGGCCTCGCTGCTTAGAGGCACCCTCGGGAAAGATAAACTCCGGCTGGCTCTGCAGGTACCGGGTGTCATAGTTGAGATACGGCGACAGCGGCTGAATCTGCTGGGAAGGAAGAGCTGCGGGGAGAGAAAAAGGAACACCAATCAAAACAAGCACGTTTCGGACAACCCACATTGCGTAACTACGCCGTCAGAATAACTCAGAAATTTCGAACTTACCGGGAGACGGGCCACCAAACGAAAGTGGTTTACTCAAGTAGTCGTCGCTCATTGTGGGCTGAGGGTGATTTTGCTACAATCTGAGTGTGAAATCGATAAAATTTGGTGAATTTTGATGCAATCGAAGGGCACACGATTTGCGAACTTTGTGAATGAATAATTTTGACAGATTGTAAAGATATTGAAACGTCAAGATACAGGGTGATCCTGAACTGCAAGCACGCTGCCATTTGGCGATTTGATTCGGCTGCGTCCGGATGTTGCTAAACAATTTACCTACACGTTTGTTTAAAACTGGTCAGAAGAGATTTAACAACAAGTTAGAAACTTAGAAATTTCTTCACATAACTTCGTAAAGTCACGGACAAAAAGTCGTAATAAAATAAAATTAATAAAAAAACACAAATGGCTCCGTAGAGTATGGATTGCAAGCTCTATGGCACGTGCATAAGCCACGTGGCCTTCAAATCAGAAATGTTCAACCCCCTTCCCCCATCCGTAGTTTTTCTCCATACAAAATAAATTTCAACATTTATATGGAGCGTGGTTTTGTTGAAAAAAAAAAAAAACATGTAAATACAGTTTATTGACGTTTATGATTCGTCGTCGGTTGTATTTTAGACAAATAAGGGACTTAAGAACTTTTAACAAATTTTGATTTTTGGGACCCCCGAGCTGGGGTCCCCCATTTCCCGAAACACAAAATTTTAGGGAAAAAAAATCATTAATTATCGGTAGTATCATAAGTTAATTAATAACTGTAATAATAAGGCTAGGTAATTTTTCACGCTAAAAAATGTAATTTAAACGAGAACTACTATTCAAAAACATAAAAATTTCACGGTAATTAAACGGATCTGAAAAAATAAATCAAAATATCAAATTTAAAAACAAAATTCCGGAGTGATACGAGAAAGTCTAATCTATGGTAATTTCGCGTTTTTGACATTTCGGGCGTGCACCATTCGTAGCGCCATCTTCGCTTAAAAATCTTCTTAAATCTTTAAAGTGCCAAATGAACAAAATACAATGTTTGGAATCAATTGTACTCATTATACTGAAAAAAAAAAATTAGACAATCATTTACTGTTGAGATAAATTTTTATTAGCATTGAAATATTTGAAATTGCAGGCCAAGGATTGATACCTAAGAGCATGCAATGGCACTGACCTTGTTGCGTGCTCTTCGGTTGACGTCCACGTAAGGAACATCCTGGAAGGAGCGTAACTAACTACATCCGTAGTTCTGTTAGATCATCCGAATTATCTTGATCAGAACGGTATAGCTCTGGTTCCTTGCGAGTGTCCTATTTTCTTACCTCCACGTTGGCTTGGTTTTCATGATGACCTAGCTGGTGGCCCGCGGGTCAGAGTCGAGACGGCTAAAAGAAAGGGGCGCGACAATGTGGGAATGGGAAGTAATTTGTGATTGTAGACGGTATTGTTTTGATTCGCAGTATGTTGAGTCAACTGCTGTGGATGTACCTGAAACATCGCACAACGGGGTTTCTCTTCTCTTATCTTCATTCTCAGCTACCACCTATCTCCTATTTTTATTTTGCTCTTCTGATTCCCAATTCTTTACTGATTCTTCTATTTAATATCCAACATTTGATTTTAATTTTACTAACTTTTGATTCTCTTATCTCTCAAAGCTTTTCCACTCTTTTCTATCAATTGATACTGCTGTAACAAACTTTGTTTTGTTTTTTTTTCCTTAAAAATATACTTTTCCTTAATGTACTAGTAATATCAAGTCTATTGATCATTCGCCTAATCTTTTTTGATTTTATTGCGAATTTATTTATTTGAATAATTCTTTATCTGTCCTATAAATTATCATTACTATAATCTAAGCTTGTTTTGTATCTCTATTTATTAACTATTGTCTAATTTTACATCTAATACATCTAGCTTCTCATTTTTATTCTTCAAAATACGCTCATCATTCTCTTGCTATTGATACTTGATTTTTATAAAACAAATTCTCTTTTACTGTCAATCTTTTTCAATCTTAACCCTTTTTTCAAACAAGTGAGGTTTGAGCCCTTACTCAATTTATGGAATGACTAAAGGATTAACACAAATATTACTATTGTACTTTTGAAAAACTTTTCTAAAATGCTTAGGACCAAAATATTGTAACAAAAAACCGCGACAAAAGAAATAGCACCAGATAAACAGACTCAACAATAGGGAAGATTCCAGGAGAAAACAAAACACAGTAAATAACAATTAGTTTTTGAATTCAAACTAAAAATAAAACAGTTTATTGCTTTAATGAAAGTTGATAGGCACACTATAAATGGTTAGGCGCTTATACTTACATCAAACTCTACGTAATGTACCACCCCCGGCCGAGTTAAAATGCGTAACCGGAAAAGAAGGTATGCATGCCTGGCACGAACACTCAAAGCGTGTTCTAGCGTGCTGCTCGTACTGACTCAGAGCAAGGGTGAGATGTATGTGTAAGGGCAGTGCGTGTTCGTCGGGAACCTGGTGCATAAGATCGGTCAAGGCCCGTTCTTACACTGAAAATTGCGAATTGCGAGTTACGAATTATTTTGGAATTTTCTAATTTTTTTTTTTGTATGTTTATTAAATTGTTTTTGCCAATTTCGATCGTTATTCCTCGATCCATGATCGAGATTTCTGGATGAAAAAAATCCGATCGTAATTTCTGAAATTGAAGTCGTAATTCGTCGATGGTAGAACGAAATCTAGCAAATGAGAAATATTGATCGTGAGTTGAGAATGATACGATCGAAATATTACGAATGAATGAAACACGTGAATGAAGAAAAAAAAATCTAATTTTGTATCAAAGTTAACCAATCTATGCAAAGGTGAAAGGTTAATTTGATTCATACCTTGGCGAGTGTCGCCCAATCAACGATGATATCTGTCTTGTTCTCAAATTTGCAGAGCAAAAACCGTTTCTCGCGGAACCAAAATAGAGCTGTTTATATATTTTCCGTAGTAAGATAAAAATTTGTGAATTAAAAATAAACCGCATCACACGACCAAGAACTGGCCGCATTCATTTGCACGCAACAGATGCTAATACAACTTGGGAGAGATACTTTCACTTAGAATATGTGCAGTATGTGAAGGCTTTTGCTGGCACAGTAAAAAATTTCTTCGTGTTTATTTTTGTAGCTTTTGAAAATTGTTTTGTTGGGTTATTTGAAATTAAGTTGTGTAACATTTTTAAATTTTGTTATAAATTTCTACTTTTTCTGGTGTCCATTGCAAACAGACTTAACACGTGTAACGTGTAAACGTTCAAACAGTACTTAGTATAAGAAACCACTTCAGATCGTATCACACTGCTGCTGCTTCTTCATCATGTGTATGAATTCGCTTGTTCGTTTTGTTATTTTTTTCGCGCCTTGATAGCATGGTTCCCTTTTTTTTTTTGTTCCTGCGCCACTCAGCGCTCAACGGACTTGGTGTCGCAAATCGGCGCGATAAAGAAATGTGCTAAACAGTACCACACACAACGTGATAAATAATCTTGCTGCACTGATGCTGCTGCTGCTGCTGGGCAGCCCTCGACATTTTTTGCAGTATCGTGCCTGTAATATGTGGTGCGATGGGAAGGTATCGCAATAATAAGCTATTGATCGTTGCGGCGGTATTCGTGCTCGCTCTGTGGATATATGTAAGTTGAGATTTTATCACGATTTGAATTATTATGGGGTTTTAATAGCGATTATTTTAATATTTTGTTAGGTTTCTAGAAAGAATGATAAAATTTCGAAACGACAATACAATGTGATGGTTTGGTGGAGTCCTTACAAGAAACATCACATTGATTATCACCGAAAATGTGGGCAGATCGAATGTCGTTTCACTAGTGATCGTGAAGCTAGCAAGGATGAATTTTTCATGGTAATTATCTTTTAATTATTTAATAGTTTAGATTAATAAGTTGTCGTTGCAGGGTTATTTATTTGATGGTGCTAAAGTTACCTTGAATGATTTACCCAAAACACGAAAGTATGACGAATACTGGGCATTATATTATGACTCATCGCCGAAAGATGTGCCTTTTCTACTACAAAGTATTCATCTGTTCAACTTTACTTCGTCATTTAGTAGATATAGCGATATACCGCTGACGCTGCAGCCATTTACGAGTCTTGAGGAACTCATCAATTACAAGCTCATGTACACGTACGGGCAAAAGTCGGCGTTTCAGAAAAATATAAAGTTAGCGCCAATTTTGTACCTACAATCCCACTGTAATACTCTCACAGGTAGAGAACTTTACGTTCAACAACTCGGACGCCACATTGCCATCGATTCCTATGGGGCATGCCTTAAGAATAAAAGCCTACCTGCGAACATCGAAGACGACGCAACAAATCCTAGAGATATCAGAAACTTTTATGATTTCGTCTCCAAGTACAAATTTATGATTGTTTACGAGGACGTGGTTTGCGAAGATTACATTTCTTCTAAATTTTGGAAATCTTTAACGTTAGGCGTTGTACCGATCTACTTTGGAGCAACAAATATCAGAGTAAGTTCACCACAATCCACCCAAAAAAACCCCCCACTAAAAACAAATCACACAATCTTCACAGAACTACCTGCCAAACCCCGGATCCGCCATTCTAGTCGAAGACTTTGCCAAACCAGCCGACCTCGCCCAGTTCATCCAGAAAGTGTCCAACAGCGAGGAGTCCTACACCAGCTTTCTCCTGCACAAAACGGTGGACTTTTACCCCATCACGAACCAACCGCTGGTAGATTTCCTCTTCCGGCAGGACATTCAGTACGTGGAGAATCGAAAGGCGCGAACCATCGCCGAATTCGAGTGTTACGTGTGCGCGCAAAGTTCGGCGGGGCTGCAAAAACAGGCCGCGGAGCGAGAATTCACCTGCAAGCTGCCACATTTCCCCCCGGGGAATGTTACGCACAAAGCGATGCCACGTGTTCAGAGTTTTATCGAGCAAGTCAGGGCGGAAGCAGCCGAGGTGGAGAAGATGATTGAGTTCATTGGATAAAAGAACACAATTAATAGGTTTTACAAATTAAGTTTTTAATAAAGATTGAAATTCAGTTAAACTAAAGACAATACACGGAATACTTTAAACTCGAAACCGGTCAAGAAAAAAATCAAATGGGCAGCAGTGGCAGCGCAAGCAAGTCAGAGAGGGTGAAGAAAAGCCCCAAGAAATCGCTCCCTCTCCTTTGTTCCGCTGTTCGTAAAGCTGTTTCTTGACCCCTTTCCTTCCAATCTGCATAGGGTATTTTAACCATTAGTGGACCGCCTAGTAGAGCCGAAGCACATTTTGGACAAATTTTAAATATTTTAAGCACTTTTTCATAACCCTTTGTACAAAACAATGAAATCTGAAGTATTTTGAACAATTTTTACTATTTATTTCATCAGTTATTTGTTTTTGAGCAGAAAAATAGCCATTTGAAAAAAAAAGTTTTTTTGCCTTGTTATGGACCCCCTTTTCCTATAGTGGACCCGGGTCCACAATCGGATTATGCACTATTAGGCAAACTGTTATTTTTATTCCAAATTTAACCGATATTTGATGTTTTGATGCATGGTGTAGGCACAGACAAACAGACATGACTCTCCATACAAATAATTTTTGAAATTCATCGTCCTTCATCAAACGACCAAATCACGGCGACGCCAGCGCTGCCTGGTGAGCTTATGCCGAAGCGCAGCCCAAACATACCAATACAAACCCATTACTGTCATGTGTCATGTCAGTGTATGCGTGAGACAATCAAGCCGATTGTAAACATCAACAGCTGATTGAAATAATGTTGTTGTTGGATATCGTCAGTACTCGGTGAAATTAAAATTAACACCGACGGCCGAAGATGACGGCCAAACCATGCGGCAGAATCAACAACAACGCACCACAACCGCAACGACAGAGACCAAACCACTGGTCCTCCCCGTTGCTCCCAAAAACTGTCCAACATTCCTTCTCTCCCGAAACCTCGAACCATTACACCTGATCAACAAGATACGCAAACTCTTACATCGAAACACAACAACAACTGTGGATGAAGATTGAGTGGCGCTAGCGATCGGCGAAACATCGCCATAAGGACGACCAGCAGCAACAATCTGAGCAGCAATCCATGAAGGATAAGCAGGTTGCTCCAAGGTCCAAGGCTCCGAAGGAGATGACTTCACCATAGAATCTAGCTTTCTCCGCAGTAGCGGACGCCTCATCAGCAGCCTCGGCATCGGCAGGCCTACCGGGTTAATAGTGGGGCAAAGGCGCAAAGGGTATGTACTCGCTAGTCAGCCACTCATCTGACCCTGGTCGAAACTGCCTCAATCTTGTCCCGCAAAGCCTGGATTGCGGATCACCGTTAGAATTCCTGAATTCTATCATATTTTGTTTTGTTTTCAATTGCTGCCACGTGCTCACGCTCAATTTTACAACAACAAAAACACATTACACACACTAAGGAAAGACGGGCGAGCTGTCACGACAGCAGCGCCATCAGCGTCAGGTGAGTGGATGCCGAAGCTAAATTGCATTTGAAATAACCGTTTTTGGCTCGGTTATTGAAGGACGATGTTTCCGCACTCGAGTGTCCCGTCTGTTTGTCTGTGGTGTAGGTCTAATGATAGATATAATAAATAAAAGATGGATTTTGCTCACTTTTCATTATAAACAAATATGTTTTGTTAACAAATTTGGCTTTATGTAAGGTACGCACTTCGGAAAGAACCGGTCAAGAAAAAAATGATATGGGCAGCAGCGGCAGCGCAAGCAAGTCAGAGAGGGTGAAGAAAAGCCCCAAGAAATCGCTTCCTCTCCTTTGTTCTGCTGTTCATAAAGCTGTTTCTTGACCCCTTTCCTTCCGATCTGCATACTAGCCTTTAAACAACAAAAAACCTAACAGACATTTAAAAACATTTATTTCCGAAAAAGATAAGAGAAAACGTTTCAAAAACCACTATAAACATAAAAATAATTAAAAAAGTAATCTTGATGCAAATTTTTCCATATTAATTACATAAATGGTTGACCGAAACTAAATAATAGATTTGTTTACAGTTGCTGATAAAATCACGCATGTTTATTTAAAAAAAAGAGTGTTGTTATTGATTTATTATTATAAAATATCATTTAAAACTGCATTTATGATGCTTCAGTTAAGTACAATCAACTATAGTTTTGATTAATTATAAATTTTTACGGCTTTAACATTTTTGGTACTTTTAACATGAAAACAGCTATATAAATACTAGGGTGGGTACGGATTTTGAAAAGTTCTCAGATCAAGTTCTGGTGTGGTTCCCCTTGTAGGGCATACCCAAAGGAACTCTCACGCCAAATTTCAGCTCATTTGGTTGAAAACTGGCTTGTCTCAAGCGGGTTCAAGTTTACATGGAAATTACTATGGGAAATTTTGAATTTTCGTTCATTCGCTCCTACAGGCTTGGGGAAAACATGTAGAAACTTCTAGGATGGCCAGAAATGAGCGGAATCGTCTGGAGAACAACTTTCCTTAAGAGACCAGGTCGATTCGTTCAATCCCCATCGAGCTCAACGGCAATACATCCGGGGTTTTCGGAACCAACGGTTTTCCCCAGGAAAGCATCAAATTTTCCTTAGCATGCTATGAATGTTTGATGAACACCGCGACGCCACATGTCTAACAGCTACCACGTGGACTAGCATAGCCTATTTTTTTTTTTTTTTTGTTGCCCAATGGGCATTGGGTTAAGTTCACTGCGACCACCTGAGAAGGCTATCTTTTGTGATGTACCCTGGTTACTGTCCATACTACAAATTACTCGTATCCATTGGATCGGAAGACGAGGGGTTATTTTGCAGACATGGTTTATCCCAATTCGGCGCAATACAGTCGATAAACTGTATGACCTTCTTGGGATGGGTGTGGTGCCATACATCGTACGGCGTAAGAAGGTGCGATCAAAGAACCGCAGCCTTCGAGACACAAGTGCTCCGCAGAAGCAGAGTAAATGTGCCGAGCTTTCCAGCTCAGTTAAACAAAAACGACAGAGGTTGTTAGGCCACCTGCCGATTTTGTGCAGGTGATATCTGGCAGGACAATGTCCTGTTAGAAGCCCTGCAGTATTCGTAGTTCCCTACGGTTTAAGCCAAGAAGTTTCCTGGCAATTGAAGGACTTGGAGTGATAAAAGTTTTAGCTTGTCTCAATCCTCGCATCTCGCCCCAGATTGAAGCGATTTGCAATTGTCCCCAATTAGTTATTTCTTGCTTCACGGCACTTTTGAGATTCAAGGAACGGCTCGGGACCCACGAAGATGTTTGATGAGCCTTGTCTAGCAAGTTCATCAGCCATTTCGTTGCCTTCAATGCCGCAGTGCCCTGGGACCCAAAACAACATGACTCTGTTATGCCGAGAAGCAAGTTCCCTGAGGGAAGCGACGCACTCCCAAACAAGTTTGGATTCGCATTTAGAGGATTTTAATGCCAATAGTGCAGCTTGGCTATCCGAGAAAATACCGATTTTTGCGTGTCTATAATTTCTCATAATACACGTCCTCGCACAGATGTGTATGGCATACACTTCTGCTTGAAAAACGGTAGGCCACTTTCCCATAGATATGGTTTCCCTGGTTCGAGGACCGAAGACTCCAGCTCCAGTAGAAGTGCCCATTTTGAACCATCCGTAAAGAAACGAATAGTTCCTTCTGGAAGTGTAGGTCCTCCATTACTCCACATTTGGCGATTTGTTTCAATCACCTCATATGGAATGTCCATGTTGAGCCTCACCTCCATGCAGTCCGAGACTGAAGTTGCAAGGGGAAATGTCAAAAGCCTTCACGATCCGCGAGTGACCCGTTCCATCTCCTTCCACCCAGTTGTTACACCGTTGTAGTCGTAGAGCGCCAAGCGCTGCCTCCTGCTTCACATGTAAATGTAAAGGCAGAATGCATAGCATGGCTTCCATGGCCGCGGTGGGGGTTGTTTTCATTGCACTCGTTACAGAGAGACATGCCAGTCGTTGGAGCTTGGTCAGCTTCGACTGACATGTCTTCTGTTCAGTCTTCGGCCACCAAACGGTCGACGCATAGGTTACCCTAGGTCGGGCGGTGGTGGTGTAAGACCAGAATGCAAGTTTCGGTTTAAGGCCCCAGGTTTTGCCGAGCATTTTGTTGCACGCCCAGATAGCAGTAGTTGCCTTCTTTACCGCATAGTCCAGATGTGCATTCCAGTTCAGCTTTTTGTCAAGGATTACTCCTAAATATTTGACCTCAGAACTGAAGGTCAGTTGGGTTCCTTTCAAGGTAGGCGGCCTAAGGTCGTGTTTCCTCCTGTTAGTAAACGGGATTATCACGGTTTTGTTGGGGTTTATTGTCAGCCCTTCCTGCTCACACCACGACATGGTGCAGTTTAGAGCTGACTGTAGACGGTCCGATAACGTTCCGTCATACTTCCCCCGGATGATTAAGACTACGTCGTCAGCATATCCAATGACTTCGTAGCCGAGTAGTGTAAGTTTTCTTAGAAGACTATCTACCACCAGCAGCCAAAGCAAAGGAGAGAGTACTCCCCCTTGCGGACAGCCTTTGGCTGCTGTTATTGTGATAGATGTGTCTCCTAGCGATGCTGAAATCTCTCTGCTCGTAAGCATAGCATGAATCCAGCTCGCAGTTGTTCCATCGACGTTCCTCGACCGGAGCGCTTCGTTGATGGCTGTGTACGAAGTGTTATCGAAGGCACCCTGAATATCAAGAAAAGCACAAAGTGCAGATTCTTTATATTTCAGTGCGTTCTCGATACGTGACACTAACGCGTGTAGGGCAGTTTCGGTCGATTTGCCCGCTTGGTATGCATATTGGTGTTTATGCAAAGGGAAGTCCTTCAAGAACTCCGCCCGGATGTGGTTATCCGTGATTTTCTCCATAAGCTTGAGCAGCGTCACTGTCAGACTTATGGGTCTGAAGGCTTTTGGCATCGTGGGGTCACTTCTGCCGGCCTTAGGTATGAAGATCACCTTAACTTTGCGCCAGCTTCGAGGGATGTAGCCCAGGGTGAAGCTGGCTCGAAGTAAGTTGATCAACTCAGCCATTATGGTGTCGGCTGCTTTTGGAGAAAGATTGGAAGGATGCCGTCGGGTCCTGCAGCCTTCAGTGGTTCAAATGTGCCGAGGGCCCATCTGATTGAAGACTGGTTAAACATTCGACGGGCTAGGTGGACTGACTCTCTTGATGGTCGACACCATACGCCATCTGCAGTCCGAGTACTAGCTGCATCCTCCTCTCTTTCAGTTGATTCTGGAAAGTGCGTACTCATGAGTACTTGCAGTGTTTCCTTGTTTGTGACAGTGAGAGTGCCTTGCTCGTCTCTCACCTGTCCTAGACCGTTGGAATGGTCTTTTGACAACGCCTTTTGGAGCCGGGTTGCTTCAGACATCGAGCTTATGTCCTCACAGAAATTAGCCAGGCTAGTTTTTTTGGCTCTCCTCAACTCCGCGTTATACTTCGTTAGGGCTGCTTTGTAGGCATCCCATTCGGAAGTGAGCTTAGCTCTGTTGAAAAGCCTTCTAGCCTCCTTGCGGAGACTGCTCAGGCTTTCGCTCCACCACGGTACGTCCCGACAGATTTCCCTCACCTTCTTAGGGCAGCTCGCCTGGTAGGCTGCCGTGATCCTGCGTTGAAGAGTATTCGCTGCAGTATCCAATTCTTCGGGGGTTCGTATTCGTGAAGGAGCCTATAAAAATGACTTTTCATTACTTTTTGAACTATACTTTTATTATGTATGGTGATCCTGATACTATTTAGCTGTATTCTAAACCTCCATATAAGAAAAATAACTGTTATGGTGCAAATTTTACAATCACATGGTAGCTGTTTGACATGTGGCGTCGCGGTGTTCATCAAGCATTCATAGCATGCTAAGGAAAATTTGATGCTTTTCTGGGGAAAACCGTTGGTTCCGAAAACCCCGGATGTATTGCCGTTGAGCTCGATGGGGGTTGACCGAATCGACCTGGTCTCTTAAGGAAAGTTGTTCTCCAGACGATTCCGCTCATTTCTGGCCATCCTAGAAGTTTCTACATGTTTTCCCCAAGCCTGTAGGAGCGAATGAACGAAAATTCAAAATTTCCCATAGTAATTTCCATGTAAACTTGAACCCGCTTGAGACAAGCCAGTTTTCAACCAAATGAGCTGAAATTTGGTGTGAGAGTCCCTTTTGGTATGCCCTACAAGGGGAACCACACCAGAACTTGATCTGAGAACTTTTCAAAATCCGTACCCACCCTAATAAATACTCATAATTGAAAAAATGTGCGTTTAGGTTGATAACAACAAGCATTTATTGTATGTTTTAGAGAAACTTTTGCTTGAATACACAGTTTTCTTCATATTTGAAGGTTAAATTAACAGGGGTCCACTTTTGGAAAAGTTTGGATTTCGTTGTATATTGGACCCCCCTAATTTTTGCTCGAAAATGGCAGTTCTACGCTTTATTTAAGTAAAGATCCTTGAAATTACATTATTTCGACTTGCTGAAGTTAAATAATCAGTCAAAAAATGATTGGATGGTTAATTCAATCATAAAATATAAATGCAGTTTTGTTGTGAAAATGCTAGTGGCCATGGCTGATTTCAGATGTCGAACTCAAAACACTTATTTTGGTGAAAAGGACAATTCAATGTCAGTCCACATTGTTTTAAATGATGCTGAACATGCCAAATAAAAGATTTGTAGACAACAACACGCTTGAAATTGTGATTTTATTGAATTTTTAATCAAAAACCCTTCAGAGGGTCCACTATAGGAAAGGGGTCCACTAATGGATAACGTACCCTACTAACCTTAAGACAGCTAAAATCGGATTGAATGGCGCTGATATATGATTTTTTGAAAAAAGTAGTTTTAGCGAAAAATGACAAAAATGGCCATTTTTCGGACCACTCTAACACGGCGTAGGTCACCCTAATGGCCAAACAAAAAATGCGGGTCTAATTATTTTGGCCAAGGAACCCCCAGAAAAATGTTGAGCCCTCAAAACTCACGTGATACATTGTCGGAGAAGCAGTCGATGGGGCGGTCTGTATCACTCGAGTAGCCGGCGCCGGTATTGGTCAGTAGGAAAGTTGCGAAACGAGGAAATATAGCTCCAACTGATCTTCAGCGGCACGTGGATGTAACTTCTGCCAGCCCTGGTCAATGAAGGAGTAGCAAACAACCATACAAACATTTTAGGCTGATTTGGATGTTTGTTTAAGAATCGTTACGTTTTTGAGATATCGGCATTTGAATAAAGAATAATTTAGGTGACATTCGACAAACTTCAATTTTCGATTTTGCCGTTTTTCAGTGCCTCTAACTCAGGAACTAACAAATAATAATCTTCGACGTTTCTTAATTTTTTTGAGGTTTTTGGCACTTAAAGTACTTTCCGGTTGAATATTCGCTTTTACAAAAAAAAAAATTGAATAAAATTCGTGAAGGACAACTTAACTTTTCTTAAACTGAGTTTAACAAAAGATTGAAAGAAGAAGATATCAAAGTAAGTTGCGACAAAAACTTTAAATAATATTTGCAATGACCCAATTTTAAGACATAATTAAATAATTCCTCAGCAGTGCACGAATAATGATTCAGCAAGAAACAAAATATAAAAATTGAAATTACAAGCCACAATTGTAATAAAAAAAAAGTTACTTAATCCACCTTTAAGGCTAGTACGCAGATCGGAAGAAAAGGGGTCAAGAAACAGCTTTACGGACGGCAGAACAAAAAAGAGGGAACGTTTTCTTGGGCCTTTTCTTCACCCTCTCTGGCTTGCTTTCGCTACCGCTGCTGCCCATTTGAAATTTTCCTTGACCGGTTCCTTCCGAAGTGCATACCTTACATTAGGTGGTTGGTGCCTTCCACAGATTCATATATCGAACACTTGAGTGTTCATAACTTTTGATAGGATTGTCAGATCTTCAATCTTTTAGATGCAATGGAAAGGTTTTTTGATTACCCATCCAACGGGGGGTCGCATGACAGATCCGGACAACGTTTTCATCAAAATATCTGAGACCCGGCCTCTAAAAAGAGTATAAATAACACTTAAGTGCACATAACTTTTGATAGCATTGTCAGATCTTTAATGTTTTGGGCTCTTTAGAAAGGTATTTTTAAATACCTTTCTGAAAATGTATAGCAAAACAGGTTCTCTTACAAATACCACCGTTTCTAAATCTTCCGGACTTTTGTCAAATCGTATTTTTAGCGTAACTTGTAAAGTACCTTACTAAACTTCATAATTTTCAATACCGCAAGACGAATCGAATGAGCTCAAAACGGTTAAATTCGGTTCAGCCAGTGCCGATATAATTGAGTGAGAATTTTTCGGTGTCGATATGTATACGTGAAGGTGGGCCTAGGAAGTCAAATTAGGAAGTTAATTTTTTGAGGGATTTTTCGGTACTGCAGATTGGATTTTTAAATTCAAAGTTTTTTTTTTAAATAAACCCAAACATGCTTAAAATGATTCTAAAAGCAAGGGATGTATTTTGAATTGATTTCAGTTGATTGCACTTGAGTTTTCATTGAATATTCGAAGTTTTTTGGAAAAAAAATATTTTGTCTGCGTCCTGATTTTTCGGTGATTTAAAAAAAATATTTGTACCATCCAAATATTTTTTTGTTTTGTTTTGTTAAACTTGTAAATCTTAAATTTCTGTTTTTTTTTTATTTTTGAATTGGAGAATTTTCAAAGTTTAAACTTGTCACATTTTTTTAATTTGTTCACCTTTGAATTTTTAAATTGTAATTTTTAAATCTTTAAAATTTAAAAATCAAAAGAAATTCAAATCAAATTATTCACTCTACAGCATTGCCTTGGCGTTCTCGATTGCGAGATTCCTACTCGAAACTAGCTGTCCGAAGGCTTGATTGTTGAGGCAATTGCAAACCTCTTTTTACACCTAAGCTTCCATCCACCCCGGGATTCGAACTGACGACCTTTGGAATGTTAGTCCAACTGCCTACCAGCGACTCCACCGAGGCAGGACCCAGGGAGACGACTCCTACACCTGTACTGAGCTATTGACCTAACCTCTAGGTTAGACCGGGGCCAACATTTACTTCTTGTCCGACGAAAGGCGTGATCAGACAAATCTCGTCTCGAAAATGCTACTGGGACCTTCTGGGATCGAACCCAGGCCGACTGGGTGAGAGGCAATCACACTTACCCCTACACCACGGTTTCCGGCAAATTTCCCGGCTTTAAAATTTAAAACATTTTAATTTTTTTCAAATTTGGTTTATTTTTATTATTTATATTTATTGACTCAAAAATTTTTAAATTCTAAATTTCTTTCTTTTAAATTTCTGAATTTATGACATAATATTTTTTTATTTTTCCGTGTTTGGTAGGTCATTTTGAGCTACGAAAAACTTTACTTGTTTTTCTTTTATGTTTTTCTTGTTTCGTTTTTTGTATTTTAATTTTCATTTATCTTGTTTAGTTTTTCTTTGTTTTGGGTAGTATTTGGCTTATTCTACCACCTACTATCATTACATTTTGCCTTTCTAATTTTTTCATGTTTTTACATCCCTTTTTTTTTTTTTACTTGATTTTTACAGTTGCTGCTATAGAATGGCTCCATTTTTGCATACTTCTCTATACTTAAAATTTAGGAAATGTTGGTAAAAAACATAGCTAAAGTTGACCCTAAAAAAATGACATTTTTAAAAACATTGGCAAAGTCACAAAAAACATGTAAAACTTCCAACGCTAAAATTTTATAAAATTTGAAGATTTCTTATTTCCTATGATTTTTGAAGATAAAAAATGGTTATGAAATAGAACCTCTGTCTTACTTCATTGTGAGCTTAAAAAACAAAATACGAAAAATTATTTATATTTATTAAAAATGTATTCTTCTTTGGATCAAACTAATATGTTTTCTTTTCCATAACTTTTTGACAATCTTCGTAAGACTTTGTAACACATTTTTACAGCGTGCCATTTCAATCACACCAGATCCGATTCGAATTAATCGACGTCGAGCGCACCATCGGAATGATCTCCAGCTCCAGCGTCTTCACAAAGTCCATATTGTGCTTCGCCAGCTGTCCCTTGTACGGTCGCTGATAATTCTCCTCTCCACAGTCCGCACTTCCGGTGGCGTGACGCTCGTTACAGTACGTGCACCGCACCTTACCCCGGTCAGCTCTCACAATCCGACAAGCCTTTTCGGCGTGCCACGCCGAAGCGACTACTGGCCTTTCCTGGGCGCAAGTCCCGCAGCGTGCCTGCCGGAAGCAACTCCCAGTTCGGTGACCATACCGCTGGCACCGATTGCAACGCACCGGTTGCCGGGCGTACCGCTCCACCGGATGGGATTTGTCGTGGAACAGGAGCGACCCCGGCAGTTCCGTCCCGCAGACGGCGAACGTGACCCGCAGTTTGTTGGACTCGAGCCGTTTTATGCGCCACTGCATGATTTCGAGATTGTTGTCCGCGCAGGATGCGAACGCTTCTTTGATGTTGATTTTTGGAGCGTTGAAGTGGACAACACCGATCGTTACGACGAAGGACATTGGAATGAAGGTTCGGAAGTCTGGAAGGCTTTCTGCGCTGAAGGCGTTTGCGTTTGACCCGGAGTTGAACGTAACGATGCCTTTGGTGCGACCGGTTCGCCGGAAGTAGGGCATTGATTTCCGCTTGATGGACTGCTTGGATCGCTTTACTTCCTGTGCAGTGTCTGGCGGAGTTCGGAGAGCGGACAAAACTCGCTCGAACTTGCTGTGAATTTGGTTGTGAGTGAGGTTCTTTTCGTCTGAAAGAGATTCAAAATTCAGTTTAGATTGATTTGAAGCAAGATTGAGTTTTGTTCTACGGAACATACCCCACTCAACGATGACTCCATAATGGCCTAGGTTATCGTGGCGTGAATCATAGAGGAATGTCCTTCGCTTGGTGGGATCCGATGGTACCTTTCGTTGTTTCTTCTTGGATTTTGGCTTGGGTTTTTGCTCAACAGGTTTGGGCTCTACATCTGCTTTCGCATCTTGGTTGATTTCCAAATCCATGGTTGTACTATTTAAACCTGTTGTTTCCAAGACTTTGGTTATATCAAATAATGTTTTTTTTGCTAATATGAATAAAATAAAATAATAAATAATTTAATTACTCTACCTGTTTTCAAATAAGCACTTTAAAAATTACAGCTATTTCTTGACATCCTATCTTGTTAAAAGTTTAACCAACAAGCTACAGAACACAATTAAACAGCAAATTACAGATTAAAAAAGTATAATAGAAAAAATACAAATGAATTCTTTTTGCTCAACTCCAAAAAATGTACGAAAACCCTGAATCGCATTTTTAAAAATTCAAAAAGTAAACATTCAGCACACGCTACCTGAAAAGTAGCCATGCGTTTGCATGTACTCGAAATGAGGTTTACTAAAATCATCGTTAAATTAAATTAAAGAGTTCCCAAATGAACCGGTTAGGCTTAGAGACCCTTAATAGGGAGACTGGTCTAAGCTTGCTAAATCGATCTGGCAACGTATGTTTTGGGCTTGGCAACACTGATAAGTTTTGCTGGGCGTAAAGGCAAATGCTCGTTTGGATACGTCAAACTCGTGTCTGTTTGGGTACGTCAAATTCACTTCGACCAGTCTCCCTATTAAGGATCTCTAGTTAGGCTAGGTTCACCAATAAAATTGGTTCGGCTTAAGCCTCCTTTTGTGGTTCAATCCTGGTTCAGTGAACCATGAACCATGGCTTAAGCCAGGCTAACCCGGCTAATGAAAACCATGACTATGCATAAGTGTTACGGTGCAACAATGCTACCGTGTAACAAATAAAATGATGTAACATTGTTACACCGTAACATTGTTACAATGTCATATTTGTTACACCGTAACATTTATTACACCGTAACATTCGTACACCGTAACATTGTTATACCACAACATTCGTTGCAACACTGTTACGGTGTAACAATATTACGGTGTAACACTGTTACGGTTATTTTTTGTTACTGTTACGGTGTAACACTGTTACGGTGTAACAATATTACGGTGTAACACTGTTACGGTGTAACAGTGTTACGCAGTAGTAGATTTAGGGTTGAACAGTATCATGGTGTAACAGAGCTCACCGTTTAGCCTAACATTCTTTGATCAGGTTCAAGCCTGGTTCAAGCCAATGGTTCATTTTGGTTAGCCACGCCTGGTTTGAACCAAACGATCCATGGCTTACGGCGCTCGTTGAGCCTGAGCCGACGATGCTTGCCGACGTGTGGAGTGAACCTGAACCAGAAAAATGAACCTAGCCTAGCCGATGGCTTAGGCTAGTGGGAACTGTTAAAATAGTAAAAACTGCACAAATGCTACGAAATCGTAGCCTTCCCTATCACCAAAGAAGCCAGTTTGTGTCATTAGTTAACCCATACAAATCTCCATACAATTTTGGCAGCTTTTCATACCAAAATGGTACGTAAATATTCTTTCGAATATCTGTAACTTTTCAAGAAATTTTTTGATTGATTTGGTGTCTTCGGAAAAGTGGTAGATATTGATGAGAACTATTCAGGAGAATAGGTACACGGAATACAAAAATTGGGTCCTAAAATGAAGCTTAGATTGCTGATCTTATTGTTTACAGCGATAAAGCTTATTTTTCTGAGTACAATGACCCTTTGTACGAGCACAAAGAGTTTAAAATGGATTTTTAAATCAATTTTGAAAAATTAACATCGCGGTCCTTCTTGACAGAAAAGCTCCTACTTGACAGATCGTTCCAAGGGGACCATAGCTGATCCATCGAAAACATGTTGTCTTGTCAAAAAAAAATTTTGCATTAAAATGAAAAAAAATGATCAGAAATGGTTTTTAATCGTGTTTTTTACCGTTGTTCATAAAAATTGACATAGGACTTTAATACCCAATTGAGATTTTTTTTTTCATTGAAATTCAATTGGGTACTAAAGCCCTATGTAATTTTTTATGTACAACGGTATAAAAATATGATTAAAAACCATTTCTGATCACTTTTTTTCATTTTAATGCCAAAAAAATTGACAAGACAACATTTTTCGACGGATCAACTATGCTCCCCTTGGAATGAGCTGTCAAGTAGGAACTTTTCTGTCAAGAAGGACCGTGAGGTTAATTTTTCCAAATTGATTTAACGTGAAGACTTCCATCATTGTCATGATTTTTCCTTCAAAGATATAAATTTTGCGTCGCTTTCAATATTTTGACAAAATTTCTTTAACAAGTTGTTTAGAATAGTGCCCTACACATGCTGATTCCTTTTGGTAACGATTATCCCATTCCTTGTTAAGTTATGGAAATTGTCATTAATCAATGATTGCCAACTAGGACGTCAATGACTGTGCCACAAAAGTATATAAATGTTGAAGCACAATTGATTTAGATCAAAAATTCCTTCAGTGGCTTCAAGAAGGCAACAACCGGCACATGCTGATTCCTTTTGGTGCTGAAATTCGTTAAATTGAATTTAATACACAATTTTTTATAGTGATGATTAATTTTCTTCGAAAATGATCAACGGCTTCACCTTAAAAATCCATTTTAAACTCTTTGTGGTCGTACAAAGCTAGATTCTAGTAAATTTTCAAAACAACCTAAGATTCATGGGTTTCCTATGCAGATAGGACCTTTTGAAAATTTAATTTAGAAAGGGTCATTGTACTCAGAAAAATAAGCTTTAACGCTGTAAACAATAATATCAGCAATCTAAGCTTCATTTTAGGACCCAATTTCCTAAAATGTGTATTTTTTTAATTTAAAAAAAAATAAATGTTTTAGGGGACAAAACTCCGCATCTTTCAACCTATTCAGAAGTATGGATTTAAATTTTGCCGACAGGTTATGTTTTATTAAATAGTAATTTTTGTAAAAAAATAAATCTAGTACTTACATTTTTTGACCTTATTTTTTTATTTAAAATTGAATTTTGCAATCGAAAAGTACTTTACAAATCTTTTGATTAAGTGCACCGTTTTCAAAATACTAAATTAATAATTAAATAAATTCCATTTTTTTTACTTTTAAAAATAGTGTCCATGGTTGTCCATTCCTGAAAATATTTTTTTTCAAAAGGGCGTATATTGAATGTTTGTCCCTTTCAAAATGTTAGTCTTGATTAAAAAAAAAATCAAAATATTGTTTTCGAAAATTTGAAACATTGAAAATTGGACCATAAGTTGCTGAGATATTATACATTATAAAATGGAGGGTTGTTTGGGTGAGACCTTAAAAAACAATTTTCTGTTTCTTTTTCTTCAATCTCAGTAACCAGTGGCCCAATCTTCAATGTTTCTTAGACGAGATTGCAGGAATTTTTCTTAACTTTTCGAAAAAAAAAATACTTTTGGGAATGGACAACCATATGGACTTTGATATGGACACTATTTTAAAAAGTAAAAAAACAGAATTTATCGGACAAAATTTAACTTAGAATGGCTATATTTTCAAAAGAATGCACTTAATCAAAAAATTGTAAAGTACACTGAAAGCCCGACCATGGTAGTTTTAAGAAAATTTGCTAAAAATGCTGCTTATTAAATTAACTGTGGCTTTTTGGTGAAAGTAAACGCAAATATGGTAAAATGTACCATGCTTCCACAAAATTGCATGGTAGCAAATACGAAATCATTATCATTCTCTCCATAATCGAGGGTTAAAATTACCATACCGCTCTCGACATAGTAAAACTGACTGCGTTAATCAGTCAATCCAAGCACGGAATGTTTTTAGCAAAAATACGTCGGTGCGTGTTCTCAAATTAACCCTACAATTTTGGGAAATTTTTATTTTGTTTTTGTTTTTGTAAAAATAGATCGATTGTATCTATTTTTTTCGGAATAGTCCTCATCATTACCTACAACTTTGCCGATGACACCAAATCAATCAAAACATGTCTTGAAAAGTTACAGGTTTTCGAATATTTATGCACCATTTTGGTATGAACAGCTGCCAAAAATGACTTATGGTTAAGGCTACCAACTGTACGGATTTTTTCCTTACCATACGGATTTTCGAACCTCTTCGCGGATGTTTAACAGGCCGGAATTTTTGTAGGGAATTTTACGCATAATACGGATTTGTACGGAATTTTAACAACTTTTTAATCATTGAATTGCTTTTTTGATTTGGTTGATGCTTTTGTTAACTACACAGAAAGAATATGTGGATTTACTTGACACGGACAAAATTAATTACATGTAAACTCAATTGATGTTAACGTAAGATTCGACGTAAACGGTTGAATCACACGTAAAATCATGTTTTTACGTATAATTTGTTACAAATTTACATAAAATTGCATTTAAATTTAAATGTTTAATGACGTGCAAAAGTGTTACATCATAAATGATGTAACATTCGGAAATATTTTTTTGTGTGTAGAAATTTTTATTTTTCTGTGAGTTTGATTTAAAAAGGGAGAGTTTTTCTGGGTTTCCTCAATTAAAACTTGATTATCAATAATTCTAGAGTTTTTGAACTATTGTCTTTCATATGTTGATAGGACCTTTAAAAAAAACTCTAGAATTGTTCTTTTAGAAATTCCTTACTATATATATTTATCCATTTCCAAAGGCTTTCTAAAACTTGTGAAAACATTTGAACATTTGAATTAACAAATCTAGAGTTTTTTTAAAGGTCCTATAAACTGTTGTGTTTCACATGTTATAGGACCTTTTCAATAAAAAAAAACTCTGGAAAAGTGTTCGTGAAAACACTAAGAACGGTATTATTCGTAAAAGCAAACTTGACATTTTGTAAACTTTAAAACGTTTAACAAAAAACATTGAAGAACATAACGATTTGATTCAAATCACGGTTTATTTTATGAATACTTTTAAACGTGCAACGTGTGAAATTTGTTAGCTCTAAAAACGACACAGTTTTATGTTTTTAATTCTCAAATTTATTAAATTTAATTTATATAAATAATTCATAGACAGTTTTTGTTATACCATGGTGTCATATCGGCAAAGTGTACGGATTTTTGCTCAGCAAGAGTTGGTAGCCTTACTTATGGTTATGATGACACAAAATTGCTTCATTGATGATAGGGAATTAATTCCTTAAGGCCCTCACAAAGTTTGAGCCAAATTAAAAAAAAATATAAATAAGTAAAATCCGTAAAATCCCTCTTAGGGCTCTTAGGAAAAATCCATTTCCGAGTTTAGTAGAGAATTGCTCACAATGATTAATTTTCAAGCAACGTGTTTGTTCAGCCATTTCTTCACGATTTTCTTAAACGTGCACATTGCTCTCAAAACGTCAAGGGCACGTGCGCGTCCGCGTTTGTTTACCTCCGGCATCGCGCTTCGGAGCATCGATTTTGGCTTTTTTTCGCAATCTGTTGAATTTATAAAACCTTTTTGCCGCGTTAATTTTGCTGACTTCATCTGCAAAAAAGTTGCCACAATATGGACGAAACCGTGTGCTACATCAAGAAAGAGTGAGTTTCAAAAATGGGTGACTTCGAAGGAGCACAAAATGCTAAACCACCTTAATTTCTAGGTTCGTGGTTCCACGTGAAAGCACCGTACCCGAACCGGCAGCGCCACCCACGTCCGGTGGCCAGGATTACGATCCTCCGCCGGGTAAGCCCGAGGGTGGTGACGACGAACCGTCCGCCAAGAAGGGTCGCTTCGAAAACGGCGGCGACGGCAAAAGCAAGCAGCAAAAAAAGCGCAACCGTGGCCAGAACAAGAACCGCGCGCTTCCGTTCAAGGAACAGGACGACGTCCGGCTGTGCAAGACGCTGCTCGATGGAAACGCCGAGCTGGGCAAGTGCAGCAAAGAGCGGTGCCGGTTCTCGCACGATTTGGAAAAGTTTGTCCAGCTGAAGCCGAAGGACATCGGTGAGACGTGCTACATTTACTCGCTGAAGGGTTACTGCAACTTTGGCGTTACGTGCCGCTTTGCCGGGGCGCATCTGGACGAGAACTTGAACAACAAGATTGCGGAGGGTATTTCGCGCGAGGACAAGAACCTGGTCAGCATGTGTTTGGGCTTTGAGCTGCAGAATACGCTGAGGAAAAAGAAGTACGACTTTAAGAAGTCAAACCAGTACGTGAGCAAGTTTGAGCAGCTGCAGAAGGAAGCGAAGGAGAAGGCGGAAGGGCAGGAGGCACGGATTGGAGCGTGCAGCGATGAGGACGTTATTAAGCTGCAAAGTGCGGAGCGCAAAAAGATCAACTTTCAGGACAAGTTGTACTTGAGTCCGCTGACGACGGTGGGGAATTTGCCGTTCCGGAGGATCTGCAAGGAATACGGTGTGGACATTACGTGCGGCGAGATGGCCTGTTCGGTTCCGATCATCAACGGAATGATGCAGGAGTGGGCGTTGACGAAGCGACATCCGTCGGAGGATTTGTTCGGGGTTCAAATCTGCGGCTACAGCGGAAAGCTAGCAGCGTACGCCAGTCAGCTGATTGCGGAAAACGCCGACGTGGACTTTGTCGACATAAATTTGGGCTGCCCGATCGAGCTGATTTTCAACCAGGGCGGCGGAAGTGCCCTACTGCGGCGCGAGAAGGTTTTGGAAGTGTTGGTTCAGAGCTGCTCGCGATTATTGGCCGATTACGGGAAAGAGTTTACGGTCAAAACGAGGACCGGCGTGTACGCCGGGAAGAACGTGGCCCATGAGTTGGTGCCAAAGTTTGAAGAGTGGGGCGCCAGTTTGGTGACGATCCACGGAAGAACCAAAGAACAACGCTACACCAAGCGAGCCGACTGGAACTACATCCGGCAGTGCGCCCAGACTGTGAAGAGCGTTCCCATCTACGGCAATGGAGACATCTTCAGCTACGAGGACTACGCGGAGGCGAAGAAATGTGCACCGGAACTGGCCGGTGTCATGATTGGGCGAGGGGCGCTGGTCAAGCCGTGGATCTTCCAAGAGATCAAGGAGCAAAAAGCGCTCGATCCATCCAGCAGCGAACGGATGGAGATGCTGAAGCGGTACGTGAACTACGGACTGGAACACTGGGGAAGTGATACGAAGGGGGTGGAGAACACGCGACGGTTCTTGCTGGAGTGGCAATCGTTTCTGCATCGCTATGTGCCGGTAAGTTTGCTTGATTTAAAATTTAATGACCTGGTTATTGCAAACGATTGTGTTCGATTTCGATCTTAAAATTTAAATATGAATCTAAAATAATTTAAACTGCTGATCAATAACTTTTGATCTAATAGATACAGAGATTTAATATTCTGAAAAAATCTTGAATTTTACTGTTTTAAAATTCTAAAACTTTGTTTTTTTTTCAAATTTTAAAACTAAATCTAAAGTTCTTCAATTCCTAAACTCTAAATATTTGTTTTTATTCTCAGGTTTCAAAGTTCAAACATTTATAATTTTAGAATTATATGCTTCCAAAAATCCAGAATTAAATTTGTTTAACATCTTTAAATTAAAAAAATCAAAAATGGTGAAACTCAATGTCAACTCCATTATTCTGAAATTTAAAATTTACAAATTCTTAAATGTTATGATTTCGTCAACTAACCTATCAACTTATTTTTTTTTTTTTTTAATAACTTTTTAGAAATATTTAATGTTTTTGTATTTATTTTTAAATTGTATAACGGTTGAAGCTGGCAATATTTAACCACCTATCTGAAAATGTCATGACATGACATTGAAAAAACATACCGTTAGCAGGGGTGAAATTGGGATGGAAAAAGTGAGATTTGTATAGCCCAATGTCACTGCTGCTGACGGTAGTATTTCGATCAAGATCTTGACATTTAGAACAATGGTCATCGATCCAAATATGAGGATTGGTAATCCAAAGTTAAGATCAACACTTTTGAATCTCAAATTTTTAAAATTTACGATTCTGAAATTCTAAAATTGATTTTTTTAACTCTCTCAAGTTCTCAAACTATGACATTCTGAAGTTCTAAAGTTATAACAATTTTGAAGTATTTAACTTTCAAAAATTCAGAAATTTTAATGATTACTAATTACTATTTTTTTAAATCAAATTTTGCATTTTCAGATTCATCAAATGCATAGGTTCTAACATTTTAGAGCTCTTAAATTTCTAAATTCATAACTTTAGAATTGTTTAATTATTGAATTCTCAGAGTTTGATTTTTTTTATATTTTAAAAATAAGCATTTTTTATTTGCTTTTGGAGTCAAATTATCATGGACTTCTGAAATTCTTAAAGTTCTGTAGTTTTACAAATTCTAAGACTCTAAAATTCTTAAGTTCTTGATATTCTGAAGTTCTTGAACTCTAAAATTACTTGATTCTAAAATTATAAAATTCTAAAAATCTAATTTGAAACATAACATTTTGAAGTAAAAAATCTAATTCATTTTTTTTTGAAATTCTGAAATTCTACATTCCAAAGTAGAAATTCATAATAATCTTAGACTCTGTTTTTCTAAAGTTCAAAAATGGCTAAGCTCTCAAAAATCTAATTTGAAAATTTCGAATATTGAGATTTCAAATTTCTAATTTAAAAATTCAAAATTCATAAATTGTTTATGAAAATGTTTTTTTTTCAATTGCCCAATTTTGAATTTTCTTGATATTGACAAAAAAAAAATAAATTTAAACTATCTTTTCATGTTTTTAAATTAAAGTAGTTGTTCGGTAACTGGGCGTTGTTTAACTGGGCGCTCGATAACTGGGCCGTAGCCCAGTTAAAAAGCAGACAAACGTCAAAAACCCAAAACAAATCGTAATGACTGAGGGGTTCATGGATGCAAAATCATGTTCAGTAAATAAAAATATGTTTTTTTCCAACTTTAATTTAGTTTTAAGTCACAATTAAAGAAATATGAAATGTAAGCATTGAAAACTTTTCTTTTTATATTTCACCAGGTAAACATTATGCATCGGTGGTCCCCTCGTTATATTTTATTCCAGCCCAGTTAGCGAGCAGCATTCGGTGACTGGGCTACGTTCCCAGCCCAGTTACCGAAATTATGGAGTTCTAAAGTTCTTTGAAATTCTTTAATTTTTTGAGCTCTAAAATTATTGGAATTCTGAAGTTCTACACATCTAAAATTTCTAAAATTGAAAGGTCCAAAATTCGGATGTTCATAAAATTTTTAAGTACAAAATTTTTAAATTCTTGACTTTTTTTGAATTTGTCAATGTTTGATATTTATATAATAGGTTTTTTTTTATTTTCCCGAAATTGATGCTTTTTGATTTAAAAAAAAACAAAGACATAACTTTTTTTATTATCTGTTCATGTTTTTGAGTCAAATTCTGGAGTTTTTCCAGTTTTTGCTTTTTGGGTGTTTTTGAAACCCAGGAAGGTGCTGTGTCCTATCCCTCGCCTAGACCAGACCAAAATCCATGATAAAACTGACAGACCAAATCTGTCAGACCAAGACTGTCAGACCAAAGAGCAAAAAGTAAACAATCTTTGTCTTCGACGTAGGTGCACACAAATCAAGAAAAGAAAACTTGAAAAAAAAAATATTTTTCCAACTCAATGACTGGGTTTGGAATTGAATGTACGGGACCATCCATAAACCACGTGGACACTTTTTTGGGATTCTCGTACCCCCTTCGTGGACAATTGTCCATACAAAAAAATCTTTTTTGTATGGAGCGTGGACAATCGCCATACCCCCCCCTCCCCCTAAAGTGTCCACGTGGTTTATGGATGGTTCCTACGTCAGAAAATGAATAAACAGTGCGGCGTCCTGTACACCGACAATGGAGCACTTCCATTCGAGCAGTTTTTGCTTTTTTCTACAATGTATTTCTTATGGAGCGAACTGTCAAAAACTGCTCGAATGCGGGTGCTCCATTCAATAAGCAGTTAAAAGCCTTTTTCTTCCATTTTAATTTTTGATAGCGTTTTCGGTTTACACCTAAAAAATCTTGAAATTATTTATACGGATTTGTGATTCCTCTCTTTCCATCATTCCCTTGTTGAAACCGCCTTGAGTCAGGGGTATTAAAAACACCCAATGCTCAAAAATTAAAAAAAAATCTGGAAATTAAAGGTTTCAAAACTTTTGAAGTTCTAAAATTCAAATTTCCTAAATTAGACTTCAAAATATTTTAAAACTCTCGTTGCTTTTTCAAAAAAAAACCTTTTGAAAAAATAAGCAAGAATTATATCACACATTCTAAAAGCTTTGAAAGTCTGGTGTTCTGACATTCTAAAGCTGATTTTAATTTAAAAAAATCTGTTATTCTAAAGTTCAAAATTACTGAAGTTTAGAAAAAGTAAAATTCTTCAAGTTTGGAAATTCTAAAATTATTAAATGGTAAAACTCATAAATAAATGTAACGATTGCAAAAAATCATGGGCGCAAAACTTTTGAACTAAAATCAACTCTCTTTCTTGCAGTACGGCTTGCTGGAGCGACCCCCGCAGAGAATCAACCAGCGTCCGGAACCGTTCCGCGGCCGGGACGACCTGGAAACGCTGATGGCGTCGCCCAACTCCTCGGACTGGGTCAAGCTGAGCGAAATGCTGCTCGGTCCCGTGCCGGACGGATTCAACTTTGTGCCAAAGCACAAGGCAAACTCTTACTAGGTTTTTGATTTGTTTACTTTTGTTGAATAATGGATGTGATAAAGCGATTTGAGAAATATACGCTGCAAACTAAGAAAAATGGCAATTTATTTCGTCTTAACAGTAACCGCAAACACAAACAAAAACAGACACGCAACTCACTTGATGTAGCTGAGCGCTTCCTCGACGTCCAGCTTCGAGCCGAGGTAGATTGGGCAGCGCTGGTGGATCGACGTTGGAACCACGTCCAGGATTTCCTTGTCCTTACCGGCGCTGGCCTTGCCGCCGGCCTTCGTCACGATGTACGCCATCGGGTTGCACTCGTACAGCAGACGCAGCTTACCGTTCTTGGACGCGGCCGTCGCCGGGTAGATGAAGATACCACCGTACTTGATCGTCCGGTGCACGTCCGCCACCATACTGCCCACGTAACGCGCTCCGTACGGCTTGCCCTTGGCCGGGTCCTTCTTATCCTGGACGTAGTTCAACACGGACTTGTCCCACGTCGAAGCGTAACCTTCGTTGATCGAGTAGATGTTGCCCCGCTCGGGAATGCGCAGATTGTAGTCCGTCAGCACAAACTCCCCGATCGACGGATCGTACATGAACCCGTGGACGCCTTCGCCCAAACTCAGCACGATCATCGTGGCCGATCCGTACAGCGCGTACCCGGCGGCGACCATTTTGTTGCCCGGCTGCAGCGCGTCCGCCTCGGAAGGTTCCGCCCCATCGTTGATCCGTCTGAAATTCGATCGTGATTAAATCTACCCCACCAGCGATCATCTATTCTTCTTAACTCACTTGGTAATCCCAAAGATCGACCCGATCGACACCAAACAGTCAATGTTGCTCGATCCATCCAGCGGATCGAACGACACCACGTACTTGCCCCGCGCCTCCGTCTCGATCTCGATCACGTTGTCGTTCTCCTCCGACACCAGCAGGCAGGTCGCGTACGACGACTTCAGCATGTTGATGAAGATCTCGTTCGACAGCACGTCCAGCTTCTTGACCTGCTCGCCCTGGACGTTCGTGTCGCCGGAGATTCCCTGCAGCTTGGCGATGCCGGCCTTGCGCACCGCCGAACTAATCGCTTTGATCGCCGTCTGGATGCAGTTCAGCAGCTGGGACAGATCGCCGGTGGCCTGTTTGTGCTTCTTCTGCTCCTGCAGCACGAACCGCGTCAGCGTCATGCAGTTCGAGTCGAAGGCGGGCCCCTGCTGCGTCATGATCTGGATCGGTGCTGGTGGTGGGAGGTATGGTGGGTTATTACACAGAGAAAGAAATGTTGGACATCTATGAAGAGTTCATGCAGCGGAAAGTTGATAATTACAAGATATTTGCAGAACAACAGGTGCAAAAGCGTTGGAAACAGGTATGGCATTCAAGAATTAGAACACAAGAGTTGACTATATCACAAAGAATTAAGGATTGCTGTATTAAAAGTCACTGCAAACGTGCTAGGAAAGAACATAAAACACTCGACGAAGTATACCTACTCGACATTTTATACTTTGCGTCCGGGATGCGGCTACAAATATTTAATATTTGATAATCAGTTAGCAGTGTGCTGTTATGAAATTTATCAATATTTTGGTAATTATTCTAAATCACAATATTTAAGAAGAGCTGATTAGAACTCAATTTAATGATCATTTCGATTATTTTGAACTCTGTTGTCACGATCATGAATGTGTATTGCTCTTAAAAATTTACAAAACTCCAAAAATTTAAAAAATAAAATCAATCAATTCCGAAATTTTAAATTCTAAGATTCAGCAAAATCCAGATATGATGACAGGGTGGCCACTAAAACCCATTTTCAAAATCCCGACTTTTCCAAAACCTCAAATAATAGGAATAGGAAATAATGAAAAAAAAAAAATATATATTGAGAAAACTGTTTACGAAAAAGTAAACATCTACCACCGAACTAAATGTTTAAACAAATTAAGAGAAATAATAATGGCTTAAGAAAAAATAGACATTTATTCTAAAAAGTATATAGGGGATGTTTGGCACGTTAAGCACTCGCTCCAAACTCCATCCAATTGGCTAATATTCACTATTTAAACAACTAATTTTGCAAAACATGGAAGCACTCATAATTTAGAAAAAAAAGCGAAAACTAAAACAATAAAAAAAAAATACATAAGACGTTATAGTTCATTTTAAACATTTTCAAACATAAATTTTATGTTCCTTATTTAAGGCTAGTAAGGAGTTCGGAAGGAAAGGGGTCAAGAAACAGCTTTACGAACAGCAGAACAAAGGAGAGGGAGCGATTTCTTGGGGCATTTCTTCACCCTCTCTGGCTTGCTCTCGCCGCCGCTGCTGCCCATTTGATTTTTTTTTTGACTGGTTCCTTCCGAAGTGCATATACAGATTTAGAAAGGAAAATAAAAGAGACTGACAAAATGTTAAAAATATCATAATTTAAAATTTTATCATTTTTTTTTTTTTTAAGAAACCCGATAGTTGAGTTTACATATCAAAATTGAACACAATTATTGGAAAGATAGAAAAAAAATTTTACGACTACCTGTGCTTGCGATTCCAGACTTATGAAAAAAAAAATAACACAAATTCCTGGATTTTTCTAAATTCATTGCGGATTCCAGACTTTTCCTCACTCGATTATCCCGACTTGAGTAGCCAAACATTCCCAGTCACGCAATATTCTAGCAGAGCTGGTTCTGCCATATTCCTTCTAGAACGGTAAAACATTTCTGCTAGAATGCTTTAAGAATATCCAGCTCTGTAAGAAATCTGCTAGAATCCTGGTAGAACGTCGTGACTGGGTTAAAGATACAATAATTAAAAATAACAGAAATTCTATTATTTAAAATTTAAATGAAAATCTAATTTTCTGCATTTAAAAAAAATGCAAAATTCAAGAATCTAAAAACAATTTTTTTGTTTTTTTTTATGATTTTGAAACCTTGTATTTTTTTAGTGTTAGTGTTTTTTTTTACTTTAGAATTTAAAAATTTTAGAGCTTATTAAAATGTCTCAATATCTGGAGCAACATTAGTGAGGGGCGGCTCAAAACATGTCTTTTTTGTCCACTAAAACATAAAAAAATCTAGAATGAAAAACTTCGTATTAGAGAATTCATGAATTGCAATTTTTATTCATAAAAAGTTAAAAAAAAAGATTTTTTCCTTGTATCTGTTCGAATTTGAAAGGCCTAACCAGGGCTGCGTAGTCGGGTCATATTTAAAACGACTCCGACTCCGACTCCGGCTTTCTCAGATTAGCTGACTCCGACTCCGACTCCGGCTCCGGCATTGAACAAATGGTTGGCTCCGACTCCGACTCCGACTCCGGCCTACCAACTCTTGCCGACTCCGACTCCGACTCCAGCTTTCAACAAATGGTTGGCTCCGACTCCGACTCCACATGTTTTTAAATGTTTCAAAAGTTAGTAAACTATTATTAGTTAATTATTTTTAAAACATTGATAAATAGGATTATTTAAATATTCTCTAAGCGTCATGTTTTTCTCAAGAAAAATAAGTTAAGTAAAAGTAAAATAAAGTAAATAAACGGAAAAAAAAGTTTCTAGGTTACAAGTTTTATACGTTATGGAAACAGAAATCAAAAAATATCTTCAGTTTTTGAGGCATTTTGAGAAGAACAGTTTTGTAAGTAAATTTGGATTTACTTGCTTAACCTGAAATTTGAAAATATTTTTTTCAAAGCTAATATCTTAAATATTAAATTGTTATTTTTGAATGAATAACTAAAAGAAATCTGGCCTTAATGATCTATTGAACATTAAAATTCAATTTGCTCACTTTCAGGCTTACATTTGTAAGAAGCACAGTGACAGGCACCTTGTTTTTTAAATGACATTTTTAAACGAATTTTTTTTTTTGTTTTTTTGTTAAGAAGTACATGGACATCATGCCATGGCTGAAGGAGATTATTATTGCAAATCAATGTATCTAAACAAATTCTTCAAGGAAAGGACGCTAAAGATGTCCTTTTCAAATATCTGCGACATGGAAAATATTTCAACCTGGAAATTTTTAATTTATTTTAATTTTAAAATTTTATAAACTTTAAAAAGGAGGTGCACGAAACTTCGTGAATCTTCACCTAAAACGAAGCTTTATGGATGATCTTGCGCCTCCATCAAAATATATGAAAAAACTTAAAATATAATAAAAAACAAATATCCACAAGTAAAATATTTTCTAGGTCACAAATATTTCTTTTTTTAAGGTACATTGATTTGCAATGATTATCACATTCCGTCATATTGGCGTAAGACATACAGTATGAGAAAATTCGTACCAGTTGATAATATTTTGATTCTGTGTTTTTTATTTATAACATTTGACAAATAAATTAAAATCCTATATTTTGTTCAATAAATTTTTCATTAGTTCATTTTTATACTGAATTCTTGAGATTTGTTCAACGATAATTTGCAACGATATCGAAATAGTTTACCTAAAATCAACATCAACATCAACAATCAATGATTATTTCAAATTTGTTGCAACTTCTTTTGACATTTTTTGTTAACACTTTGATTTTCTTGTACTCAGTTATAAACAAAATGCGCATGTTGAGTTCCAAGTAAGAGATTGTTATTATCGTTGATTATTTGTTACAAAAGTTAAACTGTCAGTGACTCTTTTTCGATCTGCAAAAACAGTGATTACTATTTATAATCTTTTTATGTACCTCGTAATTTTTTCCTAAAAACGATTTAGCTTAAAACCTCTAAGACATTCGCTATCGGGGTAAAAGATGACTTTGTGTGTACTTTTTTCAGAAATAACTGGATGAAATTTGGTCAAATTTGAATTGAAAGGGAACATAAATATAGTCTTACTACATAACCAATATTTTTTTATTATTTTTTGAATTATGATACTACATACTTGGGTAAGAGGTTATCATTTAGTGATTATAGTGTAATAACACAATTAGAGCTTTTCAATCACAATAAAAAGCTTCAAATACATAATGGCATCTGATAAATCAATTAAAAATATAAGTTGTTTTGTAAATAAAGCTGTTTTTATTTGAAGTTGTTTTGTAAAAAAACATATTTTTTGTTGAATCTAAGATAACTCCGGCTCCGACTCCGACTCCAGCTCATAAAATTTAGCCGACTCCGGCTCCGACTCCAACTCCAGCTGTTCGAGTTTTGACGACTCCGACTCCGACTCCAGGTCCTCAAAAAGACCCGACTCCACCGACTCCGGCTCCGACTCCGACTCCGACTCCACAGCCCTGGGCCTAACCATAATCTACAACCTTGCAGAAGACAACGAATCGATCAGAAAATGCCTTCTCAAGATAAATAATTTCATAAATTTATATCCATTTTGCATGACGAGCACCAAAAATTGTCTAGAGACTTGAAGGTACATATGGAAAACTTAATGATGCAAAATAAACAAGTTATTTGTTTATTGTTTATTTAACTATTTGCAAAAAAACACTCTTTTTATTTATTTTTTCTGATTTGTTTTAGAGGACATCAAATGCCAACTTTTCAGAAATTTTCAGAATGGGCAAAAAATCTTTGACCGAGTTATGATTTTTTGAATCAATACTGTTTTCTTTTTCAAAAAATCGAAATATACCATACAACTTTGCCGAAGACACCAAATCGATCAAAAAATTCCTTCAAAAGATACAGATTTTTGAATTTTCATATATCATGTTTGTATGGATAGCTGCCAAATTTGTATGGAAATTATATGGACAAACTTATGATGCAAAATGGCTTCCAAATTTTCAATGACCGAAATCTCAGAGAATTGCTCTATTTTGTCGTTCAAGAATGACAGGAAAAGTAAGTAGTTTCACGACGAAATGGCAAAAATAAAATTCTATTATTTTGCTTTTTGGGTGATTTGTAAACCATCTTAAATTTCCCAAAAAGGAAAAATAAGTTCATTGGACCTTTTATTTTCTTAAAAAAAAAGCTTATGAAATAGAATGATGGGAAGTGAGCAAACAAGTTTCTCTACATTTTTTATGCAAAACGATTTGTTTAAATAGTGAGAATTTGCAAACAGGAGGGAACCAACCAACTTTCGATTTTGAAGAACTCTTAAAATTTAAGAAAATTTTAGGCTTAGAAGTGTGACTTGTTTTACGTGACTTTGCCAATTCTTTAAAATATGTATTTTTTTCTGGGGTCAACTTTGGCTGTGTTTTTCATTTATATGTAAAAATAAGTAAGCAGTAATTTTTGTATTGTCCCAGACTATGCCTCTGAACAATTTAAATGATAATGATTTCGTTCTAGATTACTCTAAAATGTGAAAAATAAGCAAAACATAATAATTATAAATGCAAATGTAAATACTTAAAAATAAAACAAGAGAAGTAAAGATTTTCATAGAACAAAAATTGATCAGAATGAACCCAAAAACACGGGAAAAATAAAAATGCTCGAAAAAAAATTTGGGCAGTAGAGGGTTAATCCAACCTGTCTTTGCCCTGTTAAGGTATCGCCTACGTATTCATAATTGTGACCAATTATTATTTCGACGAAAAGTTTGCTTTATTTATTTCTGCTGAATGTTTAATGAAAAAGGTGGTCTAACTTTTCCCAAGTCAACATTACCACACTTTACCCTTCACAATGTACAACAAAAAAAGTATTGAAAGGTCACTACCTCCAAAGTCAAGCTCGAAACGCCAAAAGCCCGAGGGAATGAATCGTGGAAAGTGAAGTAACAGACAACAACAACAAAAGTAGTATAAAAGTAAAATAAGGCAGATACAAATACAACCGCGAGTCAAAAATAGCATCCGTCGCTAAGCCGGTTCTTTTTGGTAATCTTAATGAGAGATAATTGATTGTCAGATCTACGGATGATAAGTTTCCCACCACCTCTATTTATGCTGATGGATCATTTTTATCCAACTAGTTGTTGTATATTTTGGAATAAATATCTTCTATTTTATTATCAAAGCTTACCTCTCTTTCTCCTACAAAACAAGAACAAATTAAACCAAAAATTATGAAACCAGGCCACGTAGAACGCGCGATCTGTCTGTCTTTTTATCACTTTCTCCTGCGGGCGCGCTGAACGACAACCGAACCGATAGACTGCTGAAGCGAGACTGATTTTGTAACACAAGCGCCAACGAAGCGACCAAACACACACTTGCGACCTATCTGCACTTCTTTCTCGCTTTTGGTTTGTGTCTTTTTCGGCTTCGGAGTTTGTTGTTTATACGCTGCTCTCTACTAAACCTGATTGTAAGCAACACTGAAACCGGTCCAGTATTTCGGGATGGTATTTTTCCAAACTGTTCTAATCTCTGCTTGCAGACGTAGGTTCGAAATTATTGTTTTCTTGGACTGACCTGACCGGGTCAAGAAGTCGAGCCCCCTTTCATGTATTTTTGGTTCTACTCGCGTTGATAACACGCTCGGTGTCGTGGATTACCGCATGGTTACACTCGTGAGTCGTGTGGTTTGCGCGCATTCGTGTTAGTGTTGACCATTGATAAGCGTATTGACGTTCTCTTATCAGCGCGATGACATGACAACGGCAACTTTCTTAAATTTCTGGTGTCTAGACTAACAGTAAAATTTAAATTAGGCTAGAACATCAGACCATTAAAAGGGTAATTTTCGGATGGAATGACAACACAAGATTATTAAATTGAGAATATTTTCAGCCTCGATTATAGTTTATATAAAAAATAAATAAGCATAGTTCTAAAATTAGAAAAAAAACAGCGGAAAGTTTAAATATACGTCCTAAGTTTGACTTTACGATCCACAATTCGTTATAGTTATCTGGCATCTTTTACACACAATAAATGAATAAACGAAAACATACAAAACCTCATTGCAAACATCATCACGGCTTTCGCGATTTGCACACCGTGCAAAATTCCAGATTATACTTGTCCGGCAGACACGTCTCGTGGAAGAAATGTCGACAGTTGAACACCACCACGTCGGTTCGCAGGTGATCTGGAAGGAAAAAAAAAGTTTTTTTTTGTCGTTTTAATGATGTTAACTAGTTTTTTTTCAGTTGTGTTTATAGTTTTTCGTGACATTATTATTGCTTTTTTTTAACTCACGTCACTCACAAAAATTGCACACACCACATTAAAATAATCCGGAGCGTTTGGTACGGTATGTCCACGCATCCTTCCTTCCCTGTATATTCTATGAAATGTGTTCCGTTCTCAGAATCAACACAGTAGAGCTGGCCGCTTTAATTTTTGTTCTACATTTTCGGGTGTTCTCGGGTGGGGCGTAATCTAATCACAAGTCTTTCCAGCATGCTTTCATCGGACTGGCTGCGTTTGCGTTAGATTATATTTGATTTCGTGCCATTATTATTGTTTTTTTTACGCTATTGAGCAATTCCAGCCCAAAACAGGAATTTTTCAGGTACTTTTTTCTCGACCCTCTCCGATTTCAATGACACTTTGTAGACATGTTATCCTAGTCCTATATAAGCCATTTTTGTGTATATGGAGCCAGTTCCACACGATAATGACATTTGAGAAGGGCGTAAGTGTTTTAAATATTTTTGTAATTCGGAATTAAAATATTTCTGTATCTCGAAGCCGTTGCATCGTATCAAAAAGTGGTCAAAGACAAACTTGTAGGAAATTTGACGGGCTTTTCGATAAAAATACACTGAAAGAAAAAAACACCCAACTTTTATGAGATTTTTGATTTTTAAGTTTAAAAGTCAAATTTGAGGGGGCCCACGATTTTTTTCGTTCAAAATTTTTGTGAAGATAGCCTAAGATGTTACAAAAAGACTCACGAAAAATGCAGGATGGAGCAACTCACCTAAAAAAATACAAAAATCATTTACTGAAACTGTTTTTCTGAAAAGTGCTCTAAACGTCAAAATTTTCAAAAACTGAATACGGGAATCGATTCTCCAGAATCCAGAATCCAGAATTTTACATAAAAGTCTCCATATTGACCATTGTCCTAAGTCCAATCCTTGTAAAGTTACAGCGGTTTTAAAAATAAAAATGTAGAAAAAAATAGGTTTTTTGATGGTTTTTGGCAATTTCTTTATGACAGACTTGGTTTTTCAGTCTCGTAAATATTTTTACCGGAAAACTCGTCCGATTTCCCATAAGTTTGCCTTTGACAGCATTTCAATTGGATGTAAGGACTTACAGATATAAGCTTAATTGCATTGCTAATAACTGAAAATAGAATATTTTTTTCAGTGTGGTAGAAACCAGGACAGTAAATTTGCTTACGTACCCTGTTTGAAAAATGTCGCACGTCGTACGAGTTGTCGCACGGTTTTGATTTTACCGTTTCGATATCGATTGGTCGAAAGGACGACAAACGTACGACAAACACTCGACATGCCCGACGTTGTTTTTTTCCATCGATTTACCTTCAATTCGACGTCGATTATCGTCGACGCAAACAGTTTGACAGTTCTCTTCAGTTGAACTTGTTCGGACTTGATTGCAACCGAGTCGAACAAATTGTTGTTGGTTTTAGGCTTTGGGAGGATTTTGGCCAGTTTAAAGGTAAGTTGTGTTCTAGATTGAATTACTTTTTCTGCCGGAAAGTTCCGGCCGGAGTGGGCGACAACC
The DNA here is from genome assembly GCF_015732765.1 of Culex quinquefasciatus. NCBI lineage: Eukaryota > Metazoa > Arthropoda > Insecta > Diptera > Culicidae > Culex > Culex quinquefasciatus. Next base: position 163,917,445 of record NC_051862.1, read on the forward strand.
GAATCAAATTGTCTTGTATTCCAGATTGCGGTCTTCGTGGCGGTATAGGAGGAAGAGGAGGACGGGAAATATGGATTACTCGGCGAGCCATTCTGGAAGACGGGACGGGAAGGAACCAGTTTGCGATCGAGGAAGCCGTTAGTGTTTGGTGTTTTACTTTCCGCGGGAGGTTGCCTCCATATCTAATGGAACTGGTGAGTCATGTTTTAGAAACGATGGAGGAGGTGTGCTGGGAGTGCGATTGGACGATCGAAATTAAAAATTAGATGAACATCACAAATTCTTAACTTTTTAATCCAATAATGCTTAAAAAAAACTTCAACGCTGATTTGATTTGATAATTGTAAAATTAAATTATAAAGTTTTTCATTCTTAATTTAAAATTCTAGCATTCCAGAACTTAAGAATGCAAGAAATTGAAAATTCTAAATTCATTTAATTTCTTGATATTGTGCAAATTGTTAATATTCTTAAATTATACAATTCATTAATTTAAAATTCTCAAAGTCTTCAAATATTAAAAAAAATAAACTCTGAAATATGAAAATTTTAAAATTGACAATAATTTAAATATTAAAATTCCTAATTCTTAAATACAAAATTTATCAATTCATAAATACTAAAAATCTAACATTATAAAGTTCATAAATTCCCAAAACGTTAGTCGCACGAGTTGAAATTTTGAATTCTAAAATTCTAAAAATTATATGTTCTAAAATTCCAAAATTGTAAATTCTAAAAATGCTAAAATTCAAATAATTTATATTTTTAAATAAAAATTATCAAAAATTCTATTTGTTATAAATTCTACGCATTTTAAAAATTAGTAAGTTTCTTAAAATTCTAAAAATTAAAAAAATCTCTTTTTTTTGCACATCTTAAATTTTTGATAATTTTAAATAAAACAAATTTAAAAAATTCTAAAAATTAAAAAAAATAAAAAAAAAATACAAAAATTTTACAAAATATATTTTTTAAATTTTAAAAATGTTAAAGTTTTTATTTCTTTTAAATATTTTAAACTTTTAAAAATTCTTTTAAAAAAATCTAAAAATTTCTCAATTTTAAAATTGGAAAAATTTTAAATCTATTAACTTTTGAATTTTTTTTTGGTCTAATGAAAAATAGGAGTTAAAAATATCACGAATTGAAGTAAATGATTTTGGTATTGAGGTACTCTCCAATTTTAATATTCAGAAAATTAGAATTTTAGAATTTTAGAAATTTAGAATTTTAGAATTTGATGATGAGATGATGATGCTGAAATTTGTAAACGTTTGATCATTAAATATTTTTAGAATTCTCAAATTTGGTACAATTTTTAAATAATAATAATACTGTCGGATTTTTTAATTATTTGCAGTAATTTGAGTTTTATACGTTTTTAAATTTAAATTTTTAAGATGTCTTCAATTAGAATTCTTTTAAAAACCAATGCGCCATGGGTTTTCTATGTACATAGGACATTTTCTAAAAGTAAGCGAGAATAAATAAATTTAGTTTTTCTTTTATAGTTACAAAATATTTGAATATTACATATTTGAAATTGTATTGTTTTGAAATTTTATTATTATTATTATTGAATTCTGAATTTAATTTATAAATTCTTGCCAATTGTTGATTGATGTTATATTTTTTCAGGCAACAAACATATTCTGATCTGATCCTGCCGGAAACCATGCGTCCCCGTGTGGTCCAGCGTGGCTTCCGTAGAACCCAAGGAAGCAGCCTCTCGAACTCCGGTAAACATCAATCCGTCGGAGGTTCAAGATCGTCGCCAAGGTGTCGCATCCGGGTTTTGATCAGCGCGTCGAGGAGCAAAAGTCCAACACGGCCAAGATGCTGCCACGGCCGCCTCCAACATCCAAGCCGGAAGCTGCGGTCAAGGCAAATCCCGAAGGAAGCAAAGTTGAGAAGAATCGGCGATCCGCAAGTGAAATTAAGTGAACAAGTAAATATTTTTGTGAAATGTTGACAGTTGAAATAAAAACAATAAAAACAAAACAAAAGTTTTTTCAACTGCAACATAACCTAAAAATCCGAAATGACAGCACACGACAATAGCACGACATTCTAAATAACAAAACCGTGCGACGTCGGTCGAATGTCGTACGACAATGTCGTACAATTTCGATCATCGATCGCACGACAAATACGACATTTTGGTGCAAAAACGTATGACATTCGTGCGATAGTCGCGCGACATTGTCGTGCGACGTCGTACGATTGCACGGACGACAAACGACGGACGTCCGACGGACTTTTCAGTCAGGGTAAATATAAAAACGATATAAATCAAAAAGCTGTCAAAGGCAAACTTATGGGAAATTGGACGAGCTTTCCGGTAAAAATATTTACGAGACTGAAAAACCAAGTCTGTCATATAGAAATTGCCAAAAACCACAAAAAAACCGTTTTTTCAACATTTTTATTTTTAAAACCGCTGTATCTTCCCAAGGATTGGACATAGGACAATGGTCAATGTGGAGACTTTTATGTAAAATTGTCTGGAGCAGGGGTTGTGATGGATCGACATTTTTTCTGACAGTTGATTGAGTTCTTCTCTCATTTTCGCTACGTCTGCCTGACCTAGACATTCTGCTTTCGCTCAAACACACACGAATGAATGAGCGCCACACAAAGTCACTCAAATGCTCAATTGACTCTCTCCCGAAATTCATTCGCGTATCACTAGTTCGTTTGACATTTGATCGGAATTTCGATCAATTTTGCAATGATAGCTAACAATCGACAGCTCTTTTTCTCTATCACTGACTGTTGCTAGTCAAGTGTCCGGCGGATAATCGAAGGCAGATTTTTTTTAATTTTGAGCTCGGTTTTGAGTTTGATTTTTTTTGCTCGAATTGGAAATTGTCCGCGCGCCTAGGGACTATCCATAAACCACGTGGACAGTTTTTTTTTATATGTCAGACCCCTCCCCCCCTCGAGGAAAATTACAAAACAAATCCAAGGACTCCCTGAAGTTAAGATCTGTGGGTCTACCGCCGTAACAAGCCAGAGGACGACGGATTTTGACCCCGGAACATATCCGCATAGCTACAATGAGTATGGTTGACTACTTTTCTGATGAGTTGGGATGTCCTGGGTCATCCAAGGACTCACTAAAGTTAAGATCTGTGGGTCTACCGCCGTAACAAGCCAGAGGTCGACGGTTTTTGACCCCGGAACATATCCACATAGCTTCAGTGAGTATTGTAGACTACTTTTCTGATGAGTTGGGATGTCCTGGGTCATCCAAGGACTCACTGAAGTTAAGATCTGTGGGTCTACCGCCGTAACAAGCCAGAGGTCGACGGTTTTTGACCCCGGAACATATCCACATAGCTTCAGTGAGTATTGTAGACTACTTTTCTGATGAGTTGGGATGTCCTGGGTTATCCAAAGACTCACTGAAGTTAAGATCTGTGGGTCTACCGCTGTAACAAGCCAGAGGTCGACGGTTTTTTACCCCGGAACATACCCGCATAGCTCCAGTGAGTATGGTAGACTACTTTGCTGATGTGTTGGGCTGACTTGGGTCATCCAAGGACTCCTTGGAGTTAAGATCTGGTGGTCTATCATATCTCCAGAAGAGTCCTTGGATGACCCAAGACATCACAACACATCAGCAAAGTAGTCTACCATACTTACTGAAGCTATGCGGATATGTTCCGGGGTCAAAACCGTCGACCTCTGGCTTGTTACGGTGGTAGACCCATAGATCTTAACTCCAGGGAGTCCTTGGATGACCCAAGACAGCCCAACAGATCAGCAAAGTAGTCAACCATACTCACTGAAGTTATGCGGGTATATTCCAGGGCCAAAATCCGTCGACCTGTGGCTTGTTACGGCGGTAGACACACAGATCTTAACTCCAGTGAGTCCTTGGATGACCCAGGATATCCCAACATATCAGCAAAGTAGTCTACCATTCTCACTGGAGCTATGCGGATATGTTCCGGGGTAAACCCCCGTCGACCTCTGGCTTGTTACGGCGGTAGACCCACAGATCTTAACTCCAGGGAGTCCTTGGATGACCCAGATCATCCCAATAAGTTGTTACAACAATGCACTGTAGCCTACCGCACTCTTGAAGCAGTCTGGGTAGGATCCGTTGACAAAATTTTGAAGTTTCAACTTGTTTCTTTGGTTAGCCTGTTGCACAAAATTTCCGGATGTTTCGGATGGACTAGAACATCCCAGGTGTTCCAAAACCATGCAAAATGTTTTTATATCATAACTAAACAAAATACTTTTGATACATTTTGAAAATTCTCCGACAAATTACGAATTCCCAAAGATTCTTAATTTAAGTCATATTCTCAATTTAAGTCACGGACATTCTTTTTTTAAACGATTCTTGATTTAAACACCCCCATTTCGTTGTGTAAATCTTGAATATGGTGTATTATAATAATATAATATAATTGATAATAATATTATTTGCAAAATCTGGATGGGTTTGTTTTTGTTTATCTCATCCAAGTAAGCAATGAAAATTAAAGAGAGCAGTGAGCAGCAGAGAGAGAGAAGGCAAGCCGTCAAGTCAGAGTAACTCTTTGAGAGTCAAAATCGGCAATCTCTCGGTTTAAATACATGTGAGCTCACTGAGTGTAACGTTCATGCGACCGGCCCTCTTTTGAGCGATCACTTACCTAGCACTGAATTCATGATAGGCGTTCTGAGTTCTCTATCAACGATCAAATGGAAAATGACAGCTGATAGGCTAGCTGTGTCAAATATCGTGCGATCACTATCGAAAAAAACGAAACTATTGGCACTACGCCCCCCGGGGCATGGCCTTCCTCTAACGTGGGATTTCTGCTCCAGCGCCTCTGACGAGACAGGAGAAACCGGGACCGACGTTTTACTTCACCATCCGATAGAAGCTCAGTGGATAAGGCGGGAATCGAACCCGCGTCTCATAGCATCATCGGGATCGGCAGCCGAAGCCGCTACCCCTGCGCCACGAGACCCATACGATCACTATCAGTGATCGATCCCTTTTAGAGCCCTGGTCTGGAGAATCGATCCCCACTACTGGTTTTTTTAATTTTGACGTTTAGACCGCTTTTCAAAAAAACAGTTTTAGTAAATGATTTTTGTATTTTTTTAGGAGAGACATACCATCCTGCATTTTTCGTCAGTCTTTTGGTAACATTTTAGGCTGTTTCCTCAAAAATTTTGAAAAAAATCGTGACATCACCTTTAAATTTAAGTTTTAGATTTAAAAATCAAAAAATCTCATTGATGTGGCGTGTATTTTTGTTTCAGTGTTTTTTTTTCAGAAAGCCCGTCCAATTTCCTACAAGTTTGTCTTTGACCACTTTTTGATACGATGCAACGGCTTCGAGATACAGTAATTTTTAAATTACAAAATACAAAAATATTTAAATACATTACGCCCTACTCAAATGTTATTTTCGAGTACTATTGGCTCCATATACACAAAAATGGCTTATATAGGACTAGGATAACATGTCTACAAAGTTTCATTGAAATCGGAGAGGGTCGAGTACAAAAGTACCAGAAAAATTCCTGATTTGAGCTGGAATTGCTCAAAAACAATTTAAAACTGTGTTGATAGGTTGAAAAATGAGACTTACTTTGTAAATTTGAGCTTTTTCGTTTAAATTAAAGTTAAAATTTCAAAAATCAATTAATGTGTATGGCGCCTAAACTCAGGGCTATTTTCTGTAATTAGAAGTTCAAAAAACTAAGTCAGAAAAGGTAAATTGTATTGATTGTATCAGCTTTTTACAATTGTTTTGCAAAGGTACATTTTATCATAAAATATTTTAAAAATGCACAAAACTGATCATATCAAAAAAATAACTTGAAAAATGGTTCACTTCAAATAAAAAAAATTAATCCTTATTGAGGTTTTGCAGCGCGACTGTATTTCAAATGTAGGTGGCGCCAAAATGAGGTTACTTGCCTAAAATCGTATTCCTTTCTGCCGGATTGAAGAACAAAATCGATTATTTCTTATGATTCCCTGCATCGATCTTAATGAAACTGGTTGCAAAAGACGAGAAAAATTTTTTGCTTTGAAATAATGAACTTCAATTTTTGGGCGCGCAAAAATTTGTGAACTGTTCTTTAAAAAACATGTTTTGGAACACGAAAAAATGTGTTTCCCGGTACACAGAAAAAAAAATCATGGTAATATTACATCTGGGAAGGGGTACATCTTTTATGACAGAAAAAAGGTGTAATTTTACCTCTGGAAATGTGTAATTTTACCACTTTTCTGGTGTAATGTCACTTTTTCAGTCTAAATTGAGGTAAAATTACATCATAAAAGAGGTAATATTCAACCTTCCAAAATTACAGCTTCCAAATTTACATTATTTTTTTCTGTGTACATATCAATGAAATAAGCATTTATATAGTTGATAACAGATGTGTTAACGTATATTCAACAATTTCTATTGATTTTTGACAGACTTTGTTGCCAAATAGTCCAAAAAACTATCTTTTACTAAATTTACAATTTTCTCATGAAAAATCAATCAAAAATTGGAAAGTTGTACAACAAATTGTTGGAAATAATTTTTCTTATCCGAATCCGGAATAAGTTTTGAAAAAATGTTGATTTTGAAGGTAAAAACACATTTTTTTTTCGAAAAATCATAGGTTTACGCTACTAGTTCATAGGTGGCGACATGTGTCTTTTAGCTTTGCTGTAAATCCTCTATTTTTTTTTTAATTCTGATTTTTTTCTACATTTTTTTATAAATTTAAAGCTTTGGTATTAGATTTAACACAATCCCAAACTCAAGGCCAAAAGATGCATTTTTTTTTTCACGCTCTTTTTTAAGAATCGCTCATTTTTGCTCGCTCATCAAAATGGGGTTTTTTTGGAACGGCTCTTTCGCTCTTTTTCAAAAAATTTATGAAAACGCAATTTTAAAGAATGGCGTGATTTTTTATGTTTTTTATTGTACTTTTAAAAATTATTTGGCCGCATTTGGCAAGATTTGAGAATTTTGAGAAAATTGTTATAATTTTAAGAAATCTCGTTACTTCTGCTAAACTTAAACAAATGCCAATATTTTATTTTGAGAAAATACTCTGCTACTAAATTTCCCTGGGCTTTGTCATAATGAGTGTCATAGGTTTGATGCTTGTTTGGCAAAGAGTATGATTTGATTCGATGTGGAATTAAAATCGAAGTGTTCAGTATATTGCTGAAGCTTCCATTTTTACACATGGACACCACTTCATGCTGCGAGAACCCACTTTGGCGTAGTCTCAGGGCTTAATCGATGGCCGGTAAGCTGTCATCGAGACAAGGAGGTTCTCTGATAGTGGAAATATTACATTTGTACAATGAACCGCTACATATGTGATTTTTCCCTATCTTAATGTGGGTGTCAGGTTAGGATGCGGGTTTAAAAAAATAGTGATTGTAGAATTTAGGATTTTAACTATAAATATCAACTTTTTATACTTTGTCTTTAGTTATTTTAGGGACAAAATTAGTAACAGTGAATTTAGTAATTCTATCAGAATCGATGATTTTCATTCAAGTAGCATAAAAACCATTCTAATTTGTCAAAATTTTCATAGAGTCTCGATCAATCAATAGTGAAATGATATCGGACTAAATTCGTTGATCTGTTGAACTAACGGTTGTCGGATTATGATTGTATCGACCATTGTTGCGAATCGAGGATCTACTGGAATTCTGACGAACAAATGGTCGTCTCTTTTTCAATTCACGACTTGTAAAATATCAACTGTTATTTTTTTTTTGTTTTTTTTTTTAAAGGAAGCCAGACAGGTTTTAAAAGAAACGTTTTTTTTTTTTTTGTTAATAATTAAAATGTCGGGGATTTGAGATAAGAGTAGCTTTCGGATAGGTTGCTTTAAATCTTGTATTCAATTCAAGTTAGGTAGTTATCCGCAAATGAATATTAGGACTTATATGAATAATTGAACATTTTGGACTTATGAATAACACACAACTGTGCATTTATTCTAGAGTCAGATCCATACAGCGTCAGTGTTTATTTGGTCGAAGTGTACTAATTCATTGGCAGATCTGATTCTAGTTGTAATGTACGACAAGACTACTGACGGACGTGACAGGACGAGGGCCCAGTTTAGAGGTTTCGACATCAACGATGTGCGGCTGGATCACCCTCCCAAAAAAAAAAAAAAAAAAAAGAAAATACTCTGCTACTAAATTTAGATTTTTAAATCAATTTTAAAAAAATTAACTTCAACAGAACTTTACTTGACAGAAAAGGTCCTACTTGACAGCTCGTCCCAAGGAGACCATAGTTGATCCAATTCTTGTCAATTTATTTGTTTTGCATGAAAATGAAAAAAAAAAGTGATGAGAAATGGTTTTTAATCGTGTTTTTTACCGTTGTGCATAAAAATTTACAAAGGGCTTTAGGACCCTATTTCAAAGAAAACATTGGCTTCAAATTTTTAAGGTGGTGGTCAAATATTGATATAAATTCTGGAGCAACATTTGAAAGGGGCGGTACGACATTGCTCTTACGGCCTAATCAAAGGCCATAAGGTAGAGGGAAAGATCCTCTGTAATTACTCTTAGCTTTAAAAACAATGTAATTACAAAAGCCGACCTTTTTTTCAAAATTTTGATGAAAATAAGTCTTGTTTAAGAATAGTGGGGTGTTTTTGTGGGTTTTATTGGATTGTTATAATTATTTTTAAAAACGCTAGAATGAAAACAATTCCTTGCAAACCATAAATCTTGGCGGTCTCTATACAAAATCTAAAAATCTGAACCTTAACCAGCACCCAAACATAAATTTTGGATTTTAGAGAAAGTTGCTAATAATTTTCAGATTATGAGTTTATTTTTGAAAAAAATTAAAACAATGCTGATATTTTATTTGGCGGGGTCTGGTGGTGCAGTGGTAAGCGTGGTAGCCTCTCACCCCAGTAAGGCCTGGGTTCAATCCCAGACGGACCCGGTGGCATTTTTCGAAACGAGATTTGCCTGATCACGCCTTCTATCGGATGGGGAAATAAAACGTCGGTCCATTTGCGTAAAAAAGGTTTAGGGTGACTCACCACACATAACCTTCGGACGCCTAGAAATGAGAAGAAACTTTTTTTTTTTGGGAGGGTGGTCCAGCCGCACATCATTGATGTTGAAACCTCTAAACTGGGCCCTCGTCCTGTCACTTCCGTCAGTAGTCCTGTCGTACATTACAACTAGAATCAGATCTGCCAATGAATTAGTACACTTCGACCAAATAAACACTGACGCTGTATGGATCTGACTCTAGAATAAATGTACAGTTGTGTGTTATTCATAAGTCCAACTTATTCAATTATTCATTTAAGTCCAAATATTCATTTGCTAACTACTTTGGATTGAAAATATAAATTTTAATCTAAAATCCTCTAAACTTAATGTTCAAAACTAAACGTTCCTTTAACTGTTGTAATACTACTTCTATCAAAAAACAATAAAAATTGTGAACTGATATACAAATAGGATAGAAATCGCGATTTGAAAAAGAAATGACCATTTACGTCAAAAGATCCGTAGTTCCTCGATTCGCAACAATGGTCGATACAACCATAATCCGAAAACCGTTAGTTCAACAGATCAACGAATTTTGTCCGATATCATTACATTATTGATTGATCGAGACTCTATGAACAATTTGACATAAACGAATGCCTAGTATTCTACATCAATCAAAGTTTAATGACAGCATTACTCTAACTTAACAATTGCAACTAAATTTATCATCAAAAAGATTTGGAAAGCATACAGATTTGTTTTAAATGCTAATGCTAAGCAACAAATCAATTGTACTATCCTAAAGTCCCACCTAAATCCCACATTGTGATAGTGAAAAAGTCACAGAAGCAGCGGTGTCTTGTGCAATTGTGATATTTTCACTATCGGAGAACTACCTAGTTCACGAAGACAGCTTATCGGTCAACGCTTAAGCCCTGGGGCTGCGGCAAAGCGAGTTCTCGTAGCATGAAGTGGTGTCCATAGTGCTTATAAAAAATAATGTATACCCAAATTTTAACTAATGCACTAGGATCAAATCATGCCTTTTGACTTTACAAGGCCCAGGGCCTAGAAATGAGCAGAAACTTGCAACAGAAACCACAAAGGATCCGGGGTCGTTAAAGTGGATCACTCTGCTTTTTTTTATATTTTATTTTAAAGAAATGTTCTGCGAACTTTTTTCTTTTCGCTCTGATCCAATCGATAAAATATAAATGCCAAACTTTGGAAAACCGAATATAAAAAATGTTTTTTTCTTTTTTTTATTTTTGATTGTTGAGCTTGATTTAGGTTTTTTAAATTCAAGATAGCGGCCAAAATGGCGGCGATGGAATTTTCAAAAATGCATTTTTTTAATTTAATAGGCAATCAACCATTCAAATTTGACTAAAATGGGGTCGCAGATCTCAAATTTGATGTTAAAAGCAAGAAAGTTAAGAAAAACCAAAACATTTGTTTTGTTTTGTTCGTGATTTGATTATCCGAAATCTCATACAAACCTTCGGATAATTGAGGCTTCGGATAAACGAGACTGGACTGTAATATTTTTATGTGTCTTTCATGTATATTGATGAGAAAGTTGCAATAGATCCCCCACCTGCAGTTGTTGCCTTAAGTTGTTTAAAAAGTACCCCATGGGACCATTTTTACATATTTGGCATTAATTTATCTGCATTGAACTATTTGAAGTTACATTTTCAATTCTCAAAACAAATTTCATGTTACAATTTGTTGGAAATTCAATGAACTATAATAGGGGCCTAAAGCCCGAAGTAAATTTTTATGTACAACGATTGAAAACACGCTTGAAAATCATTTCTGGTCACTTTTTGTTATTTTAATGCAAAAAAAAGTTGACAAGACAACATTATTTCGATGGATTCACTATGGTCCCCTTGGAAAAAGCTGTCAATTAGCACCTTTTCCGTCTAAAAGGACCGAGAGTATAATTTTCAAAATTGATTTTAAAATCCATTTTAAACTCTTGGCGGTCGTACAAAGGGTCATTTTACTCAGAAAAATATGCTTTATCGCTGTAAACAATAATATCAGCAATCTAAGCTTCAATTTGGACCCAATTATAAACATAAATATAGAATCAAGTTAAAAAATCATTCCATATTGAAATGGATCTTTGAAAAGACAGGAGTTTAAACAAACCGCGGCTCTTTTTTGTGAGCCATGGTTCGTTCGAATCGGTACTTTGAACAGCTCGCTCGCTTTTGCCCACCTCTAGTTTATTTATATTTACAGCACAAGACTTTTTTTTAAGAAAATTAGACTGATACCAATTTTATTCAATGTTTTTTTTTTATCTGTTAAACAATTGTTTGAAATCAACATTAAAATATGTGTTATTCTCTATGAAAAATTATCGCTTAGGAAAGTACCACATGTCATCCTGGGGATTTAAAAAATAGCGGAAGGAAAAATATGTTTTTTTCCCTTCCCTAAATTTTAAATTATTTCATTTTTTGAGGCAATGTCAAAGTAAAAAATAAATAAATAAAATGATCTGTTCTCAAACCTCCTACCTTTCACGATAATGTCCCTCCGGCACAGCCCACACGTGGTGTCCACGCTGACGGCCATCGCCCGCTGCTGCACCTTGGCCAGCCGTTCGTGCATGTTGAAGTAATCCGACACCAGGATCTGGTTGCAGCCGTCCTGGATCGAAACCTGCAAGCTGAACCCGCACAGCATTTTGATGATGGAATTTTTCAGCCCCGGAATTTCCTGCCCCGTTTTGATCTTGTTCACCAGCAGTTCCGGGTTGATGAAGCCCGCGATGCCGTCCAGCAGCTTGGTCATAATGTAAGGCTTCTCAACGGATTCGTTGATCAGATCGTTCCACAGGTCCATGTCGTCGTGCTCTTTGCAGAACTCGATCGCCATCTGGATGTCCTTGAGCTTGTGGATGATGATGGACAGTGCTTCGCGGGTGTTTCCCATCCGACCTAGCAGATAAACCATCTCCGGGTAAAACAGCTTGTCTTTGCAAATGTTGAACGCTTCCTGGATGGGGTAATTGTTTGAGCGTTTGAGAAACGGCAGCAACTTGGCCGGTTCGTAGACCGCGTACAGCTTGACCAGCTTCCAGTGAAATTTCCCCGAACTGTCGATTTTGTCGTACGCGTCCAAATACCGGTACAGAAATTCTTCGCGACCTTCAAGCTCTTGCACAACGTCCTCGGCGGGAATCTTGTTCTTTTCCAGCAGCATTTGTATCGCATTTTCGCTGTCCAACTCGATCAGCTGCACGATCGTATCCTTTATCACCGAGTACAGATCGTGCCTTTTTATCAGTTCGAATATTTCCTTGTGTTGCAACCTGTAAGAGAGAGTTTATACCCATTAGAAAAGATGAAGCACCCCAAATCAACCAAGAAATCCTCACTTCAAATACATCGTCAGCGCTTTGTCGTACTCTTTCTCGTGCGAATACAGAATGGCCAGCGCTTCCAGCAAAATATTCGCGTCCTTCTTGTTGAAGTGATCGTTGATCGCGTTAATCACAGCCTTCGTGTTGTACAGCCCCGGTTCCCACTCCTTGATCAGCCCCAGAAACCCCTCCGGATCCAGCTGCAGGTACTCGTACAGCACCATCTCGTACACGTGCGGGTTGAGCCGGCAGTCCGCCGCCCGGGGTATGTACGCACTGACCGAGCGCAGCTGCTTCTCCTTGACGAACTTGTACACCTCCTCCTCCCACAGCTGCTTGTCGTTCTGGAAGGCACGTAGACACAGCCGGGCCGCCTCGTCGTACTGCTGCAGCGATAGCAGGTGATCGAGGTAGAGCCGGGCCACCGTTACGATCGAGTATTTGCCGCCGTTTTTCGCGATCACGTCCATCGCTTGCTCGAATTTGCTGGAAAGAGATTTTTATAAAGGGGTTTTTTTATCATCATTTTGGATTAATCAAGAAAAAAAAAAGATCCTAGTTTGAAAATCAACAATATAAAATATTTTTTTATTTGGATGAAACTTCGTTCATGAATTTTTTGTGTGAAATAAGACCGTTGCAAAAATTTAAAAAAAATGAGGCGGCCAAAATAATCGATGATTTTGCATCACTGCAGAATGGATTTAAACCAACAGAGTTATCTACGTGCGCATGTATTGCGTGTTTGTACACGAAGGGTTTTTAGGTTAAAATTTGTACCCGCCAGCAAAAACAAATGGTAAGCTAGTGTGCGTGAGATCGGGCTTAGATAGCTCTACTGTAAGGCAAGGGTCGTATCCATGGCTTTCTACCTAAGGTACTCGCGATTGAGTGTGTAGTAGTGCGGTTGTCAAAATCGTTATCTCTGACTCTCTCACTCCACTGACACTGACATAGAGTTATCTACGTGCGCATGTATTGCGTGTACGTACACGAAAAAAAGTGAGGTTAAATTTTGTACCGACCAGCAAATCAAATGGTGTGCTAGTGTGCGTGAGAGCGGCCTTAGATAACTCTATTGTTTATGTTTTGGTTTTCCTGGCACGGTCCATTGTTCGTTTGTTATTGTTTTGGTTTTAGTGGCACGGAGTCATGCACTCACACTAATGCAAAGGAAGATCGCGAGTACCTATGATATACAGCCTTGGGTCGTATCGAGAAATTAAAAGTGAAAGTGTGTGCCCAGATCGAAAGTCCGTAAACCCACGATGTTTTGTAAGGCAACGATGTTTTTCGAAAAATTCGATGAACTGTATGTTGCACGTTAGAGTGAAAGAGAAAGCATGCTTTGTGTTTTCATCGAAGTTTCGCTAAGCATGCCATCTCGCTCTTTCGCGATTGCGAAAATTCGACAGAACTGTCAAACTGCCAAAAAACCATCTTGCTTTTGGACAAGTTTTTTTTTATGTCGCGTGTTGTGGGCAAACTTTTAATAATTTAAGTTGAACGGTGAGTTTATTCTTCTATTATTGAGTAAGTTTGTATAATTTAAAATACTCCTGTTCTCAGTGCCATAGTCGAGCGCAGCTGCTGAACCAAAGATCAAGAAGCGGAATCAATCTGCTGACGGCTCCCAGTTCTTGCCGGAAACCCCAAAGAATATCATGGTAAAGTATTTGCCAGCACCGTGGAGGACTTGCGCCAGAATATGGCCACGGTAGCGATCGTCACCGGTGCCTAAAGGTGTTCAAACGGGCGGAACCGTTGTACGCTGTGAACGCCGATTCCTGCGTCGAGCGGGAAGAGTTTCAATTTGGTCGAGAAGGAGCAGCAGCAGCGCAGCGGGAGGTGATTCAGAGCTCGGCAAAAAGGTCTTAATTCGTCTTGGACTGCTGTTTACGTTTGCGCGAGAGTTGCGGTTGTCCTCAGAAAATCGAAAACGGTACTTAGGTAGCTCGAACAGCTCAAATGTAAAGGAATATTTAAGGAATTCTCTTTCTAGGATTTCAGCAACAAAAAATTCCGAGACATGAATCTGCGCTGGTGCTGTTCAGATCCCCGGAATGTAGACTCGATTTCAGCGACCGCATTGATTCAGTGGCCAGCAGATTAAATATTACCACGAGATTAAATATTACCGGGTGAATCCCGGAACTTTCCGCATTCCTGGGAGAAAGGCCATGAACGATCGTTGTATGTTTCTTGTAATTGCTTGTTTCAGTGTATTAATTGTTTTCTTTGATTTTATACAGGTTCTTTTCCGTTGTGGATGCCTGGTGCAATCTATAAGTGGCACGCAGGACAGACATGGTTCTGCAATTGCATTCGGAACAACGCTGATCGGAACAGGCCCAAATGACGGTCACGCCCCTGCAGGTGCCCGCGGCAAATTACTACACAAAAAGTGCCAGGTAGTTTTGTTTCTGTAGTTTTTGCATCACAGTAAACACTTCTTTGTGTTTTTCTCAATTAGTACTTCAAGTTCCTGCACAGCAGCTTGCACCTACCACAGTTGCATCCGCTCTCATTATCGGTTGCCGAACAGTATCGTATTGCTAACTGGCGTTGGAAGTACGTGCCGAAGCTGGTCGACAGGTCCATGTTAAACAGCGTTTCAAATCGCTGAAAAGTTCGGAGGTGACGCAGCGCAGTCCCAGTCGGTGGCAGCGGAATCGGTGCCGCTGAAGCAGAAGTAGTAGTTCAGTTCGAGGAGGACGAAAACAACAGAGCGGCCACTGGCCATTGATTTTTGCAGTGACTTTGAGCCCGTCTGCAACCAATCCTAAACCTGAAAATCTGCCCAGTCTGTGTCCTGTTAAGCTCCCCTCTGTGTTGGACGAGTTCAAGAAGAAGTGCATCGGAACGCACGGGGAACAAGCAGGAGAAATTCAAGAAAGACAACCGCAGAGTCCGCTGCCGGGACTGCAACATTTAGGGCCGCTCAAGTAGTGGGTGGCCAATCGGAACGCGCACCGAATCAAATTCTCGAACAACGACTCCAAGCGGTGGCATGGCGTTTGAACGCCTAAATTCCGGAAGAACCTCCGGAACCGGTTCCATGGAACACTATCGTTGAAAGGTAACCGCTTTGCGGCTCTCCAACATCCGTGTAATAATATATTTCTTCTTGTTTAACAGGATGATTCCGTGTAGAACAGGAGGACCGGGTCCTCAACAGCTACATGCTCCGTTACCGTTACCAGCAGCGAGACCAGCACCAGGAACACGACTATCACCGGCGGGAGTCTTCGTCTGCGGCGGCTTCGTTCATGGAGCCGGAGATTTTCGTTCAGCGGCTCACCATCGATAGTCAGTCAACCTTCACCGCCCTCGCAAAAGAATGACTACGCCGGCATCGGAGGTCGTGGACTGGATACCGAGGCCAAGGAACGTGTCAAGTTGCGTCGCGAGGAGGACCAGCGAAGTGAGATGGAATACAATCATGCCGCGGCCAGGAAGCTGCAGGAGCTGGAGCAAAAGCAGAAGAACAATAGGGATGAAGACGGAGGACCAAACTAATCTACCTCCGAGGTTCCGTAAGCTGGAGTAAAATCCTTCCGGAAACAGCATACATACAAGTCAACCGCAGGGTAGTGATTACGGTGTTCGGAATCAAAGCAATGGAACTGCCAGCAACCAAGGTCCACCTGCCCAAAAGGAGCAGCAGGGTGACGGCAAGAGAATGGATCGTGACGATCGTGACCGCGGTGACATGGTCCCATGAGAGATCATGTAGCGTCGCATTGACTCCTAGGAGGACGATCCCTTCAGCAGCGGTGCCCGGCGTCGTCCAACAAGATGAGCGGTGGCGGTGGCCACGTTGAGTTTCGGAATCGTTAGCGCTCCGGTCAAGCTAGAGTCATCAAAGGTGAAGGACCAAAATGTGTGCGTCACCTCGTTGGACTGGATGACGACAAAAGGACACTTCCGGGTCGGATGCTGACAAAAACGACAGCGACGTGCCTATGGACCGTTCGGGTGCACTCGGTTGAGCTCACGAACAACGATTCTAACTGACGGTTCGATTTTTAAAACGCAAAAACTTGAAACCCCCGCAGGCAACTCTGAGCTCCATGTCCCTGGAAGTTCTTCCCCCAAGAAGTTCCTGGAACTTTGTTCCAACTGCGGAAATGCCACTCGGGACGGCCATGATCTTGTAAGATACGACAAAAGTAAAGCTGCACGGAACTGTTCCGGTCACCGCCCTGCTAGGGCCCTCGACGGATGAAATGCTTCCAGGGCCAGATCAAACGGATCCGGTCGACGATCCTGGCCTATTGTTTTAAAATTTCGGTAATTTATTCGTAACTTTTGCTTGTTTCCGTTGTCAAATTGTTTATTTTTCTTTTCTAACAGGTGCAAGGAACAGGCTTGCCGGACGGTCAATGCAACCTTCAAAGTTGGCCAACCAGCAGCAGCGAGGCCAGCACTAAGATCACGACGATGATCGCCGGGACTCTTCTTCGGCGGCGGCTCCGTCCATGGAGCCGGAGATTGCCGTTCAGCGGCCAGTCATCGACCGTCAGTCAACCGCAGCCTCCCTCGCTACAGAATGGCCACGCTGGCGTCGGAGGTCGTGGTCTGGACGCCGAGACCAAGGAACGTCTCGCGAGGAGTACCAGCGAAGGGAGCTGGAACAAAAGTTGCAAGCAACGTTGCACGGAACTCGTCCTGGCCATGGCCATGGCCCTGCAAGTAGCATTGTAACAGCGCTGTCGCGGAACGACGGCTGGTCTATTGGTTTAAAAATTTCGGTAATTTGTCTTGTAAAAAATTGCATGATTCAGTTCACTAATGGTACATTTTTTTCTAAATAGGTTCATGAATCCGGAATTGCCACGCGAAACGGTAATGGACCCTGAGGCTTCCTCGAAAATTTACAGACTTGCCGGACGGTCGCCAACCTGCAAGTGCCCTCGGAAAGATGCTGGACGGAATAGAGTTATCTACGTGCGCATGTATTGCGTGTACGTACACGAAAAAAAGTGAGGTTAAATTTTGTACCATCCAGCAAAACAAATGGCGTGCTAGTGTGCGTGAGAGCGGGCTTAGATAACTCTATAGGCTCGACGATCATGGCCCTGCAAGTTCCCTTGGTACGTCGATGCGTGGATCAGGCTCGGTGGACGGCGCCGCCCTGCAACTGCTCTCGGAACGACGGATAAAATGCTGCACGAACGCGTCCAGATCCAGATCAACCGGAGCTCGTCCTCATGTGCCTGTAGCTGTCCCTCGAAGACTGTTCGACCGGTGAATTGATGTTTATAAGATTTAAATAGCTTATTGATTAAGTTTTTTTTTTTTGGAAATAAACAAATAAAAACGCGAAAATTAGTTTTAATGACAACAAATCCAATGACAGATTGCAAAAGAAGAAGAAGAAGAGGAACACAAAAACAGGTTGATGAGCGTCCGATTTTTCACCACTACGTCGTTCTTACATCGCCCCCGCACGTAGGCCTCTCGCGATGTTCGAACAAGGTTGACAGGTTTACGTTTCGGGTGCAAAATACCTTGATTCGGGTCTGATGCGTGTCTCAAAATCAGACCCGCATCGGCCCCTGTAGGTCTGATCGTCGTTCTTACGATCAGACCCGATCGGCCCCGTTTTTCTTACTGGGTGCGTGCAACATGGAGTTAAACTTTTCGAAGTGCCAAGGAAACCTTCACAGCAACTGCACAGAAAGTTTAACTCCATGTTGCACACACTCTCACTTTTAATTTCTCGATACAGGGATGCCAGATTTGCAGATTTCTCTGCAAATTTGAAGATTTCCGAAATTTGTTGCAGACAACTTTTTTGTTGCAGATTTTTGCAGATATTTTACCAGTGAGGTTTGCAAAAAAAACTTTAATCTTTCTGTGACAGTTTCTTCGAATAAAATGAGTAACCCAACTGTACATAGAGTTATCTACGTGCGTATGTATTGCGTGTACGTATACGAAAAAGATTGAGGTTAAATTTTGTACCGTCCAGCAAAACAAATTGGGTGCTAGTGTGCGTGCGAGCGGACTTAGATAACTCTATAGCATTTTACAAATTCAGAAATAATCTTCTTAGACCTACATCAAGTTTGATTACTGTCAAAATATTCAAGTATTTTACCAACTATTCTTTTTAATCACTTAAGAATTGTCGCAAAAAATTACAAATAGGTGTTCAAAAGGTTGAAGGTGCTTGTTTACCAAGATTTTGGCTATTGTTAAAAAACGCTGTCCTTTATTCCAAATATGAGCTCATTCTAACCACCGGAATCCCTCCATCTAATCGTATGAAGTTTGTATGGGAGAAATCGTCAAAATGTATAGAGAATGGCAACTGTTTCACTTTTTTACCCGTGGAGGGCGCAATAGTTATCCGATTCTAACCATTTCTCAGATGTAGAACTTTCATTAATTTTACTTCCCTCAAGACACCATATTTTTAGAAACCCGTGGTCAGAATGAGCTCAAATTTGGAGTATATACATGTGTCAATCTTTGATTTCAGGGGGTAGTTCCGAAGAAGCTCAAATTTGAATTACCCTAGGAAACATAAATAAATTTTATTTGAGTTCTGGCATTTTTATATTAATTTCTTTATGTTTTGAAATAATTAAGTATTAATTAAGTATTAAGTCTTCCTCTGTTTGTTTAAAAACAAAAAATATATGGAAGTGCGAAGTTATATAAGATTTTTAAAGTGGTTCTCAGTAGTAAAACGTTGGTCTCGGTCTTAGTTGTTGTTAGGCCGTTAAGTCATTCCGTAGGAGTTGTTCTCCTGGTATATTATTATTATAAGATAAAAGAATAAATTTCAATGGAAATTCCTAAATAAGACATTTAATTTTAATTAAAATTCAATGATTCAAATATGATTTTCATTAGTTTTTTATTTAAGTCGCTAAAAATATTGACTAAAACACTTAACGAGTTTTTTTTTCTTAAGTCACCCAAAAACTCAAATTTTAACCAATTCTTTAAATGCGAAAAAGTCAGACAGGCTAAACTATAGCGATTATGTATACACAGATAAAAAGGTCACTTTTACTAATGAATTTGTAGCACTTTCTTCATTACTGTTTGTATTACAATACATATCTAGAATTTTTTTTCGAAAAGGTCCTATAAACATATGAAAGACAATAGCTTATAGGACCTTTTTAAAGAAAACACTAGATGTAAAAGAAAAAAATCATGTATGTATGTATGTACTTAAGGCGTTCACATATAAAGAATGATAAGTTTAGTTTTTTTAAGTGATTAAAATAAAATTATTTCAACACATATTGTTTGCCTTGTTTTTAATTTTGGGTTTGTGTTTCGAATCATTTCAAAATATTTAAAATATTTTTTGTAAATTTTACAAAAAACGTTAGTTGCATACTTCTTTTCCTCGCCTATTTTTTATTTAATTAGATTCATTAAAATAATTATAATTCTAAATTTCTGAACGAATATTACAATTTTTCTTAAAAATTTGGCAGCACAAAAATAATTCAAAAATAATAATTAAAATTAGTTTTTAATGCAATAGATATTTAAAAAGAAATTTTTGCTCACAGAAGAATCCAATGAAGATAAACTTAAAAACTGAAAAAAAATCAAAGCGTTTCTAGTTGTCTGAAAGGGCACATGACATTAGTTTTGATTATTTTTTTTAATATTTAACATGAAGTAACTTCACTATACAAGTAAAATAATTCAGTTTATATATAACATAAAATCTTTATTTTATACATATTTCAATACTATTTCACCATCAAATCTTTTTAATTAATGGTCTATTAATGGTACACAAAAATATCAAATCTGGATGAATTTCTTGTAATAAAGTTCAACTGTTAACAAAACAAAAAAATAAAGAATATGCTGGAAAAAATACATAGAAAATAAATTGTAGGTATTGGAGGATGAATTAAACTTACAAAAAAATGGAACTATAGGATTATAGGTTAGAGGCATACATAAAATTAAAACATTAATTGCAATTTAAGTGCTTTCCAATTCAGTTTTGATTGAAATATACAAAAAAAACATGAAACTTTTAAATAAAAAAACACATTGGCAATATTAATATAAAGTTTAATATCTAACAAATTTTTATTTATTTTAATATGCAACAATCGTCTCTCCATGCATTTAAATTTATGGACCGTTTAGGGAAAGATTGAGCGAAAATATCAAACAAAAGATTAATCGATTTAGCAAGAAGATTAGAGCATGGATTCATCACTGTTTGTATCAAAACGTCAGCATTTTTTTTTGTCTATCGAGTTTATCGTGGAGAAAAACGACAATAAAGTGTTAACTTTTACATGTTAACAAAAAAATCATTTTATTTATGTTAACCCATACAGCCGAAACTCGACTGATCCAAGTTTTACTTTTATAAAGTTCTACAAATTTACTTGTGGTAAACAAATAAACAAACACAATATTTTCAAAAAAAAAAAACATTTTATCATCTTTTTTAAGATTTTTTAAGAATTCATCTTTTCACTAACTTATTGTTCCACAACTTTTAGCATGAGTTACTTTACAAAATTTAGAGTTAGGTTTAAAGTTTTTTTTTATGTTTCTGAACATAATGTTTAAAATGCCTAAAGGGTACATATTTATAAACATTTTTACACACGTTACATTTTTTTCCAGATCACTTCGGATGATTTTGGGGCATAACTGAGCTCAATGACTCAATTTTTTTTAACGTGATTTGATTTTCCATAATAAGCAAATTGCGAAAGCTTAGGAGATATTGGTGTGGACCGTATTTTACAGTTTTAAATGTTTGCATTACAGATTTGTTAACCATTTAAATATCACTTGGGTTTTTAATATTCAATAATTTCCATAGCTTGGCTCAAACTAAACCAATTTTAGTTCTTTTGGGTTCGTTCGCTCAGTAATTTAACACCGAACACGATGCCTCAAAACATATTCCGGTTTCCTGGCCGGAGATATTCCGAATTCTCCAGGGCCAGATTTGAGCTGGCCTGGTGATTTTTCTGATCACAAAATTTACGAGCCATGGTTTAAACATTTGAATAAAAAAAAAATGTTTTAAAATGCATTAATCACCTGTCCAGTTGTTTTGTTATCATTAGTTTAGTTGTTTTGTAATCATTAGTTTCCAAAATATTCAAAATATTTTTAATCCAGCCCTAACATGCTAAATATGATTATCAATGCAGAAAAATGCATTTTAGATTGTTTTCAGTTGATTTAATTTCTATTTTCATTGAAATTTTTAAGTTTTTTAAAACTATTTTTTTTGTCCCATAATTTTTTTGACAAATTTTGAACTTTGAAAAATATTTGCAACGGCTTTACAAGAAAATAAAAAATGTAAAACATTGATTTATTTCGTTTATTAAAATGCAACATTAGTTGATTTTTTAGTTGTTTTGATGCTTATTTGTAAAACTAGTGTCTTATTTCAACATATTAAAACTATTTAAAAAAAATGTTTGTTTTGGTAAGTGACTATTAGCACATAGGTGGAACTTAATTTCAAAAAGAGAGAATCGTACGGCCCTGCCTCTAGCGGTGGAGAGCTGCAACAATTAAACAAGATTTTCTGCCAGATGGGATCGAGGGGTTTCAAAACTATGTAAAACATTAAGATTTCAAAATCTATACCCCTCGTATATTGCTGCCCAGTGAAACTCTGGTATAAACCTGTCAAAACACAATCAAAGTAATCCATGGATGAAACTGGGACAGTCAATCAAAACGATTGACAAAATAAATAGAAATGGTTGGAAATGGAATAATCCTTAAATTGCTTTAGATACAATGCCGTTCAAATCATTTAAGTTTATTAACCTACTTATAAGTTTTCCATATTGGTTTCACGCAAGTATAAATCTAACAAAATTTGTGGAGTTGCTGCTAATTTTTTTGGTGATTGGTCATTGGACTTGTACTACAGACAGTCGTGTTTCTTCAAGCAGCTTGACGGGGTCAGCAACTTTTCCTATGTGCTTAAAGGAAGCTTCTACAGTAAGATTTCAGTAATATTACTTGCTGAAATGTTTTAGTTGAAAATACCTCTCAGCTGCGATTAAATAATACAATTTTTCGCATCCGTAAGCAGAGCTTGATTGTTTACGTTTGGTTTCTGTCTATCTGGTATAGTGAAATTTCTTTGGTCAAAGGATGCCATGACAATGTCGTGCAAGGCTGTATATCAAAGGTACTCGTCATCTTGCTTTGCATTAGTGTGAGTGCATGACTCCGTGCCACTAAAACCAAAACAATAACAAAAGAACAAAGGACCGTGCCAGGAAAACCAAAACATAAACAATGTCAATGTCAGTGGAGTGAGAGAGTCAGAGATAGCGATTTTGACAACCGCACTACTACACACTCAATCGCGAGTACCTTAGGTAGAAAGCCATGAATGTCGTGGACAAAATCCTTATTATACCACTAGACAAATCTTTCCGGGCCCACTTTTTGAGAGAGAATTTGTACGGAGTTCCACGTATGTGCTATTAGTTAGAAAGGTCCCCTTAATCATTTATTATCTCCTTTCAACGTTTTATTAGACAAAAGGCTTGTTTTCTATGGTGGCCCATTCTGCCCCGCACCCAGGAAAAGTATCCGACATTTTTTTTTAAGTTGCTCAAAAATAATTTTACTCTAACTCTATAGAGTTATCTAAGCCCGTGCTCACGCACACTTGCACACCATTTGTTTTGCTGGTCGGTACAAAATTTAACCTCAATCTTTTTCGTGTACGTATACGCAATACATGCGCACGTAGATAATTCTATTAAGCAAAGATACAAATTTATGTCAACGTGTTGTTCTTGCTCAGACAAAAGCTCCAATTTCAACCATTTTTGAACAGTTCT
This sequence comes from Culex quinquefasciatus, assembly GCF_015732765.1. NCBI lineage: Eukaryota > Metazoa > Arthropoda > Insecta > Diptera > Culicidae > Culex > Culex quinquefasciatus. Next base: position 163,940,687 of record NC_051862.1, read on the forward strand.
CACCAAACGTGTAAAACCGCTTGTTTTTGTTTACATCCTCGCGTGCCAGATGTTTTCGTGACTTATTTCCCTTTTTCAAAAATCCCGCAAACAAAAATGCCAATTCAGTGCTCCTTTCACGCGTGCACCAACGAATCCGAAACGGCCACCTCGGTCTCCTTCCACAAGTTCCCGGACGAGCCCGAATGCTGCGAAAAGTGGGTCGACTTTTGCGGCTCCGACGAGCTGAACGAGCGCTTCGTGCTGGAAGGCGTCCAGGCGCTACGCTTCCGGTTCGTCTGCTCGGACCACTTCCGGCCGGCGTGTTACGTCGACCCCAAGTATACGTTCAAGGGGTAAAGGTTTTGAGGTATAGATATTTTTATGAGGAATTGATTTGATTTCTTGTTTTTAGATTGCGAAAGTTTGCCGTTCCGACCGTTGAAGATAAGGACTCTAAACCCAAGGTCCAGAACGAACGAAAGAAGTCCAAGTACAACGATTACCGGAAAAACACTAAATCCAAAGTGGAGAGACCGACGATGAAAACGTACGGCGGGGCCAAATCCATAAAGGAAAAAGCGTTGGAAAGGTTGACGTCAAAACAAATCGCCGCGGAACCGGTGAGCGTGGAAATGATGCAGTCCTGCCGGTGTGAACTCGACGACGAGTTTCGGAACAAGTTCCTCGAAGAGCTGACCCGGGGTGAGACGCTCGTGCGCGAGTTGAACGAGATTAAGGGTAAAACCAAGGCGCTGAAGAAGCCACTGGCGGGTTGCGAACGGAGCATTCAGGTGGTTGACAATAGGATTAAGGGATTGTGCCGGCGGTTGGCCGCGCTAGAAGGGAAGCACGACATCCAGGTTGAGATCAGTTCGGACGAGGAGGTTTGCCTTTCCTCCGCCAAACAAGAAGATTGAATGAAATAGTTAAGTTTGAATTTAAAGCAATTTGTTTATTATCCTAGAGATCACAAAGCCTTCAGTCACCACCATGCGTTCGCCTCGTCCACGCTGGAATCGCTACCTTCATCACAGGATTTGGCGTTGAAGGATTCCATCGATCTGAGCAGCGCTTCAGGACCTATCCTTTTGTACTCCTTGAGCTTGCGTTGTAATTGCTGCTTTTTTCTCCTTTTTGCTGCCAGCAATTCGTTTGCTTTCCGACATTTTTCGGCCATTTGAGAGTAGTTCATTTTTTCCAGCTCAATTTGGCTTTCGGTGTTCTTATTCTGCCTGATCTGCCTTTTGTAACGTTCTTCAAAGTTTGATAATTTCCCTGTCGCGAAGATGCAATCACTTCGATGCTGAGGTCTGTTGATGATTTCAACTACTTCTTCAAGCTCAATGATTTCACATTCATTTGATGGAAGTTCTTCCATCATTACTGGTTCGACTTCCTCAAATTCAGGCAAAATTTCCTCCTTGATTTCCTCCGGATCGAGCATCTCCACTAGAACTTCATCGGGAAACTGTGTCGCTTCCAAAACCTGCACTTGCTCTTCCTCCCCTTCCTGCTCAACGACTTCAATCACAGCAACTTCCTCAATCTCTTCCTTCACAACCACATCCTCCTCTAGTACCCGAACAATCTCCGTCGGTTCCGGTGCGCCAACTTCCTCATCTTCCTGCTTCACGACCACCTCCGGCGCCTTTTCCTCAATGAATCCAAACTCTGCCGGGTTTCCCAGAACCTCCGTAGGTCCCGTCGGCAGTGTCCGGCCGGGTTTTAGCCTCGGAACTGCACCCGGCACCAGCAGTAACCGGGCCGGTGGCGAGAGAAACGCACCAGCCTCGAAATGGTCCCCGCAGATGAGGTAGCTGCTCTTGAGCGCAAACACCCCGCCGGTGTAGAACGTCTCCGCCGTTTGGGCGCAGCAGCAAAACTCGACCCACTGCTCGCAGCTGGGCGGAAGGGAAAATTAGTTACGCAAATAAAACGAAATGTGTTTATTTGAAATTACTTACAGCGTTGGATCGCGAGGAAATGCGAAGAATCTTACGCTACCTTTATCCTTTCTGTTGTAGCACGTGGACACGCGACAGTAACTCATTTTGAAATTATTATTTTACGTTGAAAATCGCCTAAATCGTAAAAAAAACTCAATTTCAGAAAAAAAAAATGTTTTAGACGATTCAGACCGATGTTATTGTTTTTGTTTACGCCTTCGCGCGTTACTAAACCGTACTTACACGTTTACAAAAAATCAGCCTTATTGACAGTTAAACAACTAGACAACACGCTAAAGAGTTTTTCTCCAGCTCTTCGCAAAAACATCATTTTTGTATTTTTTGAATTCACTGAGAATCAACATTACACACAGTTCAGTTCACTTTTAATCACGTGTATGGGATTTTCCAGTTCAAGTATGATTACACGAAAGTATAATTTTTCGTTTCTACTCGTTTGCTACTTGACACCTTTACTCCTTTCTACTCCTTTTTATTCCTCTTTACTGCCCATGTTCGCATAAATGTCCCATATGCAAAAACAGCAAGCTGAGAAAAACGAATTTATGGAGTTTTTATTTTTTTTTTTTGAAAAGTTCCAATAAACCAAATTTTCAGTTTTTGCTTTTTGAGTGTTTTTTAATACCCTTGACTCAAGGCGGTTTGAAAAACACCCAAAAAGAAAAAAACTGGAAATTTGGTATATTGGACCTTTTTTTAAAAAAAATCCAGATTTGAAGTTTGTCCCACACAAGGCTACGTGTTAAGTTTTCGCGAAAAACCTGTATTTCCTTCTGATTTCTAGAACAAAGTACTGGATGTTATAGGCTTTTCTGAAAGATCACACGATTTTGAACCAAACTGCATCAATAACTCAAAAGTGATGAAAATGCATAGGTAACATTCATGCGATCAGGGGCAGTTTACTCCTTTACCAATCGGTTTTTATGATTTCTCAACTTCTTTTCTCTATTTACTAATTTCTACTCCTTCAATATTGTTTAATCCTCTTTTCTAATTCTTCACTTTTTGCTAATCCTCTAGGAAAAAGGAGTAAATATTATCAAAAAAATAAAGGGAGCAACTAAGTAAACGAATGAAACGATTAGTAAAGGAGTGTAAAACGAGTCAAAACGAAAAAACTCACTGTTACTCTTTATCTTTTTATTATTTGCTCCTTTACTTAATTATTCCTTTCTCATCCTTTTTTTCCTATCTATTGCTTAAATCCATTCTACTCCTTCTGATTCCTTTACTTGATTCCTCCTGCAGAAGTGTAGCAAACGAGTGGAATGATTAAAGATAAGTAGAAAGGAGTAATTAAGGAATGAGCAAAGAAAGAAAAATATAAGGAGGAATCTAGCAAAGTAACAATGAATGAATGACTAATTCTCATGGCAGCTTGCTCCAGTTCACAGGTGATCGCTTGAACAACAGTTCGTCGTTCTTAAGTTCAGTAATCTGTACACCACATATGTTTTTTTGTACGAATTTTGTTGTTACAAATACCAGTGCTTATATCAAAAGAAATTTCCCATCGACCCACAGCAACGGAAATTTATAACAGGGGACACATCACACAGACGCCCTTGTTCAACCGAACCGAGGAATTGGAGAGGACAATTGCTTATACAAAAAAACTTTTTGTATTGATCGTGGACAATCGCCAATCTCCCCCTAAAGTGTCCACGAGGTTTATGGATGGTCCCAAAGTAACAATGAGCAATTCCAGCCCAAATCAGGAATTTTTCTGGTACTTTTGTACCCGACCCTCTCCGTTTTCAATGAAACTTTGTGGACATGTTATCCTAGTCCTATATGAGCCATTTTTATGTATATGGAGCCAATAGTACTCGAAAATTACTGTATCTTGAAGTCGTTGCGTCGTATCAAAAAGTGGTCAAAGGCAAACTTGTAGGAAATTGGACGGGTTTTCTGAAAAAAATACACTGAAACAAAAATATACGCCACATTAATGAGATTTTTTGATTTTTAAGTCTTAAACTTAAATTTAAAGGTGATGTCATGGTTTTTTTTGTTCAAATTTTTTTAGGAAATAACCTAAAATGTTACCATAAGACTGACGAAAAATGCAGGATGGTATGTCTCTCCTAAAAAAAATACAAAAATCATTTACTAGAACTGTTTTTTTTTTAAAGTGGTCTAAACGTCAAAATTTTTAAAAACCGGTAGTGGGGATCGATTTTTCAGATTTTTCATCCTTAGGAAGATACAGCGGTTTTAAAAATGTTGAAAAACGGGTTTTTTGGTGATTTTTAGCAATTTATATACGACAGACTTGGTTTTTCAGTCTCGTAAATATTTTTACCGGAAAGCTCGTCCAATTTCCCATAAGTTTGCCTTTGACAGCATTTCAATTGGATGTAAGGGCTTACAGATATAAGCTTAATTGTGGCGTGTATTTTTGTTTCAGTGTATTTTTTTCAGAAAGCCCGTCCAATTTCCTACAAGTTTGTCTTTGACCACTTTTTGATACGACACAACGGCTTCGAGATACAGTAATTTTTAAGTTACAAAATACAAAAATATTTAAATGCCTTACGCCCTACTCAAATGTTATTTTCGAGTACTATTGGCTCCATATACACAAAAATGGCTTATATAGGCCCAGGATAACATGTCTACAAAGTTTCATTGAAATCGGAGAGGGTCGGGTACAAAAGTACTAGAAAATTCCTGATTTGAGCTGGAATTGCTCCAATGGAGCAAAAAAGAAAAAAAAAACACAGTCAGCACACATCAGTATAATGAGGCCAAAGGGTACAAAAATAAAAAAAGGACTATAGAAGAAAAGGAATTAAATAGCAAAGGTGCTAAAGCACCAATGAATAATTTGATTTTTTTCGACTCCTCTTGGGATAGAAATGAGTATAACAAAGAAGAAAGGAGTAAAGAAGTAAAATCAAAGTGAGAAGAAATAAGTAGAGGAGTAAACATGTTCCAAAATTATCTGATTCTCTGTAATTTGAGATGCCAACATTTAGGAAATTAGGAATTTAGAAACAAATCTTGAGACCTTTTCGTTTGTTCTTCGAAATGCGATCTAAAAACCAGTTCAGTATTAACTTGTAAATGAGTAACTTAGTTATTACTCACAGTGGAACTAGAACGTTTTTTGTCGAAAATCTCCAATGTCAGTATTTTTTCAGCAACGTGTAGATGACATTTAAGAATGCTGTCAACTCAATCAGTCAAAACAAAAATATCGTAACATTTTATTTTTGTAGAAATTTGTTTTAAAATGTAAGGTGTAAGTAAAATCGCATATTTAAATGAATTTCTGTTTTAAAACATCCTTTTCTTAAGGTTAAATCTTCCCAGATAGACACCAAAATAGACCGCACACAAACCTTCCCCACAAACCGCCGCCGAAGCAGGAGCCCCAGCAAGCTTCGCCGGAACTCGACGACCATGGCGGTGGGACGGTACGCCCATCTGCACAAGCGGAACTGCGTCGGAATGTTGCCCACGTTCTGTGCGTTCCTGGCGGGCGTGCTGTTAACCATTCTGATCGGCGGAACCGGCCAACGGTGTGAGCCGAGCGGGAGGGTTTACGAGGTGGAGAATTCGTACTTTTTGATGCTGCTGATTGTGAGTGCCCCGGGGAATGTGGAGCGGAGGAACGCGATACGGGAGAGCTATTTGAACTTGCGTCCACGGATGTTGAACGAGAGTTACGAGGACGAGGTGATTCACGTGCCGACGTACGACGAGCGGGGGCTGGTGGTGTTGGAGACGGTTCTGCAGCAGCGGGAATCGCTGGAGGCTTATCAGTTGTGGCGGCAGAAAAAGATTAAGAATATAAAGGTGATTAACTTTAAGGTAAAGACGCTGTTTGCGGTTGGGACGTACGGTTTATCGAGGGCTGAGCGAAAGGTGATATACGAGGAACAGCGAGTTTACAACGACATGTTGGAGCTGGACGATCTGCAGGATTCGTACGCCAATTTGACGACGAAGGTTGTCCAGAGTATGGCTCACGTGGACAAGGTGTACGACTTCAAGTATCTGATGAAGCTGGACGACGACACGTATGTCAAGTTGGACCTGCTATCCGAAGATCTGCTGGGTTACTACGAAAAGCTGCACCGACTGCGGGCGAAACATCCGAAACCGCTGGAACTGTACTGGGGCTACTTCAAGGGAGCGGCCACAATCCAACAGCGCGGCCAGTGGAAGGAGTCAAACTATAAACTGTGCGATCGCTATCTTCCGTACGCCCTCGGCGGTGGTTACGTCCTTTCCAAAAACCTCGTGTCCTACATCGCAACTTACGGCACCGTCCTGAGCGACTACAAAAGCGAAGACATGGCCGTCGGAACGTGGCTCGCGCCCTTCGGCAACGTCCACCGCCGGCACGACGTCCGCTTCGACACGACCTGGATGGCGCGCAAGTGCCAGGACTATCACCTGATTCTGCACAAACGAACCGCCCGCCAGATGAAACAAATTTACGAAGGAGAACCTTGTCAGGACGAGGAACATCAACAGCAGCAGCGACCGAAAGAGTACTTTTACGACTGGAACGCCCCACCGACGCAGTGCTGCAAGGTTGCGGTTTAGCGCACTTCCCCAACGCGCGGAAAAAAATGAGCAGGAAAAACAGTATTGTTACAAACACAACACACGCGCTAGTTTGAGAAATTGTGATACTAAGGATGACAAACGCAATCGTTACTTTTTGTATGAAATATAGGAGCAGCTTGCGATTTTTACGTGCTTTTCGGCAGACTAACTAACGTGTAATTGTACATATACTTAACGAGTAGAACTTAGGATTTTCACAGATCAAAAAGCAACTGACAGCAGCCGTTTTCCTAATTCGAGGCAACAACGGACCCCAATTCGAATGATTGATAATAAATAGCACATGTATGATTAAAATCATGAAAGAGTTTGATTACAAAAAGATCCGAACGTCATGATTCCAAAATTACAAATTAAACTGTTTCAAGATTGAACAGAAACAAGTTCTAAATGACCTTATTCAGACACTGAAAAAATCTAACATAGCAAAATCAAATGTTTTTTCACGTGATTTACTCAGGTCTATGTTAAGGCTGCCATTTTAATGAAACCAAAACATTATCAACACTACTAAACACCAGAAAATTTCGACAGGGGCTACTCACAAACACTAACGCATGGACTAGTTTCAGACAAGGGCTACTCACGAATACAACTGCGTGGGCTAGTAAGGTTTTGGTGACGGCCGAGTCTACTGTCACTTTGTTCTGGCACCATCCCCTTGGATTTACTCCAAAAACCAACACGATAAATTCACGTGCTTTTAATTATTAAAGGAGAAAAGCTCGGAACTTAACCTCAAAGGTAAACAACGGAATGAACTTGTTTGACAGGTGTCAGTTCCGGCACTTAGCAATAGAGGAGAAAATCGTGACGTCAGAAATGAACTCAAATCACTCAAAGTTCATTTTGTGAGTGACTTTAACATTTTGACCTAGTTTGACAGCTACCTCGTTCCCAGGTTTTCTGTGGGAGAGAAAAGGAGGCGAATACTTTATGAAAATCATACCTGTCAAAATTCCTAGCATCAAAATTTTGTCGCGAGTTGCTTTTCTCCTCTATTCCACGTGCTTTACATGTCAAATGAATGTGAAAATCATTCCGCTTCAGCTGATCGTTGGCAAAAAAAGAATTCACTCATTTTTCGCATGGTGTTCACGTGAGTTTCAAATGAATTTCATTTAGATTTGCCCCAATCTGCTTGTCCTTTGGTTTTGAAGTGAAAGTCACGTTAGAAATATATGTTTTGGTTTTGAAAACTGAGTCTCGAGAAAAAGCCAAACAGTTTATAAAATAAGATGGCTATTGGGAAAAGCTCAATATTCGAGCTCTTAGTTTTAAATCAAGTTTATTGCAATTAAATTGCACCTGAACAATTTTTTTTAATAACTGATCATGTAATCGTGGTAAGTATTTAAAAAATATAATTTATATTAATTCCTATATTTTTACACCATTTTATATAACTTTCACAGGCAATCAAGATCCGGAAGCCTTTAAAAGGCTTTCTGGAAACCGATCCTCCGAACATTTTAGCTGTTCTCGCCAGATTTTGCAGGAAGATGTGGCCTTTGCTGGGCGGATGAACATTAACACAAATAACTGTGTAGGATTCGCGCAGAGAGAAGGGAAATACTTTTTGATTCCCGTGTGTGAAATGATGTGATGTAAAAAAATATGTGCTGTATATATTTGGAAAAAATATAAGATAAAAATAAACATATATGAAATAAAAATTAAAAATAATAATTATTCCTGTAATTTTTGATTAAAACCTACAAACAAATCACTCGAAAATCAATGGAATTTCATTTGACACTCACAAGGACTTCATTGCATAATCAAGTGAGTAGTCACGTTAATTTCACGTGTTTTTGCATTTGAATTTAACGCGTTGCGCGGTGGATTCTTTTGAAGTGAACTACACATGACATTCATATGCTATATCGTATGGGGACATGAATCCGGAAAACATGTGATAATACTATGTGCCTTTCTTTCAGTGGAGTGAACGAATCTCTTCGCACTCTTCGGCAGAGTTGTTCCTTGAAACACAATTTACACGCTCGTGTTCCATCCAACCAAAAATCAATAACTACAGTAGTTGTTCGGTAACTTGGCTGAGAACGTAGCCCAGTCACCGAATGCTGCTCGTTAACTGGGCTGAACAAAAAATAACGAGGACACCACCGATGCATAATATTTTCCAGATGAAATATAAAAATAAAAGCTACTCAAATTTATTAACAACGCTTACTTTTTATGTTTCTTTAATTGTAACTTGAATTTAAACAAAAGTTGAAAAATAGTAGTTTATGCAACAAGTTGCAAAAAGAGGATTTTTTTAGCACGAGTCGTACATTTATCCAACGAGGTTCACCGAGTTGGATAAATACGAAGAGTGCTGAAAAAATCAAGTTTTGCAACGAGTCCCAAACAACATTTTTTGCAATTCCGAAAAACACCCATTGAGTGAAATTTAAGTACTTGTAAATGGAACCGGTTGTTGCGTTTGAAACGGAATTTGTATACGATTCTAATTAGATTCCGTTTCAGAATTCGGATTGAGTTAACTGGGTTATATCTTTTCTTATCTCTTTCTTGCTTGTGTGGGTAAATGTGGTGACAGCGACCATTTGAATGCAGTCGTGGACCATA